>NW_022681461.1:18577287-19285787 GCF_009764315.1 Trachypithecus francoisi
ACAAGTTTACCTATGTAATAAGTCTGCACGTGTACCCCTTAAAATAAAGGTTAAGAAAAATAATTACATGTAAATTGATTAAGAGTTTCCACCAAATGCAAAGGTTGGAACAATTAATTTTTTAATAAAACAAACATGAACCAAGTGTATGCTTTCTATGAGAGAATTAACAATAGATTCAAAGGCACAAATATGCTTCCTGTGAAAAGATAGAAAAATATATTCTATACAAACAATAAACAAAAGTGAGCTGGAATGACTATACTAACACCAGACAGAATAGACTTTAAGCAAAAAAAAAACTGTTACAAGAAACAAAGGACTTTATATAATGTTAAAAGGGTTAATATATAATATAACAATTATAAACATACACACATCTAACAACAGAGCCTCAAAATACATGGAGAAACACTAACAGAATTGAAAGGATAAAGTTCAACAATAATAGTGGGGACTGCACTATTCCACCTTCAATAATAGAAACAACAACTAGATAGAAGATCAATGATGCAACAGGAGACTTGCACAACACTATAAGCCAAGTAGACCTAACAGACAATTATAAAATATGTTATTCATCAACAGCAAATAAACAATCTTCTCAAGTGCACATGGAGCATTCTCAGGGTAGAATATGTATTAAGCCACGGCCAGGCACGGTGGCTCACGCCTGTAATCCCAGACCTTTGGGAGGCCGAGGCAGGCAGATCACGAGGTCAGCAGATCGAGACCATCCTGGCTAGCAAGGTGAAACCCCATCTCTACTAAAAATACAAAAAAAAAAAAAAAAAAAAAATTAGCCAGGCATGGTGGTGGGCGCCTGTAGTCCCAGCTACTAGGGAGGCTGAGGCAGGAGAATGGTGTGAACCCAGGAGGTGGAGGTCACAGTGAGCCGAGATTGCGCCACTGCACTCCAGCCTGGGTGATAGAGCAAAACTCCATCGCAAAAAAAAAAAAAAAAAAAAAAAGAATATATATTAAGCCACAAAATGTGTCAATACATTCTAAAAGATTAAAATAATAAAAATATGCCCTGGGCGCAGAGGCTCATGCCTGTAATCCCAGCACTTCGGGAGGTCGAGGTGGGTGGATCATGAGGTAAGAAGATCAAGACCATCCTGGCTAACACAGTGACATCCTGTCTCTTCTAAAAATACAAAAAATTAGCCAGGCGTGGTGGTAGGCGCCTATAGTCCCAGCTACTCGGGAGGCTGAGGCAGGAGAATCGCTTGAACCCGGAAGGCAGAGGTTGCAGTGAGCTGAGATCATGCTATTGCACTCCAGCCTGGGCGACAGAGTGAGACTCATCTCAAAAAAAGAAAAAAAAAATGCTCTGTGACTACATGTAATTAAACCATAAAGCAATAACAGAAAGAAATGTCAAAAATTCACAAATATGTTCAAATTAAACATCACACTCCTAAATAATCAATGAATAAAAAAAATTACAAGAGCAAACACAAAATACTTTGGAATGAGCAAAAACTAAAACAAAACATACTAAAACTTAGGAGATGCAGTAAAATCAGTGCTCAGACAGAAATTTATAGCTGTTAATACCTACATTAAAAAAGAAATAAGATACCAAATCAATAACCTAATTTCTCATCCTAAGAAACTAGAACAGCAAACAAAACCCAAAACAAAAAAAGAAAGGAATAATAAAAATTCCAACTAAGACAAACAGAAGAGTACAAAAAAAAAAAAAAAAAAACAGAGAATCAATGAAATCAACTCTAGTAAAGTTACTAAGTATTTTCAAATTAAAGAAAAGAGTTCTTTAAAATCAGGAAGGAGACAACGTCAGATGCAGTAGAAATTGGCCAAGGTGTGAAAACAGAAATACAAATTGAACATTGTGGACAAAAATATAGTTATTTAATGTTGACTCCTTGATCTATATTGAAAGGGGTAAAGAACTAAGATAGGTTCCTTCTGGAAGGACAAAGATCAAAGGAAACAAATAGACAAAGTTTTACACCGTATGACATCAAGCAGTGATAACTGAAAGGAAATTGTTGACTTTTAACATGGGTCTGATTTCAGGGGACATTGTATAAGTCTAGAAGACCAACTAGAATCACACCACCACAGAAAGCTTCAAAGGTGCCAAAGGAAGCCCAGGTCATTAAACCACTCCCCACATTACTATGATAGATACTGAACAGGCATACAGTGGAGGACTAATATAGTCCCACAATGTCAGATGTCTGGATGATTTAAGGAATGGGAACAAAATGAGTAGATTTTTAGTATCCGTAGATAAGGGACCTCAAATTTGTTGCCTCTCTTACAGACACTGAGCAGTGAAAATAATCATTACGTTGAGGTCTCATCTCTCTAATACCTCCTGTGAAAAACTGTGGACAGGGAGACCATAAAAGCAACCTCTCCCCGAGTCCTGAGACTAAAGACCACATGGCTTGGACTTCGTTCTTGCCCAAGTGTGCAAAGAACTCTAGAGACAGGTGGATACTGAATGAGTTCTCTTGTTTTTAAAGCACCAGTAATTCTACTTTTATAATTTTCCCCCATCCCTCGACTTCTCTAAGAATCACCAAAACATAAATACAACAACTGTGTGCCACTTTCACCAATAAAACTGGCAGTATTTAAAAATATACACACATATTATACAGATTTGGTAAGTGTGCCTAAAAGCAGCCACTCTCAGTATAATGCTAGTTCAAATAAATATTTATATGAGCTTTTTGTTGAATAAAATAAATTAAGAGTGGTGTGGCCTCAAAACTACAATACTTCCTGAAGTAGGAAATTATTCTAAGGAAACAGTAATGTTGTCAAAAAAGATTTGTGTTAAAGATTTGTATTTCTAATAATAGCAAAAACTACCAAAAAAACTAAAATCCAATGGGATATTCTTAAATATGCCCTACAGAAAAGGGAATAAATGCTCACTATAAAATTCTTTGCATTTTTAGGTATATAAAAGTTTAAATTTGAAATACTCTAAATTGTCTCTTTTCTTTCTCCCCAGTGGCAATTACGACTATAAATTCTGAGTTTCATAATGTAATACATATAATTTATAAAGTAACTAATACATAATATATGTAATTTAAATTATTTTAACTAATTTTCATGTAATAAACTAACTTGGTTTGTTATATTCAAAATTATATTTTTGAGATCTAATCATGGACAAAGACTCTCTCCTATGACCAAAACTTCAGTCGGGCACCTTTGAGTCATCTGCTTGGCTAGGTCCTACCTGGGTTTCCCTCTCTGATCTTGTAGAATCCAGTTTAAGCAAGAATCCTGCCATGTCAGTTTAGTGAAAACCCTCCAACCTTGGTATCTCGCCACCCTCATTACCTGATATCACCCTGGCTTGCTTTCAACAAGAATTTTGTTGAGTTTTTCTAGCAAAAGTTCCCTTACCCCTGATGTTTTCTTCACCAATTTTTCATCCACTGATGTACATCCTGTTCCTTGGCTATAAATCCCTACTTGTCCCATGTTTGAATATTCCCTTTCTCTGTCCATCCTTGGCAACCAGTGGTTTTTATCACATGTAAGAACTTTGGCCAGGCTCTCGGGGCTATACTAATGACTTGGTTGTTATTTCATTTCATTTCATTCATTTTTTGAGACAGAGTTGTGCTCCTGTTGCCCAGACTGGAGTGCAATGGTGGGATCTCGGCTGACTGCAACCTGTCTCCCGGGTTCAAGTGATTCCCTTGTCTCAGCCTCCTTAGTAGCTGGGATTACAGGCGCCCACCACCACACCCAGCTAATTTTTGTATTTTTAGTAGAGACGGGGTTTCACCATGTTGGCCATGCTGGTCTGGAACTCCTGGCCTCAGGTTATCCGCCCACCTCAGCCGCCTAAAGTGCTGGGATTACAGGCGTGAGCCACCGTGCCTGGCGGACTCTGTTGTTTTATTTCACTTCTATAGTTGTCAGTTTTTGATTTTGTACTAAACATATAAAATTTGCTATATATAAAACTATTTATGTAATTTTTATATAAAATTTATATAATATATATTTCATATATATTTATATACATATAGAGAGAGACATAGAGAGAGGAAGAAAGGAGAGAGAGTCCCTTTGGGTTTCCTCTGTGAATTTTGTACATATAAACCCTTTACTCATTTTCCTTTCTTGTCCTTTTACTTATCTTTAGTGTTTAGTATATGCTTTTGTTATCTCTGATCCTTTGTATGTTGTGTATTTTGCAAATATATTCTCCCAATATTCTTGAGCCTTTATATTTTTATTATATCAGCTTTTCTTTATTTTATAGAAGTTTTAACCTCTGATTTGATTAAATTTATTCATCTTTCACATAAAATTTTTGTTTTTTGAAACTATTTTCAAAATTCTTCCTGAACTCAAGTTCATAAACATAATTCTTTTACATTTCCTTCTAATAATTTTAAGTTTCGTTTTACATATTTAGTTCTTTAAACCACCTAAATATACATAGTAAATCAGCCCTCTAATTATATCATCTAAACTGTCTACATAGCTTTTTTTTTTTTTTTTTTTTTTGAGACAGAGTCTCGCTCTGTCGCCCAAGCTGGAGTGCACTGGCCAGATCTCAGCTCACTGCAAGCTCCGCCTCCCGGGTTCACGCCATTCTCCTGCCTCAGCCTCCCGAGTAGCTGGGACTACAGGCGCCCGCCACCTCGCCCGGCTAGTTTTTTGTATTTTTTAGTAGAGACGGGGTTTCACCGTGTTAGCCAGGATGGTCTCGATCTCCTGACCTTGTGATCCGCCCGCCTCGGCCTCCCAAAGTGCTGGGATTACACTACATAGTATTTTTTTGTTTGTTTGCTCACTCTGTTGGTTTTTGTTGAGAGAAATGTTAAAATCTACTATTACTGGGAATTTCTTTCTTTAATTCAGTCAGCTATTTATATAGCTCAAGTCTTTCTGTTAGGTGCATATAAGTTAATGATTCTTACATCTTCTTGTAGAAATGCTTCCTTCTAACATTATGTGGTGTTCCTTTTCATTCTTGATAAAACTTTTGGAAAGTATTATTCCTCCACCCATTTATTTTAGTTAATATTTGCCCGATATATTTTTCCATTTGCTTTACTTTCAATCTAATTATTTGTTTGTTCATTTATGTATATATGTATGTTTTCATGAAGTTTTTATTTACTATGCTTCAAGAACTGTCCTAAATGCTTTACAAGTATCTCCTCAATCTTACATCATTGTTTAGAAGTAATTTTTGTAAATGGCATACAGGTGAATTTTATTTCTTTAATTCAATCTGATACTATGCTTTATAATATATAATTGTAATCTCTTTGTAGATATTGTGATATTGACAACAGGGGACTCATTTCTACCATTGCATTCTGGGGGTTTGATACTATTTCTCTGAATTTTTCTTTTTTATTGCTTTCTACTGGAATAATAATTTTGTCTTTATTCGCTTCTATCCCAGCTAATTCAAAATACATAGATGGTAGTTCCATTTCTTAATTTAACAATTCAATGTATATATAAATCTTTGAAAACATTCCCTATATTGGGAGGATTCAGCGTATTATGGGTCCCTTCTCTTCCAAGTTGATGTGTGAAGCTTCAACTCCAGGCCTCCCATGCTCTTCTGGTGCCAGTATATTACTCAGGCTTCACTAATTAGATCTTCCATTGCAAGTCTTCAATTCAGAAGAAACCAGAGGGAGAGTGATATGGTTTGGCTGTGTCCCCACCCAAATCTCATCTTGAATTGTAGCTCCCGTAATTCCCATGTGTTGTGGGAGGGACTCCGTGGGAGTTAATTGAGTGAATCACGGGGGTGGATTCCCCCATACTGTTCTCATGGTAGTGAATAAGTCTCAGAAGAGCTGATGGTTTTATGAGGGGAAACCCCTTTCACTTGGTTCTCATTTTCTGTCTTGCCACCACCATATAAGATGTGCCTTTCGCCTTCTGCCATGACTGTGAGGCCTCCCAGCCACATGGAACTATGAGTCCATTAAATCTCTTTTCTTTATAAATTACTCAGTCTCAGGTTATGTCTTTATCAGCAGTGTGAAAACGGTGTGACTAATACAGTAAATTGGTAGCAGTAGAGAAGAGTACTGCTATAAAGATTTTTAAAAACGTGGAAGTGACTTTGAAACTGGGTAACAGATAGAGGTTGGAACAGTTTGGAGGGCTCAGAAGAAGAAAGGAAAATACGAGACAGCTGGAAACTTCGTAGAGACCTGTTGAATGGCTTTGGCCAAAATGCTGATAATGATGTGAACAATGAAATCCAGGCTGAGGTGGTCTCAGATGGAGATGAGGAACTTGTTGGAAACTGAAGCAAAGGTGACTCTTATTATGTTTTAGCAAAGAGACTGGCAGCATTTTGCCCCTGTCCTAGAGATTTGTGGAACTTTGAACTTCAGAGAGATGATTTAGGGTGTCTGGTGGAGGAAATTTCTAAGCAGCAAAGCATTCAAAAGGTGACTTGGGTGCTGTTAAAAGCAGCTTTAAAAGAGAAACAGAATGTCCACCCTGATGATGTGATAGAAAACAAAAAAACATTTTCTGAGGAGAAATTCAAGCTAGCTGCAGAAATTTCCATAAGTAATAGAAGCCAAATGTGAATCAGCAAGAAAATGAGGAAAATGTCTCCAGGGTGCGTCTGGGACCTTTGCAGCAGCACTTCCTATCACAGACCCGGAGGCTTAGGAGGAAAAGATGATTTCCTGGGCCGGGTGTCAGGCCCCACGGCTCTATGCAGCCTAGGGACTTCGTGCCCTGCATCCCACTCCCTCCATCCATTGATTAAAAAGGCCAAAGTATAGCTTGAGCCATGGCTTCAGAGGGTGCAAGCCCCAAGCCCTGGCAGCTTCCACAAGGTGTTGAGCCTGTGGGTACACAGAAGTCAAGAATTGAGGTTTGGGAACCTCTGCCTAGATTTCAGAGGATGTATAGAAACGCCTGGATGTCCAAGCAGACATTTGCTGCAGGAGTGGGTTGCTCACGGAGAACCTCTGCTAGGGCAGTAAAGAAGGAAAATATGGGGTACAAGCCCCCACACAGAGTCCCTATTGGGATACCACCTAGTGCAGCTGTGCGAAGAGGGCTACCATCCTCCAGATCAAGAATGACAGATCCACCAACAGTTTGCACTGTGCACCTGGAAACACCACAGATACTCAACATCAGACTGTGAAAGCAGCCAGGAGGGAGTCTATACCCTGCAAAGCCATAGAGGCAGAGCTGCCCAAGGCTGTGGGAACCCACTTCTTGGATCAGCGGGATCTGGATATGAGACATAGAGTCAAAGGAGATCCTTTTGGAGCTTTAAGATTTGACTGCCCTGCTGGATTTCAGACTTGCATGGGGCCTGCAGCCCCTTTGTTTTGGCCAATTTCTCCCATTTGATATGGCTGTAGTTACCTAATGCCTGTACCCCGATTGAATCTAGGAAGTAACTAACTTGCTTTTGATTTTACAGGCTCATAGGTTGAAGGGTCTTGCCTTGTCTCAGATGAGACTTTGAACTGCGGACTTTTCAGTTAATGCTGAAATGATTGAAGACTTTGGGGTACTGTTGGGAAGGCACGATTGGCTTTGAAATGTGAAGACATGAGATTAGGGAGGGTCTGGGGGAGAATGATATGGTTTGGCTGTGTCCCCACTCAAATCTCATCTCGAATTATAGCTCCCATAATTCTCACGTGTTGTGGGAGGGACCCACTGGGAGTTAATTGAATCATGGGGGCAGTTTCCCATACTGCTCTCGTGGTAGTGAGTAAGTTTCATGAGATCTGACGGTTTTCTAAAGTGAAACCCCTTTTGCTTGGTTCTCATTTTTCTCACTTGCCACTGCCAGTAAATGGCCACCACCACTTTCTGCCATGATCGTGAGGCCTCCCCAGCCACATGGAACTGTGAATCCATTACAGCTCTTTTTCTTTATAAATTACCCAGTCTCGGGTATGTCTTTATCAGCAGTGTGAAGAGAGACTAATACAGAGAGAATGGTCTCTTAAGGTATCTATCTTTTGTCAAAGCATGCTGCAAAGTTAACTGGCAAAAACTTCCGAAGACTCCTTTTAGGATAATTAGCTGGAACTGTGGGGGCAAGTGGCAGGAGCTGTGATGGCTTAGGGGGAGTAGCCCGGCGATGGCATTTGGCCCTCTGTTCATAATTGCAAAGCTTTAAAACTGGATTTCTTTGCTCTTGCAGAGTCTATAAGTGATTTGGTATTCTTCAATAAATTCACTCTCTAATCAAACTATCTGGTATCTGGGTAAATCTGTAGTTTTCTTTACAACTACAAACCTTATTATACATACATTTATATAATTATTAACCTGCATAGTTGGCTATACATTCTATAATTATTAACCTGTGTAATTATATCATTATAATTATATAATTTTTCCAGTGAAATTTGAAGTAATTTGGTATATCTACCTGTTGTTTATTGAATCAGCTTTCCTCTACCAGGGAATATTTTACAGTATCGATATACACAAGGTAGCAGTGAACTTCCTTGAACACTTCTCCTTTAACACATATGCATGAGACTTTATTTTTAATTTCTTTAAGGTTATACACCTAGGAAAGGAAGTCTGTGTGAAAGCTTATGCACATATTCAGATTTACTGAAGAATGCCAAACAGTTCTCCAGTGTTCATTCACACCAGCAGTGACACACCAGCAGAACACAGTTCCTGTTTCTCTACACCCTTGCCAACATGGGATCCAATTTTCCAATAGCATACCTGTAACACAGTATCTTATGGTGGTCCCAGATTACATTTTCCTGATGACTAATGAGATTTAACATCTTTTTATACATTTAATTGCCATTTGGCTTTCTACTTAAGTATATTTCCTGTTCATATTATTTTCTATTTGGTTGTATGTTGACTTGTAGAAACCCTTTATGTAACCTTATTACATATATATTTATATAATTATTAACCTGCATAGTATACAGAACCTTCATGTATTACATAACCTTTTTAAGTAATACATAACCTTTATGTATTAAAGATACAAATCCTTTGTTGGTTATGTAGATTACCATGTCCTTCCTTCTTCTTTCTCTCTGTCTCTCTCTCCCTCCTCCCTTCCTTCCTCCCTCCCTCCCTTCCTTCCTCCCTCCCTCCTTTCTTCCTCCCTCCCTCCCTCCTTTCTTCCTCCCTCCCTCCCTCCTTTCTTCCCTACCTCTCTTCCTTCCTTCTTTCTTTTCTCTCTTTTTCTTTTGCTTCCAAACAATTCATCTTTTGTTTTGTTTAGATTTCTTTTTTTTGTTTGTTTTTGAGACGGAGCTTCACTCTTGTCGCCCAGTCTGGAGTGCAGTGGCACAATCTCGGCTCACCGCAACCTCCGCCTCCCGGGTTCAAGCAATTCTCCTGCCTCAGCCTCCTGAGTAGCTGGAACTACAGGTGCCCGCCACCGAGCCTGGCTAATTTTTGCAGTTTTTAGTAGAGACGGGGTTTCGCCATCTTGGCCAGGCTGGCGTCAAACTCCTGACCTCGCGGTCCACCCGCCTCGGCCTCCCAAGTGCTGGGATTACAGGCGTGAGCCACCGGGCCCAGCCTGTTAAGATTTCTTTCGGCCGGGCGCGGTGGCTCAAGCCTGTAATCCCAGCACTTTGGGAGGCCGAGACGGGCGGATCACGAGGTCAGGAGATCGAGACCATCCTGGCTAACACGGTGAAACCCCGTCTCTACTAAAATATACAAAAAATTAGCCGGGCGAGATGGCGGGCGCCTGTAGTCCCAGCTACTCCGGAGGCTGAGGCGAGAGAATGGCGTAAACCCGGGAGGCGGAGCTTGCAGTGAGCTGAGATCCGGCCACTGCACTCCAGCCTGGGCGACAGAGCGAGACTCCGTCTCAAAAAAAAAAAAAAAAAAAAAGATTTCTTTCGTAGAGAATTTTCCAACTTCGATGTAAGTAAATATGAGTTATTTTCCTTCAAGCTATCAGCTATTTTTTATATAAAAAGTCTCCCTACTGCAATGTCATAAATACATTCTTTTTTCCTTAAAATTGCCTTTTTTTTTTTCACAAACAGGTCATTGATCCACATGAAATTATTTTTTATGTGGTGAAACAAGGTTAATTTTAGTTTTTGCTTCCATTTTTATAACGAATTTTATCAGTACCAGTTATGGAATAGTACATCTTCATTCTTAATTAAATATACCAATTTTTATCATACATCAAGAACCTCTCTTCAGTTCTAATTCATTAGAATATTTACCAGTTCCTAAACCAATACCACATTATGTTAATCAGAAAGCTTTCTAATAATCCTTAGAGTTGAAAATTCTATTCATCACATTGTTCTTTGTTTGTTTACCTTAGGCCCTTTGCACTACTGTTTAAATTTTGGAATCAATTTGACAAGTGAATAGGATTAAGGCCCTCTGCATTAAAAATGGCTTCATGCAGAGTTCAGTTTTCCTGCCCTTCCAGCCCCAACAAGATGCCAGACAAGGAACCTGCTGTGCCTTGATCTTGGACTCCCAGCCTCCAAAACTATAAAACATACTTTTCTGTTCTTTATAAATTTCCCAGTCTCAGGTATTTTGTTATAGCAGCACAAATGGGCTACAAACTTTATTCCTAATTTCCTTGAGTTCTATTTAAAACACAGCAAATAAGTGTTAATTTTTATCAACTGCTTTTTCTGAATTTATTAACATGATCAGAGAGTTTGCTTTATTCTGCTAATGTATGCATTATAGTAATATTTCTGTTAAGTCAATTTGCCAATGACATATTTTAAGATACATGGTCTATTTAGTTTTCTAGTATATTATAGTATGTTTTTTCATCTACCTTCATAGGTAAGATGGCCTTATAATTTCCCTTTTTTATATATTCTTCTCTGCTATTCAGGTTTCAGTATTCCCATAAACTGAACAGAAATGTTTCCTCTATTTGTTCGTCATTTGTAACCATTTATATCATATTGGAATTATCACTTCTTGAAATGTTTGGCAGAATATCTGAGGCCAATTTTTGTTGGTTTGGTGGTGGGGTGCATACTTTAAAATACTGATTTGATTTGCTTAATCGTTGTAAGACTAATCATGTTTACTGCTTGCTCTGAGCCAGTTATGGCAAATCATGCTTATGTTAGATAATTATGCATCTTTGTATTTTATATATTTATTAGCACAAAGTTATTTATAATATTCCTTTATGATTTTCTTCTTCTCTGCATTATTTAGACTTATACCTAACTTTTATCCTTAATATCACTTCTTCTCATTCTATTTTCTTATACTCTGTGCTAATAATTCTTCTCGCTTTTTGAATGGTAGGATGATCTCATACATTTTTAGTTTTTCTTCTTTTCAAATACAATCCTTTATGGCTATGACCTTGTCTCTAAGTTCGATTTTCATTGAATCCCTCAAGCTTTGATATGTAATTGTTAACTGGTTAACATTGTTAAATATTATATATTTTATATCAAATTAAATATTTGTGTTATTTATAACTGTTAAATATTTAAATATTTTATAGTTTCTATTATAATTTATTTTTGATTAATCATTATTTCCAATAGAATTTTAAGTTTCCAAGTGTCGCCTTTTCTCTTCATCTGTGGTAGACAATATTTAAGTGCTATGTAGCATCCCTCTTATTCTAATAACATTTTGTGCCTTTCCCTCTATTTTGTTTGATACTAATTTAACTCTACCAGGCTTTGTATTTTGTGAATTGTTTGCCTGGCATGTATTCTTTCCCCTTTAACCTGACCCCTTCTGTGTTCTTATCCTTTGTATGTGTCTCTTATGAACTGCATTTAGCAACATTTTTATGTATGTGTATATACTTATCCACTTCAGAATACCTGCATTTTAACTGCTGAGTTAAAAGACATTGATAAACTGATATTGTTAGACTCATTTCTATCATTTTTATTTAGTGTTTTCCTATGCACTATGTATTTCCTATGCTTTTCCTCATTGATAACCTGCCTTTTAGTAATTTTTTAAATTTCTTGTACTTTTTTGTTTTTTCATCTAATGTCAGCTGTAGTTTAGAAATTATACTAAATATATAATATATAGTATATAGTAATTATCTATAATATACTATATAGTATATAATACAATATATACTAATATACTATATAGTATATTTATATAATTTAATCTATATTATATATACTATATAGTATATAATACAATATATACTAATATACTATATAGTATATATAATATAGATTAAATTATGTAAATATAAACATATTTTATATAAATATATAATATATAAATACAAATTTTATATACCATATAAACATATAAATATATATTAAATCATGTATGCTTAATTAACATACACTGAAATTAGTCAATATACTTAATGCTAGGTGAGGTGTCAGAGCCCCAGCACTGGAAAGTGGTTGACTTGCAGGTTGTTAAGAAAGATTTACCCCGAGGCGGGCGGATCACGAGGTCAGGAGATCGAGACCATCCTGGCTAACATGGTGAAACCCCGTTCTACTAAAAAAAATACAAAAAACTAGCCGGGCGAGGTGGTGGGCGCCTGTAGTCCCAGCTACTCAGGAGGCTGAGGCAGGAGAATGGCGTAAACCCGGGAGGCGGAGCTTGCAGTGAGCTGAGAGCCGGCCACTGCACTCCAGCCTGGGCGACAGAGCGAGACTCCGTCTCAAAAAAAAAAAAAAAAAAAAAAGAAAGATTTACCAGTGGCAGTATAGGTTTGAAAAAGGAAAGTTTTATTAGAAAGAAAGAACGCTGCCTAAGAGTGCAGCGGGGTACCTTAGCAATAGGACTGAGTGCACCACACCAAGGTGCATTTTTCATAGGGTATTTATGGATCTTAATGTGGGAGCTAAAGGGTAATTTAGACCGTATTAGCCATGTAGATCATGATAATGACTACGTTTGTAGACATTTTGGTGCCTTAATGTCAGCAAGGATTGCATGATAAGTTTTGATGTGCATGCATTCCAGAGATTCATAGAAATTCTAGTTACTTCTAGGTTTTTGAGAAAGAAACCTGGAACCAGATGCCCACTTTAGATAACAGGGAAGTCTAATTGCTTCTGAATTCCTCAGAGAAAGAATTTTGTCTCTGGATGGCCTGCTTGTTGGTCATCAGGTGATCTTTGCTTTCCTCACTTAAATTCTAAACAATATAAGAATCTAAAGTTTTTATCTTCATCTACTCTGGTCATAAATGATTTGTTTGTTATTTCAGTTCTATCTTAATAACCTTCAAGTTAGTCAATATTATTATAAAGTTTATTAGACTTGACAGTTTCTTAAAAATTAATTCTCTTTGTGGGTCACTTTCTTCCTGAAATATATATTTTAGGTAATTTTTTAAGTCTACTATTAATAATTTCTCCCAGTGTATGTTTGTCTGAAAATGATTTCATTTGGCCTTGTTTTGTCTTAAAAATCTAGCTGGATATGGAATTTGGATTATAAACCATTCCCCTGTAGATCTTTTGGTATAATTACAAAACCCTTTTGCTAGCTTCACTGAAGTTTAGATGCCTGTTTTTTGGCTAACTGTTGCTCTTTGAGAAAATCTCTTCCTGGTATTACCTTTAAGATTGTCTCTCTGTGTTACAGTGAAATTGAGCCTAGGGGCACATTTACTTTTATTACACTCAGGACTAACTGTGCTGTTCAAATATGCTCATTCATGCCTTTTTCTTCAACCCTGGAAAATAATTATATTACTATTCCCCCTTCTCTCTGTTTCGTCTGCTAAGAAATTTCATTAACATGTATTGGACTTTCTCTGTGTTTCCTTCTTATATGTTAATCTCTCTTCTATTTGTTTATTTTTCATCTTGTTTCTTCTCTGTGCTCTGCCTTCTGAATAATTTCCTAAGCACTGTGTGCCTGTTCACAAATTCTTTGTTCAGTTGTGCTTAAACTGCTGTTTAAACTATTCATTGAAATTTTATTCCATAAATTGTAGCTTCCCACTTCTGAAAATAGTTTGTGCTTTGTCCGTGGAGTCATATGTCTTTCTATGTTTTTATCCACTTTCATAACATTCATCTTTTTACATACATTTACTTTATAGTCTTTATTATGTGACGTTTTATGGGTTTCATTGTGCTATTTGCTCTGATTACTTTCTTTTGTTTAAAGTGAATTTAAAAAGATCTTTTATGATATAGATAGTGAGCTCATCTTTAGCAGGGTTATACCAGGTAAGATCTTATTAAGCATGTTAGGGTGTAGCTATCCAGAGTACTTCTAGATTTAATTGTTATGGATGGTCCAAGGGTATTATAAGCCCAAGACAGTTTAGATGGTTTAATTTCTCTTAGATTGTAGATTCCACATTAAGTCTTTTTATTAGGCTCTTGGTTATAAAATACTACGGGAGACTTTCCTCTTGTCTCTTCCCAGGTAGAACCCTAGCATGACAGACAAACTTCCTCAGTGCCTTTCTGAGACAGCAATGGGTGGTCTTAAAGCTCTTCTTCTCTACCAAGGGTACATTCACTCAAAGACCTCAGCTCTGTTTTCCATTCAAAGTCTCCATCTTTTCTGACCAGGTCCTCATCTCCTGTCTCCTTGTAGCAGATTAATCTTCAGAAACCATGTCCTGCTTCACTGGATTGCTTCCAAAATACTGTGCTTATCCTCAATTTCTTTTGTTTTTGGCCTCTGGAGATAATCCTACTTATGAGTTCTATTATGTATTTTTTAAAAAGTTTGCTGTGTTTATCTGAAATACATTGTTGTTTTATTATTGCGTTTTTAAAATATTATCTAGCATTAACTCTTAAATACATAAAATTATTATTTTTAGTCAACAATTAATTAGATTTGTAAACATTTTCCAAATGTCCATGCTTATCATTGTTTTAAAATCCCATGTCTTCCCTGGTCTTTTTTGCAAAGTATATTCATTATTTTAAAATCTTATAGTTTGTAGGAAATCTATTCTTTTAGGTATGAAAAACAAGTAGTCATTATTTTGCCTTTACTCTTGAATGACAGTTTAACTGCTTATTTAATTCTAATTTGACAGTTTATTTTTCCTCAATACTTTGAAGATATTCCATCATTGTTTTCTGGCATCTATTGTTGCTAATAAAAATCTTCTGTCTTGTCATTGTTTTTCACTCTATAATTGCAAGAGAAATCAAGATATAAGGCTGCATTCATCATGTGATTCCAAGTTTTGAAAACATGTGTATAAGAATTATTTCCTACCTAACTCTTCAATTCCAATAGTGAGAGTTCAAAGAGTAAGGAATAACCATGATGTGAATTCATCTGTTCCCAAATTTCAGTTGTAAGTATTGGGTATTTATCTCATTTTCTGGAAGCCAATTTAGCAATATGTCAAAGGCCTTCAAAAAGCTTAACCCAATAATTTCACTTTTAAGAGATACAGAGAGACCTTTATTTATAAAATTTTTCAATGCTAGATTTTATGTCAAAAAATGGAAAAATATAAAAGTATAAATATTTTAATAGATTATTATGCAGTCATTAAAATTATACTCTTGAAGAATTATTAATTATACGTAAAGTCACATATTATACTGTTGTTTAAAAGTATCAAACAACATATTATGATCAGATAGTATTAAGGAGTAAGCACACATATATATCTATACATATATCGCTGTGATTTGTTAAGAGTTCTTTTTTCTGAATTTTGGGATTGTATATAACATTTAGTTTATTTATAATTTTTAAACAATTTTCTAAGTTCTAATTTCTATATAGTAAAAAGTAACATTTCTATAATTTAAAACAAAATGAGAAGCTATTAAAATGCATGCACATCATAACCCTCATTACTAGGTAACTTAGAATACAACATTGTTGGTCACGTCATTGAAGTATGGCAGTGGGAATGCGGTCTGTCTACAATTTTTTTTTCTCACATCCAAATTAATGCAGGCTAGCCTCCCGCCTTGATGGTTTTTCTACCAATGCTAGAAGTACATGCCTCATTAAGTGCTCCCTTTACACATACAGGATCCTGAATCACTGTGTCACTCTTACTTGTTCCAGGCTACCTTGTTTCCTTGTTTGATCTGTTCTTCACTGTCCCAATTACATAACTAGTCTGTTACCTTCTCCTTTTGGAGTAGATAGTAGACCCTATTGTCTCTGCTCTGGTCACATTCCTGTCCTTCTTGGCTAAGACTGCCCATGTCTAGGTGGCCGGTCTTTACATTGCTGGTTCTTCTGCTCCATAGATTACCTAAGGCAGTCCCCCTCCTGGCTAACCAGCCTCTATATGTCATCCTTCTCACTTTTAATTCCTCATTTGTATCCCTTCTCTCCCATATCCTTGTCTTTTCAACTGCTACTATTATAGAATGGTATATTATGCATAAAACCAAGTTATCAACCTTTTTTAATTAAATGTTTTATCAATTAAAAAATCATTCATGTTTCTATATTTAAAAAATCATAACATCTTAAATTTTGAAAGAGCTTTATCTTCACTGAAATATACAAATGGGTGAAAGATTTCATTTCTGTTAACATTATGAAACTTCCCATTTCTCTTTTTGCCAAGGTGAACTGATGTAATCCAGGATTTTGTTCTTTTCAAGAGAAGATAAGCAACTTCATAAGAAACCTTAAGGGAGAGAGAGAGAGGAAAAAAAAAAAAAAAGACTTCTTGTATAACAAGTACAGCTTAGGTAACTGGTATTTTTACATGAGGATTTTTGGCTCAACAGAAGGAAGAGGATTTTACAGTCCCAAATAGCAATCAGAAATCCTCAGACTGATAGAGACATATTTGAATATTAGGGATTCTGAATGATTTCTTTCAAAACTAGGCAAAATTGAATTTTGATATTTCTATTTTAAAATTAATCTGTCCTGAGAGAATATCAAACAATTGTACCCCAACTATATAAAACTCTTAGCGTTCTATGTCTCCTGTTCAAAAACTGCATATTATTTTGATACTAATGATAAGATTTGAGATGTAAAACTTAAATTAATGTTTTGGCCTTGGAATTTCAAGGTGCTTCTTTAGATGGGAATTTTAATACTTACCCTGGCTTCTTCTTAGTGTCACTGTGAGGGGAAAAACTCAGATAAAGTGTATAAAAATGCACTGTAAGCTTTCAAGCAGCCTCTGGATCCATGATTACTATCCAGATAGGACATCCTTTCTTACGAAATTTTGTGTAACAAAAAATACCCCTATATGTTCAACCACATCTTGGCCAGTAACGTTTTCAAACACCTGGCTCAAATATTCAATCATCGATTTTTTTACTAGAAATAGTCTCTTAACTTTCATGGGTCAAGCAGGTTCACCTTTAGGTGTCATTTTTCTGCTTCCCAAGTAGTAAAGGAACTTGTAATAGCAATGCCCAAGGCACCAGTATCACCTTATAATTTTCCTAATGATGATATTTATAATTTTGAAAATAACAGTTGATCTTTGAATATGCCACCTGTGCTTCAGGCACTGTGCTAACACTTTTACAGGCATTATTTTATTTAATACTCAAAAACAAACTATAAGATTGATATAATTACTCACCTTTACTGAGATGATACTAAAATTCAGGGAAATTCATTCATTCATTTAATCAATTAGTACTGAGTGCCAAATATGTACCAGCTTCTGAGCTAGATAGGGAAGGAAGAGCAGTAATGAAGATGAAAACAGGTCCTTGAACCCATGGGATTTATATTATAGTTGAAAGAAAGAACACAACAGAGAAATGTGTACCACATAGAAAGTAATTAGTACTCTGCTGAGCATTGAAACTGAGTGGCTCCTTTAGAAAGAGGTTAAAGAAGAACTTCCTGAGAATGTCCTGAAAGTAGAGCCTGAGTGACAGGAAAGGGCGAGGCATGTGAAGAAGTCAGCAGAAAGAACACTGGGCTGAGGGGACAATATACAGGAAGGTCCCGAGATGGGAGTAAGGACTATGATGATGGGGTGATAAGAATCCTGGATTCTCATGATGTGGATGGAACTGGATATGTTTTGGAGTTAGAATTGATAGGCTTTCTGTTGAACTGGAGGTAAGGTAAGGGAATTAGATGAATCAAGGTTATTTGTTTGTTGGTTTATTTGGAATGAAATACTAGGTTCCTGATAGGCTATTTGGGGATGACGAAGAGGAGTGGGTAGGTTTGGGGAGACAGCATCAGTTCTTTTTGTTGTTGTTTAAACTCTTTTATGGTGGTAAAATTTACATAAGATTTACCATTTTTAAGTGTATAGTCCATGGGCATTAAGTACATTCACATTGTTGTGCAATCATCACTACCATCCATCTCCAAAACTTTTTCATCTTCCCATACTGAAACTTTATAACCTTTAAACAATAATTCTCCATTTCTTTCCCCCTTCATCCTCTGGCAAGTACCATTCTGCTTTCTGTCTGTATGACTTGGACTACTTCAGGTACCTCATATAAGTGAAGTCATACCGTATTTGTGTGTGTGTGTAACTTGCTAATTTCACTTAGCATAGTGTCAAGTTTCATCCACATAGTAACATGTGTCAGAATGTCCTCCCTTTCTTTTTCTTTTATTTCTTCAATAGTCTTTATTTTTTAGATCAGTTTTAGGTTCACAGCAAAGTTGAACAAAAAGCACAGAGAGTTCCCACATATCCCCTGTCCCTTCACATCCACAGCCTACCCTACTGTCAGCATCTTGCACCGGAGTGGTACATTTGTTACAACTGATGAACCTGCATTAGGAGTTACCTTTTGACATGAAGATACCAGGAGGCCGAATGAGAGGGCACTCTGGAGGTCTAGCTCAGGAGTCAGAGATGGCATTCAAAGCTAAGGCCTAAATGAGATCACCCGCGAAGAGTGAGTAAAGGAAAGGCGGGGACACGGAGGGGAAAAAAACATCTTCGGCACTTCTGTGTTTAGAAGTCAAGCAGAGACAAGAGACAGCAACAAAGACAGAGGAGGAAAGACAAGGTATATAGTATAGAAGAAAAGCCAGGAGGAGACAAGAGTATCAGGGAATCCAAAAGAAGCAGCACCTCAAAAATGGTGCCATGAAATATAGCAGATGCTAATGCGAGGTCAGTCAAGCAAAATTTGCATGAGAAGTGGCCATTGGATTTGGCAATATGAACATGCACAGTGACCTTGACAACAGCAAATTCAGTAGGACACTAGGGATGGATGACCAAGTTACCCAAGGGCATATAATCAGTAAGTGGAAGAATTTAAATGCCAACCTGGGTAGTCTGTCTTCAGAGTCTGTGTACTCAGCCATTTATAATATAACCTCGCAAAGACAGTGCATCACCCTGTGGTAATGTTCTTTGAATATCTGTGTCTAGATACAATGCATAGATTATTATTCTAAACAGAATATTCTGAACCAGAACAACGAGAACATGAACAATCTCTCCTCATATGTTCAGTATCAATGATGTTCATCTCTGACAACTGCAATACTGTTTGTCATCCTGGAAAAGATGCCTCAATTATCCAATTAGTTTTGCCAAATCGGTGGCTTCTTGCTGTGTTGCAATGAACATTTCTTTCCATATTTCATGAAGATTCTCACAGATTCCTCTTATTTTTCTTTTGTATTCCACCAGTTGTGCTAGAGAGTTTTGGTTGGATCTCAGCTCCACTTTTACCCTTTGCTTGCACCAGAGCTGGAAGCTTGCAAACTGTGTTTTCCAGACTCCTTCCCCAGCTGAATTCTGCTCTTTTTCCATTGGGGGATATTGTGAGAGGTTTGAATTGGGAAGGGCAAAGCCACTGTTTTCTTTCTTTTGTCAGCACCCATGGGAGTGGCCGCAGCAAAGTTAGGCTGCTGTCGGAGACTATGGGCTCCAGTGAGTCAGTAGGTTTCAACCCACTTATCTGGGGCACAGGGGCAGTGGGATGTACAAGCTCTTGTGTGGGTTCTCAGAGGAGGAAGCTGATTCCTGAGCTATTGATAATAGCATCCTCTTCTCCTTTTCTCTTCAGATATACTTCTTCCCCCTTTGTTATTCAGCCTTTCTAACAAATTAGTAGTCACTTGTCTGTGTTAAATTTTTCTCATCTGGATTATTTTTCTGTGTTTCTTGTACACACTGACCTACACACCACTATAACAACGTAATAGAATGTGAAATTTAAAATAACAAAATCCACACACTTGCTCCAATGACAATAAATAAAACTACTTCATTTTCTCATGAAAATAAAACACTTTCTTTCCATGTGTCTAAGACTGAATAGATTTTAGGTGTTTCTCTAATAGTTTTTAAAATGTGGACTCACTTCAGAGATCAGCATATTAATTGGTCAATTTTCAAGTTATTCTAGTTATTCTAATGCCTTAGAATCTAGATGATAATTTGAACTTTTTACTTATTCTCTAAATAATATGTCCACATACACCATCCCTAACTATTCAGTATTACAGATTCCATGGTGTAAGAAAGACAAAGAAGAAAATGATGAGTTCACATCCTATTTGTGTAAACTGATGACCTCAGTTTCTGCATGATGTGAAAGAAGGAGCAATCATCACTGCTGTCACCCAGTGTCTAGACCTTCCCTTACTAGGGACATAGCACTAAAATTAAGGAGTTAAAAATAGCAAACGTTAGTTTTGCTTCTCCCAGGTTTTAGATAAGATTTACTTGAGTTTGGTTACTTGATTCATTGCTTTTTTTATTTTTTTCAATTTAATAAGTTTTGGGGGAACAGGTAGTGTTTGGTTACATGAATAAGTTCTTTAGTGGTGATTTCTGAGATTTTGGTGTACCCGTCATCCAGGCAGTGTACCCTGTACCCAATGTGCAGTCATTTATCCCTCACCCCCCCCCACCATCTACCCTGAGTCCCCAAAGTCCAGCCCAAATGCCCATCAATCAACAACTGGATAAAGAAAATGTGCTCTCTCTCGCTCTCTCTCTCTCTCTCTCTCTATATATATATCACACACCATGGAATATCACTCAGCCATGAAGAGAAATGAAATAATGGCTTTTGCAGCAACCTGGATGGAATTGGAGACCACCATTCTAAGTGAAGTAACTCAGGAATGGAAAATCAAACATTGTATGTTCTCACTCACGAGCAGGAGCTAAGCTATGAGGATGCAAAAGCAGAAGGATATAATTAAATGATACAATGAGTTATTTTTATTAGCTCAATAACTTAAGAAATGTATGAATGCTTTCATTCTCAATTTCCTAACTACAAAATGGGAATAATAATGTCTACCAATAGGATTGTTTAGAAAATTATGTATCTGTGTACCTGGTAACTAATATAATTAATAATATATTTTCTCAGTTCTCAATTTTGCCATTGATTCTAAGATGCACAGTTGTGTTAAAATGTTTTTAGGACCACGAGGTTGTGTGACTAACTTCATTGGAGTGAATGTATACATGAGGTACAAAGGAATCACTTAAATATTATTCAGATTTTTTTGAAAGGTCTTAGAGGAGAGCAAGGTATTTCTCAGTCACCTTTATGGAGACAAACCTCTGGTTTAATTAATTAACTTTGCATACTTTGCCCCTTCTTTTACAGTGGAAAACTATTGTATAGATTTAAATTGTTGGACCCCAATAAGAAGGTAGGAAGAGGAGAGAAATATAATTAATAACTTTTGGATTATTTTCTTTCTCTATACCAGCTCTACCCAATACAGTAGCCACTAGCCACATGTAGCTATTCAACATGTGAAAAATGGCTGGTCTGATGAAGTGTAAAACATGCATCAAATTTTGAAAGTTTAGTACAACAGCGAGGATGTAAAACATTATATTAATATTTTGTATTGCATAATTGTTTAAATGATCATTTTCACTTTTTAATTTTTAAAAGAATTAGTAAAATTAACATAAAACTTACCATCTTACCATTTTTATGTGTATAGTTCAATGGCATTACATTCACACTGCTGTACCACCATCACCACCATCGACCCACAGAATTCTCTCCATCATATGAAACTGATACTCTGTACCCATCAAATAAGAACTCCTTATTTTTCCGATTTTTGAGCCCCCAGAAACTATCATTTTACTTTCTGCCTTTATAAATTTGACTACTCTAGGTTAAAATAAGATTTAATACATATTATTAAACATATAATTATATTATTTAAATTTACTTTTATTTTTGTTCTTACTTTTTAAAATACGGCTCCTAGAAAATTTAAAATTACATCTGTGTTTCACAGTATATTTCTATTGGATATTGCTACTCTTCCAATGCTGTCAGATACAGTAGCCATTAACCACATACAGTTTTTAAAATTTAAATCAATTAACATTAAATAGAATTACATTTTCAGTTTCTGATTTGCACCAGCCACATTTCAAGAGCTCGACAGCCATATGTGGCCAGTGGCTACCATACTGAACAGTGCAGACACAAAACATTTCTTATCATTGCAGTGAATTCTTTTGAACAATGCTGCTCTAGAAATTCCAACCAAATAAAGAAACAGCCAAAGGAAAACAAATAAATCTGAAACAAGGTCAGTGTGGCTGAGCAAATAGTTCTTGCAACCAACAAGAGAAAAATGACAATTAAATTTATTATACAAAGATTAAAAAATATTATGAAATTTGCAGGTTGCATTATTTATTGTAAAACAGTAGGGCAACATCAACAGACAACTTCAGATGTTTTTCTCATGAAATTGTAGATGTTGGTACCAAATGTACAACACACGACTGTGTACTGTCATAAGTTGGCTAAAACACATGTAAACATATGTCATGTCAGTCATTAAGAAGAAGGGTAGAATTACACTTTTAAATGTGGTAAAGCATTTTGGAAGTAGCGTATAATTTTCCAGAGTAGGAGCCTTTGTGAACACATCTTTCTCTGAGTGTTTATACAGTCTGACATCTTCAGGTTTGTTCATATCAAGAGCCCCACTGTGAACAAACCAGCTGCAGACAAAAGAAGCAATTTGTTTTGTAGGTGCCATTTCATTGAAGAGAACCAAAAAGAAGAAGCGAGATAGAGTCATAGAGTCACAGACCAACAGAAAATCAAGACACGCAGGAGTGCTACCAGATTAGAGCAAGCAGCAAAAATTTTCTGAGTTCTACTAATATTAAAAGAATGAATGTTTAATAATTGCCTGTGACCAAGATGCTGTCATAGCAAATGTAGAGTTTATTCTTCAAAAATCGATACCTTTGCACTTCTGATTCAATAATGTACAATATATCTCATCAAGGGCCTCATAATTTAGCATCTATACTTTTACAATTTCTGCTTTCATTTTCTATCTTCCATTATTCTCTGAGCTTGAATGCAAGATCTCTGAGGGCAGCTACCGTGTCTCTTTTGTTTCCTCCCTATCCTCAGTACCATAGCAAATATCATGACGCACAATTAGCAGGAACACTATTCGCATCCCCATCTTATACTGCAGATCTGTCCTGGCACATAATAGGTGCACAATAAATATGTGTTAACAGATACTTTAATGCAAGGAGGCCAAGTTTATTTTTCTGTCCTCTGCTAGATTGTTAACTTGAGGATGAGTGCCTTTTTTTTCTGGTTGATAGATAGCAGAATCACAGCACCTAGCATAGTAAGTTGTGTACTTTAGTGCTTGATAAATGTTTATTGAATTAAACAGAGGGGCAAGGTGAAGTTATATAGAAACCTCCCAAAAAGGAAGAAGACTGGATTTTTCTCAAGTGTTTTTTTGATGATAATTTAAGATATGAGATGTTGTTGGCAATGGAAAAGAAACAACCATTGCTCATTATTATGATGGTTCACATAAGCAGAGTAAAGAACTGTGTTGTATTTTTATTCAATGAACTGAAATGCCAGCCTATGCTGAACATTCACATGCAGATAAATGATGATTATTTTGGTTTTCTTTTTCATTTATTTGTCATTAAAAACATGCCAAGTAATGCTGCTATTCTAGGGACTAAAAAAGAAACAAAAGAAAGCAATAAAATAAAACCCAGAAATAAAGGCCCCTTACTCTGTTTATAAGTATCACAAGTGTAGAGTGGTATCTGCTGTGTTAGAGGTGTATGTATACAACTGGGATTTTTGAATGCCTTTTGAAGGCAGTCAACATTCTTTTCATTTTCATTTTCCCCTTTTTTGTATGATTTTGTTTGAATTGTGTTCTTTGTAAACTTTATATTGCTGGATTCTTTCTCTCTTTGTTTAGTTATTCACGTACCCAATCCAATGCCTTCATCTTTTAACAAGAACATTTAATCCATTCACATTGACTGGGAATACCATCAAGAAACGTTATCAATAACTCTGCTCACTTCCCCTCTTCTCAATGAACTTTACCTTGCCACCCATACTGCAGACTCTCCTCACAATTAAAATCTTCCTCTCCTATTAATAGTGCCCCAGAATTATTATTAGCTGATATTGGCTGTCTGTATTATTACTGCATGGCCTTTATATTTTATTTTATCCTTTCAATTTCTTTATTCACCTACATTGATACTAACAGAATCATTTTACTTGATGTCTCAGCTTATGACTTTATTTTACTATTTTATAAAGTTTTAATTTCATTTACTCCATTGATCTCTAGTAGACAGGTTTTTAAAACCAACTCTTATCTCATGAAGAGTCCTGTCATATTCCTCTAGGGACTAATTATACTTCTTCTGAATGCTCCTTTGGCTTACATAATTAATTCTAATTCTCTGAAGTTTTAGCTCTCTTGCTTGTATTTCCTGTGCTGTCTACTGGTTTTCCTAAAGCGTGTGTGATTCTTGATCACATGCTCACCTGTGCATTTAATATTGTTGGTGTGTGTGTGTTTGTTAGTAAGGATGGCACAAGGCACTCCCTATTTCTTTTACCATTGGAATATGACCATTGAATTCAACAGTCCTGAGTTTGAACCATGACTCTGCTAATGTTTTTTAAAAGTATATAAATTACTGTAACTTTTTTGGAAGGCAATTCAGAAAATGAAAATAAATTGCTGTTAGGCTTAAAGTGAGCCCATAAGGATAACAAGGTTAATTACTATAATTCATTAATTTGAACTTATATTAATTTTCTGTTATATGGAAATATGGAGTAGTAAATATCAATTACTGGAAAAATTCAGAAGAGAATTTATTATATAAGTCCTGGAAAAGTATTAATTTTCTGTCAGTAGAGATAAAGTGATTAAGTAAAATAATCACCAAACATATTCTGGAAAGCTGGATCTCATAAAATGGAGATAAAACAGCAAGTGGGAACTGCTAAAATTGTGGAATATTTTGTTTCATTGATGGCAGGAGTGAAGTGAACCAGGAATTCAGTGGTACTTATGCCAAGAGGGGTTAAGATTTTAGTAAAGGCAACACAGCACATAAATCTCTCCTATTACTCCTGGCAACAAGGGGATCTCTACAAGCAATTAGCATTTTAATAAGAAAATCTGACACGTGAATTAAACAGTCATTTGTAGGAGAAACTTTTTTTTTTTTTTTTGAGACGGAGTCTCGCTCTGTTGCCCAGGCTGGAGTGCAGTGGCCATATCTCAGCTCACTGCAATCTCCGCCTCCCGGGTTTACGCCATTCTCTCGCCTCAGCCTCCCGAGTAGCTGGGACTACAGGCGCCCACCACCTCGCCCGGCTAATTTTTTCTATTTTTTTAGTAGAGACGGGGTTTCACCATGTTAGCCAGGATGGTCTCGATCTCCTGACCTCCTGATCCGCCTGTCTCGGCCTCCCAAAGTGCTGGGATTACAGGCTTGAGCCACCGCGCCCGGCCAGGAGAAACTTTTTTGGAGAAAGACCTGGGGAGGGATTTGGAAGGGGTTTATGTCTTTTACAGAAGATCTGAGGGAAAAAATTGAAATCCTGTTTCTAAGGGTTAATGAGAGGGTGCACACCTGTCAGGTGTTTGGTGCAGCTCATACCCGTTGCTTGAACAACATAGTTGTATTTCACTGTGGTATGATCTGTTTACTGGCTGGAAGGAATCAGGTCCTGAGAAATGAGAGTGCTCACTCTTCTGGTTGTCTACATACGTTGTCTTGAGTAAGGTACACTTGAAACAACCCACTGTATGCATTTCTCTTCCTCCCCATTCCTTGCCATTGGGTTTTGAGAGAAGAAAAGGAATGGAATATAAAGAGAAAATTCCACTGTAGAAACCAAAAGTTACATAATACTCCTCAATCTATAGGCAAGAATGTAGAAGTGATCTTTCTTTTACAAACAATATTTTCTTGGCCATATCTACCAAATATTAACGTTTTCCCAAGCTATGTAATCATGCCCAAAAACTTCAAAACACTGCTTCATTGATATTGGTCCTATTTTTGTTACAGAACAAATGGCACACTCTTGAAATTGAATAATGAGTTCTATAAGCATTCTGGTTAGAAATCTGTGGATTTTGTATGTAACCATTTTCACAGCTTACATCACAGTTTACCCTTGGGAAGTCTGCTTTATAAAAGACCGCTAGAAGCATATTTCAGTATTCATAGTTACCAAGTCCCTTCCCAAATGATGCTTAGAACATCTCTATGGATATGCAAGTTATTGCCAAAAAATATGTATGGTGGTAGGACCTTTTGAAGAGATGAGCAACTGGATAGTGATGACTTCAAGCCCATAAGGCTACCCTCTGGCATCCCTTCCTTATCTTCCCTTCTATTGGCCTTGTTGTTTTGGGCCTGAGCTATTGTCATGGCTACCTGATGTTTTCTCATCTACTCTCAGTCTTCTAGATTAATCAGTTTCTATCAGGTGAGTCTGTTCTCAGCAACCTTCAATAGTTCCCCAGTGCCTACAAAATAAAAATCAAACCTTTTGGCTTAGCATCAAAGGTGATGCAGAAACCCCTGTTTCCCAAAATACATCTCTATGCCATCACAGCTTCCATTCAACTTTTTCCCCCAGGTGCTTTATAGTATTCGCCCTCCTTGTTTTTCCTGGTTCAATTTATTTGAGTTGAACACTCTAGTGAAACTACTGCATCCATAGAAATTCTACCCATACTTTCAACCTATACCTTTTCCTCTAATCACATAGACAGTTATCTCTCTTAATCTCTTCTAGCATTTGTCCATGTAATACCTAGAAGGAATTTAAAACAGTGTCTAGCATATAATAGGTGCTTATTACTAAAATGATCATAGACAGCCCTGTTCTATACTTATTTTCTACTTTCCCCCCTTTATGGTTGTATGTTTTCAAGGACAGCTACCATCTCTAACTCATTTTTGAACAAGTACAGTACCTAATCCAATGGCTCCTCACCGTAATCCTTAATAAAGATTTGTTGAACAACTTAAGTGGTGACATTTACTATTCAGTGGCAATTGTTTTTAGATTTCTTCACTGACACAAATGGAAAAACATGTACAGAAGAGCTAGCTGTTCATCAAACACATAGGTAGATATGGCATTGCTATTGGCAACTAAGATTGCACTTTGGCACAAGTTCGTTGGCTGGGTCATCATAAGCTTTTTTTCTTCATGGCTGAGTCTTGGTTATTCATATCTCACTCAGCTTCTGACTTTTTCAGTATCAATGCTGTTCTCTTCCTGCTCTTGTCTCATTCCTTACATTTGATGCACTGTTTCCCTGAAACCCCCAAAATGGTCTTGGTTCCTCCCAATAAGGATTTTGGAAACCAATTTTGCCACATTTTTCATGGCTTCAACATTCTATGGCCTTTCAACATTCTCTAATCCTTTTTTTCCGAATTCTACTCCCTCCAGAGGACTAGCTTCAGTCCACCAGAGGTGAGACCCACGGAATTGATAAACTTGTTAGAAACTTTTCTTTGTTTATTTCTCAAAGAACATTATACTTGGCTTTATGTTTTTTGTGGAAATATAAGGGAAACAAATCAATGTGTAAGATAAGTTACAAATTCTAAGTCCAGAGTTATACAAATCAATGGCATTATTTTAAAATTATGCCATTAAATATATTCCTTGGTAACATATCCCTTTAGCACCTAACAATAGGTATCCTTAACAAGAAACACATTTACAAAGAATACAATTTTTACCTTGTAATGAAATTCTCTGTTTAGTCTATCTTATACTGCTAGACTTGGGCTTTACACTGGCATTAGTCAAGGCGGTAATGATAATTACAGAAACTGAGCAAAAGAAAAAAAGAATCCTTTTCTAAGGTGGATGAATGGGAGAAAGTCTAAACCTCTGACAGAAAGATTTTACTGTATGTGAAAATCCCTCTTACTAGGTCACCATTCCTCAAAGGAGGGCTTGCTGAAAATAAGAAATTCACAGCTATCCTGCTGACATGGAGAGAAAGAAAACTTTAAAGCAAACCTTGGAGAAATGATTTTTAAAGTAGTAGAGTTGAGGCTTGACCCAGTAATAGATTTTGAAAGGGTGTTTGGTATCTCTGTGGTAAGTCGGGCTGTCCAACAGACAAGGCTCCGAACCCGAATACAACAAAGCTGGAGGCACCTTAATAGCGATATTGATTGACTATAAACAAAGACAGGAGAAAGTAACCAGGATAGCGGAGAAAAATGTATTTGGGGAAAAAGGTTATTATCCTCCTTCGGGATGACTAATACCACAGCCAGAGAAATTCATTTTACAACAAATATTTTTTGAGATCCTACAATGTGCCAGGCACTGGATAAAAGACACATTTCTAACCCTCAAGGCATTTGTAGGCTAGTTTGTGTTTTAGGGAGGCTGGTGGAAGCAGGGAAGAATCCATGGCCTATACACAAAAATCAAACCTGCCACTTTAACATTATCAGTAACCCACACTCTACTGAATTGCTCTGAAACAAGAACTATACCACACAGAAAGACTCTCATTTTGTTTCTGCCACAAAGTAGCTGGGCAACATAGAGCTGTTACTTCACTTTTCTGAGCCTTAATTTCCTGTTGGCCACACATGGGGCAGGCTGAGGAGGGTTGATGGGAGGGAGACAGCAAACAAAGATGAGTTCTAAATCTGCTTCCCATTCTAAAATGTAAATTTGGTTGGAAATTGGTATACAACACAGTATTAGAATGTGATCCCTAATGATCTCTGTGAACAGAATACAAACTTTGCAAGAATTTTCTTTCTTTTTTTTTGAGTCAGAGTCTCACTCTGTTGTCCAGGCTGGAGTGCAGTGGCACAATCTCAGCTCGCTGCAACCCCTGCCTCCCAGGATCAAGCGATCCTCCTGCCTCAGCCTCCCAAGTAGCTGGGACTACACGTGGGCACCACCACGCCCGGCTAACTTTTGTACTTTTGGTAGAGACAGTGTTTGGCCATGTTGACCAGACTGGTCACAAACTCCTGACCTCAAGTAATCCACCTGCCTCAGCCTCCCAAAGTGCTGGGATTACAGGCATGAGCCATGGCGCCCTTCCAAGAATCAATTCTTACCAGACCTGTTGGTTGAGTTATTCAAGACAGGTAGGGGTTTTGAAACAGTGCCATTTTTCTTATCATCAGCATGCTTCCTTCCCCCTAGCTTCAAATTTCTGTTTCTGAGATATGCAGAAAGATTCATAAACAATAAGATGAGTGACCCAGCATCAGTCAGGGGAAAAACGTGGAGCTGGGAGAGGCCCCTTTTCTTTTGCTCCTGGATGCATACTTTCCAAATGGGATTTAATGGGTTACTTTGGAATCATCCAATGTGGAGTGACTCCACCCGATAGAATACTTCGTAGTGGCTGAGAAATCAACATTTCTCTTGATCTATGTGTACAGCTGCCTTCCAGCCTTGAAATGGTCTTCTGTCCAATCTGCTGCAGCTACAGTATTCCCTAAGTAGCAGACTGTGTGAACTTCAACACTGAAAGTGGAAAAACCAAACGCAAAAAATCTAGTCTCGCCCACCATCTTAAAGAGGCAACCATATACATGGCAGACACCTGGGACTTCACAGTCACTCCTCAATGAAAAAATGTTTAAGCATCTAGTGTAAGGCAGACAGATTTCCACAACTGAAGTGGTGGCAGTTTAAAAAGAAAAAGACAACTTGATCTTGCAGTCTAACGGGTGAGAGAGGCAGTACACACATGAAAAATACAATAAAAAAGGAACTTCAGAGAGCAGCAAGTGCTATCACAATCACAGCTCCCCTCTGAATCTGGCGTGGCTGCGGCAATTGCTTCTATGTAAACTTTAACCAGCTTCATACAAGTAGAGCTTGCTGGGGCCTCACTGTGGGCCTACGCTATGGACCCCTAATGCCCTGCCTAGAGCTACTCAGCTTGGACCCCTGTGGCAACCCACTAGGCACTGATTCATGGAACTGCCACCCTTGAGCAATGAGTAATGGAAACCTGGGCGATGGAAGATCAATGTGATTCCTAGGACATCTCCATAAAGAAAAGTTCTAAGATGCATTTCCTTAGGCACCTCAGAAGGTTTCACCAAAATGAAAATGCCTTCTTGTATTTGCTTTCCTTCCCTACTTCACTCTTCTGCCCCTCACACTGGCTCCTTGGAACCATTTGCAAATAAAATACCTTCCTGCAGGCTTTGCTTTAGGGAGATACCAGGCTACTGCACCATACAAAATCCTTGTGCGTCTGCGGTGTTGCCCAGCGATGTATTCAATCTGGCAGTGCAGAATATACTCAGGAGTGAGGGAAGGGGCAGCGAGGGAGCTGGAGCAACAGACTCCGGGATTGTTTTGCAAGTATGAGATTTCTTTGAAGTTGGGTGCTTTATATTTAAAATCCAAGTGAATTTTGCCTTTTTCTTCACAATGTTTCCATGTATGTGTTCATATGAAAATATTAGCTTCGCAACACCTCCATAATGACTGGAGACCTACAACAGCTGACTGGCTGGCCTCGCTGCTCCCAGCATTGTCCCCATCGAAGTCACGCTTCCTCTCATTCTAATATGTAAATTTGCTCAAGTATCAAATAATTCCTCACTGAAAACTTTTAAAGGGACTGACCTGACCCTTGGATGAAGTTCTGATGAAGTTCAAACTCCTTAACATGATTTACAAGGTCTTGCATAATTTGGTCCAGGTGTACTTTGCCGGTCATTTGCTATCCTCTCCTTGACATGTATCATCCAGCCATAATGAATTTCTTTTAATCTCTTTGACTCTCCATGTTCTCTTGCCTCCAGGCATTTGCTCATTCTGTCGAATCCGCCTGCAGTCCTCACCTCACTGCTGTGCAACCTGCCCTTCTACCCTTCTTCAGTCCTCAGCTGCCTCCTGGAAAGATGGTACCCTGTTTTTGTCTGGGTGAGAAGCCTATCCGTGAGCTCTTGTCACATTCTCATCTTCTGTCACAGCACATGTTTTACCCTTTTGTTCTTGTCTCTTATTAGTCTGGGTCACCAGTGGAACAGAAGCATGGGGCAACAGGTCCTGCCATTGATTCCTTTTGTCTAGCGCCTTGTGCAAGTACTAGGAGCAAAGGTGGATTGTAAAGTTAGGGTCCTTAGAGTCACTAAGTTCAAATATTGTTCCTAATACCTACTTGCTTGCAACTCTTTTAAGATTTTTTAGTGTTTTCATCTGTATATAGTGGGAAATAATATCCTGATTTTAGAATGATTAGAAATAAATAATTCATGCAATTTAGCACAATGACCCATAGAAAGCACTTAATAAATGACAGCTACTATGACTATAATTATATCCTAATAATTATTTTTACTTTTACTATATTAATAGGCATTCAACATATAAGTATAAAATGATTGAATAAAGGCAAAGCAACAGAAAATATTTGATACTTTCTCTCATTTGTTAAAGAGCAAATCATTACATATTCAGAGAAAGGGTCTTGCTCTGACACACAGGCTGCAGTGCAGTGGCACCCTCATAACTCACTGTAGCCTCAAACTCCTGGGATCAAGCGATCCTTTCATTTCAGCCACCTGACTAGCTAGGACTACAGGTATGCACCGCTATATCTGGCTAATTTTTAAAATTTTTGTCTTGCAGTGTTGCCCGGGCTGGTCTCAAATTCCTGGCCTCAAGTGATCCTCCTCGTTTATCCTCCCAAAGTGCTGTGATTACAGGCATGAGTCACCACACCCAGCCAAAGTAGTTTTTCAGTGTCTCTTGATTTCTTTTAAAACAGAGTTAACTGACTAAGCTAATGATACATATAAGATTCAGCAGCATCCAGGAAAATTTTCTTCACTGCTCTGATGTCACAAATGCACATGCATATATGGATATGACTGGCATTGGTTTTTTCAGGTTTTTAATAACCAGATAATTAGGATGATAGCAAAAGAGAATGTGGTAGGTACAACAAGGCCCCTCTCTCTCCCCTACAGAAATGTCTACATTCTCATCACTGGCACCTGTGAGTCTGTTATCTTACATGGTAAGAGAAACTTTACAGCTGGGATTAAATTATAGATCTTGAAGTGATTATGCTGTATTATCTAGGTGGGCCCCATATAATCACAAAGGTCTAAGAGGCAGGCGGGAGGATCAGAGTCAGAGAGAAATGGCGTGTGGTGATGGAAGCAGGGAACAAAAAGGCTGTATGACCTGGGGTCAGTCAAAGAATGAGAACAGCCTCCAGAAACCAGAGGCGGGAAGCAACAGATTCTACCCAGAGCCTTCAGAAGGAGACAGTCCTGTCAACATCTTGATTTTAGCTCTTTAAGACTAAGTTAGGACTCTGACCTCCAGAACTCAAAGTAATAAATTTGCATTGTTTGAAGCTATTATTTACTGTTTGTGGTAATTTGTTTCAGCAGTAACAGGAAACAAATATAGATTTGAGCTATACAGAATACTGACTGCAAAGCGATTTAGCTCAGTATTTTGAAGATTTTTGAGGATGGAGAGATTGACAAGCATAAATTTATACTGAAGAGACAGTCTTTTTTATGTAAAATGAGTTGAAGACATTCTGGAGATATAATTCCATCTTTTGTTGGCCATTTAAAGAAGCAGGAGGTGCTGACCTTTTCTTATTCCAAACTCCAGAATACATTAATATACATTAGGGTCTGTGATATGGTTTGGCTGTGCCCCCACCCAAGTCTCAACGTGAATTGTAGCTCCCATAATCCCCACATGTCATGGGAGGTAACTGAATCATGGGGACAGGTTTTTCCCGTGTGACAGTGGTGAGAGTGAGTAAGTCTCATGAGATCTGATGTTTTCATAAGTGGGAGTTCCCTCGCACATGCTCTCTTGCCCGTTTCCACGTAAGATGTGCCTTTGCTCCTCCTTTGCCTTCCACCATCATTGTGAGGGCTCCTTGGCCTTGTGAAACTGTGAGTCCATTAAACCTTTTTTTTCTTTATAAATTACCCAGTCTCAGATATTTCTTCATAGCAGTATGCGAACAGATTAATACAGGCTGTAACCATGCTGTTTTAAATATCGTGGCTCTGTAATGTATTTTAATATATGATAGAATAAACCTGAACTCATATTTGTCCTTTCAGAAAGCTTCTGGCTACTGCATATTTATTCATTCAGGTTAATTTAGAAATATTCTTGTCATTCCAAAATAATAGTATTTTTAATTTTACTTTAGTTTCAGTTGAAATTGGAGGATTTTTTAGTAAATATAAGCATCACATCTTAATTTTATTAAGACTTATTAATTATGAATTATGCATATATACACATTTAGCCAACTCTTCCTATATGTGTCTCATTAGCATTATCTTTTCTTCAGAATGGTTCTGCATTTTTAGCATTTGATTTGTTTCTAGATATTTTGTTTCTGTTCTTATGAATGGAAACTTTTCTTCTGTTGTCACATTGTTTTTTCATCACATTTTGTTGTCAAAAGGTCTCATGTTTGATCTCTTTTTTCTCTACTTTGAGTTCCCATCTTGTATGTAGAGTCTGTGTTTTATTTCCATGAGAAATGCATTTATTGCTCACAATTTTCTTTTGTTTCCTGGGATAAATCTTCTTTTGCAGTACATTCTTCAGCTTTCTCTTGTGTGCTATATTCCTTTCTGTTTTGCCTTTTTATTTCTAAAGAAATTTGGCCTTCAGTGCTTATTCCAATTTAAAAAATAACTGCTTATCTATTTCTGATGGGTGGAATTCTGAGCATTTTATTTGCCTTCTAATAATGTATGGTGTTTTCCTTGACTTCTCTCCTAGATTTTATATCCCATTGCTATCTTTCCTTTACAATAAAATTTAAGAAACCACCTAGGTCTGTTTCCCCTCCGTTCTTCTGCAGCTTGGGAAGGGCAGGGATGCAGTAGAATAGCAGGTCTTAGCAGCTGCAATTGGGAATGCAGACTTTTTTTCCCCAAAATGGGTAGCCTAGTATAAAAACCTTTCTTCTGTGATAATTAGATTCAGGAAGGCATGTGGACATTTCCTGTCACAGCTGTAACTACTGAGGATATCCATATGCATGCACCATTGGTTACCATCCCAACCAACTGCATATCGCGTTACCATCCCAACCAATCGCAGAAGACCTTTGGCACCTGGTTTTTTATTATTATTATTATTTTTTTTTATTTTATTTTTTATTTTTTTTTGAGACGGAGTCTCTCTCTGTCGCCCAGGCTGGAGTGCGGCGGCCGGATCTCAGCTCACTGCAAGCTCCGCCTCCCGGGTTTATGCCATTCTCCTGCCTCAGGCGCCCGAGTAGCTGGGACTACAGGCGCCCGCCAGCTCGCCCGGCTAGTTTTTTGTATTTTTTCTAGTAGAGACGGGATTTCACCGTGTTAGCCAGGATGGTCTCAATCTCCTGACCTCATGATCCGCCCGTCTCGGCCTCCCAAAGTGCTGGATTACAGGCTTGAACCACCGTGCCCGGCCGGCACCTGATTTTTAACCACATGTCTTCACATGACAAAGTAAGAGTATTTTCCAATTTTTTACAAATTTCTTTTTTTTTTTTTGCTTGACATATTTTTCTCACAAAAATACATTTGTGTTATTGCATGTATGGAATTGAATGGATAATACAAAATCTTGTTGAGATGCAGACTCTGCACAATTTGTTAGCTGCTTTCACTAGTAAAATGGCATTCATACAAACTAGCATCTTGGTCTATGTCAATTTAATTTTTTGCTGCAGCAAAATTACCAGTCACTCTATGACTTGTACCTTCTACACCAATAATCTACATTGTGAATGCTAAAATAGTGAATGTTGAAGGTCTACTGCATTCACTCTAGCTTTCTAGACTTTGAAATTGCATAAGTAGATAAGATGTTCCATGATAAGCCCTGTAATGATGCTAATTCAGATCATTTTGTAGATAGAAAAGAGTTTTTAAAGTAAATTTTATGATTTAAAGTAAAATCATTATATATGCAGAGATAGCTATCATATAAATAGAAGATGGCCCTTCCAAGAAATTTCTATTCATAAAATAGACTCCCTTTTCCATAGAATTGTGAGGAAAATATCTGAAATATGGTTTAAGAGTCCAGAAACTAAATAGAAATGGAGAAAGATAAGACAGGGGAAGTTAGAGAAGATTTAGACTATTCAATTTTATATGGTAGTACTTAAGTTTTTCTGTTCACAGGCCTGAGGAAACCATTCTTTCCTGATGTCTCAACCACTTAGATTTGCACATGGAGCTAAAATAGGCCTAGCAGGGAGATTGTAAAGGTCATTGAAAGAGAAAGCCTTTGGAATTCAGCTTACTGCACAGGACCAGCGCTTAACTGATTTCCTGTGTCACAAGGAACAAGTTTTGAAATACCACATCTAAAGGAAATAAAATTATTCCTGGAGGAGATTTTTCATTGTCTCTCTTGGAAATGACACTTCACTTATTATAGAACATATTGAAATAAGCATGTGAGCAAAATTCCTACAAAGAAATAGTCAACAGGATAGGACAGGCAGACACTCAGTAAAGTCCTTTGAAACATTCAGTGAGAAAGTAAGCTTAAAGAAGACCATTGAACTTTAGAGGAGCAACCAACTAGTTATCGCATCCTTTGCAATATGGAGAAGTGTACCCCAAACCGTGGTACTATCTTACCCTTTGTCCTGTGCTAACTCTAATCCCACTCACTGCTTCCCATGTCCTCATGCTCCTTCATCATGTGATGCAATAAAAAACACATCTCATTCACCACAAATGAAGAAATCCTCTACAAACCTAAGAGAAAGTGATGATTATAAGGTCTTGTACATCTATTTCAAAGCATTCTGTTTCACAGCAGGATACCTCATTGCTGGAAGAGAAATTATTATGTATCAGCAGGTGCAATTTTATTTGGTTGTAATATCCCTAAGTAGATGGTTGCAGTTTTCTGACATACCAACCTGACAGCTGCTTCTGTGACCTTTAGTTATCTCTGTGCAGTCAACAGTAATGCTATTTATTTGACTCACAGCATTTCCCATGGTTGTGCTCACCATTGACACATCTGTATAGATAGAGGTCTTCTTCCACATCAAAAGGAAAAGATGGATCTTGAAGGAAACATTCTTGAGTTGACATTTAAACAAGTAATTTGATTTGGGGGAGAGAAATAATTTTAATTTATTGTCATTTTGAATCTGTATCACCCTGGTGAAACTGATAACAAGGCATCATAAAGCTTTTCAAAAATACCTATGGCTATATAGAGATTATGTAGCAGAAAGTCCTTGCCTTTAATGATAAAGTGTACTATATTAATATAGTTTTATACATATATATACATGTGTACACATGTATATATAGGCACATGCTTATATTTATGCACATAAAGAATGCACATATGAAGGAAAAATATAAAAATATTAATAATTGTTATGCCTAAATATAAATATGCAAAGTTACTTGTATATTTGCTTCAATTTTTGAATACTTAATTTTTTCATATTTAAAAAAATTAAAAATACTGATACCTATATACAAATTTCAAGGCACATACAACTTATGCTAGAGTTTTTTCCCCTTATGTAAGGCCAAGGGCTGTAGAATAAAAGATACATATTAAATACCCAGAAAGACACCCAGCAAGGCAGTTTGATTTTGGAAAGAGGCTGCAGCGTGGCATGGCAGGACTCAGGATCTTGAAACAGCAGTCAAGCACACATCCTTCCTTTCTTGCCTTCATGCTTCCTGGTTCCGTCTGCTGCCTGCTTCTCTGCAGTCATAGCCAATAACATGCTTGGGATAGGATCGGAACTCTTTTCAACTGGAGTCTCCCATATGTTCATTATAGAAAATGTGTTTGCATTTTCACTGCAACACACCGCATATACTGACACTGCCTGACTGTGAATTCCTAGCTGGGAGAGAAGAGGGACTGGCAGATGAAGTGAAAGAAAGTTGGTGAGACATAGAATTCTAGCCCAAGAGTTTCAGAGTTTCACAGGACTTTGGAGCTCTTCTAGTTGGCACAGTTCTCCTTACAGAATGCATGGGTTATTGTTTTGTTTTGTTTTTTTCCCCCTTAGGGCCCTTTTTCACATGGATATGCCCATAATTTCTTATTAACTATTTTTTATTAACTATTTATTCTTATTAACTATTATGTATTTGCTATATTAACAAATCAACTTTCTCAGCATGAGAACCTATGTGAGACAAATATGTCTAATTTCTGGTTAGTTGAAGCCTTTCTTTAAAGTGATTTTCTTTTCTCCAGCCACAACTCTATTGATTATTATTTCATGGATACCTGTAGATTCAGTGTCACTGTCATGTTCTGATTTAATTCTATGTTATGTAGATGAATGACTGGATGAGAGACGAATGAATGGGTGGATAGATAGATGGATGGGATGGATGGAAAGGGAGGTAGAGAAAGACAGAGGTAGGTAACTCTATTTTTTCTCTTACTTTTAGCTGGTCTTAGAGTCTGCTATTACAGAACAAATGAAGAACTCTGGTCTAGCATACAAAAAAAAAAATGAGTAAACTTTATTTACTGAATCCATATTTTTGTGCTGTTTCCAACAGACAGCTGTTTGGAGCTTTGTAGCACCTGTCTTCATAAAGACTATGACCTCTAACATTTCTAACTTCTACTAAAATGGTCTAAGTCTGCCATATTATGACCAAATTTGTTTTGTTATGGATTACTTGAGATTTTCAACTGCCCATTGTATTAGTTCGCTAGGGCTGCCATAAAAAAGTACCACAAACTGGGTGGTTTAAAACAACAGAAATGTGTTCTCTCACAATTTGGAAAAGTAGAAGTCTGAAATCAAGGTCTCAGCAGGGTCCTCTTCCCTCTGTAGATTCTATACAGGAATTGTCCTTTGCCTCTTCCTAGCTTCTGGAGGTTGCCAGAAATCCTTTGTGCTCCCTGGTTTGCAGATTCTTTGCTCTGATTTCTGATTTCATTTTCCCATGACCATCTTCCCTCAGTATCTACCTCTGTGTCTTCATATGGCCTTTTTTTTTTTTTCCATATGTAGTCTCACCCCTCACCCTGTCGCCCAGGCTGGAATGCAATGGCACTATTTTGGCTCACTGCAACCTCTGCCTTTTGGATTTAAACGATTCTCCTGCCTCAGCCTCCCAAGTAGCTGGGATTACAGGCGCCTGCCACCACGCCCAGCTAATTTTTTGTATTTTTAGTAGAGACAAGGTTTCACCATTTTGGCCAGGCTGGTCTCGAACTCCTGACCTCGTGATCCACCTACCTTAGCCTCCCAAAGTGCTGGGATTACAGGTGTTAGCCACCGCACCCAACCCATATGGCCTTTTTATAAAGGCACCAATCACTGGATTTAAGGCTTAACCTAATACATTATGATTTTATGTTATCTGCATTTGCGAAGCCCCTATTTCCAAATAAGGTCACATTCTTAAGTTCTGAGTGAGCAAGAATTTTGGAGAGACACTATTTAACCTCCTACACACACCAAGAAATAAATATATCTTTCGGGGATATGGGTTTCTATTTTGAAAAATTCAGAGTAAATGCTCTTGTACTTAAGATTTTTAAAATATATACATATATATGTGTGTGTGTATATATATATAAAATTTCCCTTTTTTCTCAGTGAAGAAGATATTTCCTTTATTTCTTCTCATCTTGTCATTCTACAGATTGAATTTCTAAATTTTATTTTAGTTGTGAAAGATGTAGACTGTTTCCAAGAGTAGTCTATTAATTCTGATTGTTTCTTCAGTAATAAAATGTATGATTTGATTTACATGACACTGCTTATAATTTACCGGGTTCGTTTCACCCCCATACCCTCCTGCATGAATGCTGGAAATAAGCCACCCCAGATTCTGGTGGTGGATATTAGCTGTACTCTGCAACCTCACGCCTCCCTGCATCTCTTCTTGCTGTTCCTTCCACTTGCAATGGAAGTCATTATTATCAAAATCCCACTCATTCTTCAATGATCCAGCTAAAAGTCTTCTCTCCTCAGTTTTCTCTTTCCTACCCTATCTTCCCTGAGACAGAATTAATCTCTCTGTCCTCTACCCTTGTATCAAAGAAGTCCTTTTTGACCTCAGTTTCTTTGGTGTTAGCTCTAGCACCGCTGTTCTCTACCTAAGCGGCTTTAGAGAACTTACTTAGCCTTTCTTGGGCCTTGGCAAATTAGAGATAATCATATATGCTTCTATGTAAATTGCTTAACAGAATGTGTGACACAAGGTAAGAAGTCAATAAATCTTAGTTCTTCTTTGTAGTCATTTTCCTCTTTGTCCTGTGGTTATTTGTGAACAAATGTGCATGCCTCACTAGACAGGGAACTATTGGAAGCCAGGGGCTGTGCTTTATCTGTCTTAGCATGCCATATGCCATCAAGTACATGCTTGTTATGTAGCTGTGCTAGGTATACTTTTGCAGATTCGATAGAGAAAGGAGTCTTTTTAGATTTTGTCTGAATTCTTAATTAATATGACAAGCTTTCTCTTGTTTTCTAATGGAGTTCTGTAGAAACTTTTCCTTCTGCAGAATTCATGTGAGATGCTTGCATCAAACATTTTGTGTATTTTTTAATAAACAAAATTTATTTAAAGTAGTCTAAACTAATTATAATACCAATACAGATATATTTTTATTTCTTGGACAATATCTTCTAGGCATATATATTTCATTTTGATTTCTCATCTTCATAAGAACTATGCAATATTTTTGCTACTTTTCCAGATTTACAGAATATAAAACAAAGCTCAGAGAAGCTAAACCAGCTATGGATGTGGACGGCCAGAGTCACAACATGGGACAAGGCTCTAAAGATCTTAATCTTTCTTCTCTGCCTTCTTTCTTTTTTGTTATAACATCACGGGAAAATTATCTACTATAATTTTAACTCCTCATCACAATTGCTGCCTCCATTTTGCATATTATGTTCTAGTCTTCTCCATAGCCTGTCAGTTGGATACAGTTGATAGCAGGGTACACCTGTATACCTACAATTGATAGCAGGGTACCATTCTGTGACTTGCTTGCTTCACCATACCCAGTACTTTTAATTTTTTTATTTTTTATTATTATTATTTTTTGAAATGGAGTCTCGCTGTGTCGCCCAGTCTGGAGTGCAGTGGCGCGATCTCGGCTCACTGCAAGCTCCGCCTCCCAGGTTCACGCCATTCTCTTGCCTCAGTCTCCTGAGTAGCTGGGACTACAGGCGGCCACCACCATGCCCGGCTATTTTTTTTTTTTTTTTTAGTAGAGACGGGGTTTCACCGTGTTAGCCAGGATGGTCTCGACCTCCTGACCTCTTGATCCGCCCGCCTCGGCCTCCCAAAGTGTTGGGGTTACTGGCGGGAGCCACTGCGCCTGGCCCATACCCAGTACTTTTTACTAGATATTTGTTCAATACCATGTACCCATTATCACCACGTTTCTTTTGCTCTGACAAGCAAAACATAAATAAAGACCTTGGTGTGGGTGTGTTGTTCATACAAACTGTGTATTGACCTAGTTTAGATTTTATTTTTTCCTTTCAGAAAAGGAGAATTCAGATGGAAACTCAGGAAAGTCGCAAAGGAGAGCATGGCCCTAGATGAAGACAAGATGAGTTTGCTCTGAGTTCAGAAGGGATAGTTTCCTATTGTTGTCTGAATAATATTATCACCTCTTAAACACTCCTAGGTTTTACTTTCTACAGGGAAACTAACACAAAATAAAACTACCACGTATCTTCATTGCACAAACACATACATCCTTCACAGAGGGAGAGAAAGAGAGAATTACAATTTCAATAAAACTTTAAAAAGTAGAAACCACTGAATCTGTTGGGTTACCTCTATTCTAAATTAAATTAAATCTGAACGAAAATTATTTGACTCCCAAAGGGAAGAGAAAATCTTAATTTCTGTGGCAAGGAATTACTGAATTATTATTTTGTGACATATTTACTACTACGAAAAATAAATAAGGAAGATTGAGTGTTCTATGCATTTTTTCTTTTATCCAAGTCAAGAGCTTGGTTAGACCTTTGATTCGAGGGCAGTTGAACAGTCTAAATCAGATGTTTGAGGACAGACCCTTTTCAAGTCTTGATAAAAGCGTAAGTTCATGGAAGACATTGTCCCAAGAGATCCAGAGAGAGAGAGGGAGAGCTGTTTTGAGGTGATTGTGGGAAGAGAAGAATAGTGAGTGAGATCCAGTGGATGAGGAGGGAGGAACAGGGAGGAAACGGGACAGGAAAGGAGGTGGGAGAGAGGGGGGAAGAAAAGAGAAGTCTTTGTGTTTATGGTTCTCTTTTCTTTTGACAGCTTCTGTTGCTGAAGATCACTAAAAGATCATTCTTTTGACCCTGAGTGTGTTTGTGGTTCTATAGAGATCATCTCAGCCACCCACTCTCAGGAACTTCTGGTGGACACTCTTCTTTGCATCAGTAATGTGCCTTACAGCTGAGCTCTTGTCCTACCCCTGGGCTCCTGTCCTCTGGAGGTGCACCCATACCCCAACCATGCTGCTTTTGGGAACACAATTGAGCTATTGCTTGTCCTCCAGTGTTTCTATCTTTAACTGTTTATCCACAATTCCAAGAAAATAATGAAAGTCACATTCCACAGCCTATTACTTTTTTTTTTTTTTGAGATGGAGTCTCGCTCTGTCGCCAGGCTGGAGTGCAGTGGCACAATCTCGGCTTGCTGCAACCTCCGCCTTCTGGGTTCACGCAATTCCCCTGCCTCAGCCTCTCGAGTAGCTAGGATTACAGGCATGTGCCACCACATCCAGCTAATTTTTGTATTTTTAGTAGATACTGGGTTTCACCATGTTGGCCAGGATGGTCTCAATCTCCTGACCTCATGATCCGTCCGCCTCAGACTCCCAAAGTGCTGGGATTACAGGCGTGAGCCACTATGCCCAGCCAGTGTATTACATATTTTTATTTACATATACATATTAAATTCAACTTGATTAGTTTTTGACAATTGCGAACTCACGATAAATTTAATCAGTGCAGAAAATGACAAAGCATAGCGTAAGAAATTTACCAATAATCCAACCTCTTGGTAATTACCATGTTTAATGTTAAGTGACTATCATCCTCAATATGTCCCCATACAATTTTAGAGAAAGATGAACAGGAGGAGAGACCAAGTTTTGCAAAAAATAAGTGCACATAGTAGTGAATATGTCACAAAATAATAATTCAGTAATTACTTGCCATATGATTGTAGAGAAAGATGAACAAGAGGAGATACAGAGTTTTGCAAATATAAGGTTATTGTATATGTAGTATTTAAAAAAATAATTTCTATTAAATTTAATTTTCCTAAAATATAATGGAAGAAAAAAACCCAATTAAAAGTGTGTTAAGGCTGAGTGCAGTGGCTCACGCCTATAATCCCAGCACTTTTGGAGGCTGAGGCAGGTGAATCACTTGAGGTCAGGAGTTTGAGACCAACCTGGCCAACATGGCAACACCCTGTCTCTGCTAAGAATACCAAAATTAGCCAGGCATAGTGGTACATGCCTATAATTCCAGCTAGTCAGGAGGCTGAGGCAGGGGAATGGCTTGAACCTAGGAGGTGGAAGTTGCAGTGAACCGAGATCGTGCTCCTGCACTTCAGCCTAGGTGATAGGGTGAGACTTCATCTCAAAATAAATAAATAAATAAATAAAAAAAACAAAGTGGGTTAAATTCTCAAAAATATTTTTATCACTATAAATATGAGTTCCCAAAAACATCTCTGTAAGATTAAGAAAAGTAATTATCAAAACCAGTGAGGATGGAATCATATGAATTTTTTAATTTTGTTTTTAGACAGGTTAAAGATTAGTTCTGCAATTAAAAAATTGGGAAATTAGCACATACACTCTACGTCTTATTTTTCTCTCCCTTCTTTCTTATTTCATCATTCAGTATTTTCTCTTTGTCAAAGTTAATAATATTTATTTCCTTTTATGTGACTATAATATTCATAATTGTTCATATTTCCAACACTTTTGCAACCACGATTCTTTCTCCAGTCATGCACAACCACCAGGTCAGCATTCTCCCCCTAGAGCTTAATTGAGATATAATCCACAGACTATACATTTCAATGACTTTTAACATATTTACAGAATTGTGCAACTGTCACCACTATTTAACTAAAATATTTTTATCATCCCACAAAGGGGCCAGGCACGGTGGCTCACACCTGTAACTCCAGCACTTTGGGAGGACAAGGCTGGAGCATGCCTGGAGGCCAGGAGTTTAAGATCAGTCTGGGCAACATAGCAAGACTCCATCTCTACAAAAAATTAAAAAAAAAAAAATTAGCTGGGCTTAGTGGCATGCACCTGTGCTCCCAGCCACTTGGGAGGATGAGGTGGAAGGATCACTCGAGCCCAGGAGATTGAGGCTGCAATGAGCTATGATAGTGCCACTGTACTCCAGCCTCAGCAACAGAGTAAGATCCTGTCTCTAAAAAACTCCCCCTCCAAGAAACAAAAACAAAAACAAAATCCAGAAAACAAAAATCCCAAAAAGGAACCTAGTACCCTTTAGCAATCACTCCCTATCTTGCCCCTTCTCCCATCCCTAGGCACCAGCTATTCTCCTTTCTGTAGATTAGTGGGGAGGTGCGAAAGTGGGAAGAGAAATGAAGAGACTCAACACAGACGTCTTATCAAGAAAGTTCCACCACGAGTGACTAGAACCAAATTCCTCCAGAAGTCCGGAATCCAGTTTAAAATGCACCCTCAATCAGTCAAGTGACAAAGAAGCTGGATTAAACATTTAAACACCAACTTTTGTCATTCAATGATGAGGCCAGCGCCTGGGGGTTTTCCTCCCTGGTCTTTGAGGCTTGTGGTGCAAGGGCAGAGTGACATTCCCTGGTTAAGGGAAAGCCTTCAGGAATGAAGATGCAGATGGGCCATTGAGAGGTATCTCCTACAGGCACCAAGATTCACAGACAGTGTGAATATCCAGAGGCTGATTCTCCCACTGTTTCCCTATATAAAAGTTAATATTAATATTTCTCCTTGTTCCCTCTTTACCTTACTCTTGAAATCTTAGACTTTGGTATTGTTTGCCAGGCTATTCTTTCCTTCCATCCTGTAATACTGCCAAGCATCCTTGAAAATGGCGGTTCTGACTTGATCTTTACCTTCAGTCTGGATGTGCTCTCACTATAACCAGCTGAAATTCTTTCTTTCTACTACATGGTTATGTTTTCCATGGTTGATTGTCATTTTTTTCTTAAAATCATTTTTATTGGTTATTCCAGTGAATTTCTTAAAAAATGATTTGCGGCCGGGCGCGGTGGCTCAAGCCTGTAATCCCAGCACTTTGGGAGGCCGAGACGGGCGGATCACGAGGTCAGGAGATCGAGACCATCCTGGCTAACACGGTGAAACCCCGTCTCTACTAAAATATACAAAAATTAGCCGGGCGAGATGGCGGGCGCCTGTAGTCCCAGCTACTCGGGAGGCTGAGGCGAGAGAATGGCGTAAACCCGGGAGGCGGAGCTTGCAGTGAGCTGAGATCCGGCCACTGCACTCCAGCCTGGGCGACAGAGCGAGACTCCGTCTCAAAAAAAAAAAAAAAAAAAAAAAAAATGATTTGCAAGCCAGAATGCATGGTACCATTTTCCCCAGAAGTTCTTAAAAGTAGTTTTACCTTGGCCTTAATTACTCAGTACTACCAAGATCATTTGCAAGAATATGTAGAATGATATAAATCGAAGAAGTGCTTCAAAAAGCCAGATGCACTCTTCTGTGTGTCAATATTGTAAAAGAGAAATACAACATAGGCCACACATCTAGTTTATTTTTTATTTTCTTTTGTAGGGACAGGGTCTTGCTATATTACCCAGGCTAACGTGCAGTGGTGTGATCATAGCTCACAGCAGCCTCAAACTCCCAAGGTCAAGCAATCCTCTTACCTCACCTTCTCAAATATCTGGAACTACAGGTCCACACCACTACATCTGGCTAATTAAAAAAAAAAAAAAAAAAAAAAAGGCTGGGCACAGTGGCTCACACCTGTAATCCCAACTCTTTGGGAGGCCAAGGTGGGTGGATCATGAGGTCAGGAGATTGAGACCATCCTGGCTAACACGGTGAAACCCCGTCTCTACTAAAAAATACAAAAAATTAGCTGGGTGTGGTGGCGGGCACCTGTAGTCCCAGCTACTCAGGAGACTGAGGCAGAATGGCGTGAACCCAGGAGGTGGAGCTTGCAGTGAGCCAAGATCGCACCACTGCGCTCTAGCCTGGGCAACAGAGCAAGACTCCATCTCAAAAAAAAAAAAAAGTTAGAGATGGGGGTCTTGCTGTGTTGTCCAAGTTGGTTTTGAACTCTTGCCCTTAAGTAATCCTCCTGCCTCAGCCTGCCAAGTAGCAGGAACAAGCCAGCACACCTGGCTTACGTATGTAATTTTAATCCTCTAGGAGTCACAATTTAAAAAAATTAAAAACAGGTGAAATTAATTTTCATAATATATTTTATCTCACCAATATATCAAAAATACTATTTCAACATGTAATAGATTTAAAAAATTAGTAATGAGATAGTTTATATTATTTTTGTAAACTAAGTCTTCAGTATCAAGTGTTTAAGTTTACAGAACATTTCCACTCAGCCTTGCCACCTTTTAATAACCACATGCGTCTGTCTAGTGGGTAATATATTGGACTGCACAGCTCGATATAACAGAAATCTGCATTTTTAGCTCTTAAAGTTACCTTGTAATTGTTCTTAATCTGATTATCACACTTTAAAATGAGAGAAAAAGTATTTAGAGGGGTTCAGCGATGAGTCCAATAATGCAAAGCCAGTTAACTGAAATCTGGGAGTCCGGGACTAATATTACACAGGTCTCTTCAACCTTGGATTAGTGTCTTTTCCAGATTTGCTTCTCTGTGTGGCAATTACGGCCAGTTGCCTGCCACATATCCATTTTCTCCTTCTTTTTTTTTTTTTTTTTTTTGAGACGGAGTCTTGCTCTGTCGCCCAGGCTGGAGTGCAATGGCCGGATGTCAGCTCACTGCATGCTCCGCCTCCCGGGTTCACGCCATTCTCCTGCCTCAGCCTCCCGAGTAGCTGGGACTACAGGCGCCCGCCACCATGCCCAGCTAATTTTTTGTATTTTTTAGTAGAGACGGGGTTTCACCGTGTTTGCCAGGATGGTCTCAATCTCCTGACCTCGTGATCCGCCCGCCTCGGCCTCCCGAAGTGCTGGGATTACAGGCGCGAGCCACCGCGCCCAGCCTTCTCGTTCTTTTTAATAACTAAATCATAATACTGGGGGGAAAAGGCAGTAAGATGCTCCGCCAAAAACCTATACTTCCCAGATTCCCTTGTTGACAGGGCTGTTCATGAGACACAGTCTGGCCAATGAGTTAAAAGGAGAAATATAAAGGAGATTGCAGGGTAACCTTCGCTTTTCCAAAATAATACCTCAACTCTGTCTATTGTTCTTTATTGTTCTCTTCTTCCACCTGCTGGGAATGCAAAGAAGAGACTGGAAGTGAGGTCACGATCACATGCCACACTTTTTGAATGATGAATACCAAAGATGGAAGGAGTGTGTTGACGTCATTATGGAGTTGGCACACCAGCCATAAACTGTACACTTGTTACTCTGTAGGAAGCATAAGCTCTTGCATGATAAAGCCTCTGTAGTTTCATGCCAAATTGTAACTCTTGAATGATATTCTCATTTCAAACGTCATTATGTCATTTCAAGATCAATAGGCTTTTTCTCACTGGGTGTGGTTAAAATGTAAAAATCAGCTAAACACTGACAATGCTCACTAGGCTAATATTTATTAGCAAGTAAGCCAAATACAGGAATAAACATTTTTAAAAGAAAGACATATTATTTCACCTTCACAATATAGTCTTGCAAAGAATTTTTAAAGACTCTTTACATTGCTGTACAGTTACTAGAACAAAATATGTTTATGTCATCACTGTAGTATGACATTATTTTCATCCACATCATCACCCATTGAAATGGCTAAAGAGCTGACTTCTGAGTTGATGATGTACTAGGAGTTATGAGATCCTGGTTCTTTTCATGCTTCTGTCACAAACAGTCTTTGTGCAATTATACTAGCTTCTCTGTAACTCAGTTTCCTCACCTGTAAAGTGAAAGATTAAAGTAGTGGAATTCTAAATTCCTTTGCAGCTTTAGCATTCTATGAATCTATGGAAGCATTTCTTCCAGAAGACAGGATTCACAGCCCAATTTCATCTGATGTTTGGCCTTTGGGTCTGTGCTAGTTTAAATCGTTACATTAAATTTTTGGCAGTGATAATACTTGAACATCCACCATTTGCAACTCTGACAACATTCCTTCTGCTACAGAACCTACTCTTTTAGAAGACTCAACTTATTCAGTACTGCATAAAGCACCTTCATAAAATTTCAAGTGAAAAGGATTTCAAGGAAATCAGATTTAGTACCTATGTTCTTTCTCAAAGGTTCTGGGAAATCATTTTCAGTGAGCTAAGAAAACAGAGACCATTCATATAATTTAACATTGCATGTGTGTGTGCTTTAAAATACTTGTCTTATTTCTTTTGTTCTATTTACTATTAGGCGTTATTAAAAATCGTAGCTTTTTTCATTTGCTCTTAAAAAAAAAAGACTCCAAGAGTCTCTTTCCAACTCTGAAAACTCTTGGCTAAATACGGGTGCTATTTTCAACTTATAGTAACTGGCAACCTTACATTTTGTAAAGTTCAGGAAGAGCAGAAACTCAGCTTCCAAATATGCCACTCTGTCAGCAGGTTTGAATGAACAGGAAGCAGACAATGGAAGGCAAATGTCTGGAACCCAAATGTTTCTTTCCTGTAGAGAAGAAGACTCAAATGAAGACTAGCTTCTAAATCTCATCTTTCAGCCGATTCGGTAGGGGTGGATGGTACCCAGTTCTAGCCATTCTTCTTCTATTCAGAAGAATAACATCTTTTATTAAGCCTCTTCTTTTAAGTACTACTTATTTTAATGCTACGGCTATCAGAAAGCATTTATTCTACCTCACAATATGCCTGCAAACCATGGTTCCAAGGAGGCAGTATTGCCTACTGGTTAGAAGTGTAAGGATAGTAGGAAAACAGATTTGTCACGTTGAGAAAACATTCACCCTTTACTAAGCCTTATTTTTCTAATTTGTCAAGTGAGGACAATAATAGTCTCTACCTCACAGGATTATTGTGATGACTATGTAAGATACTACATGTAAAGCATGCACTCTTGGTACATGATCATTATTCAATAACTATATGTTAGTATCATTATTTCCATTACCATTATTCTTTGAAGCAGTAATAATATTCATAGCACTACTATTTCTCAAAATACTTTCCCTTGATAATACCACTAAACATGTACTTCCTCTCTACTATTATATAAACTAGGTAGATTTCTAGAGTCATCCCAATCAACTTAATGTTTTTATTGGTTTCCTGAAATAGTTCACAGAGGATTCTTGAGAGTGGGCATACAGCTATATTCATCATTGTATTTTCAATGCATATTGCAATACCAAATGTATAAATGTTTATTGAAAAAAAATCACATTTGGGTGACCAGCAATAGAAAGGCTTTCTGGTATTTTTACTCTATTTCATAAAATCTATTGATTCTAATTGTCACACAATTGTAAATGAGGCTCTTTCATTGCCTGAGAACTGAGGCAAAAATCTCTAAATTGAGAATAGTACATGCCAAGTACCTTCTCATTCTAAAGAGAACCACTAAAAATCTGAAATATATCCTTGCAGTATTCATTAAAGCAGCAAATCTGGTCCTGCGTCCATTACTGCCCATTCCCTCCAAGTCTCTGTCAGAGACACATACCGAGAATTTGGGGGGAACAGAGTGAGGAAACTAGGGCACAAGTACTCCCAGGTGGAGGAGGGTCCACCTCTCTAAGTAAGCCAGGGAGACGTCTGCAGGACAACTGCCTGTAGAGATGGGAGTTGGCAAGAAGGTAATGTTAGTGTCTCATTTTTTGATGAGCATCTGCTTCTACAGTGGACTTGCTGGGCTTTCTCTGTCCTATGTGAGACAAAGAGAGAGAGGAAAAAAAATAATTGGAGACAAGATGAAGGGTGAAATGAGAGCGAAGAAGAGGAGTAGACTCCACCATCACCTTCTTATGAGACACGACCTGAGAGTTTCCCATGAGCTCAAGGGACCTCTAGCAAAGAGCTCACCTGGAGCCATCTTGGTGATGCCCCCCTCAGGAGGACTCCAACTGTAAGAATTGAGTATAGGGAGTTTCTCAGCGATGTGAAGCTGAAGAGGGCATCTGAGGAGATGAGCTGTAAAACATATTCACAAGAGGGACGTGTGAAGGGAGTGACCATTCTGAAGAACCCAGACAGCTGCCTACAGGAGAAGGATGCTGTCCCAAAGATGGTGCCCAGCGAGTGAAGAGACATTGGCTTTTCTCTTGAGTTCTCTTCTCTAATCCCTGCTTTCAGAGGGGTGGGCAGAAAGGAGAGGGAGAAGTTGGGCAGCCAAATGGTATCAAAGAGAGAAGCCCTGAACTAGATAAAAACTGAAAATTTTGAGACTGGATCAAAGCTTTTTCCCATTTCAGTATTAAAAATTCCAAGATGAGACTGTTCTTATACCAAAAACTATCGGTTCTTTATAGAACCTATGCCAAGTGTTATCAAGGGCTACGAAAAGGAAGTTCAAAAGAGCAAACCAGGAGGCCATGACGAAAGAAAAAAATAAATCTGTTTCTTATGCAGTCAAAGCTATTTATTACACCAATTACACTCATCACCCTGTAAGGGAGAGAAGAAGGGAGAGACATATGAAGATGGCTAGTGGGCAGGCCAGTCAGACAAGCTCAGCTGTTAATTCACCCTATGCCATTCCAAGTGAGCTGGCAGAAGGAGGGATTCTGAAGCGGAACTTCGGACTCTGGGCCAAGTGTTCCTTCCATTGCACTGCACCACCTCCCCATAATAAGGGCTTCCATTTTTTATTGTACTTTAAAATTAACAAAGCACTTGGGTGAACCACTGCCTTGCCAAGAATGTTTAGTCTGAAGAAAATTCTGTTAAACAAGGTGTCAAAACAACCATTAAAGATGCTTCTAAGAGCATTATCTTAGCTCTGCAGGGAGTCAGCACAATGCAGAGAAAATACAAGATTGAGAATCCAAAGGCTCCCGTTCGTTCTGGTTGTAGCGCAACAAGGAGCTTTAAGAAAGGAGCGTGGCATTTGGCGTCAGATTGAGATTCAAATTCTGGCTCTGCTGTTTAGCAGCTGTGTGACCTAAGGCACAATTCTTAACCTCTTTAATCCTCGATTTCTTCATGCATAAAATAGGAAAATGCCACCTACTTCCCAGGATTGCTGAGAGGAATAATGAGATAATATCAAAGCCTGGGAATGTGTCTGGAACTCAACAGGGGTCCGATAAATACGAGTTTTATCGAATCACCTATCAGTACATTTTCTGCTCTGCCGATCTAAGAGAACTCTGGTGTTGATGAAATCAACAATATGTATGAGAAAAACTCTTTACAGTGAGTTACTTTAAAATATGTATTTTTCTTGTTCTCTTCCTGAGTGATATCTCTCTTTCAACTATGGGAGCACAGAATCAATGTGAGATGGGAACATTCCTTGTTATCTTTTTGAAAGCAAATTCCAATCTCTTAAAACCAGTTTTCTCTACAGTTCTTACTACAGTTACTTTTATTAGTACTTTTAGATACATATCATTTTTCACAATTATAAAAGACATACATATTCATTACAGGAGATGTGAAAAATATTATGAAGTATTTCCTTTCAGTTATTTCTAGACAAGAATATTTTTAAGAATTGGGTTTATTATGTATATACAGCTTAATAATAGGATTTTTTTATTAAACATTTGATACTTGGTTGAATGTATCTGTCAGTAAATAATAAAAAGAGGAAGCGTAATTCATTAACAAGAAGTAGAGAATGTGAAGATAGTTTCTTAATGGTGTTTATTATTGTGAACTATAACCTAGCCACAGAAGACAATGTGAAATGTATGTGTACACTTTATACAAACACAAGAAACCAAACACCTGGGTAACTATTATACAAGTTTAGAAATAAAACATTTCTAGTTCTTTGGAAGTCCACTAGGGCATGTTCTCTCTGTCACATCTTTCTTTCTACATATTCCAAGAAGTAACCTCTATCCCCAAGTGTGATCCTCAAAATGCTTAACAATTGTCGTGGTATGTCATCTGTCACTGACAAAATTGTGTTTTCTCCATCCAGGGTTCCAGAGGCCAGCAGACAACAGGGCAGGGAAGCTGTCCCCTAACACTTCTCTTATCGTTTTATTTTGCTTATTGTGTTCTTTCCCATGTCATTAATTTAAATTTAATATTTAATTGAGTTAAGCAATGTTTTCTCTTGTCTGTTTTTTGTTTATTTATTTGTTTTGGTATAGCTAGAAAGGCTTTCCACACATCTAGATTATAAAGGAATAAATTAATGTTTTCTTGTAGTACTTTTATGGTTTTGTTTTCTACATGTAGATCCCTGAGGGATTAGTAGTTCATTCTGGTGTATAGTGTGAGGTATAAATTCATTTTTCTTCTTTTTTCAATAATTTCTGATGACACTTTCATTAACGCTAACTAGAATGGGTCTATATACCTTCTTTTATGTTCATTATTATGTTTGTTTAAGCACCAATACCACACTGTTTTAATTATGAGGGGCTTTAGAGTATCACTTAATATCTGATATGACTGGCTTCCCTCATTGCTCTCTCATCCTTTTTCAAGATTTTTCTAACAAAATTTTCACGTTTATCTTCTATGTGAGCTTTATAATCAATTTGTCTGGCCCCCAAACAAAACAAAACAAAACAAATACCTGGACTTGGATTAAATTTATATATTGACTCATGGCACTGCCCACAAAGATAAGATCTCTATTTTTTTCTAAGATAGTTTTGTGTCTTTCAAAGATATTTTGAAGTTCATCTCTTATAGCTTGTGTCTATTTTATGTTAATTTTGTTTCTACCAATTTTGTCACTAATATGCTATAGGATTTTTCTTTCATTGTATCTTCTCTATGATTATAGTTTGTAGATACCAAGGCTATGGATTTCTTGATGATTTTACAGTATACTATTTATTGATTTGTTTATGGGTTATATGAATTGTGTTATTTATTCTCAAGGATTTTCCAGATATACTGTCATATCATGTACAAACAGAGATAGTTTTATTTCTTTTCCAATTCTCACACCTCTAATATTTCACACAGAAGTAAAGGTAGTTGGTATTCTTGCCTTTTTCTTGACTTTAGGAAAATGTTTCTAGTGCTTTCCCCTTAAATTAGATGCTGGGTTTAGAAAAGATAAAGTTGGCATGCGCACACACACACACACACACACACACACTTTCAAATCTGTAGACCAATCTTAGATGTATCAATGCAAAAATGTAAAATAAAATATTGTCAAATAGAATCCAAAAACATTGAAAAATAATGCACTGTGAACAAGTGGATTTTTCTAGAAATGTAGGAACAGTTCAGATAAAAAATTCTTATATTTACCATAGTTATGGCTGAAAAGAAATCATATGATAATCTTTCTAGATGCTGGCAGAAAGTTCAACAAAATTTAACCAAAATCCCTGATGGAAAAAATGCTCGATGAAAATAGAAATTTATGAATAGCATCTCAATACAATTAATATATCTCTACCTCTAATTATATTCATATCTAGGTAGATTTAGATAAACAGAGAAATAAAACTAGTTCTAAACGGGAAATAAAAATAGTTCTAATGGGAAAATGCCGTGGACATTTTCCCACAGCCAAGAATTATTGTTAAGCATTGTGTTAAAGTATTAGCCAATGCAAGCTGACAAGGGTTATGATGTTATTTAAGCCTGAACAACTTGGACTTGTGGAAACATGCACAATTATGATGGTTACACCCATGGATTGGTTCTGGGTTGGTTGATACCCATCTGAGTAAAAGTAGAATAAGGATGAATTTATTGTGAAACAAAGCGGTATTTCTCACACCCATAGATTAGAGTGATGATTCTTGCTGGGATTCAAATCACCCAGGGAGCATATACATCGTATATATCATACATATTTTATATCTGGAAATACAGATTTCCAGTCCTGATCACAGACTTTCCAGATTCAGTAGGTCTAGAGTTTGAACTTGGAAGTTTTGTTCTTTCTTACTATGTATTTCAGTACGTAGGCATGGTTTTAGGAACTATTATTTTATAAAGCTTTATTTACTTGATTATTGATTCATATGTTTATTTCCCTTCTTGTTTTAGAATGTGTTTAAGTTGGCTTACCGGAACATATAAAACGCAGCAAAATTAATGTAAATTTTAAAAAGGAAAATAAATTAAAATTAAGAAAGTTAAATGTTGGCATAGATGATGCTAATATAACAAAGGCCCACCACAGTGAGTTAGAAACAATAAGGTCGTTTGCAGAAGTTATGACACAAGGCCATTCCTGGGTTGTCATGTGAAGTAAATTATATTATAGCTCCTCTTTCTCCACAACCGGTAGCATTTGCTTGTGCATAAAATTGTTTAAAATAAACACTAAGAGCTGTCTCTAGGTAGAATAGTGGCATATAAATTCATCACAAATCTGTAGATGTGCATATGCAAAAGATTGGTGTGAATGTGCAGGCACCTTAGTTATTAGACAGTGGCGTGGGGCTTAGATTGTGGGCATAGCACCTTTGATCTTTATACATTTAACACTTTCAGCACAGGTCAGCAGAGTAACTTATTTCATCTCCAGTACCTGTATCTATTAAGGTATATTTATTATCTATACCCTACTGATACCATAAATAATTTAAGAAGAGTTAAACAACAACAAATACACTTACAACAGGACAATTAAAAGACAGATAGAAAAACAAATCAGAAATCATATAAAGTAGGGGACATCAGACACATCTGCTAGACACAATTTTAACTGCAATGAATTATTACATTTAGATTTTCATTGATTACCCTCTAAAGCGAAAAAGAAAACATGATAGAGATTGCTCTTCTCTGATAAAAAGAAAAATCTTACATTTCTTTATAAGATTTGCTCCCATTGTTAAATTCTAAGAAAAATATATCAAATAGAGCTATCCTTGAATAGTATGGAGTCATAATTCTACAGCCTTTACCATCCCCAAACCTATCTCAGGAGATTGCTTTTATCTCACCAGTTTATAGTTAGTTCTTTAGTTAGCTCTGTACATATTTTTTTTTCTTATCTAGATTAAGGACTGGAAGATATGTATATTGATCTTCTTAATGTTGCACTTTTCTGATATAACAGGCGCTAGTAAATGTTCAAGTGAACGAATGAATAATCAATGAATAGACAAACAAATAATACTCTGTGCAGCCAATTGCATGTCCTAGCTCTCACCCAAATCACCAGGCTTGGGTTATTTAATAGTTTTGTTTGTATGTATGTATGTATGTATGTATGTATGTATGTATTTATTTATTTATTTATTTTTGAGACAGAGTCTCATTCTGTCACCCACGCTGAAGTGCAGTGGCACAATCTCTACTCACTGCAGCCTGCGCCTCCCAGATTCAAGCAATTCTTGTGCTGCAGCCTCCGGAGTAGCAGGGATTACAGATGTGTGCCACAATGCCGGGCTAATTTTTGTATTTTCAGTACAAACAGGGTTTCACCATGTTGGACAGGCTGCTCACAAACTCCTGGGCTCAAGTGATCTCCCTCCTTGGCCTCCCAAAGGGCTAGGATTACAGGCATAAGCCACCAAGCTAGGCCAACAGGTGCTGCTTTAGTACTTATTAGGTTGGTGCATAAAAGTAATGACAGGACCTGCAATTACTGTGTAGTTATGGCCAATAAGCAAAAGAGGCAAAAACAATTTTCATTATAGTTCTTATATTCTCCACTGGGGGAATAAATGATTAAAGTGTGTAATGTGTTAAATGGCAAGAAGTATTTTGAAGAAGAAAAAAAACTTGACAATGCAGAAAAAAGAGACAAAGAGCCCTGAACTCTGTGTAGGTGTGGGGTGTGTGTGTGTGTGTGTGTGTGTGTACGAGAGAGATAGAGACTGGGAATATACATCCAGGAGAAAAGGCATGACTGGGGCATCCCGGCTTCTTACGATAACTGATGTAAACAGAAATAAAAAGCATAATGATTTAACTCTAATGGTCTCAAGGCAGGTGACGTTGTGGCTGAGAGTTCCGCTGATAGAAGGAAGTTTAACTTATTTCCAAGAATACACAGTATTATGGGTATTTGCATCACTTTGTTGCACAGAGAGAGTGGTAGATGTATTCAATCATTGCAATCAACAATGATAGGTATCCAACCTATCATTCCGAGCTAGTGAAATGCATGCATCTTGGGGATTAGGTTAGGGAAAGAGGCTGAGGAGAAGGCTAGGAGGAGGAAGAAATTCTCACACACAATGGGACCTGTTACTGCAGCAGCACTATACCAGAAATAGTTTTCAAGGAAGAACTGAAGAATTAATTTCAAATTGAAGTCTAAGTGCAATTTAGGTAGGCAAAAAGTAATTTCCTGGGTTGGATTTGGGCCAGGACATTGGACTTAACGCCTCATCTCTTGGAAAAATTGCCAGGGGATCTTTGATAATTATAAGAGAGCATGGCCTTAGATTTACAGCTCCAGCATAGGCTGGTATCTTCTGAGGGCAGCGCCACTTCGTACTCGGAACAGACTCCAGTTGATGAATGATACCTTAATGCCACTTACTGATTTACATGCCCTCTGTGCTCCCAACAGCACCTGCGCTTTTCCAAGAGTGCTTCTGTGCCTAAGGACTGCCAAGACTTTGCTCTGTCAAATAGTACAAGATCAGATCAATTGATACTAAAAAACCTCTACAGCTCAGAAACTTAAAAAAAAAAAAAATGGGTCAAGAGATGCTTGCTGAAGTGACTGTTATTTTTAAGCAGGTAAATATATCAATATGAGTACTGCAGGAATAATAAAGGTAGTGAACACCAAAGAATCCCTGACTCGGCTTTCATCTCTACAGCTACCAAACTATGTAAAATCCAGCAAGTCATTTCATCTCACCAAGCCTCAGTTTTCTTATCTATACGAACCTGAATAAAATCCAAAAAGCTGGCCTATTCTAAATAACCACCACGTAATTTATCACCTGGTGGTCTACTCTAACTTTAGAATCGTTTCCTATCTCCCTCTCCCTGTGACCCCAGTCATACTGGCTTTCTTTATGTTCTGCAAATCTACCAAATTTGCCTGTAGTCAGGGCCTCAGTGCTTTCTCTTCCTACCACACAGAATTCTTCTCCCCTAGAGGATTGTATGACTGGCTTCCCATCATTCAAATATCCTTTCTCAGAGGTTCTATCTCATCACCCAATCAAAGATTGCCCCTTGCCCTTCATTTTTTTTCTTTCAGCTTCTCATTTTATTAACGTCATAGTATTTATCACTTTCCAAAATCATATTTTTATGTCATTGTTTACATGTTCAATGTTTATCAACAACCCTTCCTCACCATCATAGAATCAGAGTTTCCACGAGCAAAAGAGACTTGTGGGTCATCGGCAAAGCCTGAGTCCTGTCCTCTTGCTCTCCTCCCCAGACAGTATGAGCTTCACCACTTGCTCCAACTTCTCCACCAACTACCGTCCCTGGGCTCTGTCCAGGTGTCCAGCTACGGCACCCGGCCTGTCAGCAGCGTGGCCAGCATCTATGCAGGTGCCAGGGGTTCTGGTTCCCGGATCTCCGTATCCTGCTTCATCAGCTTCCTGGGTGGCATGGGGTCCAGCGGACTGGGCATGGGGATGGCCGGGGGTCTGACAGGAATGAGAGGCATCCAGAATGAGAAGGAGACCATGAAAAGCCTGAACGAACGCCTGGCCCCGTACCTGGACAGAGTGAGGAGCCTGGAGACCAAGAACAAGAAGCTGGAGAGCAAAATCTGGGAGCCCCTGGAGAAGAAGGGACCCTAGGTCACAGACTAGAGCCATTACTTCAAGACCATCGAGGACCTGAGGGCTCAGATCTTCGCAAATACTGTGGACAATGCTCGCATCGTTCTGCAGTTAGATAATGTCTGTCTTGCTGCTGATGACTTTAGAGTCAAGTATGAGACAGAACTGGCCATGCGCCAGTCTGTGGAGAACGACATCCATGAGCTCCACAAGGTCATCAGTGACCCCAATGTCACTTGGCTGCAGCTGGAGACACAGATTGAGGCTCTCAAGGAGGAGCTGCTCTTCATGAAGAAGAACCATGAAGAGGAAGTAAAAGGCCTACAAGCTCAGATTGCCAGCTCTGGGTTGACAGTGGAGGTAGATGCCCCCAAATCTCAGGACCTCGCCAAGACCATGGCAGACATCCAGGCCCAATATGACGAGCTGGCTTGGAAGAACTGAGAGAAGCTGGACAAGTACTGGTCTCAGCAGACTGAGGAGAGCACCACAGTGGTCACCATGCAGTCTGCTAGAGTTGGAGCTGCTGAGATGATACTCACTGAGCTGAGAGGTACAGTCCAGTCTTTGGAGATCAACCTGGACTTGATGAGGAACCTGAAGGCTAGCTTGCAGCAGTCTGAGGAAGGTGGAGGCCTGCTACACTCTGCAGATGGAGCAGCTCAACGGGATCCTTCTGCACCTAGAGTCAGAGCTGGCACAGACCTGGGCAGAGGGACAGCACCAGGCCCAGGAGTATGAGGCCCTGCTGAACATTAAAGTCAAGCTGGAGGCTGAGATCACCACCTACTGCTGCCTGCTGGAAGATGGCGAGGACATCTTGGTGATGCCCTGGACCACAGCAACTCCATGTAAACCATCCAAAAGACACAACCCGCCAGATAGTGGATGGCAAAGTGGTATCTGAGACCAGCGATACCAAAGTTCTGAGGCATTTTGCCAGCAGAAGCAGGGTACCCTTTGGGGAGCATCAGGCCAGTAAAAATTTCAGAGGAAAAAAAAAGCCTTGTTTATATTTTTTACCAGTCTGTTCCCAGTATTCAGGGTAGTGCCTAGTGAAGAGCAGATCCTTAATAAATATGGAAGAATGGAAGACAATGGATTCAGTGATTTCCCAGCCATCCCAGCTCCAGCAGTCTGGGGGCCAGTGTACCTTTAGCTAGGATAATTCAGCTCCAGGAAGTACCATGACCTGGGATAGTTGTTTTTAGTGACTTTCCCTAGCTGTCCTCATCCCCTGCCTATCCTGGATATAACCTTCATCTCCTGAAGGCACTGTTGTTAGAGTCAATTACATACAAAGGAAGATTATGGGGTAAGGGTAGCATAAGATGGAATGAATTAAAATATTTCAAACAGTGCCTAACTCTTCTCCCCCCTTTTCTCCCTACTTAGCAGTGGTGAAATTCGATGTATACATTAAATAAAATATGAAGTAGTTGAATATGTTTTAATATTTTAATAAAATAAGGTTGAAAAATTTAACTGTGAAAACTTTCAAAATAATGGATTTCTAATAATTGATTCTCAAATGCCGTCTGTTTCTCACTACACAGTAGGAAGGACAGGAATTGATGAAGAACAAGTGAGGTTGAGAATGAGCACAGAACTTAAGGGTGTGACCAGGATGTGAGGTACAATCCATGAAACCGTAAAATCTGCAAACCAAAATAAAATTCTAAGACACTCTAACCATTTGAATAAACTTCCTTCTCAGCCAGTGCATTCTTAAAATTTAAGCTGAAAGACTGGTTTAGGCCATGACAGGAAGTGGGGGTTTGGCATGCCTCATTATACCTCCCCGTCATTAACACCAACACACACCTCAAGTGTGACAAAAAGCATTTACGATCTGTGCTCTCCAAAGTTTGCTACCTGAAACCTTCATCTGCACAATAAGAACTTTGGTCTCCATAATCCCTCATCTTAACCCAGACATTTTCTTTCTATTGACCTTAGGTCTTTAGATAAATTGAACCAATTGTCAACCAGTTAGTTTTTAAATCTGCCTATAACCAGAAGCACCCCCAACATCCCACATTGAGCTGTCCCTGCTTTTTGGACCCAACCAATGTATTTCTTAAATGTATTTGATTAAAGTCTCGTGTCTCTCTAAAATGTAGAAAACCAAACTTCACCCCAACCAGCTTGGGCACATGTTCTCAGGATCTTCTGAGGGGTGCGCCATGGGCCATGGCCACTCATAATAGGCTCAGAATAAATGTCGTCAAATATTTTACAAAATTTGACTCTTTTCATCAACAAATCCAAGGCAAGAATGTGGCAGATCATGGTAGTGAAAAGTGTGGCAGAGGAAGGTCGGGAATATGGAAGAAGCAGCAGTTGGGTTTTATATGGCTCATACACAGTCATTAGTTTAAAAACAAAAATGAAATATTTCTAGTTAAGGCACACACTTTTGATTTTATCAAAATGTCCTCCACCTTTTCACTGATTTTCATAACTTGCTGTGCCCTGAAGTTCTTTCTAGATTACAACTGCATGGCCCAGGAGAGGTGCAATGGCAAAGAAATAAGAAGTGATTCTTACAGTCAGGAACCCCTGGAAGCTGGGGACGCCAGAGCTGTAAGTAAGGGATGATCAAAATTGACCAAACAAAACAGTCACTATTTGCATTAATACGATTTCTGGAGCACTGATGTCTTTTTAAGTAGTTGGCTCTGAATATCTAGATTTACCTCTCTTCCATCCAAACGTTATGTCTAAAGTTGCCTACTTCCTCTTAAAAAGGTGTTAATATCAGGTGAGTTCTAACAGATGTAATCCAAAGTCACAGGAGACATTTTGCAGGGCACAGGAAAGAAGGCACTTAATCTCTGACTGTGCCTAGTTTAGCCCGTGGACAACTTCTTCAGAAAAAAGAACATTCACTTGACAGTTTTATCAGTCAGAGAACATCTAAGAAACAAAGCTCACCACATCAGGGAATTCAATAGGAATAATTTAATATGGGTAATCGGTTACTAGATTACAAGAGCTGAAGATCAATTGAGAAAAAATGAGGTAGCACTGACATTAGCAACTGAAGGAAGCTGTGACCTTGAGGACTATGATAGAGGCAGGAGGCAGAGAAATTCTAGGCAGACAGGGGCAGGTCCCTGACAAAACCCCACCTTCCAGCTGAAAAGCCTAAAACCTGCAGTTCAAAGTAAGAACTTCTATCCTTGTTTGCCTACTCTGTCCTGATTGGTTCTTTCAACACTTATGAATAGTAAAAAGCATGCACTTTTAAAATGTGCTCAACGTGTATTTACATAATAGCCCGTAAGACTTCCATTGTCAAGTCAATAATACTGTAGTTGCCTTTAAAAGTATTTAATTACCTACAGTAGTTGCAAAGTATGTTGTAATGGATTTACAAGAATAATGTCTTTTTATCAACTGAAAGTTGCTTTTTCCAGAACTACCCAAGGCCTTCCCTGCCCCCCATCTTTGCCTGTAAAGACTGGAGACTCAGTTGGTAGAGGGAGAGAAGCAGCTTGACTGGAGAGAGGTGACTTGTCTTCAGAGGGACAGCTGGACTTCAGAGGAAAGATGGCTTAACTTTGGAGAATGGCTTGACTATAGGAAAGAGCTGGCCAGAGACAGCCAGACTGCAAAGGAAGATTACCTGCCCATCCCATCCCCTCTCCAGCTTCCCACTCCACAAAGAGCCTTTTTCCATCACTTAATAAAATTCTCCACCTTCACCATCCTTCAAGTGTCTGGGCAACCTCATTCTTCTCGGATCCTGGACAAGAGCTTGAGGCCCACCGAGTGCAGGTACCCAAAAAGGGCTGTCACACTGGTCCTTTGCCCTTGCCAACAGAGGGGAGCTGCCCCACGCTATGAGGCAAGGGGCCCACTGAGCTGGTAATACACTGCTGTCCCTGGATGGCGGAGCTAAGAGAGCACCATAGCATGCCTCTGGGGCTTCAGAGGTCACAGGCATCCCCACCTGGGCACCACCGTGGGGCTTGCATGGAGCCTGCTCCTGCCGGCACCCTAAGTGGCCAGCCAGATCCCACACTTGCTCACTCACATGCTCTCTCCCACAAGGGGTTGAGCATCAAGGGTCGACTAAATAGGGCACCCCATTCTCAAGACCACTGAAAGGACTGAGAAAAATCCTGCATCAATCAGAGGGAGGAAGTTGTGTGACTGGAGCCCAGATGCCTGGACCACAGATAGCTTCTGGAACCATGGAGAACTGTGGGGTGGGCTAGAAGGTGAGACAGAGGTGTAGGGTGCCATAGCCACTGGTGAATGTATCCCTGAGCAGAGAGAAAAGGGAAGAAATCAGACTTACACCTTCTCCCTGCCTTCCAGCCTCCAGCCAGTACTCTCCATGCCCTAAAAGAGCCAGAAACTAGTTGGTAAGAGAGATTAGGGCCATAGTTTGTGGGGGTCCAATCCCTGTGATACAGTGGAAGAATAGGAACTGCCCAGGAGAGGGTTGAAACATTGGCTGCAGTTCGCCAAAGCATAATCTTCCCACAATCAACAGCCCCGTCACCCCACCTTGCAGGGGCTCTCTTCTTTGTTTACTTGTTTTCATGTATAAGATGCTCTTCATGGGTACGATGTCAGCATGATATTGCCATCTCACTTTAAAAGTTTCCTTTTCACAGAAGTGAAACCATTCAAGTCCATTCTATCTAGATGGGTGGTTTATTTCAATGCCAATTTAAAATTATTTTCATAAATATATATATATGTATTTGAAATCAGGGAAGAAAAGGAACAAATTTGAGAAGAGAGTGGAGTGCTAACACAAACCAGAAATCCATTACAACATACTTTGCAAATACTGTAGGTAATTAAAGACTTTTAAGGGCAACTACAGTATTATTTACTTGACAGTGGAACTCTTACAGGCTATTATGTAAATACACGTTGAGCACATTTTAAAAGTGCATGATGCTATTTACTATTCATAAGTATTGTTAATATGTATTTCATTTAACCCTAAGCAGCCATTTCAGTCTCTTGTGTGAATTTACATTTATGAATGTTTTTATAAAATGCATACTATTTACCCAATAGGCAACTCTGCCATAAGAAACGCTAGAGCTGATTGCCAATTTAACTTCACATGAGTTTCCATGCAATTGTTCCTTAGGTGTGCCTGCGTGCTTGGGCATCCATAAATAGTCCTTCTCTTCAGAATCCTGCAAGTCAAGACCCATGAGCTGTTCAAATGAAGGGATTTTCTAGTCTGTTTTGGTGGTTCTGGGGATTTTAGTATCACATAAAAAGAGGCCAGGGTATGTTTCATCTTAGAAAATAAAATAAAGATTTCAGCACTGAAGATGGCAGTCTATAAAGTATATATGTGTAATCACCTTGTTTAGTCTGTGAACTGAAGCCCACAACTACAAAATAAAGATGAGCAAGCTCCAGACTAAGATACCTAAAATGTAAATTTTCTTCCTCCCTCCTTCTTCCTCCCCTCCTCCCTCCCTTTCTTCTTTCCCTCCTCCTTTCCTTTCTCCCTCTCTTCCTCCCTCCTTCTCCTTCCCTTTCCTTTCCCTTCCCTTTCCCTTTCTTCCTTCCTTCCTTCCTTCCTTCCTTCCTTCCTTCCTTCCTCCCTCCCTCCCTCCCTCCATAACAGGATATAATCTTTTTTTTTTTTTTTTTTGAGGCAGAGTCTCGCTCTGTTGCCCAGGCTGGAGTGCAGTGGCGCAATCTCGGCTCACTGCAAGCTCCGCCTCCCGGGTTCACGCCATTCTCCTGCCTCAGCCTCCCAAGCAGCTGGGACTACAGGCGCCCGCCACCTCGCCCGGCTAGTTTTTTGTATTTTTAGTAGAGACGGGGTTTCACCATGTTAGCCAGGATGGTCTCGATCTCCTGACCTCGTGATCCGCCCGTCTCGGCCTCCCAAAGTGCTGGGATTACAGGCTTGAGCCACCGCGCCCGGCCAACAGGATATAATCTTTCCTGCCCCAGTCATTTTAATTGGAACACCAATGACTCCAGCACCAAGACACATAGACTATATGCAGAATTTACGAAGAGAATAAGGATTCCCTGCCAATGCACATACCATATGCAGAATTCACAAATGGAATTTGTTCTGTGACTTTTGTATCCCTCTGCCAGATCAAAGACATAAACAGGAATCAGAAAAAAATATTAAAGGCACAGACTAGTGATAATGTTTCTTTGGAGAGAGTCTCTCTAGGCTGAAAGTCGCCACCCCTTCTTTTGGAGGAGGAGTGGATTGGAGTGCCACTGTCTAACCTAAAGCATAAAGGGAAACACTGAAAGCTTTGAAATTTGTTCATATGGGAGAAAAAGACTTGGTGCTGGCCTTATGACTAATAAAGCAAACATAGATTGAGGAATTGAGGACTGAGGTCTAATTATCATTCAGGAAACCTAAAGGCAGGAGAAAGGCTACTGAGCTTCTTTGGTGGTATATCCAGAAGACTTTTGCTGTGCTGAGATGTCCTGCAGTCCAAAGAGAGTAGGTGTCAGGCTGTTTTGGGTCCTACTTGAGAGTCTGGAGGTATAAATCTTAATGCCGAGGAGCCAAAAGAGGACATAAAAGCAGCCACCAGACTGCAACTGTATCTGGTCAAGGTTAAAGACAAAAGAGATCTCTAGTAGAGAGAGCCACTGAGGAGGCCATGGCTGCATCTCATGGAAGAGTCAATCTTAATCATTCCAGGTCTAGGGAGCTAGAAGTTACCCTGCTGCGTAAAAACTGATTCTCTCACCTCTCTTCCCTTTCCTCCTTATTTTATTTATTTATTTATTTATTTATTTGACACTGGCAGAAATTCAATAGTAGCTAGTGATATGTAGAGGATATAAGAGAGCAAAATATGTTAAATAGAAGCTTAAGTTATTTGTGGTAGACTGTAAAATTGGCCACATATCTTTCCCCTGTTTAAATATATGCTCTTGTAACTCAACATTACAAATCCTTTGATCAAAAAGTGCAGTTTGTTTCTCCACACCTTGAATCTAGGTTGGCTGATTGACTTGGTCAGCTCTAGAAGGTGTTTAAAGTGTTTGCTCATTTGGGGCTTGCCCTTTCTTGCTGTGAATCCCTGTGATCTTCACCCTGTGAATGAGCCTGCGCCAGCTTGTTGGATGATGAGAAATTTGTATCACAGTGTCCCAGAGAATTGCCAGTCAGTAACCGGATATGTAAATGAGCTCAGCTGAGACAAGTAAAGGAACCACACTGCTGAGCCCAGCCCAAATTGCAGATCCAAAGAACTGTGAACAAATAATGGTAATTGTTTTAAATCACTAGGTTTTGGGCAAGTTTGTTATGTGGCAGGATGTAACAGAGAGAGCCTCTCACTCAGGCAGATTTTCAGTCTAAAGAAGGACTGAACTGCAGAGACGGGAGAATTTCAAAATGTCTGTGAATTTAAATATTTGAATTTCTGAACTCAGACTGTGTTTACAATTTCATGTGACTGTAGGAGCATCTAATACTGGAGAATCATTGGCCACCATGAGTTTTCATTTATGGACAGGACAGGATCACTCCCAGTGAATAACATTTAAAGAGATGATAAAACATAAACTCAAAATTGCATTTTGATCAAAATCCGTGTGTAAATACTGTTTAGCATATTGACAACAATTTCATAAACATGTTTTCCATGCCCAGTATAACATATCCAGCACAGCCTCAGAAAAAAAGCATTCACTCTAGAAAAAGAGTTGATGGCAGGACCATAACATCTAATTTCCATTTACTGAGGGTGCTTGCCAAAAAAAGAAATTCCCTGGACAACGACCCTTGCAAACATGCTATAACCTACCCTCTGGTATAGCAGGAGTGCAGTACTGCTGGAGTGCAGTGATGCAATCATGGCTCAAACTAGCCTCCTACCTGAGCCTTACAAGTAGCTGGGACCACAGGTGTGCACTACCATGCCCAGCTAATTTTTTATTTTTATTTTTTGTAGATATGGCATTTCCTATGTTACCCAGGCTGGTCTCAAACTCCTGGGCTCAAGTGATCTTCCTGTCTCAGCCTTCCAAAGTGCTCGGATTAGAGGTGTGAGCTACCACTCCTGGCTTTTTACTAGTGGAAAGATAATGGCAAGACCTTATATGTCAAATGCTTTTAGCAGGAAATACCTGATTTACCCAGGCTACTTGTACATAAACCTGGAATTTATGGATTTTTGAGAAAATGATTCATTAGATAATTAGTGGAGTAAAAAAATATGCTTTATGCCTGAAATGGCTCCCAAGATGTAACAAACATGCTACATGCATTGTGAAAACTCACAAGCTAGGGTTGACCAGATTGCTCCTTATGTGAGAGAAGAAGGGCTTTGGGGAGCTGAGGTAATGATGTTAGACTTCTCAGGGAAGCAAGCTTTGCCCGTGTATTGCAATTGCTTGTACTCTGAATTACTAGGGAAGTTTGATAGTGGGTAAGAGCTATCACTCATGAGAGTCTGCCTTGACAATTTGATCCTTTTTGTTTTTTCGTCTTCTATTTGGCATCTCCTGGGTCCTCAAGGACCTCGAAAACTTCAGATTCAGAAGTAGATTGTCATGCAATCTTGGGAAAGCCACTTAACTTCTACATTTAATGATATTTATTATGTTATTAATCAAATTGGTAATCACATAACCTCAAAGGGATAATGTGAGCATTGAAAGGACAAAGAATGAGAAATACTTTTAAAAATTATAAACCAAAATACAAATGTAAGTAGTCAAAAGTTGCTACAGAAATCTAGATGTAATATGGATCAAATAACTACTCAGTATCAGCATTTTGTCATCACTGTGTACAATTACCATATTTATGTCCCTTGAGAGCTTGTTCATCTTAATTCTGATCGATTTTTGTGTTGTTTCCAGTACCTAGTAAGCACCAGTTCTTTTACATTAAAGGAGCTCTTCGTATTATCCAACTTATTTCCTTCAATTTCACCTGGGGCACACATTTTAAAAGTTTTCCACATAAAGTAATTTATGTGACATTCAGAACTTCAGTAAGTTCAGTAACTTCATTATTCATTTACTATTTACCACATGGACTCAAATGTTTTTCAAAGATACTGGAACTTTTAAATAGACTGAATAATATTGATATTAAACCTTCATAGTTTATTTTCTGGGTACTTGATAATAAGAACTTTTATCAAAGCTTTTAATGCAACTATTAAATTAAGCCATATGGAATTGTCATTTTTATACGTCAATGTACAAATATTATAAATTTTGTATGCTCCAGTCTAATAGTCACAATGTATAACAATGCATAGGTTGACCAACACCAGAAAGAGTAGAAAAGAAAAAGAAATAAGTGAAATTTGGCAGACACTGTCGATCTGTTGACTGGTAACCCAACACTTTCCCAGTATTTCTTTACCTCCTCTCTCCTACAGTTCTTACAGACTTTTGAAAATAAATTTTATCTTTCCAGCCTTTGTCAAGTATAGTCATATGACATTTTCCTGACATATACAACATAAGCTGGGATCTGTAGATGAACATTTTCTCTCATAATGAAAGGGGTGGATGAGGCTAGCACCACGCTGTCCCTTCTCCCTTCTTCTTGTCTTAGGTATGGTGCTGTAGCTGTCAGCTGGCTAAAAGGTTAAACATGCTGATCAGAAGGACAGGAAGAAGCTGGGTCCATGATCACATCATGGAGCCATCACACCATTGCTGGGCTTCCTAACTCCAGACTTTTATTATGTGAAGACCAAAAAAAAAAAAAAAAACAAAAAAAAACCACCTTGCATTTACATAAGCCATGACTAGCTGGGGTTTATGTAACTTTCAGCTGGAAAGAAAATTTTCTAATTGATACAGTAGGAAATATGAACATGTATCTGTACACCCATATCTCAAGGAATTATCACAGCCTGAGTAGTAAGAGGTTCAGTTACAAAACTCTATTAATGAGAAGAAAACTGCTGATTTTATTAGAATCAGTCTTTATTAGAATCTTCATTAAATACATTAAGTCTTAATTAGAGTCTTCATTAAGTACATTACATTTCTCGGCTTAGTGACTATAGAAAGCACTATTTGACTTTTAAAAAATGATACTTCAGCCATAACAATGCCAAACATTTGTCCTTCTGAAGATTACTATTAGGTTAAGTCTTACGAAGTAGCTACTAGCCACCTGGTTTCGACCAATATAGATGACAATTTAGTACAGTTCAACATACTACATAGGGCTGTTGCTACAGGAGTAATAACTTTCTGAGATTTGGCAGCAGCTGTCTGGATCCTGGAAAATACTCTGGGAAGAACATTTTAACATTTTATTTATTTATTTATTTATTAAATAAAGTAAAAATTGAAGTTGGCTTGTTTTTATGAAATTTTCTTCTTTTGTATGAAAGGAGAGTTTGGCAAAACATTAATTATGGTTTGGGATCTCACAGCAGTCAATATAGTGTACAAAAACATGTACAACACAAATCCTCAATTTATTATGAATTTAAATCTGGTCATTGAAAATGGGTTTGTGTGTCTACATACACACACACACACACAGACATACATATGTATCACATACATCTTATAAAGAATCTTTCTAGAACAAGTTAATTTTCAGGCATAATTAGAATTTGTTCAAAAACAAGAACTTATAAACCAAATTTTCTAAGCCTATTAAATGCCAGCAGTAGTGACAATATCATCATAAGACACTTAGTAGCATTTTAGTGGTTACCTATTAATTTGTATTAGAATATAATAAATATTATTCAAGTGTTTTTTGACAATATACTCAGTTTTAAAAGCTGTCTGGAGTGTCAAAAATAGTATATTTTATGTGAGTTCTATATAAATTTTCATTGAATTCAAACTTTTAAATAAATCTTCCAATATCTAATGCATCATATTATCAAAGCACAAAAAACCATTATATGATTATAAGAAAACCTCAGAACTCACTGTCTTCAAATTTAATGGACTCCCAATGCTTTTTCCCCCTGCAAAGACTGTTTTTAAGACATTTCACAGTATTTTATACATTATAAATGGATTCCATTCTTGGCTTAGTAATTCACCTAATGGACAATGGATACAAAAAAGCTGTAACTCCAGGGACATTAAATTGGTTCTTAACTCTGAAAATTACAGCTTTTACAAAAAGAAGAAAATACTAAAAACATGTCTAATGCAACACTGCATCTAATTTTCCACTACTTCCAGATTGTGTCTAAAAGCTCCTAAACTTCTTAATGACACAATATGTTAAAATTGCGTTCCTTTATATTTAGATCTCAGAAAGATCTCACCCATTTTATAACCCTAAGGAGGGCTTATGAGCAAGGAGAGCATGTGCGTGTGCGTGTGCGTGTGCGTGTGTGTGTGTGTGTGTGTGTGTTGGGAGGCAGAGGGAGGAACAAGTGGAAGGTGCTACTTCTATCCCAAGAGACTGTGAATTCTCATACTGAGGTAGGAAACTAGCACCCTGTGTGGCATCCTTTTTCACTCACCAAGGTGATTACAAATCCACATTTCCATTTTAAGCGCTGATCAATGGTATTTCAGTACGGGAACAGAAAAAAAAAATTGCTTTCAAGACATACCTAGTATGTCTTAAGCCTTAAGACCAGCCTTTAATTTGATAATACCATTATTCAGATCTGTTTCCATTCCAAGAACATGAGCAATTCTCCCAGAAGCCAAACAATACGTTCAAGCAGTCAGAGTAGAAAAATTATTCCACTGAACTGTAAATACAAAATGCTTCACATTTTGTCAATTCACGTGTGACTATAGTAAAATATGACCAGTGTCTGAATGCAAACAGTCCGTGAATCGGCACAGATTCTAATAATACTTATCTTGTAGTCAGTTATTTTACGAGCTATTCTAATTTCAAAGACAACTGTTCCCCACTCCCCTTCACCTCTCCTTTCTCCTAAAGAAATAAATGGTTCAGAATACTATCACTGTAACATAAGTCCCTCCATTTAATCCTTTTACCTTTTCCTCTACCTTGAGATTAGTAACTTTCTTCCTCCAAGTAATTATTTTCTTGAGATTTCTCCCACATCTTTGCAAATAGCTAACATAAGCACAGCACACAGAGATGCCCGACTGATCACTTGGGTGTTTTACTTTACTTCGGTTATTTGTATTTGAGAAAATAATATTTCATTCTGGTTTTCACTCATCCCCTTTTAAAATACTGATAAATCTATGAGAAAGTTTGTACATCTTTCAGAGAATTTGTGTTTCTTTCAAATCAGCACCCTTTGACCATTTAAGTCAATAAAAGCTTCCCTTTTCCTAACAACTTTTATTATTCTAAATTGACTTATTATAACAGAAACTTACCTAGACTGGACCTTTTGGCTGTGTGGACTTGAGCACTTCATCTTTCTTGTAATACATTGATAATGTGCTGGTTTTTTATGCTATAGAAAAAAATACATTGCCAGCTTTAATTCTCAACTTCTCTCTTAATTTGCACCTGTTCTTTCCTTAAAGGCTGCATGTTACCCTCTAGTCCTCAAGGAGAGCACTTGATTTTCTTGAGAAATTACATATTTCTGCCAGAAGCTTAGTTACGCTGTTCCTCCCTTGATTTGGTCTGTGAGATTTATCACAAATGAATTTTTCCATTTTGTTCCTTAAAACGTCTTGGATACGTTTCATCATCAATGGCACATACTGCACCTCCATATTATGTGAGGTAACCGCAGTAAACATTTCCCATCATTTTTACAAACATTATTTAGTGAAAACAGGTCTTACTTTCTCCACATTCTCATGTCCTTTGTTCCGTCCCTCCATTACCTATTATCTGTCATTTCCCCGAATTCTCTTGAATCTAAACATCTGAAATAATTTCACTGTCTCTCACCACCATCCAACATTTTCACAAAAATCCTGTGAATCCTAACTCCTATCTCTAAAATCTGTTCCAAGTTTTCCCTCTTCCCTATAATTTAATGCATCCATAATGATAATTAATATCAATTACAAAGCTGTAGTGCATTAATGTTGTTTCATTTTACTTTATTTTATTGTCTCAAGTCATTCTTACAGTAGCTACTGGCACTCCTCTACTCTACAGCTAGCTAATTGTTTGAGGTCCCCAAATGAAGGGAGTAGTTAATGTTTGAACCTAAGCAGACTGATTTCAGAGCCCATGCAACACAGTGTTCTAGCTTAGACTATTCCAAGATGCTCCAAAGTGCGCTTCCAACCTCTAGTTTCAGCTTCATCCCTTTTCTCCTCCAAAGAGCCACTGAACTGACTTTCTGAAACATGGTTCTGAAAAATCATCCCTCTGCTAAAAAAAACTTCAGCAGCTTCCTGTTCTCTACAGGGCAATGCCCACTCTTCTCAGTGAGCATAAAAAGCCTTCTGCAGTCGCACCCAACCTCTCCCACATGTTCTACCCCAACAACACCTGCTGCTCCAGCTACTGAAAGATCACCATTCCTTGGAGTCATGCCCTTGCATGTCTTTCTGCCCAGAGTCATGCTCTGCCTGTAGCGCTCTTCTCTAAACTCACTGCCTGGAGTGCTTGTGCTCAGCATGTGCACTGCTTGTGCACACCTGATCATGAGCATCGCCTCTTTGATGAAGACTTCCTGAAATGAATTGGCACAAATCACTCTTCCTTCCACTGGGTTGCCTGAGACTTCTGTTCACAACTCTATTAACACACATAGATTTCTCTCCCTGATGGTGAACATGTCAAGGAACAGCTTTAAGTTCTTTAAGATCTTTTCTGTCTCTCCAGTCCTTCCTACATAATGTGGTTAGTTAATAAATGTTCATCAAATAATGACCAAATCCTTCTTCCCTACACCTTACCTTTCTAATATTATTTTTCCTTGAATAAAATTTGCATGCTTGAAGATATTACCCAGGGACCTCTAATAAAAATACTAACTTTTAGACAGAATTTACACCTTGAGGGATATTTAATAAATTCTTTCTTTGAGACACTCTTGGTTCCTCTCACTGAGATGTCTGATAATATTTCAGTTACCAACACTGCAGCACGGTGTTCTCAAAGTGTGCCCTGGGAACCACTGGGGCCCCTGATACCTGGAGGTCTGTAAAGTCACAACTATTTTTGTGGTGATACTAGAAACTTATTTGCCTTTGCACTCTTGTTCTCTCATGAGTACAACGGAATTGTCTAAAAGGCTACCTGACATGTTCTGATGTTCTCAATCCGCTGGCTAATTAATGTGTGCTTGTATATGTTTATGTTTTAAAAGTTTCTCAGTTTTTATTTCCAATACAGTAAATATTAATAGCCATATTCTACACAAAGCAAAGCTCTTTGGGTACTTAAAAATAATTTAATAATATAATAGGGTCCTAAGACCAAAAGTTTGAGAACCATGTCTCCAGTAGTATGCTAGAGAAAATTCTGGTGTGCTAAAAATGACATATAGAGTAGAATCACAATTTTACAGTTTTCATGTGTATTTTTATTGTATATTATTCATCTTGCAATGCATCCTGAAATTTTTATTTTATTATATTTGAACAATCTTGCCCAAAATCTACTTTCTGCAAAGCAATGTTGATTGTGACCCAGAATGGTGTGCTTTTATAGGGGATTATAAACTGCTTGATGATTAGTTCCAGTATCTACCCAGGTATCAAAGTGAAATTGACTTCTCTATAAATATAAGATTTGTGCATTTTAAAAAGTAAGGATGTATACAAATTTTGTTTCTTCAAACTCCTAGAGAACTCAGTAATACTGTCTCATTGTTCTTTCTTCTATTTATTATACCGATTTCTGAATCAGTCTCTGAAATATTTAATCTGTTTTTTAATGCAACAGAGAAAAAATTTAAATTTCTAAAGTTTTTTCATTTAGTCTAAATCTATAAACCTTTTTCAAGGTTACACCCTTTTCAACCAGCTCCCTCGCATTCTATAATTATGTACATTTTAAAATGAATTATCCTGTCCTTGTATGCTTATATTTTCTTAAATGTAGTAACAAGAATATGTGAGAAAAGTCTATTCTAGGATAAGCCTGTATGCCTTCTTTCTAATAATCCAGATTTAACATTTATGATTTTTCTTATGTAATTTCTTCTTTCACTAAGGCGTACACAAAAAGAAGTGCTAAGAAATTTCTACTTATTTTGACTTCCTAAAAATATCATGCATATATTCATCTTGGCTAATCCTTCTGTATGAAGGTTTCAAATAGATTGTGTTATAACATTTTCACTCGAATAAAAATCCTTTATGGGTTTTTACTGAGATATTAAACTTACATGGGATTTCAAATGCTTATGAGGGAGTGTTTGTTACTTCTCAAGGTGATGCCCTATAAAACAGCCTACCTCAAGAGATGATGTGATGAAATTCAACAAAAATAATAAATAATTAGGAAACTTAACTATTTAATATCTACTGGAATGTCATGGAGCCTTCAAAAAACTGCATTGATTCCAGCAAAAAAAGTAACAAAATGAATTTCCTCCAACCATTATCACTCTCATGAACACATCTAACTTTTGAAGATGTAGCTGGATAAGGTAGAAAAAAAAAAATCTAAAAATCTGATCATGAAACCACATTGAGATAAATTTTGTCAAGTCGGAAGCTTCCAGGATTACAGGTAATTCTTGAGCTCATTGCCATGATAGACTCTTTCACACGTAGCTGCCCTTTAGGGCTCTGCAGGACCCCACATAGACACCCTGTTGTTTCTCACATTTTCTTGTAATTTGAAGAGATAAATGGTGCCAGCTGGCTCCTCTTTGACTCAAGGCAACGTGATATTCAGCTCCTCAAAAACTTGGTACACACCTTAGAAAACTTGCCAGAAAGAATGAAGAGCAACTGCAGAGAGAAAAAGTCTAGAGGAAGAAATACCTGAATCAAGTCACTGGAATAGCACTCTTTGGGAATTTAATATGCAGATAAGCAGTAATACTTATAAATCACTGGGGAACCGTATGGGGTTGGGCTAAAGCTCAATACACAAATACGAAAAAACAAATATCTAACATATTTGGAAAAAAATTTACATCAATTTTACTTGGTTAAATTACTCTCATTTTCTCAGTTGGATAGATCCATTGGGAAAAGAAGGTGGCAGAGTGCTATAATTAAAATAAATCTTTAAATGGCTTTTCCTGTAGTAAAATTTATGTTGAAATAAATGCGAATACGTGCAATTGAATGCCAACAAATAAATAAATGATACTTTTTGAGTGTTTAATGTGTGTCAAGCACTCTTGCAGGGGATTCACATGGAGTAACTAATTTAAATCTCACAAATACCCAATGCTATGGGTAACTATCATTACCTCCACTTCATAAATGAAATGAAGAAACTGAGGCAGAGAGAGTTTTAGTCCTTTTCCAGAAAGCATATGTAACCAGTGGTAGTGCTGGAATTTGAACTCAGGAAGTCTTGCTCTGGGGATTACACCCTTGCTCACTTCCTATTGCCTTGAGACCATGTGTAATGCCAAGGTGAAACTGCTTTGCCACTCTCTCATGATGTGTTTTATATTCTGTAACTTTATATGTTCAAATACTTACTACTTGTAGGTATTCTTTATTGTTCTCATTTTTACCACTCTGATCCTCTTCCTCCCTATCTTGAACATATCAAGAGACCAAGCCTTGTAACAAATTCCACAGGAAATTCAAAGGCTAACTTGTACATAGCTGGTGGCTAGGAAAACATTTTTAAGTGATTAGATCACGAATTTGTCATCTGTGCCATAAAACAAGTTTGCTGTCATGTCCTCATTTGTGTGGTAGTTGGTAATTTTTTAAATGAATATTTAAAAAGTAAAGCTGACTTTTTCTAATTATAAAAGTATTGCATGTTTACTGTAAAACTCATAGAAAACACTGAAGTGGAAGGAAAAAAATCCCAACCTGAAAAATCAACCACTATTAGCATTTGGTCTGTCTCCACAAAAAAACTTCTAAGAATCGGTACTGTTCAACAGCAGGATTAGGAGTGAGCTTGATATTACCGGAAGCAGACCCCTGGAAGAGAGGGAGACCACTTAGCTCAATTGATAGGTTACATAATGTTAGTGGAGTACTCTGTGACATTGGATCTTTGGGGGAAAAAATGTCCTGATTTGTAGTTTTGGCCAATTTCCATGGTGTAAATACAACCCCGTGGCCAATATCAAGCTATCAACATGCCACTGAATGTGGAGCCGGGATAGGTGAACACAAAAGCTCTTGCAATCTAGTACCAAGTCAGACCCAGTACAACACTGTTAATGTTCTCTAAAGTTCTTTTTACCTCTCACGGTCTTGTATTCTTTTAGCCAAAATGTTACTTTCCCTTCTTTGTTATGAAGTTATTTTTCTTCTTCCCTTGCCAGGACCCAGCACTGGCCTCCCAAACTGGTTCACAAACATATACCTGGCCCTCTTTCTATTTATCCTTTACAAGAAAACTGGAGAATCTTTTAAAAACACAAATCTGAATGTGCCCTTTTCTCTGCTTGAACAAATTCAATGGCTTCTGTGGTAGGCTGAATACCAGCCCCTCCATTATGTCCATGTCCTAATCATCAGAAAATAAATGCTACCTTATATGGCAAAAGAGACTGCAAACGTGATTAATTAGGATCTTCGGATGGGTAAATTATCACGGATCATATGGATGGGCCTGATAGAGTCAAAATGGTCCTTATAAAAACGAGACAGGAGAGTTCAGGGTCAAAGCAGAAAGTGCTGTGATGACAGAAGCAGAGATCGTGGTGATGCACTTTGAAGATAATGAGGCACAAGTCAAAAGATACAGGTGGCCACTAGAAGCTGAAAAAGTAAGGAAACGGGTCCTTCCCTCAGTGCCTTGAGAAGAACCAGCTTTGCCGACCCTTTGATATTAACCCCAGTGAAACTGATCTTAGACTTCTGACTTCCAGAACTATAATCAGAGAATATATTTGTGCTGTTTTAAGCCACTAAGTTTGTGGTAATTTTTTTACAGCAGCAATAGGAAACTAATACAGTATCCCTTCCTATAAAGACAAAACTCCCTCCAATAGTCTATGTCCCCTCTATGGTCTCACCTCTATCTATTCTGTCAACTCATATCACTTGTTCTCTTGTTTTCTCTATTCCATTCCCACTGGTTTTCTTTCAATCCACTATATTTTCCATGCTTTGGCTGTTACTTCTGCCTGGAATGCTCTTTTCTCTGATTTTTTTCTAGTTAATAGTTAATTCCTAATTATATATCAATTCAAGCATAACTTCCTTAGAAAGGAATACACACACATACACACACAGACACACACATATACATACATACTCATATATATTTATGTATATATGAATATTAATACACATATTTTTATATTGTGTATATATGCATTTATATAAATATAAATTTATATATGTATGCATACACAATATATACACATATATGTATATTTAGATATATGACACACACAGAAGAGTATCTCTCTTCTTCCTTGAATTTATAGTAATTGAAATTTTTACATGTATTTGTATGATTTTTAATTGCCTTTCTCTAGCACCAGGTAGCGTCTATGCTAGTTTTGACTTACTTGTGTATCCCAGGGGCCTGATACATATGAGGTATTAAATAAATATTTGGTATGTGACTCAGTACTTCCCAGCTCATTCCTCTCTATGTGTTCAATACACTGTTTGTTCTATAGTCATGCATCCAACCAACACTTACCAAGAGTCAACTTTACACAAAGTTCTGATCTTATACATTCATGCAATTTCTAATAAAAAAGACATAGTAATAACAGCTAACCTCTATTGAGAATTTACTGTATCAAGTACCGTAATAAATATTTTAAGTATGGAAGCTTATCTTACCCTCACAAGATGAGTATATTATAATTAAATTTTCAGGTAAGAAAAAATAGGCCCTAAAACATTTATGTACTTTTCAATAGACCACGTGATGAGAACTAGATTTTAGTGTGTAGGTTTGACTGACAAAACTTTCATTTCTTAGCACAATATTATTGTTCTTTTGAGGTGCCATACTTGTTTTTAAGAATGTTTTTACATATCTGTGTGTATTAGTGTATTATGTATTAGCCCATTTTCATTCTGTTTTTGCTTTTATTTTCATGTGGTATTCTTTTTTTAAGAACAATCCATGTTGCTGGAATACATTGATTCTAACTGTTGCCATGTTTCATTCAACAATATTTATTTATTACAACCTTATAATGTCAGAAAGGCCTAATTCTTTTCCAATAGCCATTCTTTCCTCTTCCTTTAATAGTGATGGGCAGCTGAGCACATGGCCATTTAGTTAGAAACTTCACTTTCCAGCATCTGTTGAAGCTAGGTGTGGCCACGTGACTTATGATCTGAATAACGAGATATGAATGTTAGACAGGTGTCAGTCTTCTAGGTGTACTCTTAAATATAAGTGGTATGCCCTCCATTTTTTCTTTCCCCTCCTCCCACTAGCTGCAGGCAGAGCAATCATTTTAGACTGTGAGGCAGAATAAGTGCTAAGTCGGTAGCGAATCAGAATAGAGGGAATATTAGCCACAGAAACCATGCAGCTGCCGTATTAGCCTTGGACTTCTGAAACTCAGATCTCTGTTACATGGAGATCTATGTATCTCTGTCTTGTTTAAGGCACTGTTATTCTGGCTTTTCTTAGAACAGTCGCACTGTATTCAAATCAAGATATTTATCCATTCCTCTGGTGAAAGACATTGAGTTTCCTCTAACTCTCTCCACCACACTAACAATACTCAAATGATATCTTTATACATTCCCCTTGTGGAGCTGTATGAGATGCTTTCTAAGCTAGGGACTTGAGAGTAGGAGTTATGGGTCACAGCTTATAAGAATATTTAATTTGACCAAAAACTGCTAGATTGCTTTGCAGAAAGAGATTTTGTTCTTATTCATTAGTGTATGCATCCTCCCTCTGAAATGTTTCTTAAATTCAACTCTTTTTTTTTTTTTTTGAGACAGAGTCTCGCTTTGTTGCCCAGACTGGAGTGTGGTGGCATGATCTTGGCTCACTGCAACCTCCGCTTCCCGGGTTCAAGTGATTCTTCTACCTCAGCCTCCCAAGTAGCTGGGATTGCAAGTGCCTGCCACCACACCCAACTAATTTTTGTATTTTTAGTAGACATACGGTTTCAACATGTTGACCGGGTTGGTCTCAAATTCCTGACCTCAAGTGATCTGCCTGCCTTGGCCTTCCAAAGTGCTGAGATTGGTGAGTCACCACGCCCAACCTAAACTCAACTCTTATAATGTACAGCTTTAGTGATTCTAATCCTAACTTGGTTTAAATATAAATTCTTTCAAGGGGTAACAAAAGAAGATGGAGTAAAATTAGTGAAAACACAAGGAGAAGTGAAAATTTTCCAAACTCATTAGATCAGAAGTGAAATATTCTGCAGTAGCCTGGACTTCAGGCTTGCATCTTATAATGAAAAAATATATACTATGCTATGTATGGGTAAGAACAAATTAATTCTATAATTCTTCATAATTTAATCACTTGACTTCATGCTGAGAGGCTAATATGTCTTTGATAGTCTTGGATTGTTAAAAATGAATGCCCAATCTCTACCACAAAGACTTAACTCTAGGAAGAAGCATCATGGCCTAATCGTCTATGACCTTGGGGTCACACTGATTTGGGGTCTTGCCTTTGCCACCACGTGGATGTAGGAACCTAGACAAGTCCCTCGCCATCATTAGTCTTTGTTTCTCTCCTCATCTGTAAGAGACAGACCCAAAAGATCTCTAAGTATATTTGTATGCATACTTCACATGAAAAAAAACAAAAAACAAAACAAAAAAAATGACGTGTTTACCAAATTCCAAATGCTGTGATAAGCGTTGCCTACACAAGATTAATGTAATGTAGCCTCTCCCCTAAATGGGCTTATCATCTAGGGATTAATATAAGCAAATGAAGATATAACTCAATACGGCACTGTGACAGACGCCTCTGGTGCGCTTCTTAAATTTCTCTGGCTCACCTCTGATTCTAGGCAGGGCAAATGGTTCTGTATGAACTTATTAGTGAACCTACACACTATAAAGTGTGTAGACTATCGTGTCTCATGTTACTGTGCACCACATATTACCCACTGCAGAGAAACCACTAACCAGTCAGGTGGGCGGGATAACTCACTGTCTAGTCATTATACATAATATCATCTTAAAGTAAGGGTCCTATTTTATGCCAAGAAAGTGAGATATTGGACACACGATCAGAGGGTCCACTAGTCCTGCTCTATATTACATTATCAGAAGCAGTTAATCTATAATAAAACAATGACTAATCTTCCGACTTGAGGGAAATAGCCTGGAGTGTTATCTCTGTCTTCCAGATGCCATGTAGCACCAGGTTAATGGCCAACATCCAGCACTCTGGTTTCCAAGCTAGACTACATGAATCCAGAAATCAAGAGGTGGATGTCACCTATCTCACCACTGCTCTCAGTGATCCACTAAGGAATCAGTGTTTCCTATTCCCAAATCTTGGGACCTTTTCAATTTGCCATCATAGGTCCCAGGGAAGGAATGTTCCCATCAGCAGACACAGTAAGGATTCCACTGAACCTGAAATGGCAGCTCCCACCTGGTCATTTCAAGCAACTCATGGTAGATCAGCTACCAAAAGCAAAATAACAACAACAACGACAACAAAACGAATTACTCTGGGATGTATAATATTTGACAAAGAGTATCACGAGGACCTGGAGTTGCTGCTACAAAACAGGGCTGAGAGAAACATGTCTGCAACTCTTCACTGGGGTGTTTTTTTATCCCCCTGTCTCCTGGTAGCAATGAACAAAGATTGTAGCAAACATGGCCAAACAATAGCAAGGAACCTAAAAACTCCAACTCTTTAGAAATGAAGGCTGGGCTTACCCCATCAAACAACTGAGACCAGATGAAGTGACAGAATGTGGAATGGATAGTTGAGAAGGAAGATTGTTGATGGACCTTGGGACCATTTACAGCTGTGGCAACTGGAACCTTTTTCACTAATCCTGTGTGTTAAGTATTTGTAGAGATTGAAGCAGGCTAGCACCTTGACGACTCGTGGACAGATTTAGTTTCATGTAGGCATAAGTGAGCATGAGCAGTGTAAGGGGGAGTCCTCTTTACTCAGACTCTGTACCTTAGCTCACCTCGGCTTCCTGCCATGGTTTCATCAGAGTGTTTCATATGAATCTCAACTCTCTGCAATGGCAGCATCTTGCTGTGTCATGGTAAGTAGACATGTGCAGCATGTATTAGGAAGAGGGGATAATCTACAGGTATGCCTCAAATAATGGGGGGCCAGGAGCCAATGCATATCCGCTTTTCTTTTTCAAACTTGAAGTGGATCATCTGACAGATATCCTGTAACTTAGAAGAGAGAGGGAAAATTGAGCCTCAAGTACTCATTGTGGTGATTAATTTGATTACAAGTGCTTACCAGCTTTTCCTTTTTCCTGTCTCACTCTTCTCACCCCTCACTCCAACTTCCTGGGATTATCTCCAGGACTCAAGTTCTTGTCTGAGGCCCTGCTTTTGGAGGGAACTCAAATTAAGTAATTAAAGTGTATATAATGATGGGCGCTGATAGATGTTATCACTACTTGGTCACTGTTTATTGCCTATATGCCCCTACTAGAATGAAAGTTTCCTATAAGCATATGTTGGCTGTTTTCCTAGTGCCTAGTACAGTATCTGCACATAGAAGATGCCTAAAACATAGTTGGTGAGTGAATGAATGAATTCTTAATTTGGAGACAATATCCTAGGGAAAGAAAGACCTTAATAGCACATTGGGCAGCTAAAGCTTCAGACAGCCTGTCCCGAAAAACATGCCATGTGTCTTGATCCTCCTAGATGTGGCCAAGAGAGTAGCCAGAGCCAGAGTATATGGACCCAAAGGGGCTAGAGGGATAAGATCAATAGGTTGCTCAGACATGAACTCTACGGAAAGATCACTGAAGACCATATGATACCAACAGATACCTCAGGGAACACCTGTGTGCACTGGACTACCTGCCCCTATGCTTGGTAAAAACTCATTACTCAGAATTTAGACCCCAATCCACCAGAATTACTTGATTCCTTTGAAAAAAACAAAAAACAAAAAACAAACTTGATCTCTCTTTTGTCTCACTTTTCTCATCTGTTAAATTGGAAAGTGAGGAAGATTGGACAAAGATTAGATTCACTTTTATAAAGGTGTCTTCAAGAAGAAAAGTAAGATGCAAGAGTTTGTTAAGTAAAGTAAAATATACCTCATACACCTGAGTTATGAACTGGTACTTGGTCCATTCTGTGAATAACACAATTTTTACCAAAAGGTCACCTAAATTTAATTAGGCACTGTAAGTATAAGACCAGTTTGATTAACTCTTACTTTGCTGTTTCATTCATTGAAGCAAATAATTATTACAGTTACAAAGTTCGCAAACTTGTAGTAAGCTGTTAATCAGATTATCTGATTGGTTTTTTACATTGTTTCAAACCTACTAGCATTTAAGAAAAAAAGCAGTACTTCTGGTAAGTTTGCACTGGGAAGTTCACTGGTTCACCCTTAACCTCCTCAGCATATTTCTTCTCCTTCTAGGACTTAACATCTCCAAGATATCATTCGAGATGCTAAAGCTGGAAGCTACAGAGAAGACGAGAGATTCCTCATTAATGTGATCGTGAGACAGGCATCTGTACTGCATATCTGCAGCACCACACAAAGCTCCAGTTGCAAATGGGTTCTAATCACTCAGCAATAGGCTGGCTGCTTGTAACTGTGCCTTACTGGAAGGACAAAGTCATGCTGAGAGATAATTTTTATGTCATTAGTGGCCTAGGGTACAAGTCAGATGGGGGTGAGCAAACAGATCTTTTTAGGACAGTGTGATTACCTCTCACCTAAAGAAAACTTTAAAAAAAAAACAATAAACAGGATTCGCCTCTACTGTGAAGCTTCTCTCCAATATTTCCCCAAGACAACTTAGTGCTTATAAAAAAGTTTCTGTAGAAAACTTTCTGTCATCAAGGTTGTAAAAAGATCTAATTTTCATGAAAACAGACAAGCATTGTCTCTTTCTACCTGGAAGCCTTACCTCCCTTGAGCTCTACTAGTTCTAGGCCCACAATACTCTGCCGTTATCGTCTGCATTGAGTCAAATTTCTTTCTCTTAGTTCTAAATGCTACCATCAATATTCTAATGAATGGAATAAATTAACATTTTTCCCTCATAAATAATCTTTTATATACCCAGCCCCTGTGCACCTTTCCAGCCTCATCTCTCACCAACACTGCCTGTGACCATTCCTCTCCCCAGATCTCTGAAAATTCTAACCTGTTTGAGGCTTGTGTGAACTTGCCATGGGATGACGTTTCTCACTTCTGTGTCTTTACACACAGTGCTCCCTCTTCTTGGAATATTCTTCCCTCAACTCCCCCCATCTGCTATGCTGAGCTCATTCCTGTTTGTCACTTGGACTCAGGGAGAAGGTTCAGTTAGGAGGAAAAGCCTCGCTACTCATGACCTGAATTCTGAAGGGTAAGTCTGTGTTCAGGTCTCTCACCTGCCAGACGATGCCTTAACTGTCTCTCAGAATAAGAGAGTGAATTCCACCCTGAGCAGAACATGTCCTTTTGGTAACTGTTTAAGGACAAAGGCAACTGTGCAAACCAAAGAAGAGTTGAAAGCCAGACAAACATTAGCCTGAAACTAGCCTTTTGACACACATTCTAAATGCCTGAACAATTATTTTCTTTTCTGCTGGCTCTTAAATAAACACATCACTAAGAATGACATTCAGCAGATGTGCACTGCTATTGAACTACTCCATAGCAGTAGGTAAAGAGCTGCTGTGCTGATCACTGCCCACCAAACCTTAGCTGCCTTGGTACCTCACTTTGGATACTTCTAAGAGCTCTTCTGCAGGTAAAGGGTTAAAGCCTGGCCTAGCAAGGGGGCTTCCAAAAACCAGCCTCAGAGCTCCTGCAGGTGTCCATTATAACTGGTTGGTGCCACACTAGTTATTAAAATACTTTAAATATAACTTCCTGCAGATGACCAAATTTATGCAAGTTTTGAAGGAGCAATTGCAAAGATTCTCTGCTGACAAGTATAATAATAACACACAATGAGATAAGCCTGAATGTGACTGAAAATCAAATTTGCAGTTAGGAAAATATTCAATATAGCATCATGTCATGAGCCAAAGGAATCTAAGAGTCATGTTCAAACTATCAAGGAAAGGCAGCAAGGATTGAGGAAATGAGTGTTTTAAATTTCACATCTGAAACAGGTTAATTGAAATTATCAAATAGGATAAATACCTTTCATCATCAGACACTTTTATTTACTGCAGCAGTTCACAAGCGTAGGTGTTGAAGCACATTTTGGTTTAGTACTTAATAACTTGTCAAATGCATATTGAGCTTTTGTGAATTCAGATGCATCTGGCATGTGCAGGAGGTAATAATTACAGAACATCTACAATTGGGGCAGTTCCATCATGGGACTCGTTGGCATAATTAAGGATAGTGATGAAAAATAGAAGAGGTGGAGGCAAGAGGAGGCACACAACGATTGTAAAGATAACACTGAGCCATACAATAATGCCTTCTGACTGTTGGAGATGTTTAACAGATAATATGTTGCTTCAGTTGTAGTGTTATTTATGGAAATAAAAAGAAATCCATAATAAATATACCAGAAATGAATAAAATACAATAACACCTACACACAGAGAAATACGTTGGTAAACAAATGTGCTAGAACCCACATTTAGGTGGAATCCACATTGGCCCTGATAGGAGGGCAACTAGGGTGGTGTGTGAAAGAAATTCTTACCTTAGAACATCATTTCCTGACAGTTGGCCTCAGGAAAAGGAAGTAGACAGGCTGTAGAGGAGAGGATGTGGTTTTAGAGGCCAAATGGATGTGCAAATTCCATGAAGAGATACTGAGATCCTACTATGTTCCGGGTACTCTCTTTAACTATGCGTGATACAGAGATGCATGCAACATTATCCTGTCCTTCAAGAATCTACAATTTAGTAGAGTAGAAAAAGATTTTTAAAATCCTAATAATCTACTTCAGGCTATAATGAGCAAGACAATAGAGAGCTAGGATGACACACAGAAGTGAGTCATTAATTCTGACCAAGAAATACCAGGCAAAATGGACATTTTGGGTTTAGATAGGGACAGATGAGAAGGGTCTTCCTGAGCAGAGAAGGCAATGTATGATTCAGAGATGTAAAATAATTTACTTGGAGTGGCAGTGGACTAACTAGTTGTATATGAAACCTACACAAACTAGAGAAGGTGTAAAGAAAGCTTCTTCTATTCACACCATAAGAAATAGATCAAGGGGAATTTCAGCATGTTTCTACAATATTTTAAACTAAAGTGCCATCCAATGACCAAGTTGTCTCTTTGGCCATATTCCCTATCCCAGCAACACATGCCTGGCAACACTACTGGTGTATCCATCTGTAGAGTACCCCCCACCTTTGGAAATGCCCAGTGGGAACTGGTATCCATGGCACTGAGGCTGGAGAGGAAAGAGTGGTATAAAAATAGAAAGAATGAAATTGCAGCCTCTTTATAAGGGAGACACCACCATGGGGGAAGGAAATTAGGAGACTTAAGAGACAGCTGGGCTGTGGCACCAATGAAAGCTTAGACTACAATGTCTAATTCTACGGCCACAACCTATGCATGGCTATTTAAATTTAAATCAATTACATTTGAATGAAATTAAAAAGTCAGTTCCTCAGTTGTGCTAACCAAACATCAAGTGCCCAATAGCCACAATGACTAGTGGCTACTGCGTTGATCAGCACAGATATAGAACATTTCCATCATTCTAGAGACTTCTATTGCACAGTGCTGGCTTACAACTTTAGAAGTAAAAGAGAAGAGTGTGTTAAAGAAAGGATAAGAAGGGGGTAAAAATGAAGACAGAAAAAAAAAAAAGACCCCACAAAACCTAGACAGGAATATTGAAAAAAAAAAAAAAAACTAATCAAAAGAGTATTAGACCTTAAGAATGAACAAGACTGGCTCAGGACCTTTTTCTCATCTTATAAACTATTGTCAAAGGAGAAGTGGGACAAAGGCTGATTATAGGGTCAGGAACACATGAGATTCCTGACCACATCAATCCAGTGCCAAAGAGAGTATGAGTGACAAAATTAGTTGGGAATGTGGTTGTTCTTATTTCCTCCCCATGCTGAATTTACTAAGCTCTGCTGTTTCCTAGCCAGGCCACTTAAACTCACTCAGTTCACTTTTCCACTCATAAACTTGTGCTAATAACTTCACCTGTAGCAATGGTTTAAATGATTAAATGAGATTATGCATGTAAAATTTCCTTATAAACTGCTTGCTTCTTTGTAAAAGTTATTATAACTACTTTTTAGTTTTTCTTTTGCATCTTGATTAAATATAAAGACATTTTAGTTTTTCTTTTGCATCTTTATTAATTATGTCTCTCTCATTGGACTATAATGAGATTATAATCTCATAATTAATAATTAGATTCTTCATTCCACTTTTTCTCATTAGATGAGACCATATTCATTTTAATTCATTAAAATGAATTAAAAGTGACATAATCTTATGATAAATTATGACTTTCATTCTTCCAACATGTCTTAGTTGTTTTTGAATGTTTTCTAACCATTTCTCTCTCACTAGATTATAAGATATTTGAGTGTAAGAACTCTTTCTGAGACAGTTCCTCATTATTGATAAGGTCAGGTCAATAATTTGCAGAATATTCATTAAAATTATTTAGTGATCCATTTAGTCAAACATTTCAGGGATATTTCAGATTTGGTGCACCAGGAAACCACCCTGAGATGGAGGTTAGTATGCAGAAGATTTAGTAGGAAGTTTTCGTGGAATTTACATCTGTGCAAGGAAGGGAATTTGAGCAGCAGTACGGACTTGGCTAAGTCATCAGTCAACCTCAGAGAGCTGGAATAACTTCAGATTTGGAGATAAGAGGACTTTCTACCCCTGTGTTGACAATATTTGATTGTAGCCTCTCCCGTGGTGAGGCAAGACCTCAGAAGAAGCAGTTGTTCGCAACCAAGATGGTGCCCAAACAGGGCAACTTCTGCTAGCATTCCCAACTGATCAGAGAAATAATCCTTCATTCCTGAAGGTGGCTCTGAGTAGTGTACTGTAGCAAGGAGAGACATGAGGAAGAAAAGGAAGGAAGACAAGCCACACAGTTCAACATAACGTAACACTACAGATTTCCATTAAATCATCCTTCTCCATTCCACTTTCCTACACTCTCCCCACCACCTCCAACCCTCACCTACCCACCTCTGCCCCTGCTGCCACAACCAACACACAGAGTCTTAACATTGCACCCTTAAGGAGGAATAGTTTTACAACTCCTGGAAACAGATCACTTGTATGCCTTCCCTTTTCAGTCATTTAAAATCCTTAGATTTCCCCCGCTTTCAGAGGGTACTAAAGTAACAGATTAAACAGTAAAATGAATACCAATGTCAAAACATTTTTTAAAGTTAAAATTTCAGACCTTTCCATATTATATTAATAGATGACTCTAAATATAACTTTGAAATTTGCCCTGAATTTTAAATAAAAATGAATGATTCTTTTTTAACATGTGACAAATAGAAAAGATAAAATGATTCTTAATTGTTGTTCACAATTATTCTTTCTGTCACTTAAATGCAAGCTACTTAAAATACAGCTATAGACTTTGAAGCATTTATATTTAATTCCAGAACCTACCCGAGACATATAGTGCTGAATAATTTTTTTCAAGGAATTAGTATTGATTATTTTCTTTTACGTTGAGTACATATACTTTAGATTTCCTTATATACAGATACATTTGCTCCCACATAGATAAATGTACCTGTTTTCTTATTCTATCCATACTATAATTGACAGCAGAGAGCATGCAAGGAAATATAAAAACTGCCCTTAAGAGATGCTGTTTCTTTAGGCTTACAGCACACTACTTGCCTTTTTTGTATACATCTTGGTGCTTTCTGTCAGAATCAGGAAATCTCCTAGGAAAATCTTTCTTCTGAAATCTGCCCTTGCTACCTAATTCGATTATTTATTGTATAGCTCAAAACCTTGCATCACCGTGAGTCACTTATATTTTTATTTTTTAAGTTCTAAAGCAATTAGAATTGTGACTACTTCTGAGAAGTCTGAAAATTTTGATGGTTTTGCTATAAAACCACCCTCTTGCAGGGACATTAATGAAAGCAGCGTGGCAAGGGAGGAATGATGAGCATGGATGGTTTTCAAAATCCAGGGAAGCCAACTAAATGAGCACAGTGACAGCTGCTCTTTTGAATCTTTGGATTAGGAGAAATGTCTTCAGAACTATGGTTTGATTCTTTAGGAAGGCATGCCCTTCATGAATTTCAGGTTTTTTGCAGACATTCTCAACAAGGCCACCACTTGCCAAGAATAAAACTTCATAACTTCATATAACAAGAATCTGTATGGTGTACGCCAGTGGTACCTTTAATAACATCAGATCTAATATTTTTCCTGGCCCCTATTTTCTTTCCTCCAGGCTCCCATTAGTGCTATTTCTTTGCCTACACACGTTTTGTTCACTCCACAAAACCTAATTCTAATCCATTAACTCCAACTAAAATTGTCATGTCCTCTAAAGGGCCTTTTCATATCTTGTTCCTTCTCTGAATTTTCTAGCCCTTTATCTGAGTCTCTCACATTTCGGGTACTCATTTATTCAAAAAGTATTTGTCAAGTGCGAACAAGAGTAAAATAGGCAGTCTCTAAGGTGGCTCCGGAGACCCCTCGTCCTGCTTTCCATGCCCTTGTGTAATCACCTCCTTCCCTCAATTGTGGGGTGTACTTTGTGGCTTGCTTCTAATGAACAGAATAAGGAAAAAGTGAGGGGTTCTCAGTTCTGAGATGAGATTACAAAAGACAGAGTCTTTCATCTCCCTCGCTCTCCTTTACCCTCCGAGGACAGCCAGCGCCATACTGGGAGCTGCCCTATGGATAAACCCACGTGTCAAATAACTCAGTCCAATAACTTGCGAGGAACTAAATCCCACCAATAACCACATAAGTAAGCTGCATCTAGATCCTTCACCTACAAAAACTGTGAGAAGGAATATTTGTCATGTAAAGCTGTTAAATTTTGGGGGTAATTTGTTACATAACAATAGACAACTAAAACATAGAGCTAAGCACACTACTAGGAAGTGATCATGTCTTCTCTAGAATGGTCACTTTTTATTGCCATATATTTTGCTCCTTATTGGCTCACAGGCCCCTTGAAGACAGGATTCTTCTTCCGGGAAAGACGCACTATGTACATGAGGGTGTTCACAAAGTGCCCGCCTGCACCCAGCCCAGCCAAGTGAAGCCAGCTCGATTTCTTCCCTTTTCACTTTCCCCCTTTGGCCACCGTTTTTCCACCTTCATCACCCCCAAAAAAGTCTATTTTACCAGAAAGGGTCAAAGATGTTTGTAATGTTCCATCAAGGAAGGGCATAGAGGAGAGATCTGTGAGGCTAGAGGAAGAAGAAAAATCCTTAGCCAAAACTGCTAAAGAAGCTGGGAGGAGGGAGGAACCAGGAGAGAATGTAACTCAACAGCCAGAAGCAGAGAGCAGAATTGTCTTGGTGTGTTCACTAGTGAGGTGCCAGAAAGATGTGCTTAAAAAGAACAAGGGGAATTATATAATAACAAGAACAGTTGCCTGTTTAGACTGTGCTTCTTCAATTGCGAAACCAACCTACAACCCAAACAATGGGCTTTGTTCAGCAGCATGCTCAGTTATTCATCCATTCCACAGATATTTACTGAACACACTCTGCAGTCATGGTGCTTACAATCTGGTGGAATAGGCTGAAGACAAGTCAATAAAATACTAATTTGTGATATAATTACTTAAACTTATCCAATTCCTTGTTATCTCTTTCGGCAACTAACAGATTGCTTTTGCTTAATAGAAGATAACATTTGTTGGATAAATGAATGAATGAGAGCCTACATTTTGCATATTTTAGTAGTACCATTTATTCATTATTATGTAAGAAGTCTTGTGCTATATGTATTAGCTTGCTAGGGCTACCATAACAAAATACCACAAACTGGGTGGCTTAAACAATAGATATTTGTTTTCATGCAGTTCTAGAGGCTGGAAGTTTGACATCAAAGTGTTGGCAGGGCTGGTTTCTTCTGAGACCTCTCTTCCTCCCTGGACTGTAGATGGCTGTCTTCTCCCTGTGTTTTCACACAGTATTCCTTCTCTACAAATATGTGTCCTAATTTTCTCTTCTTATACATTCACTAGTTATTTTGGATTAGGGCCCACTTTAACGACCACATTTTAATTGAATCACTTTTTACAGATCTTATCTATTTATAGACTCACATCTCCAAAAACCGAGCTCCCCAAGTGAGCAATTGCTGTCCCCCTGAAGGGCTTACAACTCTAACGGGGTCCATGTGAGAGGGTCATGATCGATTGAGCAAGCAGCGGGCGCGTGACTAGGGGCTGCATGCACCGGTAATTAGAAGAGAACAGAACAGGACAGGGATTCTCACAGTGCTTTTTCACACAATGTCTGTAATCTATAGACAACATAACTGATTAGGTCAGGGGTCGATCTTTAACTATCAGGCCCAGGGTGTGGCGCCAGGCTGTCTGCCTGTTGATTTCATTTCTGCCTTTTAGTTTTCACTTCTTTTTTTAATTTGGAGGCAGAAATTGGGCATAAGACAATCTGAGGGGTGGTCTCCTCCCTTACCACGACAGGACAGAAAGAGATAATGCTGAGTCATGCTAGGGATGCAAAGATGTTACCAACAGGGCCACAGGATGACATTCATGTGTCCTGTGCACTTTTGCCTCTGTAATGCCCTTTCCTTTATTTACATGTTATTTAGTACATATTAAATATTGCATATGATATATAACAACTTATGACTGTGTTTGTAGAAAGATGAATGCATTGTTATATATTAAAACATTGTCTTTAACCTAGAAGTTCACATTTTTCTTTCTGATTTTAAAAGAAATTAAAACATTTTCATAGGCCCCTAGAAGTATCAAGAGTCCTCAGTACTGTGACTACTGCTGGTAAGTTCATCCTGGTTAACTAAAGAAATGACTCAACTTGAATTTTGAAGCATGAGTAGCTGTCTGGAGTAGTAGTTCTCAAACTTTACAGAACATGCAAATCATCTGAAGATCTTTTTAAACGATAGACTCACTTTCAGTATGTTGAGGTTGTAGTCCAAGATGTTGGATACTAAAAGTTCTCCGGTGATGTTACTGTGTAGGGACCACTCTTTAATAGTAAAGATCTAGAGCTATGTCTTCTACTGTGTAGTCACCAGCCACATGATGCTATTTTAAATTTTAATCTAAATTAATTAAAATTAAATAAAATTAGAAGTTCAGTTCCTGCATTGTTCTAACTGCATTTCAAGTGCTCAATAGACACACGTGATAATTGGCTACCTTAATAGTGCATTTATAGGGCATTTCTATAACTGCAGAAAGTGCAGGGGAAGCAAATAGTATTCTAGATATAGAAGAGCAGGGAGAGGCTAGGCACAATGGGTCCCATAATTGAAGGTCTATCAAAGCCAAGTAGAAATATGTGTTTTTGTGGAGTAAAGCATCATAGACTTAAACAGAATAGACTCTTCTCAATTCAGTCTGTTTCTTTACTTGTAGTGAAACCACTGCTGCAGATGTGTTTCTTGTTACTACCAGTGAATATTCATTCTCAAAGTCAGTTGCCCATATATGTGCTCTCAGGTGCCCTTTGGTTGGAAATTTAACTGGACTAAACCATTAGACGTTAGGCTTCTGCTTAAAGTATCATGAGTTTGGAGCAAAGATCTATGAAACCAAAGGCAGCTGCTGTGTGTATGTGCATGTGTGGTATGTGTATGTGTGTGTGTATGGGTGTAGACTGACAGCTTCATCCTTTGAACTCGGTTTCAGCAAAACTAAATGTCCTTCCTGAGGAAAGTAAAGTGAATGGTCCCTGTGAGCAGTCCTTGTGACTTTTCTTGATTGTCTCTCAGATTTGTCCCACAGATGTGCTGAGCTGAGGAAGTATTTTTCACTTGGTGACTCATTTATTTAGTTGCAACCTTTGTTATTTTTCAGGTTTATAAAGCAAATCAGAGTCCATGAGGAAAAGTGCATGTGAGCTCGTCAACATGCATCAAACACACGCAGGGCATCCACGCCACTGAATGCTTGTGCTCTAGGCTTTCATCGAAAGCTGAGACCTAACCATGCAGAAATCTCAGTTGACAACTCCTGGGAAGCATGTTGAACAATAAAACTAACCCTCAAAGGTTGCCAGGGCTTCAGGTGAGGTTGAACATGTCCCTGTGCTGCTAATTGTCTTTGTGCTAACCATCCCACAATGATGAGGTGTTAATGTTTTCCCCATATGGCTCATTAAACCCAACACAAATAATGAAACCCAAAAGCTTTGTGCTTTGCATAATGTCAAGCGAATCTGATCACTTTACAGTCCATAGGTTTTAAAGATTTTGAATCAGGATTTGTCCTGCTGAGGGAAAAATAAAAATAAAAATAAAAACTCCAAAGGAGTATCACAGCACATTTTGGCTGCAGGCCACGTATGAGCACAAACACCACTCTCTCTTCTTTCAGCTTAAAGTGCATGTGGCTGAGAACTTCTGCTGCAGCCTCTCCAATTTATCACTAAAATACCTATGAAGAAACAGAACAAGATAAAAATTCACACCTCCCCAAAATGAAGACTGATAGAAAACCTATTACTTAAGTCTGGAAATTCCAATTACTACCCAGCTCTAGGTGCTAGATTAACAAAAAATAACAACAACAACAAAAAAAACCACTTGTGACTTCGCAAGCCATGTTTTATGAAACAAAAAATAAATAGTGTAGGAAGTTATTTCAATTCTCTTCACTGTCTGTTTTCTGACAAACAATAAAACCAGGTAGATATTCTCCTGCTTTTGGGGACAGAGAATGCTGACCCCACCACCAATCTTTCTACATCCATTCCAGGACTAAAACTGTACCAAAAAAGAGAGAAGAAAAGTGGGTATGCACAAATAAATATGTGTGTTTGGAGAGCGGGGACACTGGGAGCTAAGAAATAACATCAGCGGGTATTTTGTCCCCAAATATTAGGTATAGCAAATGCAGGAATCTGTTTTTGTTCTTGTATTTTAACAGTTTGGAGGGTTTCAGAACCAGACACAAATATGAAAGGAAAATCCTACCTCATCTCAGTGGTATTTCAGAAGAATAGCTGTGAGGCATTGACAATTGGGGTGCAAGCTCTACATAACTACCGTTGTTTAAAACGACATTAAAAAGAGAACGTAAACTGACCCAAATTGGACAGTGGAGAGAGAAAACAAGAAATTAATTGCCCCAATGCTGGCAGTTATGCTGGGTATCTTTTTTTCTCACTCCAATATTTAAAAAGAAAAAGCAATCTGCACTCTTGTGTTTATTGCAGAACTATTCATAAAAGCCAAGATATGGAATCACCTTGGTGTCCAACAACAGATACATGAATAAAGAAAATGTTGTGTACAAACACAGTGGAATACTATTCAGCAATAAAAAAGAACAAAATCCTGTTATTTGCAACAACATGAATGGAACTGGAGGACATTATTTTAAGTAAAATAAGCATGGAACAGAAAGTTAAATGCCACATGTTCTCACTCATCATGGAAGCCCCAAAAAATTGATTTTATAGAAGTAAAAAGTAGAATAGAGCATACTAGAAGGTGGGAAGGTTGGGGGGAGGGTGGCATAGGGAGAGATTTCTTACATGATACAAAATTACAGCTAGATGAAAATAATAAGTCCTAGTGTTCTATACCACTATAAGATAACTATAGTTAACAATAACATATTGTTTCAAATAGCTAAAAACTGGATATTGAATACTCCCAACACAAAGAAATGATTAATGTTTGAGATAGTGGATATGCTAATTATCCTGATCTGATCACTATACAGTATATGTATTGAAACATCACTATGTACCTCATTAATATGTACAATGATTATATGCAGATTTAAGAAGGAAAAACCAACAAAAATGCTCTTAAAATGCTGCATAAACAAAGACAAAGAAGTATCGTGAATATCCAGAAGAACAACAGATTCACGAAGATGATTTACAACAGAAGCTAGAAGACATTGTTAGAAAACAAATCGCCATATCCAATAAGAACACACACGTAATGGCATCCCTTTAATAAATATGCTATCTAGTGGCCTATGGTGAAATGAAATAATGGAATAACAAAATATTGAAGAATTGCAAGAATTAAAAGAAAATCAGAATTGAAATCAAAGTTGAGAATATTAAAGAGTAAAATTAAAGATTTAGAAGATCAAATCAAATATGTTGAATAGTAATTTGAGAGCCTTTCTAGTTCCAGGTACTGATCTAAGCACTGGGGTGTGGTAATGTCCCATAAAGATAAGGCATCCGTTCATATGAAGCTTACATCTTAATGGCAATAATGTCAACAAAAAGTAAATCATAATTAAGTTCAGAAATGGATTAGTACTTCCAAGAACATAAAATAAGGTAATGGAATTGACACAGATGCCAAAAGGAATATTTTAGATTAGCTGGTCACAGAAGCCCCTCGTAGTGACATCTGAGTTGATCTTGAATGAAGTGACACAGCAAGCCACGGACAATTTGCAGGAAGCCTAGACCAGCTATAAATATAATGAACACAGACACCTTAAGGAAGATAAATTTGGCCATATTCATGAAACAAAAATGTAACAATCAATTAAGAAGGCAGAAGAACAGAGAGGCAGCTGAAAGATTACAATGTGAATTGTTTCTAGTACTGCCTAACTATGGGCTACAATTCCAGAAACATGAGTTCAGTTCAAGCTCAAATACTTGTTAGCTCATGGAGAAAGGACAGCAGGAACTAGGTGGATGAAGACGAACAAATTCCTGAGGATATCATTTTAATCCTTAGATGTAATTATGCCTGAAGCCTGACTCATCCTAGAACTTCCCAGTTACAGGAGTTAGCGCGTTCTCATTTTTGCTTCATTTCGTTTGGGTATTGTTCTGTAATTTTCAATATAAAGATAAAGTTGAAGTATTACTATTTGAATTTTTACCTTTGATAAACAAAGAAATATACAATTAGGCTCATTTAATTCAAAGTATGACAGTCAGTAAAATCAAATGAGCGTCTACTCTCCAGGTCACTGCAGCAACTATAGTCAAATAAAATATATTCCAATAACAAAAGCAAAATAATACTAAACATCAAGGAAAGCATTAAATATTATCCATAAAACTTAAAAAGAGTAAGATCAGACCTGTCTGTTTTGATGATTAGTAGGCATAATATAAATAGTCTAGTTCGAAGATGAGGGCTCTTTAGAAAAAAATGACAATATATAACAGTGTACTATCTACAAGAGGTATACCTAAAATAAAATGGGACAAAGTGGTCATTAAAATGTTCAGGAAATATTCACTAGAAGAGTATAAGCTAAAAGAAAGTGTATATTGCCTACCTAAAGTAAAATTTCAGAACCAAAAAAATGCTTTAAATGGCTCAAAGAGGGTAACTTTATATTAATAAAAGTGTCAAACAATAATGGAGCTATGGACAACCATGAATTATCTGAATTGAGGAAGAGAGCATAAAATTTATAAATCCAAAACTTTTAGAAAAATATTTGAAATGGAACACTTTTACATATTTTCTTTAATGTTTTATAATTCATCTTAACAAAAATAATCACTCGAATAATATATTTAGTGACATTGAATTAAAGTATTTTGGACTTAGCTTATTTAAAATAGAATATACATATCCAAGAGTCTACCGAAAATTTTATGTATTAGATTTGAGTGAATACAACAAGAATTTCCAAAGTCCGCAAATGACACAGACTGTATTCGCTAACAAAGAAATACAACTAGATATAAAAATATTCACATGTAGGTCTTGACTCAAAGAGGAAACAAAACAAAATCCATGGAAAATTTAGAAAGTCATGACAGTAAGGATACTACTCCTGAGACTAAAAATTCTACAGCCTAACATGCTTCCACTAAGGAACTAATAACTTATAAATAGTCAATAATTCATTCAATAACTTGATTTCTGAATAAAAGCCAACATACAAAAGAAGAGTTTATCAAATTTATTCTAGAAAAACAAATAAAATAGACAAAATTAGAAATCTAAAGATAATTTGACCACTATGAAAAAATTTAAATATTATTTCTAGGATAACATTTGTAATTCTAAATTGCCCTATTTTACAATTTCAGTAAAGTATATAATCTTTGAGGAATATGAGATAGTAAAAATAAGTAAAATTTCTAAATAGATATTTAAATTACCATGGATTAAAACTTAAAACGTGAACAAAATTTGTCTTTATGCATTTCCTCATCACCAGGTTTTTGTTACCAATGGGATCCTTCAGACTTTTCACAATCAAAAAAGATAAAACAGCACAGAAACAGAAATCAGAGATATTTCTTACTATAAATAGATACAAAATAATGATAAACTGAAGGCAATAGTATCTTTTTTAAAGTCTACTACTATGAGTATATAGGGATTACTCCTGAAAATATGAACTTTTTTTAGTATTAAGAAGCTAATATTAGGAAATCAACACATTCAAGATAAAAAATGTATAACCTCAGCAAATTTTAAACCACTTAAGGTTCATTTGAATAACATTTAAGAAAAATTATAACTAGAAAACTTACTCAAAATTATTTAAAAATATTTATCATGAGCCAGTAACTATCTTATTTTACTGAAAAAATGAGGAGTGTATCTTTATTCTGTTAAAATGTCTCCTTAAACAATATATATCAACTATAATTGTACAATAATCTCTATTTCCATTAAAATCTGAAACAATATAAAGATACCTCACAGTAAGTAACATTATTCGAAATTGCAATAGAATCTCTTATCATTATAGAAATGTGAGAGTAATTAAAAAGCGTATCTGTGGGAAAGAGAAGACAGGGGCACAATTCTTTGTGGGTTACACAATGACATATAGAAAACATGCACAAAACAATCAACCACATTATGTTTTACAATAAGTCAGAGAGTTAAATAAAGTGAACATTATGAGATGTTTATGTAGTATATATGTATATATGAATATGTTTGTGTGTGAGAGACACATGTATATCTCTCACACACAAGGTATAGCTTCTCAAAGTGGTATCAGTGAAAATGGCTGAGTAACAAATACAAAATTCTGTCCCTCCATAAAAGGGATAAATTTGCTGGGAAACCTGTCAGAACCAACTTTTTCAGAACTCTGGGAATTAATTAAAAGCTACTAAGGGAACACTTAATTAGGAAAAATAGCTGAATATCAGAAAGAACAGGGAGCTTTAACCTGTTTTAACTTACCCTGTTCTGATCTCCACTTCCCAGCGCAATGGTGGCCTTGAAGATCACAAGTCACACTCCTGGTACAGGTACTGATACTAGAGGAAGCAAAACAAACCTCACTTGCAAAAAAAATGACGATTGTTTGTTTTGACTATCTGGTAGTTCCTCAGAGGACCAGCTTAATGGTACTTTCTCACCTAACTTGAACTCATCCAGTGGTCACCCAGAGTGGGTTTGCTAAAAATGTTTAGAAAGGCAAGTGTTTTAGTTACATTTACCTGGCACTGTATAACAGTTGGGAAAAATAATAAACTAACCAAAAAGTTTAGGAGAAAAGAGTGAGGAATGAGATGCTTTGGGGAATAAGGACTTTGAAAAGTTCTGGCAGAATCCTGGGAATCTAGAAGGCCATGTGCATCCCAAAAAATACCCGAGAAAGCCCTAAGCTCTTACTTCTGATTGACCTCAAGGCTCTACACAAGCAGAAGTGAGAGCTAAAGCAAAGTTGTAAACTGCCTGAATGAATACTGAAAGTGTGCGTGAACACACACACAGAATCCATCTTAAATGACTGAGAAACATTTTTGGTTCCAGGGGCCTCAGAAAATCTGTCCAGTCAGTAGCTAAACACTAAGTCAATGAAACAGAGGCATTAGTGGCCACAAATGACAAAGAATACAGACTTCACAAAATATGTTCAGAAAAGTAACTAAACAAACAAAAACTGCCACAATCAGCAAAAATCAATCCTGGGAACTGGGGATAATCTAATTTCCAGCATTGCTACATTATAATATGTCAAATATCCAGTTTTCAACAAAGAATTACGAAGAATACAAAGAAACAGAAAACTACGTTCCATATAAGGAACAAAATCAATTAATAGAAACTGTCTTTGAGAAAGCCCAGATATTGGATACTAAGAAAACACTTGAAAGCAGTAGTATTAGGTCTGATCAAGAGTTGAAGAATACCATGGACAAAGAACTAAAGAAAATAATGAAAATATGTCTCACCAAATAGGAAATATCAATAAAGAGATATAAATTCTAAAAGGAACAAAATAGAAATTTTGGAGTTGCTATCTATAATGACTGAAATAAGATACTCACTGAAGTTGTTTAACAGAAGATTTGAGCAGGCAGAGAAAAAGGTAGGTAGGGCATGCAAAGGTAAGTTTATTGAGATTATATAGTATGAGAAACAGAAATATAAGAGGGGAGAGAGAGAGAGAGAGAGAGAGAGAGAGAGAGAGAGAGAGAGAGAGGCAGAAAGAATATTTGAAGACATAGTGGCCAAAAGTTCCCCAAATTTGATGAAAAACTTTATTTTACACAGCCAAGAAGTTCCACAAACTCCAAGTGCAATAAACACAAAGAGATCTGTACCAAGACACATTAAAATCAAACTGTCAAAAGCCAAGGACAAAGAGAAAACATATAAAAGTAGCCAGAAAGAAGCATCTATTATCTACAAGTCATATCAATAAAATAAACAGATGATTTCTCATCAGAAGCCACTAGAACCCAGTGAGATGGCATATTCAAAGTGCTGAAATAAATAGTCAACTAAGAATTATATATGCAAAAACATCCTTCAAAAATGAAAGAGAAATTAATACATTCTAATATAAACAAAAATTGAGAGTTTATTGATAGTAGGCTTTCCCTACAAGAAATGCTAAAGGAAATCCTTCAGCCTAAAATGAAAGGACACTCGACAGCAATTCAAATTTTAAAAAGAAATACATAATGTAGATAAAAGTAACTATAGAGATAGATATATAGAAGTCAGTGTTTATGTTTTGTTTGCAACTTCTTTTTTCTATGTAATTTTAAAAAACGACTACACAAAACAATATTAAATCTTGATTAAATTGTACATGAGTATAATATATGAAATAACAAAATAAAGAGGAAAGATGGCTATATATTTATTTATACTATTTATATATAAATATGTCACCCCATACCCCCTTTATGTAGCAACATTTATGTATACTATCATAACTAAGTTGCTATTAATTTGAACTAAATAATTATAAATTTAAATGTTAATTATAATACCCTAGGCAACTTTTAAAAATAACTCAAAAAGATATACTAGAAGAAGTTAAAGTGAGTTAAAATTTTAGAAAATAACTGTTTAACAAAAGAAGACAGTAATCGACAAATTAAGGAATAAAAAGATGTAAGATACATAAACAAATAGTAAAATGAGGCAATAATGGAAGTTGATCCATAACTTGACTACCTGTAAATGGATTAAAAATCTCAAATTAAAAGGTTGAGAGAGTATCAGAATGGATTTTTTAAAGTTATTTAACTATATCTTATCTATAAGAGACTGATTTGCAACACAAAGAAACAATCAATTTGAAAGAAAAAAATGGAAAAATGGTCCTCCATGCAGAGTAACAAAAAAAAGAGAAAGAGAAAGAGAAGCTATATACTAATATCAAACTAGACTTTAACACAATCATGATTTGAGAGACAAAGAAGGATATTAAATAAATAAAATGGTCTATTTATCAATAAGGTAGAACAATTATAAACACATATGAAGATTAAAACAAATCCCAAAATACAAGAAGCAAAAACTGAGTGTATAGGGTAAAAAAGCCAATTTAACTGTAGTAGTCAGAGACTTCAATACCCCACTTTCAATAATGGACAGAACAATTAAACAGACTATCAGCCAATAAATACAAGAATTAAAACCCACTGCACCATCAAGAACTAACAGACATCTATAAAACATTCTGTCCAACATCAAACTAAACATTCTTCTCAAGTGCACGAGGAATGTTCTCCAGAATAAACCATATGTTGAGTCACAAAAGAAATCTTCATAAATTTAAAAATATCAAAATAATATAAAGTGTGTTATTTGTATGACAATAAAATAAAACTAGAAATCAATAACAGAAGAAAATTTGGGAAATATATAATATGATACACAAATATATGTATATTAAACACTTTCTTAAATAATCAATGGGGCAAATAAGCCAAAGACATCACAAGGAAATAAAAATACAGATCAACACTTTTCATGAGTGTACATGTAATAATCATCAGTAAAACACTAGCACAGTAAATACCACAGCATGGTAAAAAGATTAAATACCATGATCAAGAAAGATTTATCCCAGAAATGCTAGTATAGTTAAACATACAAACTCAATTAATATAATACGCTACCTTGATAGAATGAAGAAAAAAAAAAAAAAACTCCACGTGATCATCTCAGTAGATCCAGAAAATCAAAATGTGTATTAGTCAAAATGGATAAATCATTTTGATTTTTACAAAATGCAATACTCTTTTGGGATAAAAACAGACAACAAACTAGGAATAAAAGGGAGTTTCCTCAACTTGAGAAAGGCTATATGTAAAAATCCCACAATTAACGTAATACTTAATAGTGAAAGACTGAAAGCTTTCTTTTTCCGATCAGGAACAGGAAAAGAATGTTGACTCTCACCTCTTCCATTCAACATTATACTGGAAGTTCAAGCCAGGGAAATTAAGCAAAAGAATAAGGAAACAAAAAAGAATTCAAATTGAACAGAAATTAGTAAAACTTTTATAGATGGCATGATCACTATATACAGAAAAGCCTAAGGAATCTACTTTAATAAATTATTGGAATTAATACCCTAGTTCGGCAAAGTAATAATATGTAAGATAAATATACAAAATCAATTGTATATCTACATATATGCAATGAGTAATCTGAAAATAAAATTAAGAAAATGTTTTCCTTTGCAATAGCATCAAAAATGTTAAAAAAGGAATAAATTCAACTGTAGCAGGACGAGCCACAGACAAAACTCTTCAGACACCAAGTTAAAGAAGGAAGGGGTTTATTCGGCCGGGGGCATAGGCAAGACTCCTGTCTCAAGAGCCGAGCTCCCTGAGTGAGCAATTCCTGTCCCTTTTAAGGGCTCACAACTCTAAGGGGGTGTGGGTGAGAGGGTCATGATCGATTGAGCAAGCAGGGGGCACGTGACTGGGGGCTGCTTGCACCGGTAATTAGATTGGAACAGAACAGGACAGGGATTTTCATAGTGCTTTTCTATACAATGTCTATAATCTATAGATAACATAACTGATTAGGTCGGGGTTGATCTTTAACTATCAGGCCCAGGGTGTGGCACCAGGCTGTCTGCTTGTGGATTTCATTTCTGCCTTTTAGTTTTTACTTTTTTTTATTTGGAGGCAGAAATTGGGCATAAGACACTATGAGGGGTGGTCTCCTCCCTTACAACCAAAGTACACTGAAAACTATAAAACATTTTTGATAGAAATTGAAGAAGCTATAAATCTAAAAGGATATATCAAGTTGATAGATCAAAAGACTTAATAGTGTTAAGACAGCAATACTCTAAATTTATCTACAGTTTCAATGCTGTCTTTGTCAAATTTCCAATTGCTTTGTTTCTTTTTTCCCCATAAATGGATAAGCCAATTCTAGAATGCATATGGAATTGCAAGGGACCCTGGATAGCCAAAACAATCTTGAAAAATAAGTACAAATTTTGAGGACTCACAGTTCTCTATTTTACAATTTATAAGGTTACATTAATCAAGTCAGTAATATACTGGCATAAGTATAGACATATAGATCAATGGAATAAAATTTAGAGTTTGGAACTAAACCCATACATCTGTGATTAACTGATTTTCACCAATCTTGTCAAGACCATTTACTGGGAAATAATAGTCTTTATAACATGATTCTGGAACTATGGGAAGATCACATGCCAAGGAATGAATTTGGTCCCCTACCTCACGTCATATGCAAAATTTAACTCAAAGTACATGAAAGGCCTAAATACAAGAGTTAAAACTGTAAAATCCTTAGAAGGAAACATAGGTGCGGTTGTTTGTGACTTTTGGTGAGGTAATGGTTTATTAAATATGATACCAAAAGCATAAGGAAAAAAACAGAAATTAATTTGTCAAAATTAATACTTTTGTGTGTTTCAAAAGACACCATCAAGAATGTGAAAAGACAACCCACAGACCTGAAGAAAATATTTGCAAAGCATATATGTGAGAAAAGTTTGCACCAAAAATATATGAAGAACTTTTAACAATTCAACAACAAAAAGACAATCAATGGACAAAGGACTTGAATAGACATTTCACCAAAAAATGTATACTAATGGCCATTAAGTACCTGAAAAGGTGGTGAACATAATTAGTAATTAGAGAAATGCAAATCAAGACCACAATGAGCTATTATTTCACATTCATCAGGATGGCTATATTTAAAAAAAAAAAAAAAGAAAAAGCAGAATAACAACAACAACCTCAGTACTGATGAAGATATGGAGAAGTTACATTGCTGGTGGCAATGGAAAATGGTGCATTCACTGTGGAAAACATTTTGGCTTTTCCTCAAAAAGTTAAACATACAGTTGCCTTATGACTCATTTGAAATTCCACTCCTAGGTATATACCCGAAATAATTAAAAATATATGTCCACAAAATCGCACTCATGTATGTTCATAACATTATTATTCATAATACCCAAAAAGTAAAAGCAATTCAAATGTTCATTATCTGATGAATGGATGAATGAAATGTGGTATAACTGTATAATGGTGTGTCATTCAGTCATAAAAAAGAAGTACTGATGCATACTATAAACATAGATGCACATTGAAATTATTATTCTAAATGAGAGAAGACAGTCACAAGAGGTCCCATACCGTATGATTCCATTTATATGAAATGTTCAGAAGAGGCAAATCTATAGTTGCAGAAAAGTGGTTGCCAGTGGCTGGGGTAAGGAGCTGATGGAGAGTGCCTGCTTATTTGGGTATATGATGTTTTGGAGAAGGTGATCAAAATGTTCTGGAATTAGATAACAGTGATTGTTGCACTATGTTATAAATATAATTTTAAAACTAATGAATTCTACTCTAAAATGGTTAAGATGGTTAATTTTATGCTACGCGAAGTTTGCCTCAAAAAATAAAAATAAAAAATATTTAAAAAATAGTGTTTTCATAGAAAAATGAATTAAAAAACACATCTTATTTAAAATAATCACCAAAAAAATCATAGAAATGAGCGGGAAATACAGAGGCATGGTATCTTTTACGGTGTCAGGAGACAGAGAAAACTGTTGTCAGCTATTCCTTAGTACTCACCCAAACTACTGGTCTTTGCCTTGTTCCATCGTCATAGAAATAAAATTTGGGATGCTCTTCCCAGGCAATATTCATAAGTAATGTTCTGGAGTTCAATATTGAGGGAGTTACTGGTTTAACATTGAGGAGAACAGAAATCTTCCCAGGATATTAATGCTCTAAGCATCTCCTCTGCTCAGAATATATGACCTTTCAGACACTTGAGAATATTGGGAATATAATTCTGGAGATACAGGCAGGAATATTTTTGGGTGGCTGAAATAGTACTGGCAGAAAAAAGTGTCTCCAACCAGACACAAGCTCCATGGGGTGACAGGCGGTTGTCTGCCTGGGTGTGATCTCGATTTAGTCCTTGATCCCAGCTGTTCTCTTTAGTCATAGCCAATTAGTACTTTTTAGGTACAAACTGAAACATACTACTTACAAATGGTCTCTGAATATATCAGGCTGGAAGACTGTATTTATCCTACTGAAATCTCCCTAGCTGTCATCTTTTCTATCATATAATTGTATACTTATATTGACAGAAAAGATGTTGGATTAGGGAAAACCTGATGTTTTATTGATTTTTGACATCATTTCTTCATAACTGTAGTCACAAGGTGGTTTGCTTTCACTGCAAAAAAATAAGGCTTTGAACATTTATTTTTTGTGACTAACTGGATGCTATCCACAGGAATAACCTCCATCCCAGAACTAGTGGACTTCAGACTTTTTTGTTTATTTGTGTGTCTGATAAAAATTTAAATGATTAGAAGTTCTCTTCTAAGATTATAAGGCAACAAGAGGAACTTAAATAGGACAAAGAAAGACTTCTTTGTGTGTTAAAACCATAGCAAAAAGAAAAAGTTGCAGGAGCTGAATTTTATAAAAAGAAAAGGAACTAGCAAATTAAAAAAAAAAAAAACTATGACAGAATATTAGATGTCAGATAAGGGTAACTATTTTCCTCTGGTGGTAATTTTTTAATTGTATATCTAAACTCTGAATAATATAAATAACTGTAGAGTATAATATGTTATAAAGTGTTTTCAAATACACTATTTAATCATCACATTTTTTTCTAAATGAGACAGACATATAGAGCTTAGAAAGTTTATGTAATTTATCCAACATCATACAGCGAGTAAAGGAAAAAGTGGAACTTAAATCTGTCTTTTGAAGGAAGTTCAGAATCCTTTAGAGAATAGGTTTTTAATAAGAAAAATGTCATTTCATATATTAAAATTGCTCAAATCTAAGCCTCCCTTGCTGGGACACCATAGATAGATAGATAGATAGATAGATAGATAGATAGATAGAGATAGAGATATCTATATATACATATATATATACATATATCTTACATGTTAACTCCTATTTATATTATTCTAAGTATGGAAATACATACAACAAACACAAAACTTTGCATTAAATATCATGGCAAAGATGAAGAGTTGTTTTGATTATAACAGCTGCTTCTATCTTTTCAACGAGCCACATCCTAACCCTCATCCTTTTCTACGATTAAAGGCAGTGATATCCACATATTTGGGAAAGAATATTAAAAGCTATTATAATGTCTTGAGTTTTACGTCAAGATGAAAATTAGTACATATCATTTTATCCCATACCAATGACTCAAATCACTGTTATTTTTCTTGTGTGTTTTATCTATAGTAGTAATTTAGTAAAATATTTGCACATGATATTTATACAGAACTATCTGTCTGTGATGTGATGGTATAGCATGCTTTATTCTACATGGGTTCATTCATGTGCCACCATTGTCTTTTACATGGTCCTCATAATCTATGGACCCAACTGTGAGTTGGTAATCCCTAGATATATGTCTTCCTGGGTGGATTCAGGCGATATCATGTAAATATGCCAGACAACTAAAGACAGAAGCAGACATACACCATTGGAATGGTTTCTCACTCATAAACTGTAGGATCATGAAATCCTAGACTGAAATGCCTACCTTTCAAATAGTGCTAGAAGTAAAACCCTAACTACTGAATGAAAGCCTAGCAGTAAACCCTTACAACTTCACCTGTTCTCTGTTGCTTCAAGTTCTCTTTCCATCAGTCCAAACATACCTGATTATCAAGATTCTCCCCCCATTTCTATTAGTAAAAGATCCACCCAGATATACAATATGATTTTAAATAATGTTAATATATTTAATTTGTGCAGCTTGCACTTCACAAAATAAAATCAGTTCATAAATTAAGAGAAAACCTGGGATAATGATGCCAGAAGGAAAATGGTAATAACATAGTGACATCAAATCTGTTCACTTAAAAAGCAAAGAGAGCAAGAGAAAGATATTTTCTGGCTATTAGGAAAGGGAGATATTTTCAGCATGACAGAGATGAACAGATATTACCTGCTATGAGAATAATGAAAGTTTCAACTGTAGTGACTTCAATCGTATGGAATTTATAGTAACTTTGTAAATAATACTAAAAATGTATTTAACAAGTGGGACTTTGTGGGCTTGAAACTAGATAATAAAAAAGCTGAGAGAAAGTGCCAAAGTAAAGTTATCACAACAATCAGGTTGAAAACAATATATACCAAATATTTTTGTGCTCTGATTTTTTCTTTGTAAATCCTTGCTTCATCTGGTAGTATGAATAAAATACATTTTTTGTAGTACAGGTACTTATCTACATTTTGATAGATAAATGTTTATACTAAAATACCAGCATTTTATTTGCCTGTGGTATTTAGTTTTCATTGCACATTCGTTCAGTAAATTCACTCTACGAAGTTTTTTGGGGTGCCAATTGTGTGCAAGACACTTGGCCAGACACTGAAAGAGATGTGAATTTACAGAGTCTCTATTTTTTTGAAATCACATTTTCTAATAGTGAAAGTGAAACATATACTTAAAAATATTCTCAGCACAAAATAGAACAAGATAAGAATCATTTTATATATTACATAGGTGTTACACAGGACAATAAAGGAAAGAATAAACTTAATTTGGTTGTTATGGAAAGCATCAAAAAGATGATTTTGAGATAACATCATAAGAAATTGCTTAAGTAGAAGGTGGGAAGAGATGGGGAGCAAAGACCTAGGGGGGAAATAAAGACCACACAAGGTCACAGGTCATGATAGTGTGTATGGCAGAGGCACCTTGCTCACAGCCCTTGGGACTCCTACTTCAGTGGTCAGCTTCTAACCACGAGTATCTTAACCTATTTGCTTGAGGGTGTTCTCCGAAGTGACTGGATGCCACTGTTTCCTATAGGGAGGCTGGCCAAAGAGCTGAGGAATTAATATCCCCTAAGAATTTGTGGATAAATGTCCAGCTCCCTTGCCACTGAAGACTCTACCCTGCCTTTCACAGTTCTCCCAGTGAAATTAAGTTCCAGTTCCTTCTAATAGAAACAAATCTACAAGCCTTTAGTGTATTCCTTTATCAGTTTCTTTCCCTTTCCTGTCTAATTTTTCCATTCTTCTACTGATGTTTCCTGTACTTTCCAAACAAACATGAATCCTTGCCCTAAGGCTGTTTCTGGGGTAACCTAAACCAAGACAATATATGTGTTCAAGAATGAGGAAAAGTTTTAAAAGTTGGGGGAACACAGTCCACATTAGGTGTCACAGAAGAAATGACTGGAAATATAAGGTGTATCCATTGTTTCATAAATCAGGCACTGTATCTACTATATTATTAGACAAAGTCATAATACATTAACTAAGGGTAGTACCTAGAGATAAGAGGAAAATCAAGAGGAAAAAATAAATTACTTCTTTTACTTCAAATCACACAAATGGAAACAAGATAGCTCTCTGTATGCATCAACTAATGTTTCGTGTTGATGAATTCATATTGGTTGAGTGACGGAAGATGGAAGTGGAAGGGAGTTTGGCATGAGGGTATTGGAAGATGTCTTCTGGTTTCCATCGGATTGTTGGTACCTGTGTTTTATAGGGACGAATGTGTAAAACATTTTTTTCCTTACATAATAGAGAAATGCTTTACACAGTGCTTTGAACATAGCAGGTCCTCAATAAATATAGATTTTAAAGAGCTTTTCTAAAACTGATTAACTTTTCTTCATAAGGCCAACCACAAAGTACTTTTATTTCTTGAGACCATCTTTTAACCACCATAGTATCTCCCAACTTCCTAAAACAAAAAGGTAGTTATACATTTCCTGTTATGGTCGCTGACCTTAAACCCTTGAGCAAATGTCATCCCCCTCTGTTAGACTTACCTGTTCACATTTCATTGAATTTTTACAAAAGTTTGAATGCATCTTAGTATTTGACAAATACTAACTTAACATCTGTTAGCTTATTCATACATATGCATCAATAAAATAGAGACATCTCTTGGTATCTTATGGGGATTGATTCCAGGACCGCCAGTGAATACAAAAAATCTGTGGATGTTCAAGTCTCTGATATAAAATGATGTTGTGCAGTCAGCTTTCCATATCTACGGGCTTAACATCTGCAGATAGGGAGGACCAGCTGTACTATCAAATAACTTGTAGGTATCTTCCAAAATTATCAAGGAGGCCATGAATGATATCTCAGGTCTCAGTCCGTGAAGTGGATATTTATTTCTTCACGAGTCATTTTTCTTACCTTTATTTTTAAACAATTCTGAAATTTCTATCTCAGAATTTTCAAATCTTTAGGAAGGAAATGAAAACAGTGAAAAGTGGATTCATTTTAAACTCTCATAAGACAAATAAAATGCAAGCTTTCTCATCGTTGTATTAGAAGTTTAAGGTGTTGGGATAGATAAAGGAGCATCTAGGAAGAGTGGACTTTGTACTTTTTCAGAGATGCTCATACTAGAGGTATGAAAAGCTTGTGTCATTTGTAAAATCAAAACGTGAAGCATGATGTACAGAAAAGTCTCTGAAAGAAAGCCATGGCCATTAGGAGGAAATCAACCCAGGTGGTTGCTTCTTTCTACTTCAGAAGTTCCTTCTCTCCCTCCATTTCAGATTGCTCTTACAGTGAGTTAACAAGCAATTATACATATTTTTAAAGGCCATCTCACTAGAGATGAATGATGCAAAAGACACTGTAGTTAGTTATGGTTCTAGGTAGTGACTTTTCATCTCAGTTATACAGAGAGAGCTGCGTTGTGTTTAACCTGCAGGAGTTATAAAGAAAACAGATTTATATTTTGCTTTTCCTTCTGAATTTTACTTCTTTTACTTTAATAAGGTACTTCAGAATTATAGAAGTAACAGAGGCAATAACAGTAGCATATTTTCTTCCATCTTTACTTTTTGTGGACATCATTAAAACCAAACAGATAAACAAACAAATGAACAACAAAAAAAAACCCAACCCAATTCTTTCCTGTTTACACTTTGAAAATGAGTTCTATGACCAAAGCTACAGCTGCTGGCACCAAACAGATGTGTTCTGTCAGTGCCTGACTCTGGCGCTGTAAGTTCAACTTACCCTGAGTTAACTCTCAGGGCATACATAGCAGGAATAAATTGCTACATTTTATGATAATTTCTGCCGAGAAGGGAAATGATTTTGAAAGGAATTGAGGAGAAAATTCACCTTCAGGGACTGACAGGATATTGATAGCATTAGACATCACAGTCATCCCCTATATAAGAGAAGGCATTTCTTGAACTTTAAAATGAAAGATAATTTGCCCAGGTTTAGTAAACATTCATTCCAACCTCTTTTTTAATGCCCTGAAAACTAAAAGTTATATTTCCCATTGAGTCAGTGTTAAATTTCTTGGGTATGTTAACGGTATTATGGTTAAGTAAGGAAATGTCCTTGTTCTTAGGATATTCATGTTGAATGATTTAGAGATGAAGTGTCATGATGTCTGCAACTTACTTGCAAAGAGTTCTGTGAAATCTAACTCACAGTAACAGGTGAAGGTATGCAGAGAATAAAGCATTTATTTATATGAGAGCGAGAGAGAGAGAGAGCAAGTGTAGCAATAGTTTAATAGTGACATAGGTGAATGGTTATCAGGTATTCAAACACTATTCTTTCAACTTTCTTGTAGCTTTCTTTCTTATTAAATAATATTTGAAAAAGTGATCATTTTCTTTAACGTTGATAAACAAAAGCATATTTAATTTCATATCAAATTCTGGTCAGAATGTTCTCTCTTTAACTGAGAGTTTGTTAAATGTGAGTCATTTTTTTGTTTCCCACCTTTTTTAGCCTTAGAAAAGAATGTCTTTCAATTCTTGGGACTTTAATTTTTCTACCTGATATACTACTGCATTTCTTAAAAAAAAAAAAAATCCCATATGGATTTCTAAATATGTTTTATTTCTTTTATTTATTTACTTACTTTCATTTCCTGTGTGATTAGTAGAACACAAGAAACCAAAAGAACACTAACCAAATAGCATAATTATTATAAAGATTAAATAAAGCCTGTCTGTTACTAAAAAACACAAGCTTCCCAGATTCTTTTGTATCCAGATTTCTCAATGTGATTTATATTCCACCAATCAATGCTCTTGTGTAAATCTTGATCTCTAACGTCATGTGAAAAGAGGGGCAGGGGTAGAGCATCTATTTAGCTGCATACAATATAGCAGATATTATGGTTCTAGAGCTGTCTCAGCAGCTTTCCATTCTGGCAGCTTATTTTCCAGGTTATGGCAGAAGTTGTGTGTTTTGCAATCAGAAGTGGCAATAGTGGATTAAAAACTTTCTGTAGAGGAAGAAGTAAATTTTACAATTATGTCAGAGGTGAATTAGTTCTGAGCCTGGAAATTATTCCTTGAATTGGGAGCCAAATAATTTTGTAAGTTTCTATTTCTTACTGTAAAAATTCCCTTCTGATTAAACTAACTAGAGTGAATTATGCTGTCTGCAATTTAACCTGAACAATATGCAAGGCCTCTGCTTTAGCCATATAGGAGCCATATAGGAGCTATTGCTCATATGTAAACGCCATACAGGGACATATTAGATAGGTGCTATCCTATCTAAACCCTTGCAAATTCATTTTAAATGTACGGTCTCTGGTCTCTTTCTCAGTCTTTCTGCTCTGTCTTCTAAAAGAATTATTCAAATTTTATTTAATTAAATATCAATTATTTCAAATAATATTATCTTCTTCACTTTTAAATGGTTACATTTCTCCTCACTCATTAACATTAACTTACCAACTGGCTTGCTTTGGCCAGTGGAATGTGATCAGAACATATGCTATGCCTGAGTTGACGCTTTATGAGTCATTGCCTTCTTCCGCCATTTTTCTTTCCTTACCCCAACAAAGATTATTTGCCTCACATAAGGTCTGCTCCCTTAGGTTGGAACCCAGAATTAAGAAGGTATAGAGTATAGAACCATCGCCAACCCAAAGATGACAGGTAATGTGAGTTTGATATAACTATTTGTTTTTAAAAACCATTTTGGATTTGTTTAGTGGAAGCTGCACTACTGTAGTTACAGTATTTGAATGTATTCCTTAGTTCTTTCTCTGTTCTGTAATTTCTAAACTTTTTCTAAACACAATTTAATTTAGAATTTATTATCAATCTTATTCATAGATCTTTTTGGAAGGGGTTCAGTGAGGGCATAATCAAGGTTTTCTGTTTTGAACGAATGCTGCTATGTACAGGGAAAATGAACTCTCCACTCCTTTACAATTAGCCTTATTCTAATAAACATGTTTGTCAATTGTTTTCATTTACCTTTTATTCATCTTTATGCAGCTTATAGCCCAGTACTTGACAGAAAATAGATGTTTAATGAATATATTCAGTGCATGAATGAGTGAATAAATTAATTTTTCTCAAGATGTGTGGGAAGTGGTTGGATCACAGGATTTTTAAGGCTTTAAAGGTGATCCATTTCTCCCAAACTAATCTTTTTGTAAAAGTTTTTATGCTGCTCCTAAATGATGAAAGAAAGCAGAGTTGTCATTGAAATGGAGGATTTAAAAGCAGGAAACATTCTTCTTACAGTTGTTTTAATTCCCTAATTATGGTTTCAATATCTTCTAGCAGCTCTCTCTTTTAAGAATAAATATACAGAAGGTTGTGGCTAGTGATAGCACCTCTTTTGTTTTCTTCTCACCTTCTATCTCCTTACCTTTCCAGGAAGACAATATGCCATTAAAAATATCAAGCTGACATCCAAAATGTCAATCTTGTAATTTATTTTAGTTCCAGAAGTATCCAAGAGAGGCACTGAGTATTAAAAATCAACACGGTATAGATCCACCTCCCCACCCCCTACCCCATTGCTATGAACCTCCTCTAAAGTGTCCAAAGGAATGTGGTCTCATCTATCTCTTTTGAATCACCAAATTCCTTTGCCTCTCAGGTTCTCTGGTATCCAGGTTATACTGGTTGATTTATTTTACTAGGTTGATTCATTTTCTTTTAATCATCTTTTTTTTAATGGGCCTTTCTTATCTACCAAATCAAAACCTAATTAAAAGGCATTTTAACAATGCCTTTAAAAACAGTAGGATATTTGTTGAGTGAAACTATGAATCCTCAATGTGCATTTAAATTTTCAGGGTGAAATATGCTCCTGGGACTTAAGACTAAATAATTCAGTTTTGTATGGACAATGTTAAGATCAGGCTGCATGAACAGGTGATCATCCTAGAAAGTTAGATGAATTTTCAAGACTATTTTGTTATTACATTTTTACATTAGTCAATCACATTTATCAAATTTCTATGGAAATATTTTTCTGATATTCTTTCCCATTGTCCTTCTAAACTATCAAAATACCCTGACTTATACTATTCTAACATTTTAATATCCTTGCTCTGCAAAGTGCATTTCATACCCAGAAGAGGTAGGGCAATCCTTTGTTTTTCCACCAGTCTCAACTTACGTTTCAGAAAACACAGGTACAAAGCAAAGAATAAGCTATTTAATTCTTTCTCTGAATTTTGTGATAATATTAAAAACTCGAGTAAAATATATCATGAAAACCAAGCTTAATGACAAATATAAACAGATTCCCATTTCTTAATATATGAAAGAAAAACACAGATTTAAAATATGGTATAAAATGCCCCCAAAAAATATCAGGGTAAAACAATTCCAAACTTAAAATAGTAGTTTTATTATAATTATTAGTGAGAAAAATTGCATTAGCATCAATAACACAGCTGTTGACATCTCATAACACGTAACAAGCTGTATTGTTGCAAAGCAGCCAGAATGAGTGGGAGCACAATAAGTGCTAACCTTGATAATAAATTAACACCGTGTTTTGAATACGCACAAAAAAATTGACCAACACAAGCAAAAATTTTTTCCACTTTCCCCCATGGAATTTTTTTCTGGCAGTAAAATAAATGAAATCATCACTTGACTCCTCACCTGGCACTAGGATCAGCTCTAGGTAAAATGTTGCTATCTGAAAGCCTCTGGTTCACTGCAATTTACAACGGCACGTGCATCAACTTGGAGCTTGTTAGAAATGCAGAATCTCAGGCACCATCCAGAACTGCTGAGTCTGAATCTGCATTTTCACAAGGTCCTCCAGGAGACTGGTTTGCACATTAAAGTTTGACAAGTCCTGCTCTAGTTCATCTCACTTGTTGCTTTCTCTTTTTGATCCACTTCCCTACAGGGTGTTCTTGCCTGGATAAATCATTTTTTGTACAGGGCAAGTAGACAAGTGGCTATTTTACAGGCAGAACAATATGTTCATAACCTATGCTTGCTGTTTCTTTCTTCTTCTAACACTGTACCCATCAATGCCTTCCCTGAGTCATCAAGCATGCTGGCCTGATTCAGGGCAAACCAAAAGATTTTCATCTCTCTATGAACGTTTCATCCTTTATTCACTAGAGCACAGAGAAAGAGAAGTCAATGTTGGCTGCTGCTTCTCTTCCTTGCCAACTTCCCTCTCCCCTGCTGCTTTCAGAAATAAGGGCAATTAACACCAGGGTGAGTTCAAAGAAAGCCCACTAGTATTTTCATCCATTTGCAAAATTACCAAAGAACCTTCCACGTTGAACAGTAACAGTAGTAGCTTTAAGCAAGCACACTGCTATCTAGAGGTCTGAACCATCCAAATGTAGAAATTATTGAATTTCCAGAGCAACGGACAATCTACAACTTGTGGTTATTTATATGTAAGGAGAACACATTTCCTGAATTGTGTTTGACAAATTCAAGTGTATATAAAATAATATAGAGCTAACTAGTTATGACTTGTTTTAATACTTCTGTAAGATTTTTTCTTTCTCTAAAGGAAATGTACATGTTTCTGGTATGAAGCATGAGCTCATACATAGCAATCCTCCTGCAAATAACAGTTATCAACCCTGGAAAAATCCAAAAAATAACTAATAGAAGGATTGGGAGGATCTGGAGTGACCTAGAGGGCACTGGGACTAAAAGCAACAATATTCTGGAGGGGAGTTGAAACTCAGAGCAAGGACCCTGTATGGAATGTGTTTTTTTGTTTTCTTTTGTATTTTTACAACTTTGCCCTGTGGACAGCCACAGCTGCAGTGGTGGCTAAAACTTTGGTTACAAAAAACTAATCTTTTTACCCAGAGGAATCAGAGAAAAGGGCTCTGGGCAAGGAGGACCAGAGGGTCACGTGGGAACTCCAGAACGGAGACAGGCAGAGAAGAAAATGACTTGCCGACCCTGGAATCAGCTTGCACAGGAAAGAGAGAAAGCAGCTGGGACTGAAGCTTACATAACTAAATTTAGAACCAAGCCACTGCCCACAATAGGTGTGATGATGGCAATTTAGATGACTAAGACACAATCACTGATTACATGGAGCTGAGAGTACAAAGTACAGATTACCAGTGGAGGCATTTTGAATATTTGTTGTCACATTTTTGGTTGCTATAATAATTACAGGATGCCATTAGCTTTTTTTTTTTTTTTGAGACAGAGCCTTGCTCTGTCGCCCAGGTTGGAGTGCAGTGGTGTGATCTCGGCTCACTGCAACCTCTGCCTCCCAGGCTCAAGCGATTCTCGTGCCTCGGCCTCCCAAGTAGCTGGGGCTACTGGCATGTGCCACTGCACCTGGCTAATATTTTTCTTTTTGTATTTTTAGTAGAGATGGGGTTTCACCATGTTGGCCAGGCTGGCCTCAAACTTTTGGCCTCAGGTGATCCACTTGTCTTGGCCTCACAAAGGGCTAGGATTACAGGCATGAGCCAGTGCACCTAGCCTTAGGATGCCATTAGCATTTAATGGGCAGAAGCTCAGGATGTCAGACATTTTGCAGAACACTTCCACACATGAAGACTGTCCCATGTCACACATGACTTACCAGTCTCTTACCAAATATTCATGTGGTGAAACCGTTTTTTAATGTTATCTGAGTCCAGAAAATAACCAATGAACACAAAGAACTTTCATGTAGTTTTAATTTACAGCAAATTCTCCAAGAATACAACTACCACGAAAGTAAAGAAATAATTCTATTTTCATCTGATTTCTTTTTAGAACTTACCAAGAGTTCTGCATGATTTCATAAACAAATGTCATACACAGTAAGCCTGTTTTACAATGTAAAACATGCTTATATTGTAGGTTTGCATACACAGCTGTCACATACTTAATGATTCTATGTATAGGAGCCAATGTTTGAATATCCTAGTTGTTCTGACATGTAATTATGTCCATATAGTTACACACAGAATAAATATCATTTATTATTGATTCCTTTCCTTGTATTTCTTTATATATTATAGGTAGCACATTTTCAAATTATGAATGTAGATGAACTTAATTTCAGTATAGTGGAAGGGGCATTAAAAGATAGATAGTTGGAACTGATCCTTTAATCTAGTGGGAAGGCAGGTACACAGATGATTACAAAAGCCTGAAACCCTTGTTATAATAGAGGTGCACAGTGTGGAGAAGGTGTTTTCATTTTCTATTGCTGCCATAACAAACTACAGCTAACTTAGTGGCTTAAAACAACAGAAATGTGGCTGGGACTGGTGGCTCACACCTGTAATCCCTCCAATTGGGAGGCCGAGGTGGCAGGAAGGCTTGAGCCCAGGAATTCAAGACCAGCCTGGACAACAGCCAGGCATTATGGTGTACGCCTGTAGTTCCAGCTACTCAGGAGGCTGAGGTGGAGGATCACTTGAGCTGGGAGATCAAGACTGCAGTGAACTGTGATCGCGCCACTGCACTCCAGCCTGGGCGACAGAGTGAGATCCTGTCTCAAAAAAAAAAAAAAGGAAAAGAAAAAACAATAGAAATTTCTTCTTCTCTGGAGGCCAGAGTCTAAAATGGGTTTCACTGGCCCAAAATCAAAATGTTGGTGAGCCCACACTTCCTCTGGAGTCTCTAGAGGAGAAGTCACTTCCTCGCCTTTTCCAGCTTCTAACAACTGCCTCTATTTCTTGGCTTGTGACTGCTTCTTCCATCTTCAAAGTACTCACTCCAGTGTTTGCTTCTGTCATTACATACATAGCCTTTTCCTCTAAAGCCACATCTCCCTCTGCTTCTCTTTTACAAGGCACTTGTGATTACATTTAATGCCACTTGGATAACTTAGAAGAATTGTCTTATTTTAAGAAGCTTAATTTAATCACATCAGCAAAGTCATTTCTGTCACATAAGGTAAGCTTTGCAGGTTCCAGGGATCGGGACTTGGACAACCTTGGGGGCACTAGTTAGCCTCCCATGGAGGGCTACATAAGAAGGTCTGCCTCAGTCAACCTGCATAGTTAAGGCAAGCCTCACGCGGGAGATAGTTTCAGTAAAAGGGCTAACAACCTTTTATGTTGTAAACAATTAATAATGACAACAGCAGAGGACAGACTGGGTAGAGTTTAGAAGGGTTTTTCCAGACTCAGGAAAGCTCAGGGAAACATCGTGAGTCATGAGAAAGAATATTAGGTTTGTCCAGGCATGGTGGCTCATCCCAGCACTTTGGGAGGCTGAGGCAGGCAGTTCACCTGAGGTCAGGAGTTCGAGACCAGCCTGACCAACATGGTGAAACCCCATCTCTACTAAAAATACAAAAAATTAGCCAGGCGTGGTGGCGGGTGCCTGTAATTCCAGCTACTCGGGAAGCTAAGGCAGAAGGATTGCTTGAACCTGGGAGGTGGAGGTTGCAGTGAGCCATGATCATGCCACTGCACTGCAGCCTGGCTGGGCAACAAAAGTGAAATTCCATCTTAAAAAAAAAAAATCAGGTTTGAAGGAAGAGTAGGAGCTTAGCGTTACTGCAACTTAAGACATAGTGGACAGTGGAATGAATCACGTGCAACCCTGTCTGGGATACAACACAAAAGGTAGTCGATTATTTTCCTGCAGAAAATGGTGAATTATTAAGGAATTCTAAGCAGGGCAGGAATAAAATCATATTAGAAAGAACACTTGGATGGGAGTGGAGCGAACTGAAGCGTCACTAAAACTGGAGGCTGCTAAGTAACTGGACAGTAACGCAGGTTGGAGGTAATGAGGAGCTGAAGAATATCCTCTAAGAATGTTTTTTTTTCTATTTCTATTTTCAAATAATCATCTTGTTTACCACCCTGTGTCTTTTAATGACAACCACTAAATTGCAGAGCTTTATTTTTTAAAACTATCTCAGAATTTTAATATGCTAAGGGTCACATACCAGGACACACCATCTCTGAAGATAGTCACAGAGCAGGAACGGGCCACCTCTCAGAAACCTCTGGGAAAACACAAATAAATCTCGAAAAGATCCACATTGCTGAACCTTTGCCCTACTTGACGGGAATCACCTTTAAGAAACTTTAATTTCAATCCCGAAAGCCCCAAAGAAGGGCTGTTTGCCACATCATTGTATTTTTTAGTGTTGCACTATTTTGCCTCTCAGAAAATTTTTCAAAGGAAAAGAGAATTTTTATTATAGTGTTTCCATTAACATCACCCCAAAATTAAAATGTGCTTCCATTTGAAAAATTCTCCAGAGGCTTCTCTTTTTATTCATTTTGTGACAAAGTTAAGATTAAAAGTCAGAAAACTTGTCCTTGGAAGAAAAAATGTTCATTTATTCAACATGATATTAAAAAGCATGCTTCTGAGTCTAAAGCACAGGTCAGCTCTCAGAGCCCATTTCTGCATCTGTAAAGTTGGAAGAGAAGAAATGTCTTACATTCTCTCCAATTGATCTAGAATTCTACCAGTAGGCAGTAGTGATCATAATTTAACATTCTCAGATGTTTTTCATATCACTGGAATGTAAATAAATATAAACAGACATTATAAGCTTCACTAAACCCCTTCCCTTCTTTCCCTTTTCTTCTTTCACTGTATAACCTTCCCCTCTAATTTATTTTTAATCTAACCTATTAAATAAGATTGACAGAAGAGGGAATTTAGGATAAGCAATGTTCACAACATCTTTTGATAATGTAAATTCTGCCATTGTTCAGGTATTCATCTCACCTAGTTCAATGAAAGGGAGGCAAGGAGGCAACCAGTGTCATAGGTCAGGGGTTCTCAAACAGTAGTTCCTGCAACAACAGGAATATGGCCTGGGAAGTTTATAGACGTACAAATTCTTGAGTTCACCCCAGATTTACCGGAGCAGAAATTATGAGGGTGGGACCTATCTGATTTTTTGTTTGTTTTTGAGATGGAGTCTTACTCTGTTGCCTAGGCTGGAGTGCAGTGGCGCAATCTTGGCTCACTGCAAGCTCTGTCTCCCAGGTTCACGCCATTCTCCTGCCTCAGCCTCCCGAGTAGCTGGGACTACAGGTGCCTGCCACCATGCTCAGTTAATTTTTTGTATTTTTAGTAGAGACGAGGTTTCATCGTGTTAGCCAGGATGGTCTCGATCTCCTGACCTCATGATTTGCCTGCCTCGGCCTCCCAAAGTGCTGGGGGTACAGGCGTGACCATCTGTGTTTTAAATAGCCTTCCAGATGATATTGATACACCTTAAAGTTTCATAAGCAGTGCCACAGACACCCCAAGAAGCCTCAGATTACTATCTGCAAAAAGGGGATAATAATAATAATAATGATAACTGCACAGGACTACTGTCATGCTTACAGTGATAAAATTCTAGAAAGCACCTAACAAAGGTAATACAGGTGCTAAATACATTTTCAGTCTGACCATAATAATTGCGCATCTGCTGAGTGTAAGGCACAACATTAGGTGCTGCAAAGGACATTAATCAGACTTTTCCTTCAAAGAATCTTTGGTCTGGGCTGAGGTTGAGGGAGTAAGCAATTTGCTGAACTATATCGGAAATTAGCAAATAAATGTTCTGTTAGGGCACTCCAGAGAGACAAAACCAATAGAATATAGATAGATAGACAGACAGATGAGGGGGGTTTATTAGGAGAATCAGCTCACGCAATTATGAAGGCTGAGAAGTCTCATGACAGGCACTCTGCAAGCTGGAGACGCTGGATGATTGTAGCATGGCTCAGTTCAAGTCCAAAAGCCTCAGAACCAGGGAACCTGATGGTAAAATTCTTAGTCTAAGACCTAAGGCCTGAGGACTGAGGTGGCCACTAGTATTAGATCCTGGAGTCCAAAAGTCAAAGAGCCTGGAGTTATGATGTACAAGAGGAGGAGAAGGAGAAGGTCCCAGCTCAAAGAGAGAGAGGAAGAGAAAAATGCTTTTCCCTCCTTTTTTGTTGTATCCAGCCTCCAACTAATTGGATAGTGCCTATCCAACTGAGGGTGGATCTTTTTCATTAAGTTCATTGACTTGCATGCCTGTCTCCTCTGGAAACACCCTCACGGATCCACCCAGAAGTAATGCTTTGCCAGTTCTCTAAGTATTCCTCAATCCAATCAAGTGGACATCTAAAAATTAACCATCACATGCCCTGATGAAGGGGAAGATAAAGACTGGCATGGGAGAAATCAAGGCTGCATCTGGTGGAGGCATTATTTGTTAGGTAGAGGAAGGCTTTGAAAGGTGGGTAGGATTTGAACCCATGAAGATGGAAAATAGGGCCTCGGATTGTGCAAAGTTATGGAGGTTGAAGAATACAGAACACATATGGAAAATAATTTAGTTAATTAAAATGTAAGGAGCACACTTTGGAGAAGTGGAAAATGAAGTTGCAAAGTTAGATTAACAACAGGTTATGCAAGGTACCAGGTTTAGGATTTTCGCCTTTGTTATTAACAGGAATCCGTTAAAAAAAATTTTGGATAAGACAGTGACATGTATCAGAGAGTTTCCTATGGCTTTAAAGTTGGGCATGGTGGCTCACACTTATAATCCCAGCACTTTGGGAGGCCAAGATGAGAGGATTGCTTGAGGCCAGGAGTTTGAGACCAGCCTGAGCAGCATAGTGAGATCCCGTGTCTGGAAAAAAAATAAAATTGCCGAGCATGGCGGTGCGTCGTGCCTATGGTCTCAGCTACTCGGGACTATAGAGAAATAGGAGGCTTGGGTTTTTTTGCATCTCGTAGACCCAGTAACTTTTGCAGTCCATATTTTCTGGGAGGTGGTTACCCAGAAATCACATCTTGACAGTCTATTTCTTTGGCTCTCTGGACAGGTCACTTTGGTAAAGCAGTTACAGAATACTGGTAATATTTGATCCAAATAAACACAGATATTATTGTCATATTGTCAATTAATAAAACTTCTGCACAAGTTCTACCTTGTCATGTTTAAGGTTGGTGTTTTTCCCCCAAAGAACATAGTGAGATTTTAGTCAAGGTGTCTCATGAGTTCTGACGCTGAATAGCGAGTTCTGGAAGCACAAAGAGGGTTGAGGTGAAAAGTTCACCTCAACATAGGGGGAGAAGTTCCCCTCTCTGATCTATATTTCCTTTAAAGTCACTGTTTACTCAGGGAAACAGGCAGGAAATACTCAGTACTAAAGTTGCTTCTCTCCATAGTTTTCAGTGAGAGAAAACAAAGCCTAAGGAATGATGAAGTGAAGGGGTTCAGTCATGAGGGCATTTTAAGGTGTTCACGGAGGTGTGATTTACCACCAAAATGTAAGGAGTCAAGCTGGGACAAACAAATTAAGAGGCAGTGGTAGTAAAGGCCTTCGTTGTCGCCAAGCAGCTTCTTCATGCTGCCTCCGCCACGGACTGGGTGAAAATAACTATATTTGAGTCAAAGGAAATATTTTGCTCTTGACATTTTGAAACAATTTGCTGGTAGTTTCTTTTAATATCCCCATCCCCACCTTTTTCATGTCGTCCGGCCTTACTTATTGGGCTTTTATGGTCATGAATGAACCAAATGATATGTTTATTACCTCTATTTTATCTGTACTTTTTGCCACACTGTCTCCTTCTGTTAATAGCTTTTGAATCTTAAGACATTCATCTATATTACTCAGAATCAAATTTGAAACTTTTATTAACATTGAATGTATTGTCTCCAATTAAATCTACAATGGGTATATAGTACGAATGAGAAACAAAATTTTGTTATTTTAAGTCACTGATATATAAGGGTTTACTTGTTTATGTATTAAAAGTCTTTTCTAATTGATAGAGTATATTATTTCAATAGTTTAATGAAGATAGTTGTGCTCTAAGGAAAATCCAGAGAAAACTAAAAGTAGAGAGTATAAGAGATGCTTAAAGAGCTTTAGTTTAGAACTATTCTTACTTTGCATCAGTTTCTCTAGAATTATCACCTAATCAGTTGTTTTCGTATTTAATTATGCATCAGGATCACATGGAAATATTGTTAAAAATTCAGATTCCCGACTGCAATTGCAGGTTTTGTGATTCAGGAGGTTTGAAATGGACCACAGAAGTGTTTACTTCAGGCCGGGCGCCGTGGCTCAAGCCTGTAATCCCAGCACTTTGGGAGGCCGAGACGGGCGGATCACGAGGTCAGGAGATCGAGACCATCCTGGCTAACACGGTGAAACCCCGTCTCTACTAAAAACTACAAAAAACTAGCCGGGCGAGGTGGTGGCGCCTGTAGTCCCAGCTACCCGGGAGGCTGAGGCAGGAGAATGGCGTGAACCCGGGAGGCGGAGCTTGCAGTGAGCTGAGATCCGGCCACTGCACTCCAGCCCGGGCGACAGAGCGAGACTCCGTCTCAAAAAAAAAAAAAAAAAAAAAAAAAGTGTTTACTTCAGCACATCTCCATACCTAGGATCCTAATGACAGTGACCCATGGGCCATGCTTAAGAAACACAAACTTTAGTTTTTTGGTAATCATAAATTATTTATTTTATAAAGGGTTAACCTACCGGAGATCTGGATGCATCATGGCTGATGGGACACATCTTTTGGTTCCCATAATGATATATTTTTCACTCTTTTAAGACAAAGACATGGCCGGGCGCGGTGGCTCTAGCCTGTAATCCCAGCACTTTGGGAGGCCGAGACGGGCGGATCACGAGGTCAGGAGATCGAGACCATCCTGGCAAACACGATGGAACCCCGTCTCTACTAAAAAATACAAAAAAGTAGCCGGGCGAGGTGGCGGGCGCCTGTAGTCCCAGCTACTCGGGAGGCTGAGGCAGGAGAATGGCAAGAACCCGGGACGCAGAGCTTGCAGTGAGCTGAGATCCGGCCACTGCACTCCAGCCTGGGCGACAGAGCGAGACTCTGTCTCAAAAAAAAAAAAAAAAGACAAAGACATTTATAACACACTTATGTGATTTCTGCCATCCAATATTGGCAGTCTCTGATGTTTATATGTGACCCAGACTGGCTTCAGTGATAACAGAAGTGAGATCCAGCAAATGCAATACAGCCACTTAGCATGACTATTAAAGGAGAAGTAAAGAAGAACCCCTTAACCAACTGAAGTGACAGCAGAGTGAGCTTCAGATCATCAGAGTATAATTGCATAAACTGAAATTGAGCCAGTAAGTGAAGGTCAGCAGTGAAGTAAGAAACAAAACACAGGCAGAAAGGAAGTGTTTGCATGGAATATGAACTGATTCTTTTTGGATTTGCACTAAAAACATTCCTTTATCTTCGTCCCAAACAGACTATAACTCAGTACTCACTGGGAGGAATGTTATCAGGTGCCAAAAGCCTTTTAAAACAGAGAACTCTGCCCGTGGAGTCACATATTCTATTTTTACCTATGCAAGGTAAGACACCCAAATCACACTTCAGAAGACGTGTGTTTTAGAGAATGTTTTCTGATTTTGCAAAATCTTTTGTTTTACTGGCGTGAAACAGTCTAATTCTTCAGAACTACTTTAGAGACAGTGACACCACATGTGTTCCTTTATGTCCCTGGCACAGATGTGTTCTGTGTAAAGGACTTCCCCTTTCTTCGTGAAGGGGAGTTTCTGCGTTGACTTAGAGGTGCTGACAACTCTGATTATCATCTTCCGTGGGTGTGAGAGTGGTCCAACAAAGCAGAAGTGGAACCTTGAAAGAACAGGGATAAAGTTGGACCAAAATTTTATACCTGAAAACATCTTCTAATTACAGTGAGCAGTTCTTTTGATGGCACACCAAATTAAAATGATTCTGAAAGTCTTTAAATATCACTAGAGAACCTTCTCTTGTGGCTTAAAGACTAGCCAAAGTGTGCTAGTCTGCTTTGTCTAAGCAAAGATTTTTTGCCTTGGGAAGTATTTGCCTATTGGTTTATTTTTGAATCTTTACACTTAGATTACGAACTCATTGAGGACAGTAGTTTCATGCTCCCTTTTGTGTTCTATTCTATATTGTGTTAAGACTGTTTTGATTGAAAGACATTGAAACTCATTTGAGATAATAAAAACAATTATTTGAAGAACTCTAATTGAACCTGTAATCCCAGCTACTCCTCGGGGGGACTTGCGCCAGCAAGTTCAAGGCTACAGTGAGTTACGACTGCACCAATACACTCCAGCCTAGGTGACACAGTGATAATCTGTCTCTTAAACACACAAACACACACACACACACAAACACACACACACACACACCCCAATAAAGAAAGAAAGGAGAAAAAAAGAAAATTAAGAGAGGAAAGAAAAACCTAATTGATGAGGAAAATAAAATAATGGCTCACACAAGGATATACACTAAGGCTGCTTTTAAGGGCAGGAAGTGAGGTGCAGCTGGGCCTCAAGAGGGATTAGAATTGAATGTCAAGAATTGAAATCACTCTTTCCATATTTCTGTAACCCCATTTCCTCTCTTATTTTACCACTCTCTAAGGATCAGCTTCATTTTCCCTTTCTTCACAGCATCCTATTGATTGTTCATGTTGCATACACTTAGCTTGCCCCAATTCAACAAGATCTTCCAGATTCAATACTAATTACCGATCAGTTACTTCAAATTGCTAAGAGAGCCAGACTGATTTGTCCCATGCCTTTTTATTTGTGCAGAGTCCTATCATTAGTTTGTATGTGGTCGCTCCCTTCAGGTCTATTGTAATGGCATAGTACATTGCTCATTAGCAAATTGGCAAAGGTTGTGTGACTGATCAGATTGTCTCATAAAGAGGCATAGATAATGTGGGACACTCAAAAATGTCTAGTACTTATCTTCAATACCTATGGGGCAAAAAAAGTATGTGTTGCATAAATGAACAAATAAAGGTGACAGACATTATAGGTACCATGCCAAACAACAATTTTCCCTTCTCTCTCTCTAAAATAATCTGGATTTGGTTCAGATATTGGGCGGAATCAGCTCAGGGTAAAAGGACCCAGTCCAACGGGTGCTGGAGATAATTCATTCTGGCTTGCAGGAGCCTATTGCGCATCACTCTTCCCAACTCTGCTTCAGTGAAGCCACATTGGTAGCCTGAAATCAGCCAGGATGGAAGTGTTTGCACTACAGAAATCAGCCAATACTACGATCAAAGAGTGTTCTTTTTTCCCCCTTTAGAGAAAAGATTATTGCACATTTACCACATACCACTGGCCCAGTCCTAAGTTCATTATTACTCTATGCCAATAATGGCAATCCCAAGTCTCCTTTGTCAGGAACTGGATAAGGAGTGGACCACTGGCTCAGTTCTACCACCGGGACCTGGGGCTTTCTGGAATTTTCTTCCCAAATAAAAAGGGAGGCACCCAAATTTCTTATCTTGGAATATTGTCTATTAAGAGTGTGATACTTGTAGTCAGTTTTCAGTCAGGAGGGACAAGCTTAAAAATAAAAACTAACAGGCTTGAAATGAATGAAAGAAAATATCAAAGAAACCTGGTTCCTTGACAACACCATTGAATTATTGCACCAAACACGGAGCTTCCCTGCCCCAGGATATCTTGTTATGAGTCAACAAATGACCATCTCTTAAGGCACTTTTAGGAGAATAATATGTAACTTGCAGCCAAAAGATTCTGATACAAGAGATAGATAAATTGATGGATGAATGGACGGATGAAGGGACAAATGGATGAATGAATGAATGAATAAATGAGGTCACTTATTTAGCTGTGTACTGGGCAAAGAATCCCTGAGACAACTACATGTATGCAACACAGATTTCTCTGTTGTATTTTTAGTATTGTCAAATACTATAAGCTTTCCTCATTCTTTTAAATCCTGGATGAACAGAGACCTTCCTACTAAAGCATGCACATTGCTCTTTTATATGGCTATATACATTTAGGAACATTATCAATGAAGAACATGTTGTTTTCTATCACTCAATACACACTAGAAAATATTCTAACTTATTTATTTATTTATTTGAGACAGAGTCTCGCTCTGTCTCCCAGGCTGGAGTGCAGTGGCGTGATCTTGACTCACTGCAAACTCCACCTTCCAGGTTCAAGTGATTCTCCTGCCTCAGCCTCCCAAGTAGCTGGGACTACAGGTGCACACCACCATGCCCAGCTAATTTTTATATTTTTAGTAGAAACAGGTTTTCACCATGTTGGCCAGGCTGATCTCAAACTCCTGACCTTGTTGAGAGACAGGACTAGCTGGATTTCCTAGGCCGAGTAAGAATCCCTAAGCCTAGCTAGGAAGGTGACCACATCCACCTTTAAACATGGGGCTTGCAACTTAGCTCATACCTGACCAATCAGGTAGTAAAGAGAGCTCACTAAAATGCTAATTAGGCAAAAACAGGAGATAAAGAAATAGCCAATCATCTATTGCCTGAGAGCACAGCAGGAGGGACAATGATCAGGATATAAGCCCAGGCATTCCAGCCCGCAATGGCTACCCTCTTTGGGTCCCCTCCCTTTGTATGGGAGCTCTGTTTCCACTCTTTCACTCTATTAAATCTTGCAATTGCACTCTTCTGGTCCGTGTTTGTTACAGCTCAAACTGAGCTTTCGCCCACCGTCCACCACTGCTGTTTGCTGCGGTCGCAGACCTGCTGCTGACTTCCATCCATCTGGATCCAGCAGGGTGTCCCCTGTGCTCCTGATCCAGTGAGGTGCCCATTGCCACTCCCGATCGGGCTAAAGGCTGGCCATTGTTGCTGCACGGCTAAGGGCCTTGGTTCGTCCTAACTGGGCTGAACACTAATCACTGGGTTCCACAGTTCTCTTCCCTGACCTACTCCTTCTAATAGAGCTATCACACTCACTGCATGGCCCAAGATTCTATTCCTTGGAATCTGTGAGGCCAAGAACCCCAGGTCAGAAAACACAAGGCTTGCCATCATCTTGGAAGTCACCCACTGCCATTTTGGAAGCAGTCTGCCACCATTTTGGAAACAGCCCACCACCATCTTGGGAGCTCTGGGAGCAAGGACCCCACGGTAACATTGTGATCTGCCTGCCTCAGCCTCCCAAAGTGCCCGGATTACAGGCGTGGGCCACCACGCCTGGCCTATTCTTTTAAATAAAAAGATATAAAATGTATGAGATCATTAATTTTCTATATTAGCAATTTAAACTCTATGGGACAATTTATATATGTGTGTGCATGTATGTGCATGCGTCTTTGTTAAGGATGACAATGTTATTTCATTTTATATTCATTACACAATTTCATGTTATTGTAATGGTCAAGATAGAAATAAACATTACATGCATCGAGGATGCGTCACAGTATAATTTTTATTTTGACTTTTTTCTTCCTTTGAGTCTAAGAGATGGGCTCAGGCAGCACATCTTTGCTACTGGGAAGAGAGTTCACCTGCAAGGAATCATTGTTTTCATCCTATATGCGTGTCAATAAATCCAACTTCTCTCTAGAAACGCTATTGAGTTGTGATTCCAGAGAAGAGGAAAGGTATTCCAATATATACTTGACCATGAATGTTACCTAAGAGGTGTCTAATGAAAGAAAATACACCAAAGCTGGCCACTTTACTCTTCTAGAAAACAAAATAAAAAAAAGTCAGGTAGCTGAGGTGAAAGCCTCTTTTACCAAGAGCCATTTTTTTTCAGTCCCCTATTACCCTTCTGATGACTAGCTATATGCATAACAATAGCAAAAATGTTGTTCTGGACGTTACTTCTTTCAGTTTCTATTAACACTGTAATAGTGCCTGCTTCCATTATACATTTCCTTGTGTATTTCAATCAAAATGCCACTTAGCTGCTGTTCCTAGAGTGCACTTAATATTTTCATTAACCAATAAAACCAAGAAATGACAAGGGTGCAGGTGGGTGCAAGCAATTAAACTCCTCCTCTATGTATTGTGAAATAGCAGTTGGGGAAAGAAAGAAGCCCCATTGAACACCTGTCCCTTCTCCTGTGAATGGCAGCAAGCAGAAATCCACTTAGCTAGCTATTGTCTGCTTATTTTCCTGACAGATCATGTGAAGAAGCAGGCAGTTATGGGGCCAGTAATTCAGAATTAATTTTCCCTTCACTAAAGTGCTGTGGACACTGAGTGCAGTAATGGTGCCCGATCAGGATTCAGGGGAGTAAACAAGACAATTTGAGATGATGGGCAGGAGATAAAAGCCCTGTAAGGGGTTGTTCCTCCTTCCAGTCTTATCTGTGGTTTTTGCTGGCAACTTTTATTATTATTATTTTTTAAAATCTGCCTCAATGAAAGTCTGAAGAGTTAATCATTAAACCATTTGTCTGGTGTGTGTGTGTGTGTGTGTGGTGTGTGTGTGTTGAAAGATAAGACGAAAGAAAACTCTAAGTGTTGCTCTCCATCTTTTCCAACTTTATTAAAAATGTTAGCTGCTGCAAGAGACAGCTGTTAAGCTACATATTGAGATTGTTTACGGAGCTTCCTCCTGTGAGCGTCTACCTCAATTGAGAAAACTACCACATTTCCTCTAATGAACTGAGACCTTTTGCTAACCCACTATTATTGCTTATTTCATTCTGATAGGAAACACCCACCCCTAACATGCACAACAAAAATTTGTTCTCACCAGACGGAATTAAAATTTTCTCTTGCTCTTATTCTTTCTGCCTCTTTTCTGTTCCCTCCCTCCGTCTTCTCCATTCTCCCTCACTTTCTCTCGTTTTTCTAACTCCCTGTTTCTAAATAGTAGCCACTCAAGTCATTTCACAGACCAGCTGAAAGAAGCCTCTGTGGGGATGAGCTAACAAGGAGGATTAGATACAACTGTTCTCTGGCCAGGTGTCAAGACCCTGTTGGCAGAGGAACAGCAGACAGATCTTGTGAATTATCTCCCAGTCACTGACGCAACCACTCAGAATAAATCAGGATTGAAGATTGATTTCTACGAAATTGCTTTATTACTCAGGTAAAATTTATTGATCTGTTATAGAAAGAAAAAAAACATAATCGAAAGAGGATAGTCCATGCCTAAATAGCAAACATAAAACCTCCCATAAATCCTTCCATTTCAGATATTTAGTGCAGAATATGTTCTTGAGGAAGTTCATCTTTGTGTAGATTATCTTGTCTGGGAGGAAACTTATAGAACCCAGGCATCTTAAAACCCATGAGTGAGTTATTAAAATACACACTGATAAGTATGGTGACCCTAATTTCCAAGCCCTAAATCAGGACACATAGTTACAAAAGAGTTTTTTTCCCCCTCTCTTCGTAAAAAAAATTATTCTGACAATAGTTTCCCCCATGAAAACACTAAATCTGAATAAAATCACTTAAAGTTATCTCTACCCAGAATATCTGAGTTGTAGACTTTCTACTCATCGGGGCCACTCCACTCATCTCACAAACTTCTCAACACTATTTTTTCATACTCACTCATTTCATAAGCATCTCATTCATTCATTCATTCATTCATCCCCTCAACCTTCAATACATGACTACCCAATACACAGGCCTATGTTGCTACACTCCCACTTTTATACCCTACAAATCCCCAAATATTTTTAAAAGTTAATTCTATATATGAACACAGCAGAGGAAAGTTGATGAGTTCTGCACCTGTGCATATCATAAATTCTTCTTCTTGTAACCACCCAGTGAGTTCTTCTTGCCCACTACCCAGATAGGGCCAACTTATCAGGGCAGGGGAATTGCAATAGAGAAAGACTTTTACATGTGTAGAGCCAGCTAAATGCGAGACTGGAGTTTTATTATTACTCAAACCAGTCTCTCTGAAAATTCAAAAATTTGAGAGCTAGGGTTTTTCAAAGATAGTCTAGGAGAAGAGGAGGGCATGGCTAGGCAATGGGTGCTTGCTGCTGATTGGCTGGTGGTACATTCACAGGGGTGTGGGAAATGATCCTCATGCATACTGAGTCACTTCTGGGTGGGGCCACAGGAGCAGTCTGTAGGTGGAACCATCGGTTGTCAGAATGCAAAAAACCTGAAAAGATATATTGAATGACCAATCTTAGGTTCTACAATAGTGATGCTATCTGAAGGAGTAATTGGGGAAGTTGCATACTTTGCAACCTCTGGAATAATGGCTAGTAATAGCTTATGTCTACACCTTAGCCAAATTTACACCTTACCCAAACTCATATTGAAGCCATAAACTATTCTCATTCTCCTAGTCTGGTGGCCTTTCATTAGCTTTACAAAGGCAGCTGAGTTTTGGGTAAGAGCTATTACTACTATGATATTATTTAATATCATTTAAACTATAAACTAAATGTCTCCCACAGTTAGCTTGGTCCAAGTCTAGGAATAATTAGGAGCAACTTAAAGGTTAAAGATGGGGGCTGGCCAGATCAGATCGCCCCTACTGTCATAATTTTCTCACTGTTATAATTTTGGCAAAAGTGGTTTCATTCTTTGTGGTGTTCCTTGCAGAGCCATCTATGGGGCTGGACAATAGGTACTGGATAGATGCAGCTCTTCTTAAATGAATTACCCTAGAGTTCCTATTCTACAGTTGGTACTTTATTTTCTAGTCCCCAAATTAGTCATTGTTTCCCTTCTCCCATATCAAAATAAACCTACGTAGGGTGGTGTTCAAAATATATAGACTATGTCACAATTTAGGAGTATTATTTTATTAGGCTATCTATAGGGTTTTTTAATTTTTAATTATTTTTTTAATTTTTCTTTTTTTATACTTTAAGTTCTAGTGTACATGTGCATAACATGTAGGTTTGTTACATATGTATACTTGTGCCATGTTGGTGTGCTGCACCTATCAACTCGTCAGCACCCATCAATTAATTCATCATTGATATCAGGTATAACTCCCAATGCAATCCCTGCCCGCACCCCACTCCCCATGATAGGCCCCAGAGTGTGATGTTCCCCTTCCCGAGTCCAAGTGATCTCATTGTTCAGTTCCCACCTATGAGTGAGAACATGCGGTATTTGGTTTTCTGTTCTTGTGATAGTTTGCTAAGAATGATGGTTTCCAGCTGCATCAATGTCCCTGCAAAGGACGCAAACTCATCCTTTTTTATGGCTGCATAGTATTCCATGGTGTATATGTGCCACATTTTCTTAATCCAGTCTGTCACAGATGGACATTTGGGTTGATTCCAAGTCTTTGCTATTGTGAATAGTGCCACAATAAACATACGTGTGCATGTGTCTTTATAGCAGCATGATTTGTAATCCTTTGGGTATATACCCAGTAGTGTGATGGCTGAGTCATATGGTACATCTAGTTCTAGATCCTTGAGTAATTGCCATACTGTTTTCCATAATGGTTGAACTAGTTTACAATCCCACCAACAGTGTAAAAGTGTTCCTATTTCTCCACATCCTCTCCAGCACCTGTTGTTTCCTGACTTTTTAATGATTGCCATTCTAACTGGTGTGAGATGGTATCTCATTGTGGTTTTGATTTGCATTTCTCTCATGGCGAGTGATGACGAGCATTTTTTCATGTGTCTGTTGGCTGTATGAATGTCTTCTTTTGAGAAATGTCTGTTCATATCGTTTGCCCACTTTTTGATGGGGTTGTTTGTTTTTTTCTTGTAAATTTGTTTGAGTTCTTTGTAGGTTCTGGATATTAGCACTTTGTCAGATGAGTAGATTGCAAAACTTTTCTCCCATTCTGTAGGTTGCCTGTTCACTCTGATGGTAGTTTCTTTTGCTGTGCAGAAGCTCTTTAGTTTAATTAGATCCCATTTGTCAATTTTGGCTTTTGTTGCCGTTGCTTTTGGTGTTTTAGACATGAAGTCCTTGCCCATGCCTATGTCCTGAATGGTATTACCTAGGTTTTCTTCTAGGGTTTTTATGGTATTAGGTCTAACATTTAAGTCTCTAATCCGTCTTGAATTAATTTTTGTATAAGGAATAAGGAAAGGATCCAGTTTCAGCTTTCTACTTATGGCTAGCCAATTTTCCCAGCACCATTTATTAAATAGGGAATCCTTTCCCCATTTCTTGTTTCTCTCAGGTTTGTCAAAGATCAGATGGCTGTAGATGTGTGGTATTATTTCTGAGGACTCTGTTCTGTTCCATTGGTCTATATCTCTGTTTTGGTACCAGTACCATGCTGTTTTGGTTACTGTAGCCTTGTAGTATAGTTTGAAGTCAGGTAGCGTGATGCCTCCAGCTTTGTCCTTTTGACTTAGGATTGTCTTGGCAATGCGGGCTCTTTTTTGGTTCCATATGAACTTTAAAGCAGTTTTTTCCAATTCTGTAAAGAAACTCATTGGTAGTTTGCTGGGGATGGCATTGAATCTATAAACTACCTTGGGCAGTATGGCCATTTTCACGATATTGATTCTTCCTATCCATGAGCATGGTATGTTCTTCCATTTGTTTGTGTCCTCTTTGATTTCACTGAGCAGTGGTTTGTAGTTCTCCTTGAAGAGGTCCTTTCCATCCCTTGTAAGTTGGATTCCTAGGTATTTTATTCTCTTTGAAGCAATTGTGAATGGAAGTTCATTCCTGATTTGGCTCTCTGCTTGTCTGTTACTGGTGTATAAGAATGCTTGTGATTTTTCCACATTAATTTTGTATCCTGAGACTTTGCTGAAGTTGCTTATCAGCTTAAGGAGATTTTGGGCTGAGACAATGGGGTTTTCTAAATATACAATCATGTCATCTGCAAACAGGGACAATTTGACTTCTTCTTTTCCTAAGTGAATACCCTTGATTTCTTTCTCTTGCCTGATTGCCCTAGCCAGAACTTCCAACACTATGTTGAATAGGAGTGGTGAGAGAGGGCATCCCTGTCTTGTGCCAGTTTTCAAAGGGAATTTTTCCAGTTTTTGCCCATTCAGTATGATATTGGCTGTGGTTTGTCATAAATAGCTCTTATGATTTTGAGGTACGTTCCATCAATACTAAATTTATTGAGCGTTTTTAGCATGAAGGGCTGTTGAATTTTGTCAAAAGCCTTTTCCGCATCTATTGAGATAATCATGTGGTTCTTGTCTTTGGTTCTGTTTATATGCTGGATTACGTTTATTGATTTGCAAATGTTGAACCAGCCTTGCATCCCAGGGATGAAGCCCACTTGATCATGGTGGATAAGCTTTTTGATGTGTTGCTGGATTCGGTTTGCCAGTATTTTATGGAGGATTTTTGCATCGATGTTCATCAGGGATATTGGTCTAAAATTATCTTTTTTTGTTGTGTCTCTGCCAGGCTTTGGTATCAGGATGATGTTGCCCTCATAAAATGAGTTCGGGAGGATTCCCACTTTTTCTATTGATTGGAATAGTTTCAGAAAGAATGGTACCAGCTCCTCCTTGTACCTCTGGTAGAATTCAGCTGTGAATCCATCTGGTCCTGGACTTTTTTTGTTGGTAGGCTATTAATTATTGCCTCAATTTCAGAGCCTGCTATTGATCTATTCAGGGATTCAACTTCTTCTGGTTTAGTCTTGGAAGAGTGTAAGTCTCCAGGAAATTATCCATTTCTTCTAGATTTTCTAGTTGATTTGCGTGGACGTGTTTCTAGTATTCTCTGATGGTAGTTTGTATTTCTGTGGGGTCGGTGGTGATATCCTCTTTATCATTTTTTATTGCGTCTATTTGATTCCTCTCTCTTTTCTTCTTTATTAGTCTTGCTAGTGGTCTATCAATTTTGTTGATCCTTTCAAAAAACCAACTCCTGGATTCATTGATTTTTTGGAGGGTTTTTTGTGTCTCTATCTCCTTCAGTTCTGCTCTGATCTTAGTTATTTCTTGCCTTCTGCTAGCTTTTGAAAGTGTTTGCTCTTGCCTCTCTAGTTGTTTTAATTGTGATGTTAGAGTGTCAATTTTAGATCTTTCCTGCTTTCTCTTGTGGGCATTTAGTGCTATAAATTTCCCTCTACACACTGCTTTAAATGTGTCCCAGAGATTCTGGTATGTTGTATCTTTGTTCTCATTGGTTTCAAAGAACATCTTTATTTCTGCCTTCATTTCATTATGTACCCTGTAGTCATTCAGGAGCAGGTTATTCAGTTTCCATGTAGTTGAGCGATTTTGACTGAGTTTCTTAGTCCTGAGTTCTACTTTGATTGCGCTGTGGTCTGAGGGACAGTTTGTTATAATTTCTGTTTTTGTACATTTGCTGAGGAGTGCTTTACTGCCAATTATGTGGTCAATTTTGGAATAAGTGCGATGTGGTGCTGAGAAGAATGTATATTCTGTTGATTTGGGGTAGAGAGTTCTGTAGATGTCTATTAGGTCCGCTTGGTGCAGAGATGAGTTCAATTCCTGGATATCCTTGTTAACTTTCTGTCTCATTGATCTGTCTAATGTTGACAGTGGAGTGTTGAAGTCTCCCATTATTATTGTATGGGAGTCTAAGTCTCTTTGTAAGTCTCTAAGGACTTCCTTTATGAATCTGGGTGCTCCTGTATTGGGTGCATATATATTTAGGAGAGTTAGCTCTTCCTGTTGAATTGATCCCTTTACCATTATGTAATGGCCTTGTCTCTTTTGATCTTTGATGGTTTAAAGTCTGTTCTATCAGAGACTAAGATTGCAACCCCTGCTTTTTTTGTTGTTGTTGTTCTCCATTTGCTTGGTAGTTCTTCCTCCATTCCTTTATTTTGAGCCTGTGTGTGTCTCCGCATGTGAGATGGGTCTCCTGAATACATCAAACTGATGGGTCTTGACTCTTTATCCAGTTTGCCAGTCTGTGTCTTTTAATTGGAGCATTTAGTCCATTTACATTTAAGGTTAATATTGTTATGTGTGGACTTGATCCTGCCATTATGATATGAACTGGTTATTTTGCTCGTTAGTTGATGCAGTTTCTTCCTAGCCTCGATGGTCTTTACATTTTGGCATGTTTTTGCAATGGCTGGTACCGGTTGTTCCTTTCCATGTTCAGGGCTTCCTTCAGGGTCTCTTGTAAGGCAGGAGTGGTAATGACAAAATCTCTAAGCATTTGCTTATCTGTAAAGGATTTTATTTCTCCTTCACTGATGAAACTTAGTTTGGCTGGATATGAAATTCTGGGTTGAAAATTCTTTTCTTTAAGAACGTTGAATATTGGCCCCCACTCTCTTCTGGCTTGTAGAGTTTCTGCAGAGAGATCTGCTGTTAGTCTGATGGGCTTCCCTTTGTGGGTAACCCGACCTTTCTCTCTGGCTGCCCTTAAGATTCTTTCCTTCATTACAACTTTGGTGAATCTGGCAATTATGTGTCTTGGAGTTGTTCTTCTCGAGGAGTATCTTTGTGGTGTTCTCTGTATTTCCTGAATTTGAATGTTGGCCTGCCCTACTAGGTTGGGGAAGTTCTCCTGCATGATATCCTGAAGAGTGTTTCCCAACTTGGTTCCATTTTCCCCCTCACTTTCAGGCACCCCAATCAGATTTGTAGATTTGTATGGGTCTTTTTACATAATCCCATACTTCTTGCAGGCTTTGTTCATTTCTTTTTCTTCTTTTTTCTTTTGGCTTCTCTTCTCGCTTCATTTCATTCATTTGATCCTCAATCGCTGATACTCTTTCTTCCAGTTGATCGAGTCAGTAACTGAAGCTTGTGCATTTGTCATGTATTTCTCGTGTCATGGTTTTCATCTCTGTCATTTTGTTTATGACCTTCTCTGCATTAATTAGTCTAGCTGTCAATTCTTCCACTCTTTTTTCAAGATTTTTAGTTTCTTTGCGCTGGGTACGTAATTCCTCCTTTAGCTCTGAGAAGTTTGATGGACTGAAGCCTTCTTCTCTCATCTCGTCAAAGTCATTCTCTGACGAGCTTTGATCCGTTGCTGGTGATGGGCTGCGCTCCTTTGCAGGGGGAGATGCGCTCTTATTTTTTGAATTTCCAGCTTTTCTGCCCTGCTTTTTCCCCATCTTTGTGGTTTTATCTGCCTCTGGTCTTTGATGATGGTGACGTACTGATGGGGTTTTGGTATAGGTGTCCTTCCTGTTTGATAGTTTTCCTTCTAACAGTCAGGACCCTCAGCTGTAGGTCTGTTGGAGATTGCCTGAGGTCCTCTCCAGACCCTGTTTGCCTGGGTATCAGCAGCAGAGGTTGCAGAAGATAGAATATTGCGGAACAGCGAATGTACCTGTCTGATTCTTACTTTGGAAGCTTCCTCTCAGGGGTGTACTCCACCCTGTGAGGTGTGGGGTGTCAGACTGCCCCTAGTGGGGGATGTCTCCCAGTTAGGCTACTCAGGGGTCAGGGACCCACTTGAGAAGGCAGTCTGTCCCTTCTCAGATCTCAGCCTCCGTGTTGGGAGATCCACTGCTCTCTTCAAAGCTGTCAGACAGAGTCGTTTGCATCTGCAGAGGTTCCTGCTGCTTTTGTTGTTGTTGTTGTTGTTGTTAACTGTGCCCTGTCCCCAGAGGTGGAGTCTACAGAGACAGGCAGGTTTCCTTGAGCTGCTGTGAGCTCCACCCAGTTCGAGCTTCCCAGCGGCTTTGTTTACCTACTTAAGCCTCAGCAATGGCGGGCACCCCTCCCCCAGCCTGGCTGCTGCCTTGCAGTTAGATCGCAGACTGCTGTATTAGCAATGAGGGAGGCTCCGTGGGCGTGGGACCCTCCCAGCCAGGTGTGGGATATATTCTCCTGGTGTGCCCGTTTGCTTAAAGCACAGTATTGGGGTGGGAGTCACCCGGTTTTCCAGGTGTTGTGTGTCTCAATTCCCCTGGCTAGGAAAAGGGATTCCCTTCCCCCTTGCGCTTCCCAGGTGAGGCGATGCCTCGCCCTGCTTCAGCTCTCGCTGGTCGGGCTGCAGCAGCTGACCAGCACCGATTGTCCGGCACTCCCTAGTGAGATGACCCCAGTACCTCAGTTGAAAATGCAGAAATCACCGGTCTTCTGTGTGGCTCGCGCTGGGAGTTGGAGACTGGAGCTGTTCCTATTTGGCCATCTTGCTCCGTCCCCCAATTTTTAATTCTTAATTTCAATACGTTTTTGGGGAACACATGGTGTTTGGTTACATAATTAAGTTCTCTAGTGGTGATTTCTGAGATTTTAGTGCACCCATCATCACCTGAGAAGCATACACTGTATCCAATGAATAGCATTTTATCCCCCACCCTGCTCTCACCCTTTTCCTCAAGTCCTTAAAGTCCATTGTATCATTCTTATGCCTTTTTGTTCTCATAGCTTAGCTCCCACTTATGAGTAAGAACATATGATATTTGGTTTTCTATTCCTGAGTTACTTCACTTACAATAATGGCACCCAATTTCATCCAGGTTGCTGTGAATGCCATTATTTTGTTCCTTTTTATCGCCTAGTATTCCATGGTGTATGTGTATGTATGTGTGAATATAATATATATATAACATTTGCTTTATCCACTCATTGATAGACATATGGGCTGTTTGCATATTTTGGCAATTGTAAATTTTGCTGTTATAAACATGCGTGTGCAATTATAATTTTCATATGACTTATTTTTCTCTGGGTAGACACCCAGTAGTGAAATTGTGCTGGATCAAATGAAAATCTACTTTTCATTCTTTCAGGAATCTCCACACTTTTTTCCATAGTGGTTGTACTATGTTTTTAAAAATGTACTCGTATAAGTACAGACAGTCCCTGACTTACAATGGTTCCAATTATGTATTTTCAGCTTTATGATGGTGTAAAGGCAATAGGCATTCATTAATAAGCATACTTTGAATTTTGAATTTTGATCCCTTAGGCTAGAGATATGTGATACAATACTCTCTCACAATGCTGGGCAGCAGCAAAGAGCCACAGCTTCCAGACATGTAATCACAAAGGTAAACTGATACTCAACAGTGTACTGTGCTGCCAGATGATTTTGTCTAACTGTAGGCTAATTTAAGTGTTCTGAGCACATTTAAGGTAGGTCAGTAGGTTAGGTTTTTTATTGTTTGCTTTGAGACAGGGTCACACTCCATTGTCCAGGATGGAGTCCAGTGGCACAATCACAGCTCCCTGTAGGCTTGACCTTCTGGGCTCAAGTGATCTTCCCACCTCAGCCTCCCAAGCAGCTGGGACTATAGGCACTTGCCACCACACCCTGCTAATTTTTGTATTTTTCTGTAGAGATGGGGTTGCCCGGACTGGTCTCGAACTAAAGTCCAAGCCATCTGCCCACCTCAGCCTCCCGAAGTGCTGGGATTACAGGTGTGAGCTACCACACCCAGTGAGGTTAGGTATACTTAGTGCATTTTTGACTTAATGATATTTTCAATTTACTGTAGGTTTATCAGGATGTAGCCCCATCCTAAGTCAAGGAGCATGTGTATAATGTACCTCAGATTTTTCAAAGCATTCTTTAATTAGTAGGAGAAATTTTGCATATCAACTAACAGTACTATGAACATTAATGAACAATTGTCAAGTCTGCCCTGCAGACTGGCCAAGCAACGAATGAGAGGAGTACTCAGATACAGGTATCCAGTGAAAGAGTGGGCTAGGGGACTACTGGCAATAGGGGCTGAAGAGAGTTAGCAGCCCCCCTAAGCAAGCAACGCTCACATTTATTTAGTACAGATTTAATGACAAAGGTGTGGTGCAAACACAATTTGTGGGTAATAAACTTTGTCAACCCCCCAAGTGGAGAGCAGTCCTACACACGAATGATCAAAAGTTGGTTTCTGGAGACAGGAGTAAACAAATGTATCTAGATAAGTTCCTTTACATTCCCTTGTTATCTGCCCTTTGCTCTTAGGCTCCAGATAAGAGAATTTAGCTGCCTTCAGTCAAATTTTCTTTCGAAGCTTTTGCAAAGCCTCCTGGCCTTCCAAGAAGGTTTGCATCTTTCCCTATAATTTCTCCCACCACCCTGACCAATGTCCTACAGAACATCACACATTTTTAGCAGTTGGCAATAAAACAGCAGACGTATGATAATGGCTAGTCCAGGGAATGTTTGGGTAGTGTTTGCTTCTTAGATGCAAGAAGCTTTAACTTTGGAAAGAATGATGAAGTAGATCCATGAGTCAGTTACCCTCAAGCCTGACATGTTTTAGGATATCATTATCAAATACAAATATGTAAGCAGCTAATTTTATGTGTCATCAAACTGTGATGATATACATGTATTACAGCAATACTGCATAGTCAGTGGGGTATAGTAGATGGCAATCATCACAATGATAGAGATTTTATACCCATACTCCATCAACAACCACTACCCACCACTGATTTATTGATAAAAACTCACTCACCCCCTCATGCTTGCTGATGTATGAATGATATGATAAAAGGTAAAATGAATCAAAATGTCTCTACATAATTGTGATTACTTGTGGTGTTACTTTTACAGTCATCATGAGAATCTTAAAATGATAGGTAAATAAAATGTGACATATCTGGATTAGAAGGAAATATAAGACATATTTCAAAAAGCAGTATCTGTTCCTCATTATTTTTGTTATTTGAAAAATATACATTGAAGAAAATTCCTAAATGTATGAAAATAAATTTTACACTTTTAGATAAAATTTATGGTAACATTATTACGTAACATTGTCTGTTATTGGTTTATCACATCACTTTTAGATGTAGTATATAAATGTATTATTATAGAACCTGAAAATTTCTGCTATCTGAAATTTTATCTAAAAATGGTAGATGAGAAAACTGTGCATTGTGAAACACTCATTGATTAAGCATACTTTAAGAAAAATTGCTAAAACATAAATGATATATTTTATGTTAACAGAATACTTTTACAGCTTCCTAAAATTAATGATGACAGAAAACTATCAACTTCTTCAATATGTCCTTCCAAGCATCGCGTAGATTTTGGTAAAGAAGAAATAATAGGTTACATATCTTAAGACAATCTATCTTAATATGGGGATGAATCTTAACTTTAATTACACCTTTGTTTATAATATTTGTATGGGGGTTGAGTTTTGATGGACAAAATAAAAACATTCTATGTTAAAATCACTTCAGTTTTTCTTAATGATCAAATATAATGTCTATGAATATTTAAATTTGTGTTAATCATAAGAAATAACTTTGCTTCCAGTTCTGAGGCCATATGTCTGTTTCAAAATAGTGATATCCAAAAACAAAGTATCATATGATAATTGTATCTGATGAAGCTAGGAAAGATAGTAAGAGAATAGTAGAGTGCTGCCCAAAACTCATCATTCTAAGTGCAGTTATAGAAAAGATATTAATTTGTTTGCTTTCCGTGTACGTGTGTCTGTGTGTGTGTGTGTTCATTTATCTGAGGGTGTCCATTTGGGCTACTATAACAAAATATTATAGATTTGGTAGCTTGTAAATAACAGAAATTTATTTCCCACAGTTCCAGAAGCTGGAAAGTCTAAGATCAAAGCAAATTTGGTGTCTGGTGAAGGACCAACTTTCTCACAGGCAACTTTTGCTGTGTCCTCATCTGGTGGAAGGGAGAGGTCTCTGTGAGGCCTCTTTCATAAGGGCACTAATCCCTTACAATCCTCATGACCCAATCATCTCCCAAAGTCCGCACTGCCTATTACCGTCATCTTGGGAGTTAAGATTTCAACATATACATTTTGCAGGGAACAAATATTCAGACCATAGCATTCCAAGCTTGGTCCCCCCAGATTCACATACTTTCCCCACACAAAATACTTCCATTCCATCCCAATAGCCTCAAAAGTTCTAAGTAGTTTCAGCATCAACTCAAAAGTTCAAAGTCTCATTTAAATATCATGTAAATAAGATATGAGTGAGATTCAAATAGGATTCACCTGGAGGTAAATTGCTCTCCAGCTGTGAACCTGTGAAACACAATTCCAGCATCCTTCTCTAATTCATAGAAACCTCCAGAAGAATGGACTCAATGCCCACTTCCATGTTTCCTTCACAGAGTTAGCAAGTTGCACAGGCAAATCAAAGTTGATCCAAAAGCATTTGGTTTATTTGTACCATTCACAAACATGCCAGTGGTGGAAAAACAAAACAGGCCAAAATATGCCTGTAAGCTTGCAGATTACTGTTTTCTCTTTTACCCCTAATACGCATTCATGATCATGATCGTGGAATTTTGATTATGTCTTCTCCTCAAACACTTCTGACTTGCCTGCCCAGTCCCTTTCTCATGGCCCCAAGAATCCTCTCTTCTCCTTTCTCATTTTTTGGATCAACTGTCTTTCTCAACAGTGATTTTCCTTCTTATTGACCATGACATGTTTTTCTAAATCTATTGATTTGATGAAGCCTACTTCTACCAGTAAGATATAACATACAAAATATCTTCAAATGAATGATGAAATGCAGAAGCTTTTACTATAAAGGCCATTTCCTATATATACACATATATAAAATATATTTCCAATTTGTTGCATTAGGATATGGAAAACATTAATTAAATACATAAATTAAATATATAAATTATATACATAATACATAATCACATATATAAATTAACAATTTTTCCATCTTTTAATGCAATAAATTCAAGCTAGCTTTATGGCAAGTCCTCTCATGTATAGCCTTTATCTTTTCTTTTGCCTGAGGTGAAGCCTCCCATCCAGAAGCCCTTCCCATTTACAAAACTTTGATGTCACACTTTCCACTGTTTTAGTCTCATATATGAGTACTTAACCAGGTGTATTATTCAGAGTTGCAAAGGTATTCATCTGAAAGAAAAATAAAACTACCTAATACAATTATTACATATATATTATGTTTAATAATATAATAATTATTTTAAAAGTAGAGGAAAGGAATTGAAACAGTGTGGGAGGTAGTAAAAGTAAGCTTAATTGATCATCTTTTATAGTACAATTCAAAGAAAAATTATAAATGTATACATCAAATAATAGAGCTACATGTAAGCCTATTTTTTACAAGTATGGTGATAACCACCAAATTAACAAAGATAGTTAAAACAGTGGGAGTTTCAAAATAGGAATGAGCATGAGAGTGGGAAATTGAGATGGGGATATAATTAGTTTACATTTTACACCTTTCTGTACTGTTTGGACTCTAAAAAGGAAAAAAAGTACATATAATTATTTTATGACTCCCCCCAAAATTAAAGAAATATGTACTCCCTGTAACTAAACTTTGTATTACCTGAAAATAAATATGCACTTACTCGTCAAGACACACTGACTTCATTACTGATGTAAAGTTTGTCACTGAATTTGCCTTCACTTTCATGAGTGGAAGGTCACCAAATCTGTCGTTTCTGTTACACAGAGGAAAGATGAACCTTTCCACCAGCTTGTCTTGAATATACTTCCCTACCTGGCTTTCAAGGAGAATGAAGAACACATAAGGTTGTATCAGTAGCTGTGGGACAGTGGGAAGACACATATTACAGATTCAGGTCTTGAACTCAAGCTCTGGCTCTGCTGTGTGATCCTCAGTGGGTCACTTAATGTCTCCTAGCTTCAGTTTCTTTTGTGTAAAGCCAGAATAATATCACTTCAAGTTGTTGAGGGGATTAATGGAGGTAATAAGTAGGAGGGTATTTTCTTATTCTACATAATGAAATGCTGTTAAATATAGTGGCTCACATGTCATTTGTTTTCTTTGTAACCCGCCTCTTGGCAATCACTGCAGCTATTTGTTTGTGCCTCTGACCTCTTCCTTTTCCAGTATCAGCCTAACAAGCAGTTTTCTCAGCTTAACTATAGCACAGTTACTCTTTTTGTTTCTGGCATAGTGTAAGAGAAATGACTGCTTTTCTAACACACCCTGGTTCACCTGGGTACAGAAATAAAATTTCTTTATCATATTATATTTTCAATCTAAATGATTTACATTTGCCTGGATGAAGCATGGCTATAAGAACATGAAAGGTTAATTCCTTCTCCCTCATAAAGGAAGTTGAACACTGCTTTGAATTATTGACCGAGAATGGCTTTTAAGGGTCATCTAAACAGTAAGTTGTGAATTGTAGCCTCCTTGTCTGAACCCAAAGCCTGGCTGTCTTCTTAAAAGTGGTTAAGTGGAAGTTATTGATGACAGCTCTAGTGAGATTTGGCATTAGGCTTTAATTATACCTTGAAAGGCAAGGAAAATGGAAAATGAAGCCTAATTCAATTGAACAGTTAATCACTAAGCAATAATCACAAAAAAAAAAAATTTCACCCAAGTGCAGCTCACATGGAAGATTGGTATCAGTAATTAGATTTATGCTGCTCTTCTTAAGATTTTTTGGAGCAAGAGAGGGATGTTTTATTTAACCTATTTGAAAATCTGTATGCATGGACATATAAACCTGGGACTTCCTTAAAATGCAAGAATGGAACTAAAGATACTCATTATTTTAAGTCTCCCAAGCACATTAATCTTGAGTTCCTGGTCAGTACCAACCATGTTAGAAATAGTCAAGGTGCAAAGCAGAGAGGCGTTACCAAACAAAGACTCATATTTTGGAAATAACTCTTATTAAAACCTTAGAATGTGATTACAATGATTGAACACACTAAAGGTACATTAAAATGTACTTAACACATCAACATTTCTGCAAAATTTTCTGGCGGTTTAGTTTGTGCATTTTACTCATTGGGAAATATAGGGGTGTGCAGCTTGTTTATTTCCAGTCTCTGCCATTATCCAGTCAAATGGAGCTACTTACATCAAATACAGCATTGTTCTAAGACATTCCAAAATTCAATAAACTCTTTGTAAGACTGCCACAATTTTACCATGTTGAACCACATGATATTGCTGATGTCCAAGCACTTTTTTTTACCTAAAAATACGGTAGCGTCATATGGTTCAACCTATTAGAAACAGACAAATTATGATCAAGTTTCTCTAATTCTGGAATGGAGTTGGATAGAGTTATAGTCATGACCTCCATTGTTTAGGGAAACACTTTGGTTGAAAAAACTGAGTGGCACTTATCTTTGCCTATTAAAGTTGAACATTAAAAAGCTTCATTAATTCATGTGACTCTTCTCCTCCTCCTGAAGCAATTTCAAATGAAAAAGCAGTGACACTAAAAGATGTTAACAGAGTTATCTCTGCAAATATAGGTTAATTTTTCCTATCTATAATTTGCCATATTTTCCAAATTTCCATGACGAACAAGTATTTTAAAATCAGAAACATGTTGTTTTTAAAAATTAAAGGAAGTTGAATTTTAAATATCACATTAAAATCTGAAAAGAGCAAGTTGTATAATAAATAGGACTATTCCTTCGGAAAAAATACCTATGAATAATTCTAAGGAGTGACTTGTTTATTACCATCACCCACACCCCCAATTTCTCTTCCTGTTGACAAGTAGTCAGGGTAGTTGACACTTCCAGTTTCACTTGAGCTGATTTGTGACACTTATTAGTCAACCAATTTAGGAGCCCAATGTGCTTTGGTGGTCTAATGTCACCTCTGGTCACATATTAACCTCATTTTGGCTTAAATGCTCCATTTAAATGGGAAACCCTATCCAGCTGGCAGGGGAATAGCACTTGCTTTAAATTGGACATTATTTTGAATTACAGTCAACTCTGTAATTCAGTGTGATGTGGCTGCTAAAAAGCTAAGGATCTTAGACTGCATTAATAAAAGTGTAATTTCTGGTTTATGGGAAGTAATCGTCTTTCTATATTCTGATCAAACCACATCTGGAGTATTATGTTCAATTACAGGTCAACATTTTAAGTACCATGGCAAATTAGAATATGACCCGAAGAGGAAAATCAGGATGGGAAAGGGTCTGAAAGCCACTGTCATTTTTAAGGAACAGGAAATGGACAGAGGACTAGGTGGTATAGAGAACGTAATAGCTGGCTTCATATGTTTAAACTGGCTGAACGTAAATGAGAGATGGAATCCTGCATTGTTCAGAAGCAACTTGAATATGGGTTTTACATGAATGCAAGAGGATATTAAAATGGAGCATCTTTTATCCCTCATTTGACTGAGACCACAAAAGGCTGGAGACAAGCCATTAAGTGGCAAGTGTTTCAACAACTTAACGTGAGGTGCCTGATCGTCTGAGCTCCATGTGCAAAAAAGGTGACCAATACAGTTTAATAGGTTACCAGTGTAGTATTCGAGAGTGAAAGTTGTCTGAGAGAGTTGTTGGAGAGCAACAGCATTGTCCCTACCCTGAAGGAAGAAGGACCAGGGGTCCCAACCCTTCCCAGAAAGCAGAGTGAGACAGGTGGAAGCACTCAGAGAGCTTGATTTATGCCTCTGGAGTACACGGAGCACAGAGACTAATGCGAGACCCAAACCAGCAAAAGCCCAGAGGTGGAGGCTGTGGTTAGCTAGCCACACTGACCTCGGACAATGGAACAAGGAGAGGAATCTCACAAGGAACGACCTGAAGCTGGCCTTCCATGTGTGCTACATAAAGCTGCTCAACTGAGTTGGCAAGCAGAGGCTGAAAGACACCCACTTCTCTGATCCACATGAATGGGGACACATCTACCCACTTGAATGGGATGCATATTCACTGGGCACTTATTTTTTGTCAGGTACCGTGGTAGTTACTGGGGATAAACTTCTGAGCAAAACAGATGCAAACCTTGCTATTACAGAGCTTACAGTACAGCTGAAAACACAGACATCAAACAAGGAATCATAAGCATCACGAGGATAACAAGGTTAACTAGGGATTATAATAACACCAGACATCACCTAAAAACTGCTGTGTTCCAACCCTATAACAATACTGGGTGCAGATATGATAAGCAAGAACCCAAAATGAAAGAGAGATTGATGAGCTGTCCTCCTAGGTACTAGCCTGTTTGGACCAGTTTGGCCAACCTATGAAGAAGCAATATAGCAGTAGTGTTAAAAGTTTATGGCCGGGCGCGGTGGCTCAAGCCTGTAATCCCAGCACTTTGGGAGACCGAGACGGGCGGATCACGAGGTCAGGAGATCGAGACCGTCCTGGCTAACACAGTGAAACCCCGTCTCTACTAAAAATACAAAAAACTAGCCGGGCGAGATGGCGGGCGCCTGTAGTCCCAGCTACTCGGGAGGCTGAGGCAGGAGAATGGCGTGAACCCGGGAGGCGGAGCTTGCAGTGAGCTGAGATCCGGCCACTGCACTCCAGCCCGGGCGACAGAGCGAGACTCCGCCTCAAAAAAAAAAAAAAAAAAAAAAAAAGTTTATAAAGTGAGGCTCACTCCATTACCATACGTATGTATTTTATTTTATCTAGGTAACTGTAGGGAAGCACTGCAACATTTAACAAGAGATCTGAAAAGCATTCTGTTCCTTTCCTAGAAATCTTTATTGCTGCAAATGTTCGTCATTCTTATAGAGAGGTGAGTGAAGACAGAGGAACAAAGACCTTTGCTATATCTGGGTTGTATTATATTAGTCAGCTTGGGCTGCTATAACAAAATACCACAGACTGGATGATTTAAAGACATTCGTTTTCTCACAGTTCTGGAAGCTAAAAGTGCAAGATGAAGGGGCCAGCATGGTCAATTGCTGGTGAGGGCTCTTTTCCTGCCTTACAGATGGCTGCCTTCTTGCTATGTTCTTACAGAGTGGAGAGAGAGAGAGAGCTCTCTTTTCTGGTATCTCTTTCTTTTCTTCTAAGGGCACCAGCCCTGTTAGGCTAGGGTCTCACCCTTATGACCTCATTTAACCTTTATCACCTCCTCACAGGTCCTATTTCCAAATACAGTCACCCTGGTGGTTAGGGCTTCAATATATAAAATTTGGGGAGACACAGTTCAATTCATAGAATGTATTTTCAAAAAGACCAAAAAGACCTGGCTAGAATTTTCTGACAAAGAGCCCAGATAAGCAAACATTAATCAAAACTAAAATAAACAAGTGTCCTTGCCTTGCCCTGAGATATAGAGTGGGGCTGGAAAGCTGCTCTAGTAATCTTTTGTGACAGCAAAACAGAAGCCTTTGAGACCAAATTCAAACATTTGAACAAATGCTCCAGCTTTCACAATGACTTTTTGATGAGAGTATGAGGTGGAGGGAGAAGTTGGGCATAGTATCTCCTGATAAACTTTTTCCAGTCCATACCTGTGGAGACTTACCAAATCTCATTGCAAAGGCCTGGTATATACGGTCCACCTGTACCTCCTGCATTACTACTAGTGAGCTGTGAGTAACAACAGACTTTCTCTTTGAAAATAAGAGCAGAAGCTGAAGATATCCTCTTTTTAGCATGATCAGTGTATGACAAAGCATTGCATTTCTCCATGAGGTTGGAGTCATTAATGCAAGTAGTGAACTGGGTAATAGACACAATTTGTAGTAAGATGTGTTGTCAACCTCTCCATAAATGCTGTAAAGCCACTCTGAGTGTTTTTGTGATTAGCCAAATCTGGTGTGTACTAGGTTGGCAATATACAAAGCCATGGAAAGACTAAGAAAGACTCAAAGACCGTGACATTAATCTACATGGGAATGCAGCATTTGAATGTTAAATAAATAATTTGTCAAGCATGCTTTTTAAAAGATTTCCTTAAAAAATAATTACACATATAATACTACAACAACAATCAAAAGCAAAAAAAAAATTGCTTCCAATCTCAATCTCATAATTACAACAAAACAATTCAGTGTCTCCTTTTCTCCTTGTCCATTTGAACAAGGAAATGTCATATACACAGAACAGAAAAAGGAACATGTTTTGGGACTGACAAAGTAAAGAATATCTGTGTACTGTAAAATAATGTAGTAAGGAATTATAACATTGGAAACACAGAGCCAAAGCAGTAGTAGAGTGACTATAGATAGCTTAGTGGAACCATGTGGAAGACTGACTTTCACTTCTTTTAAACCTTAAGAAATTACTGCCAGGAAAGTGACTCTGTTCTCAGTCACTACTGTGTTGTGGCAGTGCATAAATACCGACTGGAGTGCCAGCTGGTTAGCCACATGTCCCTGGGTCACCACGATGCTTCTGCTCATTCAAAAGGACTTTACCAGGCTTCAGTTGACACGTGTTCCACAGCGACACCAAATGGTAACAAGAGAAACAACAGCAGCATACATTGTGACCCTCTTCAGATGATTATATTTCTTGGTTTTATTTCCTCCGTGAACTTATCACCAATGAGTATTATTCTCTGAACCAGATAAACATATTTGAAATTTTTGAAAGTAACTTACAGGTTGGGATTAAATACAGGAGAAGGATTTTCCTGGGATAAAAGTAATGGGGGACAGGAGAAGGATAATAATGTTAAGTTGATTTGTTTGAATAAAACAGGGGAAGAAAAATATATAAAGAAGAAAAATAAAATGTGCACAAGATCTCTGCCCACATAAAACTTGTTGACATTTTAATCATTAAGAGTTTTACACATATATGACTGGAAGATTCAAACACTACAGGAAACTAGAAAATGAAAATTAAGTGTATCCTTTACTCTTCTGCTCTGCTAGTGCATTTAACCAAGGAAAGTGGGAAAATTCTGCCACTATATTTAAAGAAGGAAAATGTGAAAATTCTGGGTCCTCCCAGAAGCAGACACTGAGCTAGAACTAGATGTGCAAAAAACTCATTCGGGGAAGTACTTGTGAAAGAAAATAGGAAGAGAGTTGAGAGAAGCTTGACGAGCAGTCAAAACATGATGCAGTTCTGACCTGAGGGAAGGAGGTGTGGAAGGAAAGAGGCGAAGTTACAGCTTCTTAAACTTGTGTACAGTTTTAGGGAAATTATAGCAAGACAATTTAGGAGTCCTAAGTCCAAGATCACTTGTCCAAGAAGACCTCTGTCTCAGGAGCAGGCCTGTCTTAATATCCCTGCTGGGCTCAGTCACTAGCCAGGAGCAACCAGTGAGTGAGAAGCTTGGCTTTGAGCTCAATGCAGCAGTACGTTTTAAATGGCAGTAGTTGGGGTTTCCCGTCAATTATGCTCTCCGCAGCCAAGATTTGAGGGGTGCTTTCTCTTGGCTATTCTCTTAAGCAATTTTTGCCATTTCTCCCATAATTTTGAAAATAAATATGGTTTCAATCATCAATTTTTATTTATAAAAATGACTCCAGTCTATAAACTGTTGTGCATCGTACTAACAATGTAATACATCTTGATATTTCCCTATGGTTTCACATAGAACTACCTACCTATTTTTATTATTTGCCTAGTATTGTGTCCTATAGTTATAAGATAATTTTTAACTGGACTGATAACACTTCTTTTTAACACAAATTTTGCTACTAAAAACTTCTGTAATAAAAAATTATCAAATTCCACAGTGATAATTTATAATTATATTGATAAGGTATAATGATGGCATCACTGAGTGCCACTGTTGGGTTCCTGCAGACTCTGAAAGAAAAATTCGCATGCAGGAGGTTTATTAAGGAAAGCTCTTAGAATTGGCACCCAAGGAAGCTGGGGAAAGGGTGAAGGATCAGGCGGTAGGAGAAGGTGGCACAGTCTCAGTGACCCTGGGGGACTCTAAATCTCAATGGTCCTTCAGAGATGCCCCAAGTTAAATTAAGGGGATCTTCATATGCCCCAGTTGACTAATTCTTGGATATGAGTTGCTGTGAAAAACGGCTACGATCTTGAACTAGGCAACTCTCTTCAGTTGGGGAATTTTCTAAGTGTGCTAACACCTGGGAGCTGTTGTCAGCTCTCCCAGCCCCTAGAGAAACAAGTCCTTCTCCACGGAAGGGGGTTCTGGGCAGCACATCACAGACTCCATCATCCATACACCAAGTTTAAGTGTATATAATTTTTTTTTAAAAAAAAACATTGCTAAATTCCCCTTCAGAAAATTCCAACTATAAAGGAATGCTTGCTTATTTCTCCGAATCCTTGGAAAATCAGCATATTATCATACTTTTATTAATAGTTTCACTGGTATAATAGATTAGAACTTGAGTATCATTGCCATCTTTATTTGAAACTTTTAAAAATTTATGAATGATATTGAGCTTCTTCATATTAGACACTTGCTTTTCCCTTTTCTGTAAACTGTCAGTTCAGATCATTTCTATAGGGTTGTGTTAGTCTTTTTCTAATTGATTTGTAAAAATTCTATGTTAAACTAGCAAAACTGACTTTGTCACCGTAAGTTCTGCAAATACGTTTCCTACTTCATTCATGGTCTTTTTGCCATCATAAAAATCTTAATTTCTATATGTACCATGTACAACTTTTCTTTATGAATTCTATAATTTTATGCCTTCCTTTCTGCCAGTTAATAAATACCCAAGCTTTTATCTAGAAATCTCATATGTTTTCTGCTTTTAAAACTTTTGTTATTGTAAAATAATATACATAGAAAAGATATAAAAGGCATAATTGTACAGTTTAATGAATTATCACTAAGGAAATATCTTACGTAACCAGATACAGGTCACTCAGAGCATTGTCAGCACCCCAGAAACCTTCTGTGTTTCTCCTTCCAACCATAGCCTCCTCTGCACCCCCGAAACCACTACTTTGACTTTTATGATATTTATCCGCTTGTACCTTTAGTAAGTTTCACAAACCAAACATGGTCAAAATGGAACCCTTGTCCCATGTCCTCTTCCTGTTACCACAAGAAGACCCTGCTCCTTATCTGCTTTTTTCCCATCTTGGTAAATAACACGCTGTCTAGCATAGCTCAAGTCATCCCTGATGGCTACCCTTCACTCCCACATTTGATCCTTCGCTTACCCTGGTACCACTACCTGAAGACCATAGCCTAATCGGTATATTTCCATGGCTAACTCCCTGCATCAAGTCCCCACATCTCTTTCCTGGAGAATTTCAAAAGCTTCCTTACCTGTCTCCCAGATTGTTTTGTCTGTCTATCAGACATTTTCAGTAGTGTGCTAGCAAATGTTTACTAGGGGAAGAAAACCTTTACTTTCTAGCATTTGCTCATTTCCACATTATAAATACTCCCAACATGGCTGATTTCAAGGATGCACTTGTTAAGCAGAGGGCTTGCAAAATTCCCGCAAATTTAACAACAGTTGCTTGGAGCCTATGAGGTCGGCTCCAGCATATTACTGTCCGGCCTTCATATCATACTCAGAGGGATCTTTGCAAAATGTGAACTAGATCTCCTTCCATATTTTTCTATAATACTTAGCATAAGGATTTACGATAGGGATTTACTGATTTTTATTTCTACTTATAAGCTTTCCTTCCATTTTATAATCCATATCAAAATAAATAAAATCTGGAAGATAACCAAATGACAATTACAAATTACTTTTTACACATATGTGCTCTCTTCAGATTTATTTTGAAATTAAATCATATTTATAATTTTTGTAATTCTATTTTACTAGATTTTATTCCTCACCAGAAAAAAAAAAAAAGTATAGCAATACTTCCGGGTTCCTAAATTCTCCACATTGATTCTTCTCTTAATCAAACATTTTTATCTACACATTATAACTTCATAGATCATTTGTGGGTGATATATGGTATGTACACTATGTGCCTACTCCCTTCTGTTCTCACCTATGTCTAAGAATCTTTCTGTCTCGGCCGGGCGCGGTGGCTCAAGCCTGTAATCCCAGCACTTTGGGAGGCCGAGACGGGCGGATCACGAGGTCAGGAGATCGAGACCATCCTGGCTAACACAGTGAAACCCCGTCTCTACTAAAAATACAAAAACTAGCCGGGCGAGGTGACGGGCGCCTGTAGTCCCAGCTACTCGGGAGGCTGAGGCAGGAGAATGGCATAAACCCGGAGGCGGAGCTTGCAGTGAGCTGAGATCCGGCCACTGCACTCCAGTCCGGGCGACAGAGCGAGACTCCGCTTCAAAAAAAAAAAAAAAAAAAAAAAAAAAAGAATCTTTCTGTCTCTTCCTTCCACATGGATAGCATGTGTAAGAAAATCTTGGGTTTGGTAGAGAGGTAGATATTGTTGCTAGAGAAGAATGCATTCTAATAATCTTGTAAAATATATTTTCTTTGCAGTAGAAAGATAACCAACAATTTTTTTAGGTTGCATAAATTATAGATCTTGCCTGTTCAGTTCCAGAAATAGGCAGTATACAATTGACAAAAGATCTCCTTGTTGTCTTTCAAGATAGAAACTATGCAGCAGGAACCATCAATGTGTCTGTCAGTTCAGTTCCACAGAACGAGTTACAAGTGGACATCCCTACTGCAGCAAGACTGTTGCTCTTAATTACAATAGTGTTGCAAATTTTCTTCTATTTTTCCCCCTGTGCTTTTAGGGGTGTTTTATTTAGAATTTTAGAGACTTTATATCAATGACTGCTAACCTGGCACTATTTTTCAATACAGAGTCCTAACCATCTTTGAATTCTGGTTGTCTAGTGGAATACCTGAAACTTCAGCCCTAACCTCCACATTTGCAGAGGATGACAAAGCACCTACAATTCTAGGCCTGAGCAAATTGGGTAAAGTGTCAAAGTACTAGATAAAAGGCTAAAATTAGATGCGTTGATTGTTGGTCAGTTCGAACCAGAATCTTTGAGTTAGAGTCAAAAGTTAGGAGTTAGAAAGAGTAAAAAACTTTTAAGATCACAGGGGCTTTTGAAAACTGGAAAGGAAACTGGATTTAAGAAAGACCAGGTTAGAAACAAGCAAGTTCTGGGCAGTCTAGAATTATCATCATAAAAGTAATTAGAACTTCCTTATCTTAACTTCACCATTCAGTGGATGTCTGGTAAGTAGTATTTTCAGGTAGAGAGTTGGAGAGAAATTCCTGGCCTATGGCAATGTTTCAGTATTTTAGCTCAAGTTTTTCAACAGCTGTGATGAATGTGCAAGTGGTTTATTAAGCAAGTCACCCCAAGAAGTATCCGTGAGGATATGGAGCAACATTATAGATAGAGAAGCCAAGAAATAATAACTTTGGGTCATTTCCAGACCCAGCCCGATTCCACAAGAGATCTGAACATTCATGACATAACAGAGTTTGTCCCGTCTCAAAGCAAACTGATGGGATTTCGAAGCTGCCCCTAGTTAGTCATTGACTGAAGGCTGTCCCTGTAGGGCTATAAATTCCCCAACATTTTCAGCTCTGTCTGGGGGAAGCTGTCCCTGGGGTTCACAGATAACTTTGGAACAAAGTTGCAGGTACAAGTACTGATAAGTAATATGCAGTCAAGGACTGGGGGACAAGTATAGAGAACTGCAGGCATCTACTCTACTTCTTAAATGTGGGTAATTGTTCAATGGATGATGGATGACCAATCAGAAAACCTCAGGACTCCAAGCAACATGCAGTGTAGTTAGGAGGGAGCAGGCAAGGTTTGGACAGATAATAAAATAAAAAGTGTAAAAAAGGAGGTACAGAGATAAACCTTATCTTTCTCAAAATTATGCCATATCATGTACAAATTTACTTATACCTTCAATGGAAACATCCAATATGCTGGTTTCTTTCCTAACTCAAAAACCTGTTCTTGGTTCTTAGAATTCCTTTAAAACATTGTTAATATTGTTATAAAGGGTTTCCTCAGGTGAAATCCATTTTCTGTGTGATTTTTCTTTTTTTTTTTTTTTTTTTTTGGTCTTTTCTTGCAAGCTACCCAATCAGAGTCCTTCCTACATAGACGTTTTTTTTCCCTCTGTTAGGGCCTTGCATCAGCAAATCCATGTAGGGTAGAATATAGAAAATAATTTTCATTCAATTGCTCATTTGCTTACTCACTCATTCAATGGTAAATATGCATTGGGTCCCTACCATAAGACAAGAACTAGGAATGGAACGGTGAATGAGGCAGTTCTTTCTCTAGCTTCCAGGGACATACTTGTTTGTCATGACTTTCTTGGTGATGGGCAAAACTTCACAACCTCCTCAACAAGGTAATTTTGTGAATGTATTCAAAACAGTTTATTGAGCATGCACTAGGTGAAGACTACTATACATGTTATGATGAATAAAAAATCAGTCCTTTGTGGACATGGCTCTTCAGGTGTTTATAGCCACTGTGTAATTAATGAAAGATCTCCTTGTTGTCTTTCAAGATGAAAACTATGCAGCAGGAGCCATGAATGTGTCTGTCAGTTCAGTTTCATAGACACGATTACAAGTGGACATCCCTACTGTAGTAAGTTGGCTCTAATTCTTAACTAGACTAGCTGGAAGTCTGGGAGTGGTGGGTAGGAAGATTATTAGGCAGCCTCAGCGTAGTCTCTAACTAATAGATCAATTGAAAATAAAAGGAAATGGGGTGGCAGAATTGGTGTATCATGACCATTTACTGTATGTCAGGTTATGTCAAAAAAAACAAAAAAGAAAAACCTTTATATGTGTGCTGTCATTTAATATTAAGAAAGTGAGCCTTTTCCTAGCCAGGGGAACTGAGACACACAACACCTGGAAAATTGGGTAACTCCCACCCTAATACTGCGCTTTAAGCAAACGGGCACACCAGGAGATTATATCCCACACCTGGCCAGGAGTGTCCCACGCCCACGGAGCCTCCCTCATTGCTAGCACAGCAATCTGAGATCTAACTGCAAGACAGCAGTGAGGCTAGGGGAGGGGTGCCCACCATTGCTGAGGCTTAAGTAGGTAAAAAAAGCCCTGGGAAGATCGAACTGGGTGGAGCTCACAGCAGCTCAAGGAGGCCTGCCAGTCTCTGTAGACTCCACCTCTGGGGACAGGGGACAGCTAAACAACAACAACAACAACAACAAAAAAAAAAAATAGCAGCAGAAACCTCTGCAGACACAAACGACTCTGTCTGACAGCTTTGAAGAGAGCAGTGGATCTCCCAACACGGAGGCTGGGATCTGAGAACGGACAGACTGCCTGCTCAAGTGGGTCCCTGACCCCTGAGTAGCCTAACTGAGAGACATCCTCCACTGAGGCAGACTGACACCCCACACCTCACAGGGTGGAGTACACCCCTGAGAGGAAGCTTCCAAAGCAAGAATCAGACAGGTACACTCGCTGTCCAGCAGTATTCTATCTTCTGCAGCCTCTGCTGCTGACACCAAGTCAAACAGGGACTGGAATGGACCTCAAGCAATCTCCAACAGACCTACAGCTGAGGGTCCTGACTGTTAGAAGGAAAACTAACAAACAGGAAGGACACCCACACCAAAACCCCGTCAGTACGTCACCATCATCAACGACCAGAGGCAGATAAAACCACAAAGATGGGGAAAAATCAGGGCAGAAAAGCTGGAAATTCAAAGAATAAGAGTGCATCTCCCCCTCCACAGGAACGCAGCTCATCGCCAACAATGGATCAAAGCTGCACGGAGAATGACTTTGACGAGATGAGAGAAGAAGGCTTCAGTCCATCAAACCTCTCAGAGCTAAAGGAGGAATTACGTACCCAGCACAAAGAAACTAAAAATCTTGGAAAAAGAGTGGAAGAACTGATAACCAGAATAATTAATGCAGAGAAGCCCATAAACGAACTGACAGAGATGAAAACCATGACACGAGAAATACATGACAAATGCACAAGCTTCAGTAACCGACTCGATCAACTGGAAGAAAGAGTATCAGCGATTGAGGATCAAATGAATGAAATGAAGCGAGAAGAGAAGTCTAAAGAAAAAAAAAGAAAAAGAAATGAACAAAGCCTGCAAGAAGTATGGGATTATGTAAAAAGACCAAATCTATGTTTGATTGGGGTGCCTGAAAGTGAGGGAGAAAATGGAACCAAGTTGGAAAACACTCTTCAGGATATCATCCAGGAGAACTTCCCCAACCTAGTAGGGCAGGCCCACATTCAAATTCAGGAAATACAGAGAACGCCACAAAGATACTCCTCCAGAAGAGCAACTCCAAGACACATAATTGCCAGATTCACCAAAGTTGAAATGAAGGAAAGAATCTTAAGGGCAGCCAGAAAGAAAGGTTGGGTTACCCATAAAGGGAAGCCCATCAGAATAACAGCAGATCTCTTGGCAGAAACTCTACAAGCCAGAAGAAAGTGGGGGCTAATATTCCACATTCTTAAAGAAAAGAATTTTAAACCTAGAATTTCATATCCAGCCAAACTAAGTTTCATAAGTGAAGGAGAAATAAAATCCTTTACAGATAAGCAAATGCTTAGAGATTTCGTCACCACCAGGCCTGCCTTACAAGAGACCCTGAAGGAAGCACTAAACATGGAAAGGAACAACTGGTACCAGCCATTGCAAAAACATGCCAAAATGTAAAGACCATCGAGGCTAGGAAGAAACTGCATCAACTAACGAGCAAAATAACCAGTTCATATCATAATGGCAGGATCAAGTTCACACATAACAATATTAACCTTAAATGTAAATGGACTAAATGCTCCAATTAAAAGACACAGACTGGCAAATTGGATAAAGAGTCAAGACCCATCAGTCTGCTGTATTCAGGAGACCCATCTCACATGCAGAGACATACATAGGTTCAAAATAAAGGGATGGAGGAAGATCTACCAAGCAAATGGAGAACAAAAAAAAGCAGGGGTTGCAATCCTAGTCTCTGATAAAACAGACTTTAAACCATCAAAGATCAAAAGAGACAAAGAAGGCCATTACATAATGGTAAAGGGATCAATTCAACAGGAAGAGCTAACTCTCCCAAATATATATGCACCCAATACAGGAGCACCCAGATTCATAAAGCAAGTCCTTAGAGACTTACAAAGGGACTTAGACTCCCATACAATAATAATGGGAGACTTCAACACTCCACTGTCAACATTAGACAGATCAATGAGACAGAAAGTTAACAAGGATATCCAGGAATTGAACTCATCTCTGCACCAAGCGGACCTAATAGACATCTACAGAACTCTCTACCCCAAATCAACAGAATATACATTCTTCTCAGCACCACATCGCACTTATTCCAAAATTGACCACATAATTGGCAGTAAAGCACTCCTCAGCAAATGTACAAAAACAGAAATTATAACAAACTGTCTCTCAGACCACAGTGCAATCAAACTAGAACTCAGGACTAAGAAACTCAATCAAAACCGCTCAACTACATGGAAACTGAATAACCTGCTCCTGAATGACTAGGGTACATAATGAAATGAAGCAGAAATAAAGATGTTCTTTGAAACCAATGAGAACAAAGATACAACATACCAGAATCTCTGGGACACATTTAAAGCAGTGTGTAGAGGGAAATTTATAGCACTAAATGCCCCAGAGAAAGCAGGAAAGATCTAAAATTGACACTCTGACATCACAATTAAAAGAACTAGAGGAGCAAGAGCAAACACATTCAAAAGCTAGCAGAAGGCAAGAAATAACTAAGATTAGAGCAGAACTGAAGGAGATAGAGACACAAAAAACCCTCCAAAAATCAATGAATCCAGGAGTTGGTTTTTGAAAAGATCAACAAAATTGACAGACCGCTAGCAAGACTAATAAAGAAGAAAAGAGAGAGGAATCAAATAGATGCAATAAAAAATGAGAAAGGGGATATCACCACCGACCCCAAAGAAATACAAACTACCATCAGAGAATACTATAAACACCTCCACGCAAATCAACGAGAAAATCTAGAAGAAATGGATAATTTCCTGGAGACTTACACTCTTCCAAGACTAAACCAGGAAGAAGTTGAATCCCTGAATAGACCAATAGCAGGCTCTGAAATTGAGGCAATAATTAATAGCCTACGAACCAAAAAAAGTCCAGGACCAGATGGATTCACAGCTGAATTCTACCAGAGATACACGGAGGAGCTGGTACCATTTCTTCTGAAACTATTCCAATCAATAGAAACGAGGGAATCCTCCCTAACGCATTTTATGAGGCCAACATCATCCTGATACCAAAGCCTGGCAGAGACACAACAAAAAAAGAGAATTTTAGACCAATATCCCTGATGAACATCGATGCAAAAATCCTCCATAAAATACTGGCAAACCGGATCCAGCAGCACATCAAAAAGCTTACCCACCATGATCAAGTGGGTTTCATCCCTGGGATGCAAGGCTGGTTCAACATACGCAAATCAATAAACGTAATCCAGCATATAAACAGAACCAAAGACAAGAACCACATGATTATCTCAATAGATGCAGAAAAGGCTTTTGACAAAATTCAACAGCCCTTCATGCTAAAAACGCTCAATAAATTTGGTATTGATGGAACGTACCTCAAAATCATAAGAGCTATTTATGACAAACCCACAGCCAATATCATACTGAATGGGCAAAAACTGGAAAAATTCCCTTTGAAAACTGGCACAAGACAGGGATGCCCTCTCTCACCACTCCTATTCAACATAGTGTTGGAAGTTCTGGCTAGGGCAATCAGGCAAGAGAAAGAAATCAAGGGTATTCACTTAGGAAAAGAAGAAGTCAAATTGTCCCTGTTTGCAGATGACATGATTGTATATTTAGAAAACCCCATTGTCTCAGCCCAAAATCTCCTTAAGCTGATAAGAAACTTCAGCAAAGTCTCAGGATACAAAATTAATGTGCAAAAGTCACAAGCATTCTTATACACCAGTAACAGACAAACAGAGAGCCAAATCAGGAATGAACTTCCATTCACAATTGCTTCAAAGAGAATAAAATACCTAGGAATCCAACTTACAAGGGATGGAAAGGACCTCTTCAAGGAGAACTACAAACCACTGCTCAGTGATTTCAAAGAGGACACAAACAAATGGAAGAACATACCATGCTCATGGATAGGAAGAATCAATATTGTGAAAATGGCCATACTGCCCAAGGTTATTTATAGATTCAATGCCATCCCCAGCAAACTACCAATGAGTTTCTTTACAGAATTGGAAAAAACTCCTTTAAAGTTCATATGGAACCAAAAAAGAGCCCGCATTGCCAAGACAATCCTAAGTCAAAAGGACAAAGCTGGAGGCATCACGCTACCTGACTTCAAACTATACTACAAGGCTACAGTAACCAAAACAGCATGGTACTGGTACCAAAACAGAGATATAGACCAATGGAACAGAACAGAGTCCTCAAAATAATACCACACATCTACAGCCATCTGATCTTTGACAAACCTGAGAGAAACAAGAAATGGGGAAAGGATTCCCTATTTAATAAATGGTGCTGGGAAAATTGGCTAGACATAAGTAGAAAGCTGAAACTGGATCCTTTCCTTACTCCTTATACAAAAATTAATTCAAGACGGATTAGAGACTTAAATGTTAGACCTAATACCATAAAAACCCTAGAAGAAAACCTAGGTAATACCATTCAGGACATAGGCATGGGCAAGGACTTCATGTCTAAAACACCAAAAGCAACGGCAACAAAAGCCAAATTGACAAATGGATCTAATTAAACTAAAGAGCTTCTGCCCAGCAAAGAAACTACCATCAGAGTGAACAGGCAACCTACAGAATGGGAGAAAAGTTTTGCAATCTACTCATCTGACAAAGGGCTAATATCCAGAACCTACAAAGAACTCAACAAATTACAAGAAAAAACAAACAACCCCATCAAAAGTGGGCAGACGATATGAACAGACATTTCTCAAAAGAAGACATTCATACAGCCAACAGACACATGAAAAAATGCTCATCATCACTGGCCATCAGAGAAATGCAAATCAAAACCACAATGAGATACCATCTCACACCAGTTAGAATGGCAATCATTAAAAAGTCAGGAAACAACAGGTGCTGGAGAGGATGTGGAGAAATAGGAACACTTTTACACTGTTGGTGGGATTGTAAACTAGTTCAACCATTATGGAAAACAGTATGGCGATTCCTCAAGGATCTAGAACTAGAAGTACCATATGACGCAGCCATCCCATTACTGGGTATATACCCAAAGGATTATAATCATGCTGCTATAAAGACACATGCACACGTATGTTTATTGTGGCACTATTCACAATAGCAAAGACTTGGAATCAACCCAAATGTCCATCAGTGACACACTGGATTAAGAAAATGTGGCACATATACACCATGGAATACCATGCAGCCATAAAAAAGGATGAGTTTGAGTCCTTTGTAGGGACATGGATGCAGCTCAAAACCATCATTCTCAGCAAACTATCGCAAGAACAGAAAACCAAACACTGCATGTTCTCACTCACAGGTGGGAACTGAACAATGAGATCACCTGGACTCGGGAAGGGGAACATCACACACCGGGGCCTATCACGGGGAGGGGGGAGGGAGGAGGGATTGCATTGGGAGTTATACCTGATGTAAATGACGAGTTGATGGGTACAGCACACCAACATGGCACAAGTATACATATGTAACAAATCTGCACCTTACGCACATGTACCCTAGAACTTAAAGTATAATTTAAAAAAAATAAATAAAATAAATTAAAAAAAGAAAATGAGTTACATTATTGTTATCCGCATTTAGTAAATAAGAGAACAAAAACTGAAAAGATTTTTTTGTCCAACTTTACAATGTAAGTGGTTAAAATTGTCTTCAAAGTAGGATATTTGACCATAAGCTCATGTTCTTCTAATACATCATGCTGTAGGTATGAGCTGAGTGGAGTATTAAAAAAAAAAGTAAAAGAAAAAAAAAGAAAAATAATACATCATTGTGGACACTGGAGAGTATTTGAAATAATATTTCTTACCCTCTGACACTAAGACAGAAAGTCTATTTAAGAACTCTCTAAAACTCATTAGGCTGAAACGTCATAGAAGGGAATTTATAAATAAGCTAATTATGAGATTGTAGCTGGACAGAAGGGCTGGGAGAAAGGAAAACACATATCACCAAGAAAATAATTGAGGTATAAGGAAAAGGTCTTCAGTCCTTTCACTAGTAAATGAATACTCCGAATGAGCATCTGGACTTTTGAACACTTGGAACACAACCAAAGCCCTGAACTTTCCAAAGCTCAAGCACAACTAATGATTAGTCGGCCTAATAAATATAAGGTTAGATTATCACACCCCCCCATGTGTGGAAGAAAAATCAATAATACCAGCTTCATATTAAATAAAAGCCTTTTGGTTCTCAAACACAGTCTAAGGGCAGATACATTTATGAACTGAAAGTATGATGAACTCAGTGCCGGTCAAGGGGTCATTGGACTCAAGACATTCCTGAAACACCACATTGTTTATCATTTCTTACTAAGTATATTCTAGGTCATAGGTCATTAAAAAAGTATATCAGCAACAAACAATTTAGCAACTCTTCATGTAGAAATAGGTTAGAACCATGTATCCTTTAAGTTTTCTGCTTAGCTGTTGAATTTCACATAGGCACATTTGAGTTTATCAAACAGCATTACTGAGCGTCTAATATATGCTCATCTCTGTGCTAAGTACTGTGAGAGACAGAATGATGCATTATCATTAGAAGATTATACTATAATTGAGGAGATCAGTGTAAATATCAAATATCCTAGATTTTTCCAAAATAGATCCAATTTCAAGCATTTTACGCCATTGGTAAAAATGTGTCTTCCTTTTTGGTTCAGAATATATGGGCAACATAGAAGTTATTTCTAGATATATGAATAAAATTCTGAGCAACAGACGTTAAGTGACAAGTGGTCGTACCTGTTAAATACCTTTTGAATCCATCCATTTCTCTCCATCTTGATTGCCAGAATTCAGCCCTGGTCATCACCAATTGTTTTACCTGGATTGCAATAATAGACATTTTTCTTATCTCCCCCCTCTTAAAAGACCTCAAAACCATTTTTTTCTTCACCCTGCAGAAACATTTTCTATGAATAATAAATCTTTGCTGAAAAGACTTCCCTTTGCCTTCAGGATAAAGTTTGAACTTCACAGCATATTTTACAAATTATTCAAGAGCCCTGTTGCTTGTCACCCTCTTTAGCCTTACCTAGTAGCAACGTACATTGCTCAATGTACTCTCTGGCCTTTCTGAGCTCTTTCAACTCTTTCACTACTGTCCTTTATGCTGTATCTTAGTACTGTCTGTTACCTCTGACACTGTCACCCTCTCTCCTCTTGCCCCAATACACATTTTTCAGATAACGTAGACATTTTCTAGATCATTCTACTCATCCTTCTAATCTCATCTTAAATGTTGTTTATTCGGGAAGACCTTCTCTGTTTTCTATACTACATTAAACTACCATCACTGTGCTTCCATAATACTTTCCTGCTGTCTCCCTGCCCTGCAATCATCATAGTTTATTTTTTTGTTATTTGTTAATGCACTGTTTTCTCTCCACAGCGGTAAGAATCATAGCTATCTCATTCAACATAATAATAACAACACGGTTCATGAAACATTTTAGGAACTAATTCATTAGAGTGTTGATAAGGGTAGAAGATATTCAAAATACTAAATGACTAGTATGGTATATTAGTCCGTTCTCACATTGCTATAAAGAAATACCTGAGACTGAGGAATTTATAAAGAAAAGAGATTTAATTGATTCACATTTCGGTACAGCTACAGCGGCGTCAAGAAACTTACAATCATGGCAGAAGGGGAAGCAAACATGTCTTTTCATAAGGTGGCAAGAGAGAGAAGTGCAGAATCAAGGGGGAAAGCCCCTTATAAAACTATCAGATCTCATGAGGAGTCACTAACACAAGAACAGCAAGGGGGAAACCACCCTATGATTTAATCACCTCCCATGAGGTCGCTCCCCCAAGACATGGGGATTATAATTCAAGATGAGATTTGGGTGGGAACACACAGCCAGAACATGTCATTCTGCCCCTGGATCCTCCCAAATCTCATCTTTCTCACATTTCAAAAGATAATCATGCCTTCCCAACAGTCCCTCAAAGTCTTAACTCATTCCAGCATTAATTCAAAAGTCCACGTGCAAAGTTTCATCTGAGACAGAGCAAGTTCCTTCCATTTAGGAGCCTATAAAATCAAAAGCAAGTTAGTTACTTCCTAAATACAATGGGGATACAGGTATTGGATAAATGCTCCCATTCCAAATGGGAGAATTTGGCCAAAACAAAGGAGCTACAGGCTCCATGCAAGTCTGAAATCCAGTGGGGCAGCTGTTAAGTCTTAAAGCTCCAAAATGATCTCCTTTGACTTCATGTTTCACCCATGTCATGCTGATACAAGAGGTGGGCTCCCATGGTCTTGGGCAGCTCTGCCCATGTGGCTCTGTAGGGCACAGACCCTGTGGCTGCTTTCATGAACTGGCATTGAGTGTCTGTGATTTTTCCAGGTGCACAGTGCAAGCTGTCAGTGGATCTACCATTCTGGGGTCTGGAGAATGGTGGCCCTCTTCTCATAGCTACACTAGGGAGGGCTGCAAAGGAGACTCTGTATGTGGGCTCCAACCCCACATTTCCCTTCTGAACTCTCCCAGCAGAGGTTCTCCATGAGGGCTCCATCCCTGAAGCAAACTTCTGCCTGGATAACCGGGTGTTTCTGTACATCATCTGAAATTTAGGCAGAGGTTCCCAAACCTCAATTCTTGATGTCTGTGTACCTGAAGGCCCAATAGCATGTAGAAGCCACCAAGGCTTGGGGCTTGCATCTTCTGAAGTGATGGCCTGAGCTATACATTGGCCCCTTTTAGCCACAGCTGGGATGCAGGGCACCAAGTCCTGAGACTGTACAAAGCAGCAAGGTCCTGGGCCTGGCCCATGAAACCATTTTTCCCTGCTAGGCCTCTGGGCCTGTGATGGAAGGGGCTGCTGTAAAGCCCTCTGACATGCCCTGGAGACATTTTCCCCATTGTCTTGGTGATTAACATTTAGCTCTTCGTTTTGTACGCAAATTTCTGCAGCTGGCTTTAATTTCTCCCTGGAAAATGGATTTTTCTTTTCTACCACATTGCCAGGCTATGAAATTTTTAAACTTTTATGCTCTGCTTCCCTTTTAAACATAAGTTCCAATTTCAGATCTCTCTCAAGTTTACAGTTCCACAGATCTATAGCACCAGGGCAAAATGCCACCAGTCCCTGCTAAAGCATAGCAAGAGTGACCTTTGCTCCAATTTCCAATAAGTTTCTCATCTCCATCTGAGACCACCTCACCCTGGACCTCATTGTCCATATCACTATCAGCATTTTCGTCAAAACCATTCAAGTCTCTAGGAGGTTCCACACTTTCTCACATCTTCCTGTTGTCTTCTGAGCCCTCCAAACTCTTCCAACTTCTGCCCATTACCCAGTTTCAAAGTGACTTCCACATTTTCAGGTATCTTTATAGCACTGCCCCCCTCCTTGTACTAATTTACTGTATTAGTCTGTTTCCACACTGCTATAAAAATTATACCCGAGACTGGATGATATATAAATATTATATATTGTGAGGTCCAATTAACTCACATTTCTGCATGGCTGGGGAGGCCTCAGGAAACACACAATAATGGTGAAAGGGGAAGCAAACACATCCATCTTCATAAGGTGGGAGGAGAGAGAAGTGCAGAGCCAAGGCGGAAGATCCCCTTATAAAACCATCAGATCTCATGAGAACTCACTCACTATCATGAGAACAGGATGGGGGAAACCAGCTCCATGATTTCATCACCTCTCATCAGGTCCCACTCTCAACACATGGGGATTATGGGGGATTACAATTCAAGATGAGATTTCGGTGAGGACCCAGAGCCTAACCCTATCATTCTGTCCCTGGTCCCTCCCAAATCTCATGTCCTCATATTTCAAAACCCATTATGCCTTCCCACAGTCCCCCAAAGTCTTATTTCAAAGTTCAGAGTCTCATCTGAGACAAGTCAAGTCCCTTCTGCCCAGTAGCCTGTAAAACGAAAGGCAAGTTAGTTGCTTCCAAGATAAAATGGGGGTACAGGCATTGGATAAATATTACCATTCCAAATGGGAGAAACTGGCCAAAACAAAAGGGCTGCTGGTCCCATGCAAGTCCAAAATCCAATGGGGTAGTTATTAAATCTTAAAGCTCCAAAATAATTTCCTCTGACTCCATGTCTCACATCCAGGTCATGTTGATGTAAGAGGTGGGCTCCTACAGCCTTAGGCAGCTCTGCCCCTGTAGCTTTGCAGGGTACAGTGCCCCCACCCCAGCTGCTTTCATGGGCTGGTATGGAGTGCCTGTGATTTTTTCAGGTGCACAGTGCAAGCTGTCAGTTGATCTATCTGGAGTCTGGAGGATGGTAGCCCTTTTCTCACAGCTCCACTAGGCAGTGCTGCAGTGGGGACTGTGTGTGTAGGGGCTCCAACTCCGCATTTCCCTTCTGCACTGCCCTTGCAGGGGTTCTTCATGAGAGCCTTGCCCCTGCAGCAAATCTCTGCCTGGACATCCAGGTGTTTCTATACATCCTCTGAAATCTAGGCAGAGGTTCCCAAACCTCAATTCTTGACTTCTGCTTGCCCGCAGGACCAACACCATGTGGAGGCCGCCAAGGCTTGGAGCTTGCATCCTCTGAAGCAATGGCCCAAGATGTCCGTTGGCCCCTTTTAGTCATAGCTGGAGTGGCTGGGGTGCAGGGCACCAAGTCCTGAGGCTGCATACAGGAGGTGGGCCCTGGAGCTGGCCCACGAAACCATTTTTCCCTCCTAGGCCTCCAGACCTATGATAAGAGGGGCTGCTGAGAAGGTCTCTGAAAAGGTCAGAGACATTTTCCCCATTGCATTGGTATATTAATCTGTTTTCAGGCTGCTGACAAAGACATACCTGAGACTGGGAAGAAAAAGAGGTTTAATTCGACTTACAGTTCCACAAGTCTGGGGAGGCCTCAGAATCATGGCAGGAGGCAAAAACACTTCTTATATGGTGGCAGCAAGATAAAATGAAGAGAAGCAAAAGCAGAAACTCCTGAAAAACCCATCAGATCTCGTAAGACTTACTCACTATCAGAAGAATAGCACAGGAAAGACTGGCCCCATGATTTAATTACCTCCCTCTGGGTGCCTCCCACAACATGTGGGAATTCTGGAAGATACAATTGAAGTTGAGATTTTGGTGGGGACACAGACAAACCATATCACTCGGTGATCAATATTTGGATTCTTGTTACTTATGGAAATTTCTGCAGCTGGCTTGAATTTCTCCCCAGAAAACAGGATTTTCTTTTCTACCACTTTATCAGGCTGCAAATTTTCCAAACTTTTAAGCTTTGTCACCTCTTGCATGCTTTGCTGGTTAGAAATTTCTTCTACCAGATACCCTAAATTATCTCTCTCAAGTTCAAAGTTCCACAGATCTCCAGGGTGGGGACAAAATACCACCAGTCTCTTTGCAAAAGCATAGCAAGAATCACCTTTATTCCAATTCCCAAGAAGTTATGTCAGAGAAGTTTGAACCAGAGCAACTTCATCTTGAATAGGAGCTAGGTAAAATAAGGCTGAACCCTACTGGGCTGCAATCCCAGATAGTTAGGCATTCTAACTCACAGGATGAGATAGGAGGTCAGCACAAAATACAGGTCATAAAGATCTTGCTGATAAAAACAGGTTGCAGTAAAGAAGCTGGCTAAAACCTACCACATTCAAGACGGTGATGAGAGTGACCTCTATTGTCCTCACTGGTACACTCGCACAAGCATAGGAGGAGAGAACCCTATGGAATGACTCTGGGTCTCCAAAATTAACTGTAGTATACTCAGAAAACCAAGGATTTTTAATAAGTTTATCCATTAAAGTAATTTAACAGTTTACAAATGCCATGGCAATGTTAGGAAGTTACCCTATATGGTCTGAAAAGGGGAGGCATGAATAATCTACCCCTTGTTCAGCATGTAATCATCAAATAACCATAAAAATGGGCAACCATCAGCCCTTGGACTGCTCTGCCTATAGAGTAGCAATCCTTTATTCTTTTACTTTCTTAATGAACTTGCTTTCACTTTATGGATTCACCTCGCATTTTTTCTTATCTGAGATCCAAGAACCCTCTCTTGGGGTCTGGATCAGGACCCCTTTCTGGTAACAGTTCCTCATCTCCATCTGAGACCACTTCCATCTGGTCCTCATCTGGACTTCATTGTCCATATCACTATCGGCATTTTGGTCAAAGCCATTCAACAAGCCTCTAGGAAGTTCCAAACTTTCTCATGTCTTCCTGTCTTTTTCTGAGCCCTGCAAACTGTTCCATCCTCTGCCCATTACCCAGTTCCAAAGTTGCTTCCACATTCTCAGGTATCTTATAACTATGCCCCACTACCTCAGTACCAATTTACTGTATTAGTTTGTTCGCACATTGCTGTAATGAAATACCTGAGACTAGGTAATTTATAAAGGATAGTGGTTTAATCGACTCACAGTTCTGCATGGTGGGGAAGGCCTTAGGAAACTTACAATCATGGCAGAAGAGGAAAAGGCATGTTTCACATGGCAGCACGTTAGAGAATGCACAGTAGGAAGAACTGTTAATCATTTATAAAACCATCAGATCTCGTGAGAGCTACTCAGTATCATGAGAACAGCATGGGAGAAACCACCCCTAAGATTCATTCACCTCTCATCAGGTCCTGCCCTCAACATGTAGAGATTATGAAGATCAAAATTCAAGATGAGATTTGGGTGGGGACACATTGCTTAACCATATCATATGGTGTGGGCACCACCTGTTTGGTGCATGAGTGCATTGCAGTTGAAAGCCTGCCCTGAACACATGACCATAAAGAGTGATGACTACATCACTGCAGTTTAGGGTGGCTCAGCAAGATTTTATGTATAACAAAGAGTGTTTCTACTACAAAAAATAAAACTGCATAAAAACATGAAAAGTGTGGGCCTTTTTTCCAGGTTATTCGTGCCGGATAAATTGTTTGAATAAGTAAATGATTAAATGCATGGGCTCTGGATACAGAAATATTGCCTGGAGAATAGCAAGGAGTCCATGGACACGGTGAAATATTCAGAGGAGAAACACACACTTCCAGGAAAGAGGTCTAGGCAACTTTGCCCTGTTACCTTTTCCTCAGCACCTTACCAACTGGTACATACCTCTATCCCACATCCAATAATTTCCTCATTGTCCACCAGTAAGCACAGAATATCTAGCCAAACTCATGACTACTCAGCTTTAAAAATTTGAAAATGTGGTTTGTATCTAACTTGTGCTGGTATTGAAGCAGCTGGTATACTTTACTGAAGACTTGTAAAAACAGGTTTTTCTCTAAGAGTCCCATTGACAGGTCTGGTTGTGATATCACCATTGCTGAAGTGGAAGAGAAATGGGATGTGTGTCTTCAGGGAACTGAGAATGGGCAGACATCAACATTCAAAATAAAAGGTTCCTCCTAAATATTTAGTTATGTCTTGATAGAGTGAATTATATGTGAATTTTTTTGAATATGAAACAGGAATTGACCCAAGACATCAAGTGTTTAAGGGTTAAATAAAGGGCTTGTTATTGAATTATAAAGCTTACTTGATTATAAAAATCTATACAACATTAGGCCTTTAAGTGCAAACACAGAAAACAGTGCTTCTCTCGGTATTCATACAGTATGTCTGTTTGCAGATGTTAAAGTGAATTTGACATAATGGTAAGTAGTTCAAACAATCTATATTGCTGGGAGCTTTTTCCTCACAAGAGATTGATTTTCTAGCACCATCAGCAGCACGTCCAGAAATACCTTCAACTTTTGTTTCCCATCCTGTAGGCCGGGGATTTTGTGTTTCACACTGTCTGCAGATATTAAGCAAACTTTTAAACATTTAACTGAAAAAGTTAATGAATTATTTTACTCTTAATTCTGAAATAACTTAAGACTCATTTTCCTAAATAACTGCTTATTAAGAAAAGTTTGTTTTGAGTAACCAGGAGAAGGAGAATAATGGAGATAACTATATTAAATTATCAATAAAAGTCTACTCAGAAAGATAATATATCCCAACAAGAATTTGAGGAGAGGGATTTTACTACTGGGGAATAGTTGCTAAAAAGCTGGGAGGCCCAGAGAGAAGGCCTTATGATGAGACAAGTGACAGGATAGCAACAGCAGAAGTCTCTTGCCACCCCTAGGGCTGGAGAGACAACATGAGGAAATGTGGCTACCAGAGTTGATGCTTTGAGGCCATCCAGTTGGCACAGAAACCATAGAAGAAAGTACCCAGTGGGAGCTTTGATCTCAAAAAGATGGCAGCCACCTGCAACAGAGAAAGAGAAGTACATATACCCATTCATCCCTTCCTTCAATGTCCTACCTCTTTCTCACATTAATGGATCCCAGATGGAAGCTGTTGACCACGGAGTCTGGCACATGAAGTGGGCATAGCCCAGTTGTTTGCGATACAAAGTAGAGTGGGGAGATGTTGAGGAATGGATCTGAGAGCAAACAAGCAGATGGTCTGTACACCAGATGAGAAGAGAAAATGAGAAGACAGTTTCATGCTGGGAATTCAAAGCAGGTCCAAGGTAGTACGGGTCCATGGCTAAGGGGGGCTGCCCGTTAGTCCAGGTGGAACTTGAAGTTAGGCCACTGGTTGCATGCCATTTTGGGTTTGTTACTGAGATTGGAGCAGGGTTCTGGACAACAGCTGTGGATAAAGTTCTTAATGAAAAAGAGAAGAAAAGACATAAACTGGCCGAGAGTAGGAAGAGAGATCCCTACGGAATGACTCAAGGTCTCCAAAATCAGCCATAGTATACACAGGAAACCAGGTATTTTTCAGAAGTTTATCCATTCAAGTACTTTAACTGGAGAAGGGACATGAACATAGCTGTGTTTTGGAAGGACAGTCTGCTGGCATCAGTCTTTAGAAGGAAGGGACCAGGGACTTTTCCAGTAAGAGCAGCTTCAGTATTTCTTCTTTTGAGAGCATATCTTGCTCCAGGTGCTCAGAGAAGAAAACCAGATCGGTTGTTAGTAGTGACAATGGAAAGTCCCATCTTTGATATTAACTCCCTTTTTCCCTATAACTGACCCCAAAGTAAGCCCACTTCTAGAACTATCGGACTGGATCCAATAGGCCCTTGTCAGTCAACCTCAGAACCTTCACACATTCTGAGGGTGGTTCCATGTAGCAAGGAGGCATTTCTTTACACACCAGGCTCTGACATCTCTGTCTCATTAGAGAGCCTGTAGATTTAGGTCTTACCCTGCATGTCATCTTAGCAAAAGGGCAAAAGAAAGAGCACCTCCAACTTCTACCATTAGATCTTAGAAAATAAGTAGGATTTTTACTCAGAGACATACTGTCTCAGAGTTCAACCCCTAACTCTGGTCTAGGGACTGGGTGATGTTTATCTTGTTTATGTTAGTATGAATTTAAGAAAACGTGTTTTTCTCTCTATGGTATTTGTTTAATAAGCTTTATATCCAATTATGGTGTGATGAATTTTCTTTTCTGAGGAATTTTAGGGGTATAAAGAAGAGACATTTTTGGAGGCAAAAGCTCTCAATGTTTAAGATGAGCTTCTTTCACATTTCCTGGGATGAAATTGCAGCAATCATTTACTGACATAATTTGTGTATTCTCAACTGACATTGTAATGATAATATTATATTAATCCACTCTTAATTATCTAACTTTCTAAGAAATACAAATAAAAATGTAATATAATTAAAAATATAAAGAAAAATAAAAATGCATATTCAAAGGAAAGCTTTTTTTCTTAAATACTTTTTTTTATAACCTTGGAAACTTCAAACTATTTGCTGTCAGGATATGAAGAACTTTGGTGGAAGTAACTGATTTGCTGAATGCTGTTACAGGCTTTTGTAATGGCTCTGAATTCATTTCAGATAATATAAAAGGAAAAGAAAACCAAAAAAGGGTAAGAATTTAAATAGTAAGTTTGATCTTTTATGGTATTCCCAAGTTCGGGGCAATCACTCAATCTTCCATTGAATGATTCCTTCCAATAACAATACAGTCAAAATGTCCTGCAGACATTTCCAGGAGTGAAGACTGGGTAAAGGAGCTCACATATACACAGATACAGGTATTACTCATTGTTAATAGTACCCTACACTATAGAGAAATATAATTTATTCACTTTGCTCCTAAGACATTTGGCCATATGGGACTCTACACTTGGACTAATTTCAAGATACTTAAAAGCTTTTCCTCTCCTTCATCTATCTTTCCTCTTATGTCTCCCCCACCCCATTTCCTTCTTCAACCTTTTTCTTTTATACTTGTCTTCATTCTGAAACATATGTAAAGTGGATTTATAAATACATAATAATACATTCAGTTATATTGTATATTATTTCAATATTAATACCTTTTAAAACATGAATAATATAGTAAAACAAAAGGGAAATGGGAGTAAGAAACAAGTAATAGTAATAAATATAGGAACTACATATTGAAAAATATTGTTCTTCTGCTAGAAGATGGCCATGAATTTGACTCTAGATTTTCTAGCCATCCATAAAAAGGAGAAATCAAAACCAGTTCTGAATAAACAGAAAAACACAAAATCACAAGGAAATTTCTCTCACTGATTTTATAGGAAGGATGTGAATTTAGGTAATGAAGACAACATTCTTACAACAACTAGAGAAACAAGAATCATTGAATTATTAGTAATGATATTCCTCAACCTAGGCACAATAGCCAAGACTTATTCTGAAAACAGCAAATCTATAGGAATAGTAAACTCATTAAAAGTATTCACTTTAACTTGAATTAAGCAGAACAAACTTTCCCAGACCTAGATTAGTACATAGTCCTAGAAATTGTTCTATAAAATAAATACTAAATGGTAAGAAAATAAAAAGATGAATGATTGGAGATCAGCTCTTTCTTCACTTGTCAAATGTATTCAAGTAAGTCCTCAAAACTGAATGTCTCATAATTGCATACCAAAGAATTCAACGCTTTTGTAGACTGTTTATTTTCAGGGAAACATAATCTCATACTTTGCAACTAAAATCTAGATACTTTCATTGGTTTTAAGTGAATTTACATGGTTCTCTTCAGTTTTAGAGGGTCATTTTTACATATTGAAGATAAATATGTACTTATTCCAGTAGAATTGCCAGGCATATGCTGGATATATTATCTATTTCACTTCTTTAAAAATGAATATTGCAAACACAAATGAGATCCAAAATAATTAGGCAAATATCAACATCTGAGTAAAGATCCACTCATTCATTTTAACTCTGTTGCAATGAAATTGCTCCCTTTCCAAGTACTATCACTATATTATATTGAATTTCCACATAAAATGTGATCTCAGTTGAAAAAGAAAATAATATTAATTATATAAAAATAATATTTGCAAACTATTATGTAGCATCTACTGTATGCTAGACACTGTCCTAAAAGATTTACATATATTAACTGCTTTAGTTCTCATGAGAGCCTACGAGGCAGGTATTATTATAATGCCAATTTACAGCTGAAGAAACAAAACCATAAGGCAGTTAAGTAAATTGCCCAGTGTCATATAGTTGGTAAAGACAAAACTGGAATACACGGAAGAATGTTTGATTCCACAGTACACTCATGACTATTGTTATTTACTTACAAAGCAAAATTGCTAAACTGTTTCTGTCTAATGGCAGTACTAATATTTATGACAAAAACAATACAGGTAACTATAAAATATTCAAAGTGATTTTTATAAATATTTTAAATAACACAACCAAATTAACATTATCCTTATTCCAACAATGTTATTGCTGAGAGATTTTTCAGAAGTAATTAATCCACAGCTAATTTATTCTGTAAAACCTAGTTACTTTTAGCCACATATGATTTTATTTCACCAAAAATTATTTAACACACTTTATCACCAATGCCATGTGTTAACATTTTTATTTTTTGAATAATTTATAGCTATTTCCAGAAACATAAACTACCTTCAAAAAAGCAAAGGTTGGCAATCACCAATATCATCCAAAACGATAGTTTCATGTTTCACTCATGAGATATTTACTTAGCTCTTGAGATGTGACAAGACCACGAGGGTGCTGGGGATACTAATATATATAATGAGTAATGACTTTCCCAAGTCATTATGTGATTACCACCTCCCTGCCTCCAAAGAGGTCACAGTTTATTGATCTCAACAGGCCTATATGATTACCGTATATAGTGGAAGTGATATTTAAAAAAAATAACAGCATGGGGCTATTACCTTAAATTGTGGAACAGAACAAGAACGTGAGGAAAGGCTTCCCAGATAAGATAAGATACTACCAGAGCTGAATTTTGAATGACACAAGGAAAACAGCTCACTTATCAGGATGCCACATATACAAGAAGCATGGAGGTTAAAGACAGCTCCGTTCTCTCAGGGACTCCTAGAGGGTTAAGGCACAAGACAGAAAGTAATGAGATGAGATGATGATAGGGAAGTGGAGACTGGCCAGATCACAGAAGGCCTCTGTGAGAAAAGTTTCCGCTTCCAAACACTGGAGAGGGTGAGACAGTACGTGAAAGTTGTAGGCAGAGGAATGAGATAAAGAGGCTTGCATTCTATAGAGATAATTCTGCCAGGAGGATGAAAAAAAGAGAAAAAGATGGTGGGGAAACAAGACTGGAAAATGGAAGATGTGTTTGGAGGCTATTAAGGCAATCCAGCAAGAAATGATGAGAGTGATTCTGAAGGCACTTCAAAAAGAGCTACAAAGAATGCTTTGAGAAACGGCAGGTCCTGTTGATGCAAGTGTAGAGGCTCCCTGATGAGTACTTTTAAGAATCTGGAACTCATTTAGAAGTGTGTTCAGGCATTTTTGCATGTGTGACAAGGACAGTTTTCCAAACAATAGTCCTTGAATTGAAAATTTACTCCTTGGAATGTGCATGATACTCATCACCATAGAGATTGCTTTCGCTAAACCCTTCAAGAAACAAGCTGCTTCTCCCTGAAAATCCCTTTATAAGCTCTTCTGTCTCTTAACAAGACATGTAGAGCCCCAAAGGTTGGCAGAGAGGAATGTTCTCTTTTATCTCCATTCGGAATTCTATTGAGTGGCACCTTAGATTGACCCTAGTGCAATGGCAAGAATCGAATTAAATTGACTTCCGCCCCACCCCACAGGACCATTCCGGTCAACCTGCAGCAGAAATTGACACTGCAAATTTACTCAGTTACTGAGATCCCTTGCTTCCAAGAGCTGGAGCTCCTCCAGCAGCTTGGGAGACTCATTAACATTCACATCTTTCCCAGCCTCATTATCTCGCCCAGATGTTTCTGTGACTGCCCCTTTAAAGCATCTCTGTCTATATTTTATTTACATTTGTTCAGCAATATTGATGCTTAATGAATAAATGCACTAAACTGTCAGTACTGGAGACTAATTAAATCTATGTATGAGCCTGAGAAGCTGATTGAAAAATTTGCAAGTAACTAAACTGGGTTTAAATAAACACTTTAGTGTAGTGCTTTAATTACACTTTAGTTTGTAATGTAATTTTTGGCTGTTTAAACTATGATTTAGGCTGAGCTAATTACAAATGATTTTCTACTCTGTAATTAATAATAACAAAATTGTAATTAGACAGCTGCTCTGGATCAGGACGACAGTTTGTATGTGCTGGCTCAGGATGATGGGTCTGGCAGAGGCACAAAGAGAGCACTTGAGGGTTGGGGCAGCCAGCCCCTCTCCAAGGTTCATTATTAAAGAACAAGGCCTGAGCATCTAGGTGAGTTTTATAATCCCAGCTGATGCTAGGGAAAAGGGTTTTTTATTTGTTATACACTAAGTGTCCCCAGACATTCTCAGTCCTCTGGAAAAGCACTGATGATACCAAATTTCCCTTTATTCCTAACTGTAGCTTCCAACTCACTCACTTTTCCTTTTTGTCAGAGATTAAATCAACTGGTATTAGTATGTCCATCAATAAGTCAATTCATCATCATCATCATCATAGTAATGATTATCATAACTTAGATGTTTTTTTCTGGTTATGTTTGCTGCATAACACATCATCCCAATTGTAGGTCATAAAACAGCTATTCCATTATGGTGTAAGATTCTATGGGTCAAGAACTTGCACTGGGTGCAGTGGGTGTGGTTTGTCTTTGCTCCATGAAGTTTGGAGCCTCAGCTGAAAAGACAAGAATGACTGATGAAACTAGAATCATCTAGAGGCATTTTTTAGTCAGCGCTTCCACCCCGACTCTCCATGTGGCCAGTGCTTCCTCAAAGTGTGGCAACCTAGGGGTAGTTGAACTTAGTACATGGGAGCTCAGGGACCTCATGAGTGAATTCTGGAAAACAAGGTGGAATCTGTATTGCCTTTCATGACCTAGCCTTGAAAGTCACATAGCATCACATCCACCATACTTTGTTGTTTGTATCAACAAGCCCATCCAGATTCTAGGGGTGATATAGCAAGACGGGTAACTAGCAAGGTGCTATAGAATGAATGCTTGTGTCCCCTCAGAATTCCTATGTTAAATGCTAATGCCCAATAGGATGGTGTTATGAGATGAGGCTTTGGGAGGTGATCAGGTCATGAGGGTGGAACCCTCATGAGTGGAATTGGTACCGTTAGAGACTTAAGAAAGCTTCCTTGACTCTTCCATTATGTGAGGACACAGGAAGCAGATGGTTATCTACAAACCAGGAAGTGAACCCTCACCAGACACCTAATGTGTCAATACCTTGGTCTTGTGCTTCTCAGCTTCCAGAACTGTGAGAAATAAATACAGGTTGTTTATAAGCCCCCCTCCTCCCAGTCCCAGTTTATGATAGCTTGTTATAGCAGCCTGAACAGAGTAAGACACAAGGTCACATTGCCAAAGGGCATGTGGGATGAAGATGCTGCAGCCATCTTTGGAAAATGCCACCTGCCACAGATTTGCAGATTTTATAGTTTTTGAAGTGCATTTGTTACATAATTGGATATTTAAAACCACATTGATGTAGGCAGGACAGTAAATGCTACCTTCATTTCACAAATTGTGTTCTGTGAAAGATAAATAATTACGCCTTTGGTATGTGACAAAGGTGGATAAGACCTAAGATTCAAACACTTTATATGTCCAATTGCCAACCAGAATTATGTAAAAAGAAAGACCTGGTTCTTTATCTCTTATCATAGACTTAATTCTGAACAGCTTACTTCAGCCCATTTGTCTCATTTGAAGTATTTCTGCTTCCAGATCGTCACCTTGTTTCTTTGTTGTTCACTGCTCCATTTTTGTCCTCTGTCACCCTTACTACTTGTAACCCATGACATTTTAAAAAGAACATCATGTTTGTCATTCACATAATGTTCTTGTTCAAATGTCAGTTGAGGTGACCAAAGTTAATTTAACAAGTAATCCTTCGAAACTTCATTCTAGGAATTGGGTGCAGTGATAGTCTTACCTACAGAAGAAACCAGAACAAAATTTCTAAACCTCTCTGCCTAGCCCCCTTTCTCTCCCAACTCTCTCTGACACACATACACTCTTGACACTCACACACACAAAGAACTTCCAAAGGGGACGCCTGAAGTTCTCCAAACAGGGAATGAAGCTCATCATGATGTTATGTTGTAGACCAAAATGGAGGTCCTGTAAGAAACCTAGCCCTTGTTTAGTAAATCTCACCAGCAACATCAGAAAATTTTAAATAATTGAAGGCTATATATAATTAAGCATCAAAATATGCAGTGAAAAATGGCTATGTAAATTCAGGTAGACAGATGTCAATAGGAGAGGAAAATGGACAGGTGTCATGAAGGAGTTAGATCAGATTTGCATCTTATTCCGCTTTAATCGAATATGGGAGTTGACGAAAATACTTTTTATGGGTAAGAGATCAGCATCAGTAAGAACACAAAGGAGAGAGTAAGCATGGCACATGGAGATGAATGTTTTAACAATGTTTATAATGGAAAAAAAAAACTGGGAAAAAAGCCCAAATACTCAACCACGAGGAATTGTTTAAACAAATTAATGTATACCTATTTAATACAATATTTTCTAAATATCTCCTGGATAGAAAGAGGTGAGGTTATGTCATTTAATGAATCAAAAAGGGATGGAATTGAGTGTATACGTGGAAGTATAGACTTTGGGGAGAATAAAATGTTCAGTTTCCCAAACTGAAAAGGATGGATGAAGGAATGGGTATACGAGAGTTTAGGGACAAAGATAAATATGAAAGAATGCTCCAATGGTTAACTTACCACTGAAATAAGAAGAGAGGGCCTCTGCTTACAGAAGAAGGTCTAGAGATGCATTAGCTTTTTGAGAACACCTTTCTCTAAGTTACCTGTACTCATTGGTATACAAGTTTGACTGCCATACCAAAGCCCTAAATACAAGATATAAATGTATTTCTCTTCCATTAAAGAGTGTGAGTGTGTGAATAATTTGCCACTCAAGAATGTTGGGGAACCAGGTTCATACCCTCTTATTGCTTTGCTCTCCCACCATGACACTATCATCTTCCATTTAGTCCAAGATGCTTTACCACCAGGTTCTTGTCTCAATCAGTAGATATAGAAAGAAATTGTAATGGGAGAGCGCAACTGTATTTTTCTTTAAAGACATTTTTAAAACCACTTTTACTTAGTTGTATGACCATGCCTAGGCCTGAAGGAAGCTGGGGAAAGTGGTTTTTAAATGAACATTCATGTAATAAAAATATAATGCTATGGGAAAAGAAGGGAGTATATACTGAGAGACAACGAGGAGTTTCTGACACAGTACTATTACCAGTAATTCAGTACAAGGAATAAAAAAAAATTCTATGAGATCCAGCCTCTGTCTAGCATCCAAACACTCACTGGAGTCACTACATAATCAGAATCCTCTCAGGATTAAATGTGAGTAGGACATATTTAATTTTAAAAGAATTACATCATACACACACATACACACACACACCCACACACAGCCCCCCCCCCCCCACAAGAATCACTAAAGTGCTGGTCCTAGTTACAGCAGTAAACTGAGTCATGAGAATAGTAAATGCAGAAGCATGTTGAATTATAATTATATAAGTAGCATGAATGACACACTCTAGCTAACGTTTTATGAGTAAGACCTCAGTTGAATATTGTTTACCTTCTACCCTGCAATGTTTACATGTTGCTTTAGAAGTTTCATATCACTTTCTGAATGAAAGTTCTCATTTCCATTCCTTTATTCTTTCACTCTGCAGCTCATGCAACCCTTTCAAAAATTTAACATTTAATTTTTTTCCTCAAACTTCTCACCTTGTGTTAGTATGCCCTTATTTATTGTCTCTCAGCCAAACACTGGATTTTCCTTTATTTTCTTTCAATATTATTAGTGATATTAGCATATCTCTAGATGTAACGTGCCAGCATTTTCATTCAAGTATCATTTTTCACCATTCACCAACTCTGTTCACTTACCAATTTTGTAACAGAAATATCTTTTGCTTCATCTTGTGTTACAACTTTGGAATTTTTTATTGACTATCTCCTTTGCTTGAAATATATTTTATATGTCTCCAAATCCTATCAAGTCTTAAACTTCTCAGAAAATCATCCCTGCCTTCCTGATGCTTTTGCTGCCTATTTTATGATTATTCCTAAAATTATAATTTATTTCATGGCAGTTCATCTAAATCCATCGATAACTGCTCCACTGTCTACATTTACAAATCAAACTCTTTGATCTGATCCTCAGTATCTTCCATAATTTGCTCTAACCTTATGTCACTCTAATTCACCATGTTAAGCATTTAGCCCCTCACTACTCAAAGTCTGTACTCTGATCAGAACAGATCCACCTCATCTTGAAGACTCACTGAATCAGAATTTGCCTTTGAACAAGACTCCTCCCTTTTCAGGTGGCAGATTAGCATTGGTTTCAGCACACAATTCTTGGCAAAAAATTAAGACCTTACTCAACGTTATTACTACAACCTTGTGTTCATTCTCCTGTTCTTTCGTTTTGTTCATTTGCCCTGGATAGACTATAATCCAACTTTGTCACAGGCCCCAGTTTGCTTTTTCCTAAAAGCTAATTCAAGTTTTACCTCTAAGACTTTTTAATTTGGTAAATACCTGATTTCTGATGTGACAGTTTTCTAGTGTAATATTCGAGAAAAATGGCAAGCTGGGGTCTCTGGGCTCTCATGAATTTACAGGTTCCTCCCTCCACACTGGCTCATGAGACCTTCAGGAATTGGGCTTGCCTCTGTGAAAACATTAGCTAGAGTGTGTCATTCTAGAGCTGCATCCATTGACTTATAACCTTGAAATCTTGCCTGTCCTTTGCTTTGCTTATTTGCAGATTTGGTTGTAATTCAAAATAAAAACAACATTAATTTCATCCAATTTTTTATTCTATTGTTAGCTACTCATCATTACTCTCATCCTTGTAATTATTGTTACGATTATTATGATTTAAGACCAAGATGTCATCATCTTGAACAAAAGGGTGAAAGTTGACTTTACGTCTGATAATTGATGTATCATGGCCAAGGCTGATGATCTGTTGACAATAAGGATCTGGTTTCCATAGTGAATAAGCTTCTTAGAGAGAGCCACTGACTCATTTTACTTGTATTATTTCTACAAGAAACATGGCATATCGTCTCATTATAGCTAGATAATGGTGGCTAACCGTCTACCTGTAGGAACAATACAGCCACAGAAGAGATGTCCTGCCTTTTTAGAAAAAGCACAAATTAGAATTATACAAGATTTTACCAAGAAGGCTTTGAACTCACAAGTGTACAATACACTTAAGTATTCCTAAGTTTTTTTTAAATTAAATGCTACCACCTTTTATGAGTTTGCATGGTAACTTCAGTCCTCAGACTATACTCTCTGGGTCCACTTATTCTCACACTCATGCCAGTCATGCTTTCATTCCCAAAACTGCATGGAAACTACTATCACAAGAGTCTGCATATCTTCACATCCAAGATATGTAGACTCTTGTGATAATTAATCATTAATTCTCATCTACTTGAAATTTGAATGGCAATTGACATCCTTAATCACTCCTTCCTTCCTGAGACTTTTTCTTCTCTTGAAGAAAGAGAAGGTTTGTAAGATCAGGTGATTTTCCTTCTACCCCACTGGCTTCTCCTTTTCAGACTTCTTTGTCAACTCTTTCTACTTTTTCTAACTTCTAAATGTTGATATTCCTTGGGATTAGTGGTCAATTTATTTCTTCTATATCAGATAAATTCAGCCAGTCCTATAATTTTCAATACCATTAAAACAAACATCGATAATCATTAATATTTACATTTTTAGCACAGGTATTTCCCATAGACTCTAAACTTTTGTAGCCAATAGCCTATCTGACTTTTACTTGAGTTTCTAACAAACATATTAAACTTCACACATCCAAAACAACTCTTAATTTCCTCCTGCTATGGTTTGAGTGTTTGTTCCCTCAAAAACTCATGTTGAAATGTAATTGTCATGGTATTGGGAGATGAGAACTTTATACATGGTTAGGTCATGAGAGTTCCACCTTCATGAAAGGATTAATGCCTTTATTGTGGGAGTGGGTTCATTATCATAGGAGTGGGCTGCTTACAAAAGGATGAGTTTGGCCCCTTCCTCTCTCTCTCTCACTCTCTTTTTGCCCTTCTGCCTTCCACCATGCTAAAAGGCACTCACCAGGTGCCAGCTCCTTGATCTTAGAATTTCCAGCCTCCAGAACTGTGAGCCAATACATTCTGGTCATTATAAATTACCTAGTCTGGTATCCTGTTACAGCAGTACAACAAAGACTAAGACACCCTCATCAGCTCTTTTGACATTTGCCTACTAAGCAAAAGGCAATACCAATTATCCGACTGTTCAGAGCAAAAACCTTGCAATGATACTTGGCTCTTCTCTTTTTCACACACCTTGCTTCCCATCCATATGCAAATCCTGTTGGTTCTATATACAAAATATATTTCAAATCCAATTGAAATACAAAATATTTCAATCCAATTACTTCTTACCAAATCCACCACACTACTGTGCAGTACCCTCTGCTGAACTTCCACACTTTCTTTTAAATGGTCTTCTCATTTCCACTCTTGCCCTAATATAATCCATCCTCTTCCTGCAGGCAGAGGGGTTCTATTAACATGAGTCAGATCCTGTCACACACAGCCTAATACTCTCCAGTGGCTTCTCTTTACACTTACAATAAAATCTAATTTCCTATCTTTACTACCGAGGTGCATTCCCTAAGATATTTCTGTGGTGTATTTCCTGTCTTGCATTGCAATGATGTGCCTAGGTGAGATGGGAGAAATTGTTTAGTGTATCTTAAGCTGGATTTCAGAGCTGTGGTGCTCTTTCTGGGGCAGCCATTAGAAACAATGTATCAGGGTGATCAACTTTTCCTAAGTTGACTGGGAAAATCCTGGTTTTAACATTAAAACCTTTGTATTCTTGGAAAATCCCCTCGGTTCCGGAGAAATTCAGACCATTGATCACACCACAATGTGTTCACACCTGTGACTATTGAGTCCTTTCTCACAGTGGCTCAATAGAGTCATTTTCTCTTATTAATCATGTATTTAAATAGGCTTTTATGGGATCTAACCACAAATTTGCTGTACATTATACACAACTACTCTAGATTGCACATAACCAGTCTTCAAGTTAAGAGAGAGGCTACAAATTGTTTAGAAATTTGTGTGTCTCCTGAATATGAATGAACACATAAAATCAAAAGGTATTTTTTGTATAAATTTATGGGATAGGAGTATAATTGTCTCACATGGATATATTGCATAGTGGTGAAGTCAGGGCTTTTAGTGTATCCATCACTGGGGTAATGTACATTGTATCCCTTAAGTAATTCCCCCTCCCACCCCACCCTTCTGAGTATCTCTTGTCTATCATTCCACACTCTACGTCCATGGTATATATGTTATTTACCTCTCACTTAGAAGTGAGAACACGTGATATTTGTCTTTCAGTATCTGGTTTGTTTCACTTAAGATAATGGCCCCCAGCTCCATCCATGCTGCTATAAAAGACATAATTTTACCCTTTTTTTTTTTACAGCTGAATAGTATTCAATCACATATATATATATATTCTACATTTTCTTTATCCAGTCATCCATTGATGGACACAAGTTGGTTCCACATCTTTGCTATTTTAAATAGTGCTATGATCAACATACAAGTGCAGATATATCTTTGATATAATGATTTCTTTTCCTGTGGGTAGATATCCAGTAGTGGATTATTCCATAGGTGTATCTTGCAGGAATCACATTTACTCACTAGGACCCAAAAATAAGGAAAGCACACCTTTTAACAATGAGATGAGAAAACACTTTTCCCATTAGTGCAATATTTAATATTGTTCTATCAGTAGGAAGCTAGATATAGACTAAGTACAATAATATACTTTTAATAAATCTCCAAATAAAATAAATATAAAAATACACAAGAATAGAACTGCTACTTTAATTGTTTTCTACCCATAATAAGTACTTTTGTGTTGAAGAAAGCCAAGAAAGAAAAAGAACAGATCCCTTGGAACAGGGTCACCAACCCACAGGCCACTGACCCTTTCCGGGCCATACAGCAGGAGGTGAGTGGCAGGTGAGCGAGTGAAGCTTCATTCGTATTTACAGCTGCTTCCCATTGCTTGCATTACTGCCCAAGCTCCATCTGCTGGCAGATCAGGTGCAGCATTAGATTCTCATAGAAGCACTAACTCTATTGTGAATTGTGCATGCGAGGGATCTAGGCTGTGAGCTCCTTATGAGAATCTAATGCCAGATGATCTGTCACTGTCTCCTATCATCTCCAGATGAAACAGGAAAACAAGCTCAGGGATCCCACTGATTCTACATTATGGTGAGTTGTATAATTATTTCGTTATATATTATAATGTAATAATAGAAATAAAGTGCACAATAAATGTAATGCGCTTGAATCATCTGGAAACCATCTCCCCACCGATAGTCAGTGGAAAAATTGTCTTCCATGAAACCAGTTCCTGGTGCCAAAAAGTTTGGGGACCGCTGTCTTAGAGGGTTGCAATTAAAAGTTTTATAATTTTATTTTTGGCAGCTAAACAACTGAACTGCAAAAACACATTGATCCCCTATTTTCAGATTTGTAACACAATAAGAACAATGCAAATGAGATGATATTAGATATCTGTTTCTAATGAAAAGTGTTTCTATATTATTTATATTAAGTATCTACTTATAAAACATTCACTTTATTACCATTACATGTATAAAAATCATTGTTCATGATCGTGTTCCATTATGCCAAATCATTTTAAAATTATTCATTTTAAAATATTTCTATTTTAAAAATTTATTAAAAATAGACTAATGCCTTCATAGCCATGATTAGACAGTATTTTTATAAATAACATTCTGTTTTCTTTCTAAATATACATACTATTTTTTCCTTAACTGTTTACTGGTTCACAATAATCAAAATTTTTTCATCTTCACTTTTTTGAGGGATGCAACAAACACTTTTGGTTAAAAGTGCCACCTTAAAATATTTATTAAACAAATCATAAATGTCTAATTCCTTCTTCCATTTAAATAAGCAGGAGAAAGAATTAAATAATTCTGATGACACGATCTGTGGTTTTTGCTGATTTTCTCCTTGCCTTAGTGGCTTATCATCTTTAGCCAGTGAATTATTCTTTCATTTTGAGCTCATCTTGTCCCTGATGGCCCAATTATTGCTTCTGGGTAATGACCCAGTCAGATCTTATTTAGAAAGAAACTTACTCTTAAACAGCACACAGTGATGCCTTTTTGACCTCAAAGAAGCCACAAAAGACATCTGCATTATCATACAGAGTAAAACGGGTCCAGTAAAATTAGGTTCCAGCTGAGAAGAAAGCTTCCTGAAGGCATTTGGTGCCTCAGAGTCATGGACTAGATCAAATTTTCCATTAGAAATAGGAATCGATTTCATTCTTCATTCTCCCAGATGTCATTCATAAAAAAGTATTAGGTGGTCATGTTTGACCACAAGGTAGACCCTTTTATGCAGTCTTCAATCTGCTGTTACTTAGCTAAATAATCCAGTTCTTTAAACAGTCCTCTTCAGATTTGTTTTCACCCCTTCATCATTACTGCACATGGTATTTTTAGTCTGTTCTGTTTTTCATGTTTTAAAAAGCAAAGACCAAAACTGGTTATTGCAAAAACTGATTTCTCAGTGCACTAGGGAGAAATGCCCTCTAGTGTAGATGCACAAAGAAGGAAGTGCTTGATTCTTCTTTTTATAGTGAGAAAATCTTAACTGAGAAAGACAGATTACATGGAAACACGTAATTGTTCAGTTTATGTTGAGACTTATCCTCTGTTTTTTGAAAATTCAGACAATTCAAACAAAAATTCAAGATAAACTTGAAAGCAGGAAGCATCTGGTTTTGGGGGACAGCTGATACACTTAGGCTGTGAGGAGAATAGGATGGTAGGAGAGAATGAAGTAGTAACATTGACGGCGGTGGGAAGAAGCAGGGTGTCACACCAAGGCCAGCCAAGACCCATGCAGCATTAAGGCCATGGGCTTCCAAATGGGGACTTCCCTGCCAATCGTTTATTAATGTCACTTGAGAAGTTTTGTGTGTTCCTTGCCCCCTTGGCAAAAACTGAATCTATATCCTCCCCTGTCTTTTAGCATTCTGCATCACTATTTCCACTCAAATGACAGTGGGATATTCTAAGGAAGTAATCAGTTAATAGTCAGATGTTATCACCAAATTATGAATCTTTCTCTGATGAAAGGTGATCATAACTAATTTAATGCCAATAATTTTTTTTTCATCTTTTTGGTGCAGTAAGAGGTTGTCTTTTCATCCCTACATCATGCATGAATAAGTACAAAGTCCCCTAGTTCTCTTTACTGAAGTATAGCTAATTACCCTGAAAGGACGAAACAAATCATAGTTATGAGCAAGGTGAAGACATTTCCCTCCAACTCTGATCAAATTCATTTCTCTTCCTCCTGTAACCTTATAACTCCAACTCAAGGTGTATGTTTCCAAGGAAGGTCATGTTGTAAAATATGACTTTAAGCCCATAGATTTTACGCAACAGTCTCATCCTGAGCAAGCATACTACATAAATCCAGGTATTGTTGCTGTTGTCATTAAATCATGTTAGTGGCTTAAAGCAACATTTCTCAAAATGTTGTCAGCTGACCAGTGCATTAGCATCATCTGGGAACTTGTTAGAAATGCAAATCCTTGGCCCCACTCAAAACCTGCTGAATTATAAACTCTAGGGGTGAGGCCCAGCAATCTGTTTTCACAAGCCTTCCAGGTGATTCTGATGTACAGTAATGTTTTGGCAATCACTGTCTTAAGAAATAACACAAAATATTTGAGTCAGGTAACATAGATCATCGCTAAGAGCTGAAGAATTAACAAAGACCACCCCAATGTGAACAAACAGATGATATTTATCAGAGCTTTCTAGGGCAAGGGAGTCAGCTACCACCAGTTGCATCTGGCAGAAACTCAAGGCAGGCAGGGGAGTGGGAAAGCTTCACAGTTTAGTTTTTTAAAAAGGCAGGGGGAGGGCTTCAGATATGCTTGGAGAAGCTGAAGTTGGGCTAACTAGTAGTGGAACATCTTATGTGACAGATTTCAGAACATATGTGACTTTACTTGATTTCGAGTTGGAAGCAGGGTCAAAAATAGAGAAGCTGGCAATCATTGACTAAGTTCTGACCATTCTGGGCCAACTGTGGCAAAGGTCTAGTCTGGCTTACTAGATTGGATGCTATAGGGGTTTGCGGGTAAGGGTCCTAGTTTACATATGGAGGTCTGGCCATCGTCTATTGGTATGTTCAGTCTCACAGCCCCTCTTTTGGTCATTCTTTCAGTTGAGTGAGGTTGACAAATTCAGGGAAAGCTAACGATCCAGATCTTCATTGCTTAAACACTGTCTGCTTGTCTCCATAGTTAATTGTATCATGAGGTCCTCTTGACTATTTTGTTGTTGCATCCTTGTGGCAAGCATTTGCCAAGAAAGTTACTCCTCAGAATCACTTAAGATTCTGACTATAATGTAACAAGCCAGCATCACAACCACTATGACCAAAACAAAAACAAGTAAAAGTCCCTGTAAGATCTTTGGAGAAAAGAACCCCAATTACTCAACTCAGGCCAAGAGAAGTAATCTTATAAGTCACGAGGACCAACCTTAGAAAGCCATGTAGCTGTATTCATAAGGCAATATATAAATAGCTGTTCTATCTTGGCAGTTTCATTGATCCAAGTTCAGCAAGAAATATCAGCAATGGCAGAAACACCAAAATGATTAGCCAACAAGAAATCTAAAACAACGCAATTGTCTATCACTACTCATGCCCACAAGACTAACCTGTATTTAGGGCAAGGGGAGTAACATCAATGAAATCTGTTAGTTAGTGATACATTTCTTACTGTCTTTTCTCTTAGTATGATTGCTACCATTGGTAGCACTACTCTGATTGCTTGTATATACAGTGAGTCAGTCATTCTCCCAGGAGAACCACCTCACTAATTGAGGATAATCTCTTTTTGAAGCTCACTAAGTTCTCTGTGCACAGACAAACCTCAGCATATTATTCCTAAGATGCATGAGGTGCTGGTATAAAGCAAGGAGTACCAGACATTCAGGCCCTCAAGGAAGTAGTATCCAGCAGGAGTACGTGAAGATTTTTTTCTTTTAAGGAGTTGTTTGTAACACAAGGTAAGAACCAAGGCCTTACAGTAGCCGGATTTGGAGCGCTATTAATATTTTTCAGGTGTCAAGTATTTAGCTTATTGCCTTATAAAGGTTGTTGAATTCAAATTTGGACTTACCTAGGGTCCAATCAATAGATTTAAATAATTTGACCTTTTTCTGAAAGGGAGAAACACTAGCAAAGTAACAGTTTTATTTACTTAAGGTCATTTTGCTTAAGGTTGTTTGCTTAAGGTCATTTTCCATGTAGATTCAAGTGGAAACACTGTCAGGTGTTATTTCCCATGGTTTCATTTTATGAGACCAGAATTTCCCAGAGATTTTTATCATGGTGATCCAGTGATGGATGGCATGTGCAGCAGTTGGTGAGACTGAAGGCAATGAAAACAGTTTGGAAACCTAAGAAGGGCATTAGAATGAGTATGTTCTGAACTAATAATTATAATAAAAAGGAAAGAGAAAAAGATTATTAGAGTGAACAACAAGAAAGGAAAATGAAAAGAGGTATTACTATAAGCAGTGAAAACAAAACAGGAATTAAACAGGAATCTTGGTCTGATGTCTTGGGCAGAAGCTGCCTGCTTTCTAAAGTCACTGCCTTCTTCCATTGTTAAGTCAGCTCTCCTTCTGAAGATCTGAAGATCCTTCATTGGATTCCATTATTAGAGTAGACTCCTGATTGTGAGGAATTCTGTAGTGTTTTTTTTTAGTTGTGAAACATGTACCTAGGGATTGACCTTCTAGAGTTTCACTTCTAAATTTGTTATTAATAGTACTTAATAAGTTTATTTCCTATGAATGTTCAAGAGCAGTTTTTCCATGATACTTTCTCCCAATAGACAAAAATCTCCTGGCTGAAAATTGTTAAACAGTAAAATTCATAAAGATGTTGTGGGGAGGCAGCCTTAACCTGTTGATAATAAGATTGGGTATAGTGCCTGAGTCCCTTGAAATATTTTGCTATGTCCGTGTGCAGCAGAGTCTAGTATCAGAAGTGAAATCACTAAATGCAAAGGCCTTTCAATGACCAGTTCATAGGCAGACAACTGATGTGTTCCCAAGTGAGTGAACCATGTGGATATAAGGGGTAATGGGAGTACATTTGGCCAAAGAAACTCAAGGGTTCCAGAAAGATTTTCTAAGTGTACTTGACAGATGACATTAGTTCTTTTCATCTTTTCAGAAGATTGTGAGTAGTAAGAGTAGTGTAGTTTTTGAGTAAGGAGTAACACCTTACAGAGTTCTTTTATAATGTTTCCCATAAATTGATGCCTCGGTCATTGAATATAGAAATTGATAAACCTAGGTTAGACACACAAGATCAAACAGCATTTTAGAGAATGTAAAATGTGTACCGTTTGAGCAAAGAAAGGGTTTAACACATCCTGAAAATTGACATTTGATAATGAGAACATATTCAGATCTCATGGAGAATGAAAGCTGGGGGGAAAAAAGCCATCTGAGGTGGCCAAATGACCCTTTAGGCTTTGATTCATGTCCATGCTTTAACTTCAGTTTTTCTAGCATGATAATTTTGACATGACACAATTGGAAAGCAAGCTCTCCTGTTTTTTAAGTTTTCTAACAAATACTGATTTAAGATAATAAGCCATTTGTCTACAGCATGACTAGTGGTTTTATGAGAAAATAGCTAATATCTATTTGAAATAATCTGATGCTACCAACTAGCTACCTTGTGATCATCAGAGATTATTTGAATGAAGGGTAGAACCAGATATTTTCCGCTCTTGCTTTTCAAAATAAGGAGCTACACAAAGATATTGCTTACTAGTCTCTGAACCCTTCCAGAGGCTTACGCTTTAAGAGTGTATACAGGACTACAGTCTTGATTAAAGTTGCTGTTTGGCATAACCAACTTCCAGAGACTTTTCTTTTACCATCCATATTTTAATAGGCAGCTTCCTAGGAAGTAAGAGTTCATTTAAAAGTTCCCCAACTTGTCAATTTTGGTAGGTGTTTCAGTGGATGTAAAGATCCTCCTTTGTTTCCAAAACATCAGAAAGTCATGTATTACTCCAAAAACATGCTTGCTATCTGTATAAATGTTTATGTGCTTTGGCATAGTAAGCTTTAGTAAGTGCAATAAGTTTAGCAATCTAGGCTAATTTTACCCTAGGTAGAGCCCTATTTCAATAAGATGAGCCCAATTTAATGAGACCATATCCTGATTGACAACCTCCATTTTCAGCTTTGAGATATGATTCATAAACAAATAATAGGTCTCAGTCATTAATGAGAGATTCTAATATGTGTAAGCAAGGTAGAGAATTTTTCTTTCTCAGATGATACAATCACAAGGATCTTTTTTGCTGGTAGGGACACAAGAGTAGTGTCAGGATTCAGGGTGTTGCATCAGTGAATAGTAATGCAAGAAGTAGAGAGTAACAGAATTTCAAGAGGCTAATTGGATGACTGAGGGTGTGTGTTCTTAATCAATAGTGATGCTTTACTGTGTGAGAAACTATGAGGTCAAACGGGTTGCTAGAACTAGTTCAGCAAAGCATTAACAAGTGTGAAGTGACAGCTATTGCTCCAAGGCAAGGGAGGTAAGACTTTGCAACCAGGTCAAGGGTCAAACTATTCTAAATGATGGGTTTTTTTTAATGATTCCCACAATGTTGAGTTAAGATCCTAAAGACTTGTCCAGATTGCACACATACAAACAGAGGGCTTTTTGTAGGTAGGGAAGACTTGTTCATGTTTGAGCTCCTGGAGAAAGGAATTTCTTTCACTGACAGTTTAGTCAATTTATAAACAGGTGTTGCAATCTCAGAAAAATTTGACACCCATTTCCTGCAGTATCCAAATAAGCTCAGAAATCTCCTCAACTGTCATTTTATTAAGAGTCTACGATAAGTTTGGATGCTCTTTAGTCCATTTGAAGATAAGTTCTCCCTCCTTAAATAGGTCACACCATAAATAATGGACTGTGCTTTGGCAGATTGGTAGTTTATCTTTTGAAATTTATGTCCATTTTCTGCTAAGACCAGATCAAGTAAATAGAATCTTTTTATACACGCTTCCTTGTTCTCTGAACAAAGTATTTTTTCTTTAAATAAATCATCTATGTATTGTTTGAGAACTGAGTCACACAGAAAATTTATGTCTTTTTAGTTTTGAATGAAGACCTAGGATAAATAGAAGAGAGCTTCAGTAAACACCTGGAGCATAACTTTCCACAAATATCATTGTCCTCCATAAGTTTAGGCAAAATGGTATTGATTGTCCTGAGCTAGGGGAATACTGAAATGGACAGAAAAGAAGACCATTATGGTGAAAGAGGGTGCTTTAGGAATTGATGCCAGGATTGTATGTGGGTTAGGTACCACTGGGAAGAAAGAAAGAATTTTGTGAAATAGCCTGATTTCATGAACGAATTGATATCATTGTTCATTTGGTTTATTTACTGATGGAAGAGTTATAAGGACTACTGCAGACTATGAAATGGCTTTTAGATAGAACATCTTCAACTCTAGCTTTGAGTCTACTTTAACTGGCTTTAAGGGGTATTGTGGAAGTAGACAGTTTGGTAGGACCTTTCTGAACTTTAATAGATTCTTCACTAATTATTTTTCCTACTTCAATAGAAATTTTACTCCATAAAGTGTCAAGTATGGTGTCAAGATCTTTAACTGGGGTATACAACAAATATAATGGAGATAGCAAAGGTATATCCAGAGCAGACACACTATGACTCTGAATATTGGAGTTCTCTGGGATCTCAAGAAATAGTCCCTCTGTACACTTAATATTATAATTCCATTTGCAAAGTAAGTATCTTTCTTTTAAATTTTCAGGGTGGTGTCACAGAGCAAAAAGTAGTGTTGTTCAATTGAAGGTCCATGGGTTATGTTTAAGGGCTAGAAGATGGGAAATATCTGTGGGTTATTATAAATACCTAGTACCTGTGTACTATGTTTACTCCAAGGAAGAAGTTGAACAAAGACAAGAAAGTTTAATGAAGGAAGAACAGTGCCCATAGCTACCAGGAATTGATGAGGTTGACCACCTATATTAATAGATACTTCACCTTGACTTTTTAAAGGTAAGGCATGATACTGGGTGCTTTTTTCGTTCCTTGGAGTACTCCCTTTGACCCGAGTTGAGATATGTCTTTTTGTCTTGGTGTATATTTTGTAAGATTGAAAACTATTTTGCTTAAAATATCTCTTCTATTTAAAATATCTACAAGTAACTGAGCATGGTAGCTCATGCCTGTAATCCCAGCGCTTTAAGAGACTCAGGCAGGAGGATCACTTGAGGTCAGGAGTTTGAGGCCAGCCTGGGCAACATAGTAAGAGCCTGTCTCTACGATTTTTTAAAATTAGCCAGGCATGCTGGCACATGCCTGTAGACACAGCTACTCAGAAGGCTGAGGAAAGAGGATCCCTTGAGGCCAGGAGTTCGAGGCTGCAGTGAGCCATGATTGTGCCACTGCACTACAGACTGGGTGACAAAGCAAAACCCTGTCTGTAAAAATACATATATACAGAAAGAATTATATCATATATATCTCTATCTACCTACATAGATATTGTTATAAATAGATAGATCTCTATATAGAGATATCTATATCTTGTGTGTGTGTATATATATATAGAGAGAGAGAGAGAGAGAGAGAGAGAGACAGGTAGAATTATATCATTTGTATCTACCTACCTATCTATCTATATAGATATTGCTATAGATAGATCTGTAGAGATATCTATATCTTGTATATACATATATATGTGTATATATGTGTGTGTGTGTGTATATCTAGAGAGAGAGAGATCTATATATAGCCATAAGTGTCTTTGTCAATGGTGATCTGTTGGGAAATGTGCCACCAGCTCTTCAATGTACAGAGTCAGAAGTTTATTTTGACTTCTGTGTCATAGTGTTCAAGAACAATTGCAAAATGTTCTACAAACTGTTAAAACACTTGTAATTCAGGTAAAAGGGATACTTCCCATTCATATTTCATCTTTTCTCTAGTTGCATGATGGAATTACGGCCTGATTTATTTTTATTGGAAATGTTTCAATTATGGCTCTTAGAAAATGTTCTCCTGCTTTTGGATCTTTAAAAAAAACTTTGGGTTTATTGTAGAAAAGAAATATCTCTAGGTTAGTTCAATCACCTATAGCCATCCAAGATTTCACATCTGACCTTCTGATCAATATGTGTACAAGTTGATACAGGTCAGGCAACCCTGGGTCATATGGATAAAAAAACATTTAAGTTCTTATACAAGTAATTTATGGTTTCCTTTGAGTTTAGGGGAAATTTTTGAATTTATATACAGCTTTTTATTTAGCATGGGTAAGGCTTAAATTCTACAGCTGCCTATAAACTTAACTCATGGGAAAGATGGATCTTTAGAGGCAACTGGTATTCTTGGGTCTTAGAAGAGGCGTTGGGAAAAGGTAAAGAGTCTGGACAAGAAGGGAAAGGAGTCAGTGGAGGTATAGATGGAGAGAAATTAGAAGGACAAGGGGAAGAAGAGTGTCAGATACAAGGAATCAAATGAAGAACAAGAAGTCTGAAGATTTACTGGAGAAATAAATCTACAAGTGCTCCTTGCTTTACTATGCGGTTACATCCTGATAAACCCATCCTGAGTTTAAAATATTGTAAATCCAGAAAACACTTAATACACCTAACCTACCACATTTAGGTCTAGCCTACCTTAAATGTGCTCAGAACAATTATATTAGCCCACAGTTGGGCAGTATCATCTAACACTAAGTTTACTTTATAATAAAGTATTGGATATCTCATGTAAGAGTATTGTGCTACATATTGCTAGCACAGGAAAATACCAAAATTCAAAATTTAAAGTTTGTTTTCTACTGAATGCTTAATCACTTTCACACCATCATAATGTCAGAAAATTTTAAGTTGAAACCATCATAAGTTGGAGGCTGTCTGTAGTTTGTACTGCCTAAGTTTGTCAGATTGCCCATTGGATTTGGCCAAAGAACCTTTTAGTGAAGAAATTTTTGAATCAGAATTTTGTGTGGTGGTCTCTATATACCAACAACAAAAAAATGCCACTCATGTTCTCTTTGTTTTCTAAGGTGTTTCTCAAATAAATGTTATTCCAGTTAAATATTCCCCAGCATGGACACTGAAAACCCAGATTATAACTTGGGAAAAGTTATGCCATTCAGGGAGACACACATAGGGATTAAAATTTCAATGAGAATATATATAAGAGGCAGGAATGTCTGCAGGAGGATGACAGGATTTAGGCTTAGATGGTCTCATAAGATTTGGCAATAGCTGGTCAAAAAGTGATGCTTGTCCATTTCCTGTCTCAGGCACCAAATCTAATAGTTGGCCATTTTTAAATTCAGACTAGACAATCTTCACTCCACATCAGAAAGAAAACCAAAAATATTGTTCTTTCTGTGTCAAAGCCAAAACATCAGGACTGAAAATCTAGGTGGAAAAAGAGCTTTGTCTAATATTACTGGTGACCCAGAGCAAAGTTTGTCCAAATGGATGCCTGTCCAGTGAGAACAACACTCACCTGTTTGTGTGGCTGACTTATGTAACAGGGTTATAAGGTATGGTTGTGTTCTAATCTGTGATTCTCCTTTTGACTAACAATTTTAGATAGCACAAAACAGAAGCACAAAAGGGAAGAGAACAGGATGAAAATGAATGGCCTGATTCTAACAAGAATGCCAAAAACTGGGAAGCAATAACAAAACCTGGGTGCCAAGCAGAATAAATAGCTGTGGAGCTCAACAAAAAGACAGCAGAGTTCAGACCGGGTGCTGGTTTACTGTGTCAGCACGGCCTTCACTCATCGTGATCAACAAGACTCAGGGCCTTCCATGGGTAATTTTACACCAAAGTGTGGGCCCCATGGTGATGAACAGTTCAGGTTATATCTTGGTGGATCCTCCAGGAAAACTGCAAAAATACAGGAAGACCACCCAAGTGGGAACAAACAGAGGCTATATGTTTTAGAGCTTTCTATAGTAATAGAGTCACCATGATTTCAATTTGACAGAGATTCAAAGGCAGGCAAAAGAGTGAGAAAGCTTTGTAGTAAAAAAAAAATGTGGAGGGAGGATTCAGGTACACTCTAACAGAGGTTGTTGGGATGGAGAAGCTAGAGGTGGACTAATCAGAATCTTATACGATTGCTTTCAGGACCATGCTTGTCTTTCTCTGGTTGAGTGAAGGAGAAACTGAGAAGTTGGTAGTCATTAGCCAAGTTTTGAGTATTCTGGTATGATTGCTACAGAAGTTGTGGTTTTGATTCATCAGCTGGTTGCTACAGAGGATTTGGATTAGAGTTCTGTTGTCATATATGATCGGGTTTATAATCTAATTTTGTATCTTTGCTTTACTTATCTTTTTTTTAGGATAGCAGGGGAAATGAGAGCAGGAAGTTGTAATAAAGAATGATAATCATTCTATTGCAATAGACTCAGGAGATTATTCAGTGTATGTGCCTGTCTTCTATTAGAATGGGTAGCTATCAACTAAAAAGAGAGAAAGTGATGAGAGCAATAATTCTAAAGTTAAATAATAAAAACTACAGATTTACTAATGGTTTATCTCTTATTTTGATCTTTGGACCCTCTTTCTGTCATATACCAATCATCTTTGGAGCACAGATATACCTTAGAGTGGGAAATATATAAAAGCCCTACTCTTTACCCTTCTAACTCTATTCTTGTTCAGGGGGCTTTGCACCCAACTCATATATTCCACTCAAGTGTGTACACACAAAGACTTGGGCTCATTCACATTCTGATTCCAGCTTTATATCTGTAAATTCCATTTTATTTGGATCTGTTATCTCATGCTTCCACACACTGAGGTCATTATCTTGAAGCATCTAGAATTATTTTGCAAAATGATCTCACGTATGTCTCTAAGAGCCTAAACAGGTTTTGTTCCCAGGTCAGTCCCCTCAAGGGAGGATAGGGGTGCAGGTGTGAAGGGTAGCCAGAAGGGTATTTGAATTTGGTAAAAACAGAGATTGTAGGTGCAGGTTAGGATGTCCTCACATGTACACATAAAGGTTTCTCAGCATGTTAGTGTGAATATGTCTTGCTCTTGTCTCTTACATACTGTTTTAGTCCATCTTTACACCTCTATAAAGAACTACCTGAGACTGGGTAATTTATAAAGAAAAAAAGGATTAATCATAGTGGAAGGTAAAGGGGAAGCAAGGCATGCCTTCCATGGTGGCAGGAGAGAGAGAGAGCAAGGAGAGAACTGCCAAACACTTGTAAACCATCAGATCTTCTGAGAACTCACTCACTATCATGAGACCAATATGGGAAAAACCACTTCCATGATCCAATCACCTCCCACCAGGTCTCTTCCTTGACACATGGGGATTACAATTCGAGATGAGATTTGGGTGGGAACACAGAGCCAAAACATACTGGTCCACCCCTGGAACATTTTTACTCCAAATCTCATATCCTTCTCACATTTCAAAACACAACCATGCCTTCCCAACAGTCCGCCAAAGTCTTAACTCATTCCAGCATTAACTCTAAAGGCCAAGTCCAAAGTCTTATCTGAGACAAGGCAAGTCCTTTCCACCTATGAGCCTGTAAAATCAAAAGTAAGTTAGGTATAATGGGGTTACAGGTATTGGATAAATGCTGCCACTCCAAATTGGAGAAATTGGTCAAAATAAAGGGCCCACAGGCCTCATGCAAGTCCAAAACCTGGCAGGGCATACATTAAATCTTAAAGCTCCAAAATAATCTCCTTTGACCCCATGTCTCACATCCAGGGCACGCTGATGCAAGAGGTGGGCTCCCATGGTTTGGATAGCTCTGCCTATGTAGGTCTGCAACATACAGCCCCTGTGGCTGCTTTCACAGGCTAGCATTGCATGCCTAGGCTTTTCCAGGCACATGGAACAAGCTGGCAGTGGATCTACCATTCTGGGGTCTGCAGGACAGTGGCCCTCTTCTCACAGCTCCACCAGGCAGTGCCCCAGTGGAGACTCTGTATCTCCAATCCCACATTTTCCCTCTGCATTGCCCTAGTATAGGTTCTTTATGAGGGCTCCACCCCTGCAGAAAACTTCTGTCTAGACATTCAGGCATTTCCACATATCCTCTGAAATCTAGGTGGAAGTTCCCAAAGCCTAATTCTTGTCTTCTGCATACCCACAGACCCAACACCATGTGGAAGCCACCAAGGCTTGGGGCTTGCAACCTCTGATGCAATGGCCCAAGCTGTACAATGTCTCCTCTTAGCCACAGTTGGAGCTGGAGTGGCTAGGATACAGGGCACCATGTTCCAAAGCTGCACAGAGCAGCAGGACCCTGTGCCTGGCCCACAAAACCATTTTTCCCTCCTGGACCTCTGGGCCTGTGATGCAAGGGGCTGCCATGATGATCTCTGAAATGCCCTGGATATATTCTCCCTATTGTCTTGGCTATTAACATTTGGCTCCTTGTTACCTATGCAAATTTCTGCAGCCGGCTTGAATTTGTTCCCAGAAAATGGGTTTTTCTTTTCTACCACATGGTCAGGCTGCAAATTTTCCAAACTTTTACACTCTGCTTCCCTTTTAAACATAATTTCCAATTTCAGATCATCTCTCTGTGAATGCATATGACTATATGCTTTTAGAAACAGTTAGGTCAAACCTTGAATGCTATGCTGCTTAGAAATTTTCTTCACCAGACACCCTAAATCATTTGAACTCTCAAGTTCAAAGTTCCACGGATCTCTATGGCAAGGGCAAAATGCTGCCCTTTAGTCTCTTTGCTAAAGTATAGCAAGAGTGACCTTTACTACAGTTCCCAATAAGTTCCTCATCTCCATCTGAGGCCACTTTAGCCTGGACTTATTGTCCATATCATGAACAGAATTTTGGTCAAAACCATTCAACAAGTCTTTAGGAAGTTCAAACCTTTCCTATATCTTCCTGTCTTCTTCTGAGCTCTTCAAACTATTCCAGCCTCTGCCCATTACCTAGGTCCCTGGTTGTGTCTACATTTTTAGGTTATCTTTATAGTAGTACCCCACTATCCCAGTCCCAATTTTCTGTATTAATCAGTGTTCATACTGCTATAAAGAACGACCTGAGACTGGGCAATTTATAAAGAAAGAAGGTTTTAATTGACTCACAGTTCTGCATGGCTGGGGAAGCCTCAGAAAACTTAAAATCATGGTAAATGGCAAAGAGCAAGCAAGGCACATCTTCCATGGCAGCAGGAGAGAGAGTGAGGGAGGAATCACCAAACACTTTTAAACCATCAGATCTTGTGAGAACTCACTCATTATAATGAGAACAGCATGAGGGAAACATCCCCCATGATCAAATCACCTCCCACCACGCCCTTTCCTGGACACATGGGGATTACAACTCAAAATGAGATTTGGGAAGGGACACAAAGCCAAACTTTATCGCGTACATTCAAACAACTGAGAAATTCAGTTTGGAAACCCATAGGCCTCCTTTTTTCTGTTCTATATGGTCTTGTTATTTGTGGTGTGTTCCAAGAATCACAAGTATCACCTGGGAGCTTGTTAGAAATGCAGAATATTAGTCCCCATTCCAGACATATTTAATCAATTATTTTACCAAGACCACCACCAAAGTGACTCATATGCTCCTTAAAATGTAAGAAACACTTCTATAATGTTAGCTTTCTTCTTTCTTATATTCACTTAAGACTTACCCACCCAGGGAGGGCAGGTGCCATGCCAGCTTACATATTTATCTTAAATGCTTAGGGTAGTCTGACTCGCAGTATGCATTTTGTAATTTAAATGAATTAATTGATGAATTATTGAAGGAGACAGAGAGTGAATGAGTTCCAGGTTTTTATAAAGTTGATACACTAATCTTCAAATTTGTTCTGTTAAGAAATGTATACATTACCCACCTAAATGTCAAAATGCAACCATAGCATCATAACTAGACTAAGGGGCTAGACTTGACAACTCCAAGACCCTCCGAATAGTTTTCTGTACAGGATTTGGTGAATTGAGGCCATGTCCAGTTTTTCCCTATACTACTCATAATAAATCATGCCTATGAACACCTGTCAGTATTCATAACTGCTTTATGCTTTAAGAACTTCAGTAGGATACTGATATACAAGCAAAATTCACCTGGACATGGTGATAGTGTCTAAGCACTTTTCCCTATAATATCTCCAGTTTTATATAGTTCTCCTGTACTAAATTGGCATTGTAATTTTTTTTATATAATAAATAGTGTTTCTCTCCTTGAGCCTCATGCAGTATTTCAGACAATAACATGATTTGTTTCTTCACACTAGTGTTACTTTATAATCAGATTGCTATAAAGCTAATTAAATGCTCTTCAACTATCTAGTTAGAACTTCGAAGGGGATACTAATGTCTTCAAGTCCTAAAGTTACATTTAAAAAATCAGGCATATTCAGTCACACATTTGAATTTTTTTTTTTTAAGTAGTGCCCATAACAAAATACTGGTTTGGAAAAATAAGGTAACAAACCTAAAGAATTTCTGGGTTTTAGCATATTTCATTCATTCAGCAATTAATTCATTAATTCATTCAGTGAATATTAACCGAAAGGCTTCTCTTTATAAAATTCAGCTCTAATCAATGTGAAAAATTGAAAGCAAAATACAATAATTCCTACCTTTCAGTGGGTCTCCAACATTTTCCTATACAATTCTTCCAGGATGATGGTAACTTTATTTTTTCACATGTTTAGGAATTCCTAAAAATGATTAAATATATGATGTGGTTTAATATTTTAATGCCTTTATTCCACCATTCCCTAATAATTCATGCATTTATTCATTCAACAAATATTTTTTGGAATACAGCAAATACCAATATGTTGGCCACACAGTGGTGAATGAGAACAACAATATTGCTAACCTCTTGGAACTTATAGTCTAGTGGAGAGAGACAGAAAATAAATAACTAAACTGTATATGAGATCATTGCAGAGAGTGATAAATTCTATTAAAAAAGAAATAAGGACAATAGAAATAAAAATAATTGGGGGATATGGGCTCTTTTCGGTAGGAGAGCTAAGCTTTATCAGATGAAGTGATTTAATTAGAGATATAAGTAGTAACAAGGAGCCAGGCATGTGTTCATCCAGGAGAAAGATGATCCAAGCAGAGAAAGCAGCAAATATAAAGATTTAAAGTGAAAACAAGCATAGTACGAAAATGTTCAAAATTGCATTCCCAAGTAAACTAGTTTCACAATGAAATATACTACGGTCTTTAAATTACAGACTCTGCAGAAATGACTTAAGATTTCTAAAACATAAATGGTCCTTCAATTTATATTACAAAGCTCTTATGATTTATTACCAAACTAGACAAATGAAGTACAAAAAATACAGAATTATAATCATTATAGAAGAAGATAAAGAAAATTTCTCTGCATTCCAACTATCACATTTACCAACATATTTGCATCTGCATTTGTACACTTTCTCTACCCCAATGTAAATTACTCCACTTACATGCTAATTAGATCTAAAATTTCTTGCTCATTCAATGATTTAGTTCCAGCAACCCTATCTCTCTATTTCCGACTTTCTCCTGAATTATTCCCATCCACATACAAAAATGTTTTTTCTTCCATCTTTTAAAAAATGTAAAACCTCTTGATTGCACTCTTATTTAATTCCTGTCCTATTTTTCTGTTTCCCCTTATGCAAAACTCAGGAAACGTTTTTGCGCTCACCATCTCTAATTCCTCCTCTTCTATTCTTTCTTGAACGCATTCTAATCAGACTTGACATTCATATCACTTTATGAAAATACCTCTTGTCAAGATTGTGAATAGTCCCCCCGACCCCACTGTCAAGTCCAATGGCCAATTCTGTGTTCTCATCTTACCTGAGTAGTGGACAGCATGGTGCGATAGCTCACTCCCTTGCATATATTTTACTTGCCCCCCAGAAGAGTGCTCACCCCTGATTCACTTCTAAATGTAGCCTATTTCACCAATTTTTAACTTTTAAATAATTTGATTTTTTTTTCTTTTTTCACTACCCTTACTCCTGAGGTTAATTCAAGTTTTATGGCTTTATATATTATCCACATACCAACAACTCGCTACATGTATCTTCAGCCCACTGAATTTTATACTGACATAGGATCAATTCAACTGCATTTGACTTTCATAGGTGTCTCTAACTCAGCATGCTCAGATGGACATCTTGCTTCTCCCCAGGTCAAAGCTATTCCTCTTTAGGCCTCCCCATTTCAGTAAAAATGGCAACTGCATTCTTACAATTTAAAATGTATTTCTCAAAAGATGCTTACTAGCTAATTAGTGGTCATATACAGGCTGAAAATGCCATGAGGCTTTGTATTTGTTTGATTTTTATAATTTACTGAATTTCCATATACTTATTGAACTTTTGAAACCATAAGAATTGTTACCAAACTAGATGAAAAAAAAAGTATAAGGACTATTAGTTCTTACAGTTTTGTTGATTATTTGGGGTTTTTAGGTTGACAATCATTTTCTTCACATAATTCACATGCTAGTTTTAGTCTTCCTTTCCAATATTAAAACTCATTTCTTTTAAATTTCAAATTATTAAAATAAAACTTTCAGCAATGTTAAACGATAGCACTTCTGTCAACCTTCTAGCTTTTAAAGACAATACTTCTGATGTACTTTAAAATATAATGCTATTAATTGAAGACAAATACTCTTTATTATATTCAAGAAATATTCTATTCTTAGTTTTCTAAGAATTTTATTAGACACAGCTTAATTTTATTAATGAGCATTGTTTCAATGATGATCATGTTCTTTTAATTTTATTAATGGGTTGAATTTTATAACTGGATTAAGTCTTTCTTGGTCACTGTATAGTTTTCTTGTACCAACATGCCTAAATTGATTCAATTTAGGATTTTTTATGCATGTAAGTTGATTGATAAGTGAATCTTTTATTTATTTATTTATTTATTTATTTATTTAGAGATGGGGTCTTGCTCTCTTGCCCAGGCTGGAGTGCAGTGGCATGATCACAGCTCACTTCATCCCTGAATTCCTGGGCTCAAGGGATCCTCCTGCCTCAGCCTCCCAAGTAGTTGGGACTACAGGCATGCAGCAGCTAAGTTTTAAGAATTATTTTATTTATAGAGATGGCGGGGGCGGGGGAGGTCTCACCATCTTGCCCAGGCTGCTCTTGAACTCCTGGCGTCAAGCAATCCTCCTGACTTGGCCTCCGAAAACGCTGGGATTACAGATGTGAGCAACCATGTGCCCAGCCTATGCACCTTTCGAGTTGTCTTTGTCTGTTTCGAGTAGGGTTATATTAGCTTTACAGACTGAATTGAATTAAGCCTTTTTAAATGTGTGTGTACAGTGGTGGTGTAAATCTCACCTATAAAAACATGGGCTGCAGCCTTTGAGGGGAGCTATTTATTGCTAACTTTTTCAATCTCCTATTGTTCTGTTTCTTTTATCTACTTCTTGTTGAGACAACTTGGTTTACTTTATATTATTCCTAAATTTCTCTATTTTATCAAAACTGTTAAACTTATTGATATCAGCTTTAAAAGACACCTTCTTACAAGTATTTCAATGTATCTCCTACATGTGGCTCTATCTTCCCCCTACTTTAATATATTTTTGTTTTCTCACTGTTTCCCCAAGCAAACATCCTGTGAGGTTGAGTATTTTTATTAACTTTTCAATTATTTATCAATGTATGTTTTTGGTTTCCTTAATCATTAACTTCTGGTTTTAGGTTTTGCCCACTTTTTCTTTTCCTTTTCAATGTTTTAAAATTGTAGGTATTCTTTTTCTGCCACTTGCACTTGAATGTTTTATTTTCTCCTGTTTTATAATAAAACGATTCCAGACTATGGGTTTATCACTGAGTATAGCTTAATGTGTTGTTATTCTTTTTTTTAGTAGTATACAATTACAGTTTTGATGTCACTTTATTATGAGTTAATCTGGATAGTAACTTTTATTTCTAAATGGTTGTTTTTTAATGTTGTGATTTTTTTCATTTGTGATTTCCAAAGGTAGATCACACAATTATATGTCATTGTAATTGTGAACACACAGACACACACAAACACACACCCCATAGACTTGATCATTAACCTGCGAGTAATTAAGAAGACCACAAGAGAGTTTAACTATGGGCAGAACCAATCCTATTTTTACTACAGAAAGCCTTTCGAATTTCCATGTGAAGAAGGAAGTTCAGATGGGCAGAGAGACTTGTTAGAATATGTAGAGTAATCCAGGCAAGAGATCATGGTATCCTGAAATAAAGGACTGTGGATATAGAGAAACATGGATACATTTATGAGATATATATCCTGTCAGTAGTATTGGTTAATGAAGGATAGAGAGTAAAAAAAGATGACACTGGGGATCCTGGCTTGAGCAACAGTTGATGCCATCCACTGAGATAAGGAAGAGGGAGGAGGAGCAAAGGTGGAGGGAGGAAAGAGTTGAGACAGGTAGTTTCCAATGCCTATAAATCTTTAAATTGAGATGATAATAAGGAAAAAGAAATCTGGCTATTTTATTGCATTTTTTTAAAGGAGAAGAAAGAGATAAAAGGTCTAGGTAAGAGATGAAGATTTGGCGGTCATCACTGTATGTCTGATAACAGAACTCGTTGAATAAGTGAGATTATGTGGAATTAATCTCTAGGCTGAAAGAATAGCCTACAATTGAACCTTAAATTCTGAGAAAAATCTTTATTTCTTCTTTCTCATTTTTAAAGAAGTAAACTCTAAAAATATTAATATATGTAATCTCATACATAATTCTGTTTACTGTATTTCAAAATGGAGTCATTTTATGCATACCTCTCTTAATCTCAACTTTCTTCCTCTAATTCACATCTTGTAATAATCCTTTAAAATGAGTTGGTCTGGCTGCATTTCATTCCTTTTAATGTCTGCATTATATTCCATAGGGGAGAGAACAATAAATTATTGAACTATTTTCTTAGTTAAGCGTTTTCTTTGTGTTCTATTTTGTGCCAAGACAAATAAGACTGCAATAAACATCTTTGAAAATTAGTCCTTATATATTAGTAGTTGGGCGCGGTATGTTAGCAATATCACATGGTGAAAACTTGACTCCAGCCTTTTTTTTTTTTTTTTTTTTTTTTTTTCAGCTCTACATTAGCTTAAAAGATAGCAGCTTTTTCCCGGTGTGATAAGAGTGCTAGCAGCCAAGCTTTTTAATTTCGTTTCTAGGATGTGGCAAGTGGGTAACATGACCCCTTTATCCTGCATTCACAATGGGGAAGAGCGTGGTAGATTAGGCTGTATTCTGGCTTGACTGAAAAGGCTGAGTTCAAATGTTCAGGTTGACCAGGATTAACTGCCTTATGCACTCGGTTGTCACCAGTTTCCAGAGACTTTTCAGGAAACCACCTTCTTTTCTAGGAGGCTGGTCTATAGGAGATCAGTCTTGGGCAGAATAATCCCTAACTCTTAATATTTTTGGCTAGTTTTCTTTTAATTTCTACTCTTCCGCTTCTCTCTCTCTCTCTCTCTCTCTCTCTCTCTCTCTCTCACTCTCTCTCTGTCTGTCTTCCCTTCTCCATAAATCATTTCAAAAACTCATACATAATTGGTAGTTGAAGTGATTCAACCACTTTGGGAAACAGTTTGTCAGTTTCTTTAAAAGCTAAACATATGCTTACTACCCAGCCTGGGAATTTCATCCTAGGCGTCTGCCCAATTAAAATAAAAACATATGCCCACAAAAAGATATTTACATGAAAGTTCAAAGTGCATTAATCATGGTAGCCTGAAACTGGAATCAATCCAAATGCCCATAAGGTAGTGAATGAATGAATGAATATATATATATAGTGTATATATATTATATATTATATATGTAATATATAATATATATAAGACCATTAATATGTTTCTACTAGATAGTGACACTCTAATTCAAGAATTCCATTTCCTTCTATCTATATATAATGCATGAAATAGGAAACTGCTCAGCAAAAGAAAGAAAGAAACTATGACACACAACATAGATGAACCTCAAAAATATTATACTCCATTTAAAAAGTCAGACATTAGCCACTATAAACTATATTGTTTCTGTTACATAAAATTGTAGAAAAAGCAACATAATAGAAATTGAAAGCAGATCATCGGTTGTCTGACACCCAGGGATGACAGCAGGGATTGACTGCAAAGGGCCCAGACAAACACTTGAGAATTGTATCAGTTTCCTGTTGCTGCTGTAACAAATTATCACAAACTCAGTGGTTTACAACAAACAAACACAGCAATGTTCTTCTAGTTCTAAAGACCAGAAGTCCAAAATGAGTCTTAAAGGGTTAAAATGATGCACAGACACGCTCCATTGGAGGCTTAAGGGAGAATGTTTTCTTGCCCTTTCCAGAGTTTAGAGCTGAGTTGCTTGCATCCCTTGGCTCATGGTCCCTTCCACCATCTTCAAAGTTAATGGCGTAAAATTTCTCTCTCTGACTCTACTTCCATTGTTTCTGTCACATGGTCTTTATCTGTTCTATCAAACCTCCTTATGTCTCCCTTGCCAAATTTAAAACAAACAAGAACCAATAAGGAAGAAGCCAATGTCAGAGGGACCGACAAGAAGAAATATACAATGCTTGCAGTAACACACCAATTAGTTCATAAAAGCTTTTGGATCTGCCAGTCATATTCCATATGACCCCTGACATTCACTCCCCATTATATTCTGTAAATATATTGACCCAAGGCTCCCTTGAAAGAGAAATACATAAAGAGATGTGATAGACAGAAGGGCTAAAGATGTAAAAGATTTGATAGACAGAAGAGCTAAAGTTGTATCTACAGAGGAGATAAACATGTAATTGCATTTGTTACAGCCAGCTGCTATCACAAACCAACCTGCAAATTTAGTGGCTAATGCAGTACATGTTTTTGGTTTTTCTTTTTCTTATCTAGAAGACTATTAATATGTTTCTACTAGATAGTGCCAGTCTAATTCAAGAACTCAATTTCCTTCTGTCTTAAAAAAAAACACACCTCATAAGTATTAGCATCGCCTGGCTCAAAACTGGAAAACTCAATTCTGTTCTCATTCCATTGGTAAGAACTAGACACATGCCCATACTTAGTTTGCAAGAGGTGCTCAGAATTGAAGTCCTTGGATGGAAAGCTGCTCCCCAGGAAATTTCAACACTGTGGAGTACAATAGTGCCAGTGCCACATTTAAAGCAAATGAGAACCAGGAAGGAAGAAGCCAAAGTCAGAGAGACCTACAAGAAGAAATATACAATTTTTGCAGTAACACACCAATTAGTCCATAAACGCTCTTGGATCTGTCAGTCATATTACATATGACCCCTGACATTCACTCTCAATTGTATTTTATAAATATATTGCTCCAAGACTGACTTAGAGCAAGAAAGTTTTACAAAGACCTGACAATCCAATATCTCATCTTAATTTCATGCAGTTCATACTCTTTATCATATGATGGTCCACAGTCCATTACTGAAGGATCAGGTATTCCTAGTCTGTGAACAAGGAGATTAAAAAATATACTCCCAGTCTATCTTTAATTTCTCCTTCTAGTTCTAAGGTTTTTCTTGTACCACTTATGATTTTCCAGTGCCAAATGCATCATGAAGTCATAGCAGAATCTATGCTATCTAAATTTTACTATCAGGGTTCTGATTTTTTCTATCCAAAGGGCACGTAAAAGCCTGCCCATTCTGCCATATGGAGATAAATCAAGATTTCTAACATGTAATGAAGGAGTGACCAGACTCAAAGCTTTTGCCCATCTGACTTTATTCTAATTCTTGAGGAGAAACATGAATCTTCTACAAACTGAATTTACTAGCACAAAAGACAACAGTAGAATAACAAAAATAAAGGTTTTTGTAATTGTTTCATACCTAAATGGAAGTTACATAAATAGCATGTCATTGTGTACAGTTACTCTAGATTTGTGCCCAATTTGGGAGCACAAATCTAAGCTCTCATCTGTTCATACTTTTTCAAGTATGCAGGCACCACAAAAAATGTCCAAGCAGAAAGTGAATTGAGCACTTCTCTGGGATCATATGGATTTCTTCAATCTGAGACGAAGTATAACTTCTAGAAAACATGCAGAAGGGAGAAGCCAATTTTTAACCTACATTTTAGGCATCAGAGGCAGCTTCAAAATTAATTCAGATACGTAGCAGGCAAAGTTTTGACTAAATATATCATCACATAAAATGAGTTAAACATACTCTTTGCCTTCAAATATATAGTTTAGCTGTGAGGGGTAGATACTCCAAATATATAAACATACACACACACGTATATATACATGTACATATATACATATACATGTGTATATACCTTCGAACTAAAAATGTATACATGCTCATTCATAACACATCTTTATGAAAACTGTGAATGGACATTTTGAATATTTATGATTTGAAGATTACCAAAACACATGTTCATTTATGTTAACATACTCTGCAATGTCAAAATGTATACCAATAAATAACTTACAGTTTGATTAGGTCACTCTCCATTGCTCCCTTTTTTGTTACTGTTTTTTGGTTTTTGTTTTGTTTTGTTTCTGTTTGTTTGCTTTTTTTTTTTTCTTTCATTGTTCCCTTTATTCTGTAGTATAGACAGGTCAGAGTGCAAGAAGCATCATTCTTACCGTATTCTTTGTGATTGGTGCTCCTCAGAGTTGTATAGTCCATCGGTGTCAAGCTCAAGGCCAGCACTGAGCACCATGGTAAGATGGACTGAGAAAGGAAAACTTCCTCTCTGCTACACTCATGATAGCTCATTTATTTATATGGCAACTATGATGTGTTCATTGGGTATTTAGTTAAAACATTTGTGCTCAAACATGTTTTGGCCATAGGCTAGATATTACAAAACTTACTTCAACTCTCTGAAGTTTTAACCCAGTTTTTACACAGGAATAATGATACCTTCCATACACACTGTTATGAGGCTTGGACTAGACTAACGTTGTCAAGCTAAATAACCATGCTCAAGTGCTCAGAATTGATAGAGACTACTATAGAATTGAGGGTGTATTCTCATGAGAAGAATAGAAACATACGGGATGTCTCAAACAAAAAGGGATGTCTTAAGGTCATTTTTATTTACAGACTAGCCCTGAGGAATGCAATCTCTCATGAATATATTAAGTTTGCAAATCAGCAAGTGAGTGGGAATCTATCCGTTCTGATTAGTGTCTCTACCCCCACAGACAGGAGATTTCGAATATCTCAAATGTCAGCATTCCAGCACTGAGCAAGCTGCTCTCAACTTCTATTCTGTCTGCCTTACTATTAATTAAGGCCTACAAAAATCCTGTCTCATGTCTTGCTATCCATGCACACATCTTTTGCCTTCCCAGATCGAAAGTGGCTTTCAATCTTTGATCACCTTTCTTATCTTTGCATGCTTCCAATTTTCAGCACACATCCTGTGAGCATAGTAAATGCTCAATAAATGTTAGTTGAATTGAGGAGTGCTAAGAAGCAAAATAAGTAACACGTTGGTGAAAGAAATATGTATTATAAGGCATTCTATACTTTGAAGGACTCGGAAGTAAAACAAAGAATCTAGGGACTTTTAGTAATTGAGTTGGGGCTGTAGCTACGAGAGGGTTGCACACACAGAATCAAATCACATAGGCAAGTGTTGGCAGCAGCCTGGCGGGAAAGAACAGTTTGTGCTCTCCAGATACACACCAAATAAGTTTGGAGAAATATGGTAATTGTTACTAATATGAAATTGACAAGAGAATGGGGAACCAGCTTGCCATCTGATTACTACTTAGTCAATATTCAAGCTTATAAGAAAGTGAACAGATGTTAGCCAAAGCAGATGTGAAAATACACATAATAAAGACTAAAGGGATTTTGCCACCTGCTTATAAGAGTCTATATTTTGGATGAAAAAACATTCAAATTAATTCAACAAAATGAGGTACATTTGGCTCACGTATTCCATTTTTGCTCATTTATTTCATTTCCAACAAAGTTTATGAAAAGTTTGAGATTAGGCAGTTGACAAAAATCTCTCATGAATTTTGCAGCTCAGCAATCCAAAACCATTCCTCTTTTCCTTGGCAGGGTCCAACAAAGGACCTAAGTGGGGATTTCTTTCTTATAACAAGGAGTGTTACCAAAACAGGTAGGATCAAAGAGTTGAAAATATCAAGAACCTGAAGTTCAGAAGTCAGAAGGCTACAAAATCATGTGAGGCCCAAGCATCAATATTTGTTTTTAAGGATTCAGGTAATTCTAATATATAGCTAATGTTTGAGAAATACTCGGTTAGAGATAAGACAGACCTTCCCAAAAGCTAATAATGGGACTTGACAACCAAATTCTCAGCCATTCTCTGGAACCTAACTTGAGGGGGAAGAAAGTAGCAGCAAATACTTCATGATATCAGCTCCAGTCAAACACATTTGATTTCACAACTCTGGGCAAGAAAGGACAAGAAGAAGGAGTTGAATAACATGGTGATACAGTTCATAACAATGTATTGTATTCTTGAATATTGCTAAGATTAGATATTAAGTGTTCTCAACACACACAAAAATTATGTCTGTGCAGTAATGCATATGTTAATTAGCTCAATTTAGCCATTCCAGAATGTATACATATTGCAAAACATGTTGTATACTATATCTATGCAATTTTTATTTATCAATTAAATACATAAATAAAAAAGGAGAAAAAAGAGGAGGAAGAGGAGGAGGAAGAAAGGGAAAGGGAATGAGAAGTAGGAGGAAGACAAAGAGCAGGAAGAGAAATAGGAAGAGGAAGAGGAAATATATTAATAACAGCAGCAAACACAAACTCTGTGCCAGGCACTGTTCTAAGTGCTTTGAACTCAAAGCTCAGAATAACCCTGTGTGGTTCATGGCTACACTCTCCGGAAGGAGCTACATTTTCCAATTTTCTCCTTTGCTACATTTGAAATAGATGTTGGTATCCTTGGGAACTGAGAAAATTTTATAACCTGTTTCTTGCCTGTAGGATGTTGGGGCTCCTGGGTCATTTTAAGTTTCCATTGGCCTGACACACTCGAGTCCTGGCTCATGGTTTCTTTGACAACACAACAGTCTCAAAAGTTGAGTAGACTTCTTACCTGTTTGATGGTAGTCAACTCATAAGCCAAAAGTCATAGCCATTGATTGTTTTTTTCTAGAGATCATTCTTGATCTGCTCCATTTCTTCACTCTTTCAACCCCTTATTGCTAGACTTAGTGGTGAATAACTTGGGCTCATCTGTCTTCCTGGGTAGACCTGTACTTCCAGCCTTTTTTTCCTAAGAGGCTTTGTCCAATTGATATAATGTGTGGGTCATCACTTAACCCACTCAGAGTTTTGAACAGTGAATGGGACAGCTGTACTCTTGCTTTGATCACTACTATAAGTATTAACTTTAATCCACTTGGTACCTTAAAGAATTTCTAGATCTTATATTTTTATTTGTTATAAAGAAGAGTGCCTTTCCACTCTACATATTGCCAAATTTGTGGATATTTTCTAATCCCTTTCATTCATGTTTGCAAATCAGGGTGTTCTCTTCTGAGGTCATCTCTTTGACTAATACATTGTGAAATGTAGCCAACATCACCAAACACACCGCTAATATTTATATTTCCAATGTCTTTCCCTGGGACCATATGTTCATTAGTTACCTGATCTGCTTTCCATGTTACCAAAGATTTTACCAAATAACTTTCACTGAAAAGTAATGGAATATCATCCCTCTAAATTCTGATAATAGGCTTGTTGTCCACATCTAGTTTTTTAAGGCAATGCCATATATTTATGTTTTTTGTTATGGCACCATCTTACTTTGAGTTACCAATTAACCACCTTAAATACTCAGTGCCATAAAGTAATATGGTTTATTTCTCACTCACATTTTATGTCCATTGCAGGTTAGTCAGGGCCTCTGCTCCATGTGGTCTTTACTCCTGACAATAGAGGAGTCACTATCTGGATTCTTGTAAGTTGCTGTGGTGAAGTAAAAATGCAGCTTTTCATTTCTGTTTCACAACAGAAATTAGATTCTCCATCTGAAAGTGAATGGGGTTCCTATCTTTTATAACCCCTTGGCTAATATTAGTCACACAGTCCCACCTACAGGAGGGCTAGACAACACAATCCTATCATTAGCTGAACAGTACTATTGAGGACCAATCTTGTCTCAATAGTGAGGCAATAGTGAGGACCACACTATTGCTAAAGTGACCCAACTAAATTATGTCAGATTGTGCCATTCAGAGCACCTCCAGTTGTTTCCCACACCACTCAGCAAAAGAGCCAAAGTTCAAACGATGGCCTCCATAGTCCTCCATCATCTGGCCTCCTGCTACCTTATGGCTGCATCTCCCATCCTTTCCCCTCCTCTCTGCTCCAGCTGCACCAGTCTTTTTAAAATACAAGGTTCTTAAAAATTACTTTTATCTATTTTATTCACTGGAAGATCTTAAGAGCCTGGTACTACTAGTTGCTCAATGAGTACTTCCTGGATGGAGAAATGAATGAATCCATGAACACAATGCTGGTTCCAGGGCCACAAAGCACTGACTGGGACACAACATACCAGGAAGAGCCTTGGATTTTTTGGAGGACAAGAAGAAAAGGAAAAAGAGAAAGATGAAATGGAAATTAGCAAAAACAGGAAGTTTTTCTTTTTCCTAATTTTCCCTGTAACTTGTTCAGGTTTGTGAAAGGATCAATATTTAAGAGGACACAATATACTGAAGATAATATTTCAACCTAAATTTCTTCTCTCCATTTTCCTCCCATGACTCTTGATCTCCCACTGATTTGAAAATCTGTCATGCTTACATTATTAGCACTGAAAAAAATGTGGTTAAGGAAAATAGAGATTTCCCTAAATTGTAAACTAAGGGAAGAGTCTGTAAACTCACAGGAAAGAAAGTAAAATATGAACTTCCTATTTCATATTTCAAAATACAAACTTCCTATTTCATATTTCAAAATATGAACAGGATATACTTTTACCTCGGAGATCTATCATGATACCTCCCACATGTAGGATGGAGAGATCTAGAAGAAAGAGTCATCAATCTCCTTGACATAACAGGTGGTCTTCCCTCAGTTCAACAAAATAGAAAACTAAGGCAGAGAGCAGTGTAATGAATTGTCTAGAGTCACAGAAATTATGAGCAGCAGAAGTTAAGCCTCTACTACAATTGCTGAGCCCCGAATTATTTGTTTCTTTTCTGCCCTATAGTGCCCACAAGAAGGTCTTATTCTAAATTCAACGGGAGGCAAGATTCGGTAATTTTTGCTTAGCACAGCAAACCTGAGTCAGACAGCAGAATTTGAATTTGAGAAATTAATCTCACATTCTGAAATAATAGATTAAAATATTTAACATCAATCTTTGCAAAAATTTACATATGAGAGAAGTTTGATGGACATTTGTGAATAAATAGTTTTATATCCTTTTTTTCCTAAGAGAGTAAAAACAGCTATAATTTTGTGTATTGCTCGTCTTCCTTTTACAACTCCTGGAACATAGGCTAAGTTTTCTGCTGAGCCAAAAACTGGCCCACATAAAGACTTAGAGACTGCCTGGCCCAGTATTTTCTGGACATTTTTGACTTGCAAACCCCGTTCACATACATTCACATAACCTTTCAAAACAGGAATTTTAAGTTATTTCAATTGTTTTTGTATCCAAAAAGATGCAAATTTAGGTTAGAAATTTCACTTTGTATATCAGTAAAAGTTCTTTCACTTAATATGTTATTCAGTAGTATTAACAATATATCATAGAGGCCCAACAACATCAGAATACACATTCTTGAATACATATTCTTCTTAGAGCATTTGCAAAGATTGCCCATAGGCCATAAGACAAGCCCTAATATACATAAAATAATTAAAATTATACAAAGTAAGACCACAATAAAATTAAAAATGAAATAAATAACAGAGGGATTTGAGAAAGTCGCAATTATTTAGAAAGTAAATGATGCATTCCTAATAACGAATGGGTCACGAAGAAATCACAAGGGTAATTAGAAAATACTTTGAGATGAAAGAAAATAAAAGCACAACATACCAAAACTTGTAGCTATAGATAAATCAGTTCTTAGATGTCACATATGCAGTGGCAGAAATTTTGAGCTAATGATGAACTAAGTCACGAGCACACCTAACTAACTGCAACTAACTATTCCCAGAACGTGGACATGAATAGTATCGGACTGCCTTATTTAAAAGGAGCCTATCAACTTTGACTTGAACCACTTCTTACTTTCATCCTCTAAGCATTTGCAGGCAGTTGATTTTGGCCAACCAAGTCATTATGCAGATAAAGAATCTGAGTTCTAGAAAGGATGACATTTGTTCACTGTCACACAGATGAGTAGTGACAGAGCCAGTAAGTAAAGCCAGTCTTTTGGTGACTTTTGCATCCAACCATGCTTACACCAGCCACTTTTCACACATCCATGGCTGCCAACTCATGAGTTTGGTGCTGTTATTAATAAAGCAAGATGGCATATGTTTTGTTTCCATGCCACATCATAAACAAACCATACCATGAAGGCACTCAAATTACACAGAAATCATGTTTATCTTTCTGAGGTTAGTAAGTCACAATTTGTTTTCTTCTTGTATGATGAAACCACCTTCTTGATTTTAGAAATTGTTTTGCTTTGGTCCAGCCTCTTGGGGTAAATACTTGCATAATTGTATGCAGTGGTATAGATAAAATACGGCCTGAAATTTGTGCAGATGCTCTTTTTTGAAGTTACCTCTGGAGATGATTATCTGGTATCATGACTACATAAGGACAGCAGGATAAAAACAGGTGTCCCCTTTTGTTAATAAAGACAGCAATTGTGTCTTTGGCAGGAAATCCATATAGTTTCCTGCTCTCTTCTATGGACTATAGATCATGATGCCTGCCATAGTGGAATTTATCTTTCAAGGAATGTTCAAAGGACTTATAATAAGCTTAGATCTCATTCAAATCATGGAAAACAGTAAATTGTTTGGAACTTTTTGGAGTTTGGTATGTTCTAACAGGAAGACTCTGTCCCCTGTTCTCCTCCCTTCTTATAGAGCAGGTGTGAAAACACACACACGTCAGTGGGGAAGTAGCAGAATATTTGGGTGTCTGGCAGCCTTAGTCTATATGTTAGCTGTTTAGAGGAATTGCTGATGAGACCGGCTAGTCAGAATATAGAAAACTTGGGGCCCAGAGAAAGTTGCACTCATCCTGCTAGGAATAAAAATCTTTCTCACCTATTGAAGTCAAACTCAAGAGCAACTCCACCACTGGGAAAGGGAGAATAGCTGCATTTGAACATACCATCTAGTATGCGCTCACAGAATCACTATAATCCTGTATGCTGAAACGTGGGGTCTTTTAAAGGCTTCAGTAGTAATACCACTCATCCTCACCTAGGTTTTGAGTAAAATGAGAAACAAAACAAAAAGTTAAGTCCAATGGGAGACCCGATTATGACATTATTTCTGCTAAAGACTTATGGGAAGATATAACTCAGGATGAGGCCATACATGTTTCCTAATACTGAACTCTAGAATCAAACAGACTTTCCCACCCGGTCAGCAGCAATTCCGGACCTAGGAAGACTCTCTAGGGAAGACCTACAGCACTGAGGGGCTGAGGATGTATGACCTCTAGGACCAGATCTGATCATAAGAGACAGAAAGGGGAGCTGGATCAAGCATGTTCCACTTTTTCTTCTCATTATTACCAATTTGAAAAATGATCATACCTTCCTTTGGGGGGAGTGTGTGAAGCAGGTGGAGGCAGCTCAGGAGTGTCATACAAGTGGAGCTCATTCCCATGAAAGGTGGCATCAGGGGTGAGAAACAAGCGGCCCATGCCAGGAGTATCCGATTTATTATTAATCTTTATTAAAGTATCCTACACCACAAGAGCACATTTGCTAGACAAATTCCCTATGTTTAAATCTGTGCGTAAGTTTACATCCAGTCAAGTCTGGGTTCTGCGCTGATAACACATTCCTTGACAGGCTGTTCACTCAGCTATGGCACACTTGCACACAGGCTCTGATCATCCTTCCATAGGAAGTCATAGTCAGGAGCTTGTCTCCCAGTGATAACGTCTTGGTTCCTTATCACCATGACCTTGGTATTTGAAGCCATCTCCCTTTAAAGAGCTAATCAAAATAGGAAGTCAGTTACATTGTGTCATCTTCGCCATGCCAGATCAAAGACAGGGGCTAATGGCACAGCCAGAGCTAAGCTAATTAGGAAATGTCTATATAATGCTAATATCTTTGTTCCAGCCAATGGACGGAGATGACATAAACCACAGGCCCTTTTTGCAGATATATAAAGGTGTAGTGTACAGGCATTTAGCAACAGGTGATTCAGTTCAACAATGTCAACAATTGTAATAATAGATTTTTGACTTTTAAGAACTATCATTTCTCTAAAATTATTGCTCTTGAATCTGCTCCCTCATTATGTCACGTCAGTTCTGGCTTCCTCATCATTTGGGAATTGTCTTTAAGACTACTACATCTTTTTAAGTGTTTCCTTAGGATGTCAAACTGCATGTCTAATTTTTCTGAAACACAAGGAATTCTTTTCCACTTTCATACTCCTTGGATCCGTAAAATAGTTCCACAACTGTCCCTCAAAATGATTTTTCCATAATGGTGTTGGTGTTTTCTTGATGTAATTAGCAAAATACTAACTCTGAATTGGTAATAAAAAAAAAAAAAACACTTAAAATTTAAAAAAAAGTCAGGGTTAGAAGAAGTTATTATCTATTTTTCTAGTATGAGTTGATCATAGAAGGATAAGGTTTATATTGGTATCAACAGTACATTTTTTTTTTCCACTTATCTGAATTACTTGGGTAAGTATTACAAAGATGATTCATCAGGAACCAAGAAAAATGTCACATTCAAGATCACTCAGTGAATAATACTTTTGGGACTTACATTTTCATCAACTAAAAAAAAGATCTCACAATATAAAAATTTCACTACCACCAAGAAAGCCACATCACATTCAGCAGCTTTTAAAATGTGCACAACTTAACTTGTATAGAGTCATGGATTGGTAAAAATGGAAGGTTTCATTGTGTTACCTTGTCCATCCTGTGTCTCATATTCAGAAGACTTGCAACAACATCCCTGGTAGGTTTTAAACAATAGAGATATTACAGTCTGAAGCCCTCAATCTATTATGTTAGAAAAGGCAAATCGAAAATTTATGTTACTATTATCTGATACATTCTATTATCTAACTGTCATAATGTGTCTTCCGAAACAAAAGCAACTCAACCCTTTCATTACATGATTGGTGTCCTGTCTTCCTTAAACCTTTTCTTCTCCAAGGCAAATGCTCTGCATCCTTAACTGCTCATGGGACTCATATGGTAGCCATAATCAGTCTGATAATGCTTTTTTTTTTAATTTCAATTAATAACTATTTAACTGAATAAAATGCCCCCTGGGAAAAACTTTTTCCAAAAATTTAGTTTCTCAGAAGCCAACTCCAGTTTATCTCATCATTTTGTCTTATTTCTCCAAAGTGTATGTGAAGTAGACACTCATTTTTCTGGCATTCTCTGGAATCTTTACCATAATTTGGGAAATAACCATTTTGATTTTTCCAATTGTCCCTTGGCAATGTAACACAATCACACTGTAACTCAATACTGTTCGGATAAGGTCTGGTCAAACAGATTGAGAAGTTCACATCAGAGTCAAACCAGGTCAATGAAATGAAAACGTGAGAATTTTCCTGGCATTCTGTTTAAGCTGGTCAATCAGAAGCCTGGAACTGGCCCTCTTTGGGACAGCCTGCTTGAGAATGAAACCAATACCATCAAGAGATACAGAAGAGACTGAGCGAAGCAATGTTCCAATGACCAGTATTTGAAGTTCTGGCTGAAGTTAGACTTGCTCTGTTCGCTTCTCAGTTACAAATACACATCTGTCTTCTTTCCTGTTTAAACCAGATTGAGTAGCATTTTGACCAATGTCTTCCAAAAGCTTCCTAATTAATGTACTAGATATACATATATATATGTTAAGATATATACATGTATGTGTATAATATATACAGAGAGTTTATTGAGAGAGAGAGAGAGATCCTTTTTATAGAGACGTAGATATAACATTTGACTTCTGGTACATAGAACAAGATTTATCTTCTTCATCTGGAACATTGTGTAATTACTATATTATCATTGGTTCAAACATGTCTTCTTTTTATGTTTTATTTTATCAGATATTTCCCCCTTCAAGTCAGCCTTTTTGCATGCTTCTGCTCCCAATCCACCCCTTACAAGTTTTACTTTTTTATGTATGTCAACATACAATACCTAGCAATACTTTTAATATATTTTTTATTTGCATAAATAGCATTAAGCTATATGACCCTTCAGCTTATCATTAATAGCGTTTTGATCCATTCATATTATTACATGTACAACTAGTTCATGTATTTTGGGTCCAGTGTAGTAGGCCCTCATATGAAAATTTTACACTGTTTTCCCATGTATGTATTTCTAGATTGTTTTCAAGTCTTTGCTACTTCAAACAATGCTATTATTAACATTCTCATATGTGTTTCTTTCAGCATCTGAGCAAGACATTTTCTGAAGTGCACACTTAAAGGTGCAGTTTCTGGGTGTTACAATATGCACATATTCAATTTCCCTCAATCCTGCCAAATTGTTCTCCAAAATAGCTGTACCATTTTCCCTTCTATAGATGTGCATAAAGGTTTCTTTTTCTCCATATCCTCCTGACCCCTTGGTTTATCTTATCTGGATATTCTTTCTCTCCCCTTGGTCACATATTAGTCATTGAAATCATTTGCATAACTTGGGTTTTGTTTTCTGATTTGTTGGTCATGACTATAATTATAATTTGTCTCCTCAGAAAGCAATTTTCCCCAACCAGTCTCAGGCCGTGACTGACAGCCTGCATTATTTCTTAATTCTATTTGAAATTTATTACTATCTTTTCAAGGAAGAGAAGAACAATTGTATAAATTGTGCAATTTCCTGTGATAGCATTTCCTAAAAACCTATGAAACAAAGATCTTCATCCTTCTCAAACTCTTCCTAACGGCATTTTCTCTAAATGATCTTTTATGATTTATCATTTTTTATTGAATGATTCCCTCACACCTCATTTCCGTCACTGTACATAGTGCTGTTTGACCAAGTGTAACATAAATTCCCCTTGCAAAAGAAAAATAGAAGAATCAGAAAAAATTAATTTTATTTTTCCAGCAATCACTTTGCAACTTCCTATGTTGCAAACATGGATAAGAATCCTAATATCCCCAGTCTGTCTGAGGGTCTGGGCCATGTTCCCCTTTTATCCTGGAAGTGAAACAAAGGAAATAGTCCATCTTGTAAAACACTCATTCAAATTCCACTCTCTATGTGATGGGCTTCCTACAACTGCTACATAAAGTGTCAATTGAAACCAGCCTTGTCATAGAGACTTTTACAAAATATGAACAGTGCTAAATACCTCAAAGTGAATCGATTTCCACTGAAAGTGTTTTAACCTCCTTTTAGGTCAAGAAATAGCAATTTTCTGAGCTTCACTGTAACCTGAGAATTAATCCTAAGAGGCAGGTGTGCACTGCATACATCATTTGTTTCACAAAATTTATTGAAGATGCCTTTGTATAGGACTGTCCTAGTAACGCTTTTCCCTTCCTTCAGGCGGAGGTGCGGTTCTGGAGCAATGGAGTGGTGACACTTGGAGGGTATTCTTTCTACTAGAGATTGTTTCTTTGTTACTTTCTTTTCTTTTTTTCTTCTTTTTTTTTTTTGGAACAGTGTCTCGTTCTGTCACCCAGGTTGGAGTGCAGTGGCATCATCTTGGCTCACTGCAACCTCCGCGCCCCGGGTTCACGCCATTCTCCTGCCTCAGCCTCCCGAGTAGCTGGGATTACAGGCAACCACCACCATGCCCAGCTAATTTTTGTATTTTTAGTAGAGCCAGGGTTTCACCATGTTGGTCAGGCTGGTCTGGAACTCCTGATCTCGTGATCTGCCCGCCTCAGCCTCCCAAAGTGCTGGGATTACAGGCATGAGCCACCACGCCCAGCCAATTTGGTACTTTCTTTAAAAACAAAATTAGGTTTGACTACTTAAGATGTGAGCCTCTTTTAAATTTGTAGAGGTAGAATGGGCATTGGGTAAATATCACAGACGAATGAACTGAGGCTCTGAGAGGTTAAAAACTTTAGCAAGGATTCACAGCCGGGGTTATGACGTGCTAGACCCGAGCACAGGGCATAATCATGAACTGGAAGAGAAAGTACTGGCAAAGAATAAAGTGACACACACAATGGATAATGGAGATTGCTTCCATATGGCCTATGCTCTGTAGGACTGACATCTCAGAGTGGGGGCTCATATGTATGGGATAGTAACAATGATGATAATTATTGGCCCTAACAGTGACTGCTCACTATGTTCCTGACACTATTACTAGTCTAGATACTTTATTAACTTACTGAACCCTTCCAACAGCTCTATGAATAACTGTTACTATCTCCACTGTAATGCTAAAGAAACTCAGAGAACTTAAGGCAGCAACTCAGAATTACACAGCAAGAAGCCGAGTGCATAATCACAGCTGCGCACCAGCACCCGTATGCTTAAAAACTGCATGCCTTGCCTCTGCAACCTAAACAGTACCACATAGAAACTCTACACACATGCTTTCTTGGATGGAAAAATACCTATCCAAATACAGGCAGTATAAAATCATTGTTTCCTACAACCTAGCCTGTCTAGAAGCTGTGCTCTCTTACCCCGAGTCAAGAGACTCTTTATAGCTAGATCTCTTAAGCATCCATGGTTCAGTTTTTCTTTTCTTTGCCTGTACAAGACGTGGAAAGGCAACCCATATTCTTCTCTTATTTCACTCTTCACTAAATAATATTGCACAGCCCTTTCAGAAGCTAGACAGGACTCATTCTGTAGGAAAATTATCTTGGCTTCTTTCTTCCCTGGGCCCTGAAACACTGTTACTAATAAAAGCCTGTCTTTCTAGTACTGAGATGCCCAGTAGAGAGTGTGAATCAGCCCAGGAAATGAGTATTGGTCCTATGAAATCAGTCAGTCCCTTGACCCTCTTCAATTCTCAGATGACTTCTCTTCTCTCTGGCACATTATATCATTTTTTCCCCTCTAAATGGTGATGCATTTACTGATCACTAATATAATTCTTCATTCCTGGGTCAAGGGAGACTTTATGCTGACATATAGGTTGGAAGAAGGAATGGAAACAATTATTTATGTAGAAGAATGACTCAAACGCTCACTCGTGTTTTCATTTTTTTCTACGGCTCTAGCGAAAGGTCCAAAATGATGTCCTAAGAAGGCTATAGGGGAAAACAGACATGAGTTCTCTCTGCTGTTTGCTGTCAGTTGTATCTGTCTTCTTCCATTTATTCATTAAAGAATAACTTATCCCTCGTCCATAAGGAGGAATTCAGCAGAATGAGGAATATGTGTTGTCCCAGGGAAAAACAGAATGGGAAAAGCAATGAACCAAGACAATAAGATGCTTCTTCTCCAAAGCAACTGGGGAGAGAAAGCATTGCACGTTTAAATAAATAATGGCTATCCTCATATGGTAGATGACAGTGGTGTATTATAATTTTTAAGGAAGAAAAGACGAAGTGTTGCTATCAATGCAGACTTCCTTCCTAAGACCCAGAAGTATGGCTCATTCCAGTCATGACACAAGATATTGAAAGTCTCTGGAATGATGCTGCTACTGCATGTGTAAATCTAGCCCTAATGCAACTTCTAAGCACTTAAAGTGAATAATAGATACTATAAGTACCAGGCTTGGATAAAGCTAGGCACCAACATGAAGATACGTGCTTGGTAATGGCAGTATTTGATGGAACAGAGCAGGTTCCCCCTCCTGAGTTCCTGAAGGAAAACAACACAGTGTTTAAGGTTAGAGGCTCAGATTCTGTAATGCCTAGGATCAACTCTTGGTCCCAACTTGTATTTGTGATCCCCTTCCTCCTAACCCTAAAGTATCTGATCCATAGATTTTTTAGATATTTATCTCCAAATCACCAATCCTCAGTATTACTTAATAATTATATGCATTGCTACCATTTATTACATGTTTATTTAATAAGTTCTAGGTATTTTAGGAACCTTTCACACATTGGTAACTTTAGTCCTCCCAGAAACCCTATGAGATAGCTACTGTTATTTTCATACCATTTTTCAAATGAGTAACTGAGGAACAATATGGCTAAATAACTGCACATAACATTTCCTCAGAAATTCTGAGGAAAGCCCGGATATTGTTAAGTCTTCACTTCCCTCAAATGAGTTCTTCTGCTATGCCACAGAGAAAGTAGTTACTTGCTTTCAAGAGCTATTAAGTGATCATCCTTTTAAATAGGTTTTATTCCAGATTTAAACTGGCTTTGTAACATTCATCCTATTTAACAACAATGTTGTGTGTTGTGGATTTACTTTCCCAACAAACATATGAGATGAATAGCATTGCCAAATCCATCTCCTTCAAAATTCTCTTTGTAATAATCTAGGAGGGCTTCCAGACTAAAGAAAGTTGCTTTTACTGTAGGAGTACTTATTTAATTCAGCTAGACTTTTGTTGGTGGTGTTAACACAATCGCACTGGATGGTTTGTGCATTCATTTTAGTTGTTGTTCCTACTTACTGCCCCAAAGCTGGAAACAGGGAAAAGCTAGTGTGAGTACTTCCTAGTTTTTGCACATTTGTAACATTATTCTCAGCCTGTCTGAGGGTCTGGGGTATGTTCCCCTTTTGTCCTGGAAGTGAAACAAAGGAAACGGCCCAATAGTTAGGTTGGAGAAGAAAGTCTGATAAGGTCCATAGACTATTTCTAAGGTCAAGCACTTATGGAAGGTAGAAAGTCAAGATATCACAGATAAGGTGAATAATCTGAGGAACCAAGGGCAGCACAAGGTTCTGTGTTACAAAAGGTAAACAAAGACCTACTAGTGATCCTGGAATTTAGTTCTTGCCAGCCCAGAACCTCCTACTCCACATGCCCAATCCAGAACTGCTAGTGCATGCAGGAAGCCTTACTGTTCACAGAAGACTGAAAGCAAGGATTACTAGAAGTTTCAATGTGAGGGTTATGTTAGATAATGATTTAGCAAGAAATTCAGAATATACCTAAACAAGTCCAATCTGTTGCTTCATCAACTTTGATGTTGGCTTGCATCACCCAAGCAATAAAGGAAGCATTCTTTGTTTCCTGTTAGCATTTGTTTTTCTGCAAGCCAAGAGAGGAAAAGAAATATTTCAACAGAAACAGAGCCCTGAAGCCACATTTGAACTGTCAATCATCCTCTTCCAGATTTCTAGCATGGACCCTGGTTTTCTAGTGCCCATTAGCAGATGCTTCTTCAACAGGGCCAAGCTAGAGGTGAGAAATAGAGTGTTGGAGACTGCTTTCAGCTCTGAGAATAAGATTCTTCCGATAGGAACTCAATTTTCCCTACTTTTCACAGAAGACCACAGCTCATCTTCTCACCATGCCTTATAATATTTCCAGGCCTTTCTCCCCATCTTCTTATACCTACATATCCTTCAAGACCCAACTCAACTCAGGCCTCTTCTCTGCCATGGAGGCAGGCAGTTCAGATGTTGGCTTTATCAGTTCCTAGGTGTAAAACTGGACAAGTTATTCAACATCTCTGACCATTCTAAGTTGTGGATCCATAATGCTCACCTTGTAATGCTGCTGTGAGGATTAAATGAGAAAAATGTGTATTGGTGCTTGGCATTTTGGAGGTATCCACTAAATGCTTTCTTTAGCATGATATATGTGACTTTCCACATATTCAGGTCAAGTACTCATCTGTTGTTAAAGATAAAAACTGCAGGTCAGCAAGGATTTTAGATCTCTAAACTACTTAAGAGAGGTCAGATTTCCCATTAGACAAAACTACAGTATGTTTATTTTTATTAGTAGTATCACCATTATTATTAAAGCAGCATTAAAAGCTACTATTTAATGAGCACTTTTATTATTCCACTGAATCTTTTCAACAGCTTTGCTCTAGATGTTTTTGTTATTTGTTGGAATTACTCCAAAGCTTAGCAGCTTAAAATAGCAACTAACTGGGCTGGGCGTGGTGGCTCATGCCTGTAATCCCAGCACTTTGGGAGGCTGAGGCAGGCAGATCACGAGTTCAGGAGATCAAGACCATCCTGGCTAACATGGTGAAACCCGTCTCTACTAATTAATAAATAAATAAATAAATAAATAAGCCAGGCGAGGTGGTGGGCACCTGTAGTCCCAGCTACTCGGGAGGCTGAGGCAGGAGAATGGCATGAACCTGGGAGGTGGAGCTTGCAGTGAGCCAAGATCGCACAACTACACTCTAGCCTGGGAGACAGAGTGAGACTCTGTCAAAAAAAAAAAAAAAAAGCAACTAACTGAATGAATGTACCTCATGGATTTGTGGGTAAGAAATCTGAACAGGGCTCAGCAGGACAGTTCTTCTCCTCCACGTGGTATCAGCTGAAGTCACGTGGGACATTCAGCTGCTGGGTAGGCTTATTTGGAGGATCAAAGATGTCTTCATTACTATGTCTGGTGTGGTGCCGGGGATGGCTGGAAGAATGTGCCCTGCTAAGGAAGTCAGTTGAAATGCTGACATAGCCTCTCCAGCTTTGTGGTTTTAGCATAGTCAGCCTTCTTAAGTGGCAGCTTAGAACTCTTAGGTAGGAAACTTAAAAGACCAGTACAATATGGGATGGTATGTTGAGGGACTTTATGAAGTTCTTGTTTCTTTCTTGTGGTTATTTTTGAAAAAGACCAAAGCTGTGCTAATTTACAGACATTATCTGCCAGTGTAACTTGGATGGCATTAATTCCCTCTTCCAACAGTCCAACTCTCTTTGTTCTTTCTCTCTTAGTCTCATCACAAAGTTACCATTTGGTGAAATTTAGAGCAATCTGCATCCTAGTTAGGAAGTAAAAGCTTCCAGTTCCTTAAGGCCTACGTCCAGATATTGCATTTGGCAAATGCAATTCATGATTCATAACAGCATGATGACTTACCCAAGATCATACATCTAGTGGAAGAAGAATCTTTCAGAAGGTCTGACACCATGCATACCATCAAGTCTTAGTCATTTGCATTAGATAGTCTCTCTCTCTCTCACACACACACACACGCACATGCGTGCGCGCACACACACACACCAGCAGAGCTGGAAACGATCACTTATTCAAGCAGTTCTGTTACCTCTGCGGAGAAGTGCCATGGGAATTATAAAGGCAATCAGCTTCCCTGCTGCAGTTGAAAAGTTGGTTAATGTATTGGCACTAATACAGCACCTCTTCCCATCACAGCAGAATTGGCTGTTACTGTTATAGCTGGATTATGGCCACTTCTCCCTCCTTTGCAAAATTTAAGTCTGTGATGTTCTCGTCAAGGGAAATGATGATAGAGGTACAGCAGGCTGGTGATTAAATTTGCTCAGCAACAATCCGTAAATAACCTACACATTCCATTTGCTGGCTTTGATTTGGTCCCTCACTTATACAAAGGGCAGACTTCTGGGTATTGCAAGGGAAAACAGGCTGGGGCATGGGCAGGGGGCCACATGGCAGGGGGAGGGGAGGAAAAGCATAATGTGAGAGTCAGGTTGGTCTCACTTCAAATGAGAAGTTATAGGCCAGGCATGATGGCTCATGCCTGTAATCCCAGCACTTTGGGAGGCCAAGGCGGGCAAGTCACTTGAGGTCAGGAGTTCGAGACCAGCGTGACCAACGTGGCTTAATCCCATCTCTACTAAAAATACAAAAATTAGCCGGGCATGGTGGCAGTCACCTGTAATCCCAGCTACTCGGGAGGCTCAGGCAGAAGAATCTATTGAACCTGGGAGATGGAGGTTGCAGTGAACCAAGATTACACCACTGAGCTCCAGCCTGGGTGACGAGAGTGAAACTCTATCTCAAAAAAAAAAAAAAAAATTATAAGCAGATTGGCATCTTAAGCAACCTCAGGAAAAAAAAAAATGAAACTGGTCAGCCTTTCTTGCCCTTTTTAACTGTCTACTCTAAATCTCTTTCCTCCTTTGCTCATGTTTTACCTGTGGCAGGTGGGCTAGTACCATTCACTTCTATTTAGCTGGAGTCTGACAGTGGAATCCAGTCTCTGCTCTCCCTCATTGCAGGTGATTACACTGAAGGGAGCAGAAGAAATGGGAGGCCATTATGCCTGGGTGATAAGATTCCATGAATCTCATTATAAGGGTCCTCCTCAATTTTTGTTCTTTCATTGTGCAGAGGCCCCAAACTCTGTTAAAACTTATGTACAGAAAATGCATTTATCTACAGCCATACCACCCTGAACACGCCCGATCTCATCTGATCTCGTAAAATGCATTTGCACTCTTGCTTTAAATGCCATCAAATGATAACCTGATAAGAGAGAAAGAACCAAGAAATCTGGCCTGTGGACAGAGGGAATGGATGCAATCCAAATTGCACTGGTGGGGAATTTCTATAAATTAGCACAGGTTTGATTCTTTTTATGAATTACAACCACGAGGAAAGAAACAAGGACATCATGAGGTCTCCATTCACAATCTCACATTGTATTGGTCTTTTAAGCTAAGCTGTCCTTTTTGCCTCTATGTTGTTTCAAGGAAAGTAAACAGAGGGAAAAGCACTTTCTTTTTCAAAAAGTAGCTTTATGAGGCATACTGTTTTTGTTCCAAGACATATAATTCAACTATTTTAAGAGCACACTTTAACAATTTTTACTACATTTGCAGAGTTGGGCAACTGTCACCACAATCTAATTTTAGAAAATGTCCATCACCCAAAAAGAGATGCAATATGCACTTGCAGTCACTCCACATTCCCATCTCCAGCTTCAGGCAACCAGCAATCTTCTTTCTGACTCTCTAGTTTCACCTTTTCTGGACATTTCATATAAATGGGATTACATGGTTTAATACACAAATTTATTAAATATAAATAGGATAAATGTAATCTCTTATGTTTAGTTTCTCACTTAATTAAATCTTTTTCAGGTTCAACAATATCATATCATATACTAATAGTTCAATCACTTTTATTGCCAACCATATTCCATTGTATAGATATACCATATTTTGTTTATCATTCATTAGCTGATGGACATTTGTGTCATTCCCACCTTTTAGATACTCTGAACAACGTTGCTATGAACATGCATGTTCAAGTCTTCATGTCGATACACATCTTAATTTCTCTTGGTTGAACATCCAGGAATAGAATTGCTAGATGATATAAAAGATCTACAAATATACAAATATAGTTCACATTTTAAGAAACTGCCAAACAATTTTCCAAAGCAGCCGAGCCATTTCACAATTCCAGCAGCAATATATGAGAGTTCAAATCTCTCCATATCTTTACCAAGAATTGTTATGGTCTCACTTTTTAAATTACAGCCATTCTATTGTCTGTGAAGTGGCATCTCATTGTGAGGTGAGCATTCGTAGGATTCTTATGTATTACTTCTAAGATTACTGCTGTTAATGAAGAAAATGAAATTCTTTCATATTTCAGGAACAAAATCTGTCTCTTTTCTAGGCATTTAGAGACTCAAAGTAGAATTTTACAAATTTTGTCTGAGGATTAATTCAAGTCATCTTGGCAAATAGATCCAATCATCTCAAAGACATGCATATTAATAGACTGAAATTTTATTTTTAGTGTTATTGTGGAACATGTCAAATTTATAATTTTTGTTCATTACTGAAAGCATAGCTCCTATATATGGGAGATGTTTTAGTAAAAATGTTTATCTCCTACCACTTCCTACTAAACATACCCAGGAACCCTTGTATTATTTGCTTGCATCTTATAAAACACTGATTGTAGCTGGGCATTGTGGTTTATGCCTATAATACCAACACTTTGGGAGGCTGAGGGGGAGGAATGCCTGTGGCCAGGAATTTGAAAGCAGCCTGGACAACATAGTGAGACCCCATCTCCACACACAAAAAAAATTAACTGAGCATGGCGGCTCACACGTGTAGTCCCAGTTACTCAGGAGGCTGAGGTGGTAGGATTGTTTGAACCCAGGAGTTCGAGGTTATAGTAAGGTCCAGTAATTTATATATGCAAAAAACAAGGTTAAAAATAGAATACTGATATAGCTTAATTCCATTTAAACACGGGAGTGTAAGGTATGAAATGCAGTTAATGAAAAAGAACAACCTTCCCAAGTAAAAATAAGCATGCACACACACACGCACACACACACCACCAGTGCCACCACCAGGACTACCACCCCACCATGTACTTGTTTAAGGAAGAATTGTATTCAAACTTGAAAATTGACTCATAAGATTGGTTCTCTGCTTTTTAAAGCAAATGGCACTTATTTTGTTAGATCCCAGGATTTCTCAACCTCTGCACTGTTGACATTTTGGCTGGATACTTCTTTGTTGTAGGGGGCTGCCTGTGCATTATAAGATGTTTAGCAGCATCCCTGGTCCCCATCTACTAGACACCAGAAATAACCAGCCCCAATCCCACATTGTGACAACCAAAAAAAAAAAAAAAGTCTTCAGACATTGTCAAATGTTCCCCAGGTTGAATCACCCCTATTCAGAACAACTGATGTAAACTGAAGGTATATGAACTAGATGGGAGAAACTTAATAAATAAACATTGAAGTACTTATATAAAAATCACATTGCAACCATTCGGCAATAGCTTACACACTTAACCACAATTATTACTCATCGCATAAGGTATCTTTGCCCTTGAACAAAACAGAGATTTTCTGCCAGCTCCATCCCTATTTCTTGGAAGTAATGCTGTTTCTTTGACCCTTGTTCTCTCTTGTAGTTCAAATGCAGCTTTGTTTACCAAAGTCACATTTGGAAAGGCATCCATCTGTAACAAGCAGTCAGGCCTTTTGTTAATGTTTGCTATTTCAAAAGGTTTAGCTTGTCAAATCTTAAAAAATTCTCTGATATCAAAACCCCCCATCATTGTATGTTAGTTTCATTCATCCGAATATAGTTTCCACTAACAAAGCAACACTTATTTCTTGCAATAAACAGAAGTACATATTTTATTTGCAGCATTTTTGATAAAATATATCATGAGAAACTGAGGCAAAGACATATCAAGAGCTTCTCAAAAGAAACAAGAATTGGAAGAAGCAAACATTTTCTGAAACATCATAAAGATTTGTGACTGTTTATCCTCCAAGAAACTCTTTTCTTTCTGTGCATAAATGATTGATGTCCACTTACAAGAAGCAACTCAATGTAATTATTTAAAATATTAAATATAAGTGCTAAAGTATTGCATGGCTTCATATTCACATAGCCAACTACTCACTAGATAAACTCTCAAAAATCTTACAGTGTCTAAAACTCAATCTAGCCAAAGTTGAATTAATAATATGTCTCCCCCCGCAAAAAAAATTATCTGTCACAGTGAATATATCACTTATTTCTTCTTACACTATCTGAAAACCTCAAAATTATATAGACCCAGCTAGTTTCTCGTATTCAATTTTTTCATCTCACTGCCATAACCTTTGTGCAGTCCTCATATTTCATTTCTGTAATATTAAAATAAATTAATAGTGTCCTTTTATGGGCTTGTATTTCCCCCAAATTCCTACTTTGAAGCCCCAAACCCCTAGTACCTCAGAATGTGACTGTATTTGGAATATGGCCTTTAAAGGGATAATTAAGTTAAAATAAGGTCTTTGAGGTTGGCCCTAATTCAGTGACTGGTATCCTAATAAGGAGATATTAGGACACATAAAGGGAAATGTGAGGTCACAGCAAGAAGGGGAGCATGTGTAAGCCAAGGTGAGAGGCCTCAAGAGAAACCAAACCTGCCAACACCTTGGCTTCGAACTTCCAGCTCTCAGAACTATGAGAAATAAATTTCAGTGTAAGCCACCCAGACTGTGGTATTCTGCTATGGAAGCCCCAGCAAACTAACACATGTAACCATTCTCTTTGGTGCTAGTTTACCTCCCTCTAGTTTTCCCTCCACAGCACAAAAGTAGTGAGACTTTTTTTTTTTTTTTCTGTCTAAACTTCATACCTGGCAGCTCCACATCCAAGCTTAAAACCCTCCAAAGACTCCCAAGTTCTTAGAACGGTGATGTCAAGTTTCATCAGATATACAAACATCAACAGATTGGTAGTGGTAGATATCCATGCCCAGAGGATTCAGAGAACACCATTGAACTTGGCAAGAAGAATACTGTATGATTGACAAGCAGGCCGTGCATGTGGATGAAGAATGTGATTGCATGCTTGCTCCCATTGCAATCTCCACCTAGGGGCTAAAATATCTCCTTAGCTTGGCACACCAACAACAACCCTCTGACCTTCTGAACCTCTACCCCTCTTCTCATGCTTCCAGCTCTTGTACACTACACTCTCACCCTAGTCACAGGTCTCTAGAATGTTACGTGATTCCGTGGTTCCATGGTTCAGTTTCGGTTTCATTTCCTGATGGGAATATCTTTTCTACATTACTCACCTTTTGTATATGTACTTCTATTTCTAACCCCAATTATGCAATTTTTTAAATAAAAAATATTTAATCATTTCCAGCATGGAAAACTACTCTCACATTTTTGTCTCATTGTACTGCATCTACCCTAGCCCCAGAAACACTTTATTGTACTTTGTTTTCACATGGCTACCTTTACCACTAGACAGTGCAGTGGCCTCCTTAAGATCAGGGATCGGGCCAGGAACAGTGGCTCATGCCTGTAATCCCAGCACCTTGGGAGGCTGAGGTGGGCGGATCATGAGGTCAAGAGATGGAGACCATCCTGGCCAACACGGTGAAACCCTGTCTCTACTAAAAATACAAAAATTAGCTGGGCATGATGGTGAGCACCTGTAGTCCCAACTACTCAGGAGGCTGAGGCAGGAGAATCGCTTGAACCTGGGAGGCAGAGATTGCAGTGAACTGAGATCACGCACTGCACTCCAGCCTGGGTGACACAGCGAGACTCCATCTCAAAAAAAAAAAAAATCAGGGATCATGTTTTATTCATCTCTGTATTCTCATGTGCTCACATATTGTGTTTAAATAAATAAAATGAAAGAATAACTGAATAAATGAACATGTAGCTTTGGGCTGAAAGTATTTCTGGTAAATATCTCCAACAAGTTTTTGTGATACCCATTCAGAAGGGTCTTCATACTTATGAAGAGCAAGAAAAGCTCCACAGATAAGTGGGTTTAATCCATAGCTACAATACAGAAAATATCAAAATTAGGACTGCCATCCTTTGGGCAAGATATACTCAAACATAGTTGCATTCTTTGATCATAACAAGATGGAAATTTTAGAACGTCAAGAAAAAAGTGACCAATCAAAGTGGTTTTTGTTAGTCCTGTATGACAGCTTTCTGCTGAAAGAGAATTTCTTCTAATATCCAAAGTAGGAAATGTAGGCTGTATTTCCTTACTTGACTCTGTATGTGAACAATGAAGGGGCTTGTTTTAAGACTAACTTCCTGGCATAACAAGGAGGCTGCTTCAAAAAGGAGAAGATATTCTAAACCATTGTATTACTTCCTCTGGGGCATAAACTGCCACATCCAACCATGATGATATTAGCTCATTGGGGAATCTGACACACACATACACACACAAAAATTTCAAAATGAGAATTTTCATGGAAATTTCACAAACATGACATTTTATTTTCTCTTGTTATATTATGTATAATTTATCTTCATGGAAAGAGGCCCAAATATCTTAGCAAACTTGCTTAATACTCAGTTTGTTATTTTTATATTCTTAAGAAAAATGAAAAGAGAGATTGTAACATGGTGATGTTAAAAACCTTCCCTGGGCAAACAAATCCCCTAATTTCTTCAAGTTTCACCTCCTATATTTACACATTGAAAGCAGCTACATAAGGTAGTAGGGATAATGGATAATACTTTTCTATAAAGCTATGTGTTTCCATTGCCTTCAGTCCTATCTTTCTCCTTCCCATTCAAACAGCGATGTTAGCTTCATATAAGTATTGTCCTCTGAGGGAGGGCAGACACTATCCAGGACCAAAATCCAAGTTCAGTTCTTAAATATATTTCTTAAAACCACAGCAGATAAAGTGTGAAGAGTATACACTTCATCTGGGTAATAGCTGGGCTTTACTGAGAAAAAAGGAGGACTGATGTTTCCAAAGATAGTATTAAGTATCAATAACCAAGCTTAGAATACTGAGCAGAGAGTACACACTAGAAACCATAGAGAAGAGTGCACAGTGAATGTAGAAATTATCTCCTCCACCCCAAAAGGTAATAAGTGCTCAACCAGCAGACTTCGAAAGAAAACTTCAGTGGGGAGGCTGAAATAAAGCAACTCGTGCTTGTCTTAAGAGCCACAGATCAATTCCTTACCCAAACACTTCTTAGACCCATAAATCAAAGATGGCGAAATGAGAGAGAAATCCAGTGTGGGTAGGAGACGTCCCAGAACAATGGAGTTACTGCTGTGTGTTCCCCAAAGCTTATCTCAGGCAGATTTCACACCTCTGAGCAAATCCCTGAGATGTGCACGGTGCTGGAGGCAACTGAATGTACAGGGAGCAAACTGATAATGACTGAGGCAAGTGTTCCAGCAGATTCTCTTGAAGGGAAGGAAACTCCAGAAAGTCCCTCATACCCCAGAGATGCACAGGACAGTAGCTGAGAATCCTAACCCTCTGAAGGGCTGACAGGGGCTCCGAGGACCATCAACTAGGAAAGTCCTGCGTTTGAACAACAAAATGCAGAGCACATGAGCCTCACAGCCAGAGCCACAGCAGAGTTCAGGCAGATCAAGCCATCCTTCCCTGGAAGCTACTGGGGTCAGAGGCAACCCAAGAAGCAACCAGACCCTACTCTTTCAATGCCCTGTGGGGAAACTGATCATGTCTTGGGACAAAAAAAAAAAAAAAATGCTGAAATGGAGGGGCAAGTCTTTAAATTAACTGAACATTTACACAAAAGAGACAGGGGTTTAAAACTAAACAGATAGTGGAAATAGTTTTTCAACAATGGTGTAGATGTTGACTTGAGAGCAAATATAGACTAGTAGAGAAAATTGCCTTTTTGCACATCTGGGTTGATATTATAAAATTTAAGCAACTATAATATAAAATTCTATACACATATGGGCAGTGAGAAGAAGGTTTTATGGTCTGAAACAATTTTCACGCCATATGTCATAATAGAAGGTCTTCTAGAATCCATGTGTGTCCAACAATAGCCACTGAAGGGAAGCTTACCAGAGTGCCATCGTGTTCCTTCCCCTAAGGATCAGACTTGCTGACTAAAGGTACACCTTAGTTTTGTTTCTACTATCCCTCTGCTTACTGATCCATTTGTGCTATTAGGCCTGAAAATAATCTGGAAACCTAATCAAAAGCCATCATTGTGCTCAGCGCTCTGAACGTCGAGGTAAACAAGGAAACAACAATGTTCTCAAGGACCTCAAAAACTGCCAGCAACTACACACCCACCAGAATGATACAAAGGCAAAGGGGGGCATATGAATCCGGTGAGATGTAAAACAACTGGAACTTCATTTAGTGCTGGCAGGGGTCAGAATAACCACCACTCTGGATATCTGTTTGGGAATGTTTACTTAAGATGAACTTATCCATACCCTTTGATCCAGCAATTCCACTCCAAAGTATGTACCCAACCAAAATATGTATCTATGTTTCTTCAAACGATCTATACGTGAGTGTTCCAAGTAATATTACTCATAGTAGTGAAAAACAGTGTAAGTTCCCATCAAAAAGGGCTAAACTACATAATTGTGTAATGAAAAAAACATTCAACAGTAAGGAAGAATGAATTAAACTGAAATATACTAGTTATGAGTGGATCTTACAAACATGATGATGAGTCTAGGACGCCAGACTCAAATGAGTACAAATAGTATAATTCACTATTTGCAAACTGCACAAAAGGCAAAACAAATCTAGAAGACAGGAGAGTGACTAGAGGCTGAAAGGAGGAATGAGAAAGGCATATGGGTTTTATTTCTTGATCTTAGGGCTTTTACTCAGGTGTGTGTTCAGTTTGTAAAAATTCAGTGACTTGTACATTTATGATAGGCATGCTTATTTGTATCATATAATGCTTTACTTTGTGTTATATATTTCATTATATTAACATATATTTTATTACATTCCAGTGAAAAGTCTATAAAAATTAAAATTCCAAAAAACAAATATAAATCAGTATAGGATCCCAGATCTATTTCCACCACTTATTAATGCAGAAACTGAGTTTGCTTCTCCCTGATATTTCCACAGCTTCCAACCAAAACTGTCAAAGTTCTCTACAGCCAACCACATGAATATACAAAGGTTCTTGGAAGCAAAAATAGGCAGGAAATGTCAGAATACTCATATTGCGCTTCCTATCTTCCCGTTTTACTGAAAAGAACTCTGAGAACCCCAAACTGAATTTTTTCTTTTCCATCTCACAAGCTCTAAATTCATAGTCTTAAAAAGCATCATTTCAGAGAGAGACAGGCATACCAGCAGGTGCCATTTCTAATTCCTCCTGGCTACCGTCTGCACAGGCTGCTGAGGGATAAAAGCTATGATGAGAGCATTCTTTCCACAATTTCATATTCATGGAATTTGTTGTTACTTAACTTTTCACAAATCATTAGGCTGAAGTACCTCTCCATTTTTCCCCCAAATAGTGTCATTTGACCTGGTATCCAGCTTAATACAGCCTCTGCTTTTGAATAGATTTCCTTACAAGTGGCAATCTCTAATAGGGTCATGTCGAGAGGCAACCCGACTGCATACTACCTACTGCACGTTAACATGATGAACGTAATTTCAAATGGCATTCAATCAAAAAATCTGAAAATTTTATTAGTGAGGTTGGGGGCTTTCTCTGTTCAGATGAGGCTCATTGCAACTCAACTCTGATATTTTCAACTAAGATTTCAGAGGATGAAATTTTTTAAACTGTGCACGTACTCAATGGTCCACATTGCTTTACAGACCAAATAGTTGGCTGTGCTTTTAGAATAGTGAATGCAAATTACTTTTCTTCATCCAAAGAAATACAGCAGACCACTTGTCATTTAATCATTAATGTGGCTGATCTCCGAACATGTGAGATAAATTACATGCTAAACCATGAAGATCAGAACATGTGTCTTGGTGGAAAACAACACTACCCCTGGAATGTTGTAAAAATATGTGCTCATATTTTGCTACTGCGTACCTCCTTTTTTCAGGATAGAACTGCTTGTGTGAGAAATTAGTTGCAGAAAGGGTTTGGGGAACTGGGATGGACCTGTTTGCCTTTTCCAATCTTTTCAAAGTTAAAAAGGATTTTGGGTAGAATCTAGACTTACTTGGAAAATATGCTGAAATAAACAAGCAATGATGCTATGTTTGAAGTAAGGGCAATGATGGCAAATATTTGCCTTCCCTGAGTACAATGAAGTTCAAGCAAACATCAGTTATGTTTTAAGAAATTCATGAACCTAAGTAGATCAGACAAAAACAAAAATGATGTAAAACTGAAATTAGGTTATTATTCAGGCATTTTACAGATCAAGATCCCCTGAGAAGTGTGAGTCATTCTGAACTAAGTAGAGTAAGATCATTTAGGTACTGGATTTAGTCTGTTTGTATCTTTACTCTTAAGTGACCTAGCACTGAGCCAGGCTGAGAAGCCTTGCTAGAACTCGGGACAGGAATTCAGATTTCCAATGGTCTTGCTTCTACAACATCAATATCTTTTTTAAAAATTTATTCTTCGCCGGGCACAGTGGCTCAAGCCTGTCATCCCAGCACTTTGGGAGGCTGAGACGGGCGGATCACGAGGTCAGGAGATCGAGACCCTCCTGGCTAACATGGTGAAACCCCATCTCTACTAAAAATACAAAAAACTAGCCGGGTGAGGTGGCGGGCGCCTGTAGTCCCAGCTACTCAGGAGGCTGAGGCAGGAGAATGGCGTAAACCCGGGAGGCGGAGCTTGCAGTGAGCTGAGATCCGGCCACTGCACTCCAGCTCGGGCGACAGAGCAAGACTCCATCTCAAAAAAAAAAAATTATTCTTTATTGATATATAATGGATGTACATATTTTCAGGGTGCGTGATAATTTAATATATTTATATAATGTGTAAAGATCAAATCAAGTAATTGAGATATTCATCACCTTAAATATTTATCTTTTCTTTATACTAGAAACATTCAGGTATTCCCCTTCAGTTATTTAGAAATGTACAATATATTGCTGTAAACTGTAGTCACCCTTCCCTGTATAGGAAGAAAGGACAGGGACATCATACAACCTCAGTACCATTTTAACCTCTGCTGGGTTCCTACTACAGTTTTTACGTTCGCTGAATATTCTGCCAAATGTTGACTGTTTTCTTGTGAGCTAAGCCATGTGCAGCTAAGATGTGGTTCATCTCACCTTTAGACTTTATTCTTCAGATATTCATACATATTTGTTTTCCTAGTTCTTTTTATTATAAAAGATAAAAGTTGAGTAACGGGGGGAAAATGTGAAATTTTTTTCTTCCATTTTCAACAAACATTTATCATCATTTTGGTTCCTGCTTTATCATTACTTTTCACATGCATGAATAATTTTACATTATAGTAATTACATAAATTACATAAAATTGTATCCAATATGCAGATATATAATTTAAGGGCATTTCTAGACTATGCAAAAATATAGAAGCTTAACACTGAAATCTCAAAAGTGGCCCCTAAATTTTGTAGGCTTGGTATGATAATATACTGGAACCCTTATTCTTTAATGAGCCTGTAATCAGTGGCTTTCATGCCTTCGTACAAAATATCTCCATGGCCCTTTCCCCCTTAGTTGAATTCAAGAAGCAGATAGACATCTGAAGAAAGCAGCTCCAAAAGGCACAGCCTGGCTAAAAAGTAGGTGCTAGACAGCTTTTCCCTCTGTTTGTCCTGCCAATTTTTCTTCTTTACACGTAGAGGAATAATACTGGACCAGGAACATTCAATTTTCCCTTCCGGGGGATTTATTCATTCCTAAGCTCTGAGTACATACTGTTCTGGAATGTCTACTTTGCTGTAACTGATTTCCTCCCTCTTCCTAACCTACTGTGTTAGCCAGTTTTGCATCACTAATGAAGAAATACCCGAGGCTGGGTAATTTATGAAGAAAAGAGATTTATTTGCTTCATGGTTTTGTAGGCTGTACAAGAAGCACGGCGCCAGCGTGTGCTTCTGGTCAGGACCTCAGGAAGCTTTAAATCATGGTGGAAGCGGAAGAGGGAGCAGATGTGTCATATGGTGAGGTGGGAGGAAGCAAGAGAGAGGAGGAGGTGGCAAGCTATTTGTTTGTTTGTTTATTTATTTATTTATTTATTTATTTATGTTTTTTTGAGACACAGTCTTGCTCTGTCACCCAGGCTGGAGTGCACTGGTGCTATGTCGGCTCATTGCAACCTCCACCTCCAAAGTTCAAGAGATTCTTGTGCCTCAGCCTCCCGAATAGCTGGGACTACAGGCGTGTGCCACCACGTCTGTCTAATTTTTTGTATTTTCAGTAGAGACAGGGTTTCACCATGTTGTCCAGGCTGGTCTTAAACTCCTGACCTCAGGTGATCTTCCCACCTCCGCCTCCCAAAATGCTGGATGACAGACGTGAGCCACCATGCCTAGCTTTAAGCTCTTTTAAACAACCAGCTCTTCCACGAATTAATAGAGTAACAATGCATTCATTATCACAGGGAGAGCACTAAGGGACTCATGAGGGATCTGCCCCATGACCCAAACACCTCCCACTGGGCTCCACCTCCCATATGAGAGGTCAAATTTCAACAAGAGATTTGGAAGAGACAAATATTCAAACCATATCACTACCTTTGATTTTCCCCCTGCAAAGCCCAAAAATCACACAAAAATAAAAAATGGCAAGGGCTTAATAGGGAAGGAATAAAGGAACAAGGAGGCTGGGACGAGAGGTCGGTACTGAGAAAGTCCAGCCTGGAAATTTTTGAGTCTTGGGAAAACCCATCTTTATGTTTAAGAGTAAAATTATCCCCATTCATTTAACTAGGTCTTGTCTTAACAGAAAGGGAGTCTATCTTCTCAAATAACTGGGCCGAGCCAGCAGTTCATATCTATCTTGTGTTTTTTAATTGAAAATTATTATTAGTATCACTTGATTTACTTTTACTGTTCATAACCAACATCGTGGAAAAGCTCAAATTTGAACAGTTAATGAAAATAATTAGCAAACGACTTCAGATTTTTTTTAAGTTGTTTGCACCCTATTAAGCAAGTAGTGATATTGTGAAATATTGGAGTCTATCATTGTTGTTTGTTTAATAGACCATGGCTCCATTTTGTTTTACTGTTTATGCAGAACATTTTGACTTTCAGAGAAAAGAGATGTTCACAAATGCTATTTAAAATGCTTTGTAAGGAGAGTTTCTTTGGAGCTGCCAAACCAAAAGTTTGATTTGGAGAGTCAGTTAAGTATGCCTGGAAGAAACTGAAATAAGTATTGCCGTCACTCCAGGCATAGCCACGGTCTCTAGAGGAAAATCCCTTAAGAAGATGAATTTTAAAATAATTAAGCCAGTTGTGTAATGGAAATAAAGAAAATTTGCCCAAGGTCAAAACATCATTTTTTTCCAAAATAATAGGTCATGTGTCAAATAACTCTAAACCTTATTTTTAACATCTTTTCTTTTCTTTTTTTTTTTTTTTGAGACAAAGTCTCGCTCTTGTCCCTGAGGCTGGAGTGCTATGGCGCAATCTCAGCTCCCTGCAACCGCAGCCTCCTGGGTTCAAACGATTCTCCTGCCTCAGCCTCCCGAGTAGCTGGGATTACAGGCATGCACCACCACGCCCGGCTAATTTTTGTATTTTTAGTAGAGACGGGGTTTCACCATGTTGGTCAGGCTGGTCTAGAATTCCTGACCTCCTGATCCACCTGCCTCAGCCTCCCAAAGTGCTGAGATTACAGGCATGTGCCACCACGCCCGGCTAATTTTTGTATTTTTAGTAGAGACAGGGTTTCACCATGTTGGCCAGGCTGGTCTGGAACTCCTGACCTCGTGATCCACCTGCCTCAGCCTCCCAAAGTGCTGGGATTACAGGTGATGGGCACCGCATCCGGCCTGCATGTATTTTTATATGAGGTCTGTTTCAGTGTAAAGACCATGTGAAAGCTCAAAGCACTTGGAAATTTTCTCATGGAATGTCTTCACACATTCCTTTGTAAAGCCAAGAAGTAAATAACAGGGCTGAGACGATGAAATCTTGAGGTCAATTAATTGTTCCCAGATCTCACAGCAAAATCATAACAGAATTGACTTTGCCTCAAACCTCAGTTTTCTTTTGCCCATTCTGTGTTACCATTGGGGACCTGTAATAAAACCTTAGGTATTTTAGGTATTTCATTGGTAGGTAGCATTTCTCCTACATACTAACCAGTGGTGTCCACAATGCTCACCCCATTCTCATGCCTACAATAAAGAAGAACTGACAGTATTATCATCCTATCAGCACAAAAGGATCAAGAATTTTTTTTCATATTTTGCCCCACTGAATTACCAAAAAACGCTATAGTAGGAATTATGAGCCCCTTCTTATAAGTGAGCTAACTGAGACTGAAATGTAGAATAGTCTAATGTGATTAAAAATTACTGGGCAAGAATTCAAATATTTGCCTGATTCAAAACCTGTGATCCCTCACCAGGCTACGGAAAGAAGCTTATTATCTTCCCTTTGCCAAAGAAGTGTTTATAACACTTGCAGAATAACTCTCAGAGGATCTCACAACATATGGAAATTTCCCAGCAAGGTGGTTCCACATTTGCTTCCATGGCCTCAAGCTTTAGGACACATTCATTCTCACTAGGAAGAAAGAGATCTCCGTAGATTGGTGTGGGGAATTTGAGGGTGCTACTTACAGAACTTATATTCTTCCTCTTCTAAGTGTTCTAAACAGTTAACAAGAAGATTAAGATATAACATCATCTTCATTATCTGTTGTTTACATTGCCATTTGGGAATCCATTATCTATTCTCTTCATTCTTCCTAACAGAACCCCAGTTTTGTTCAGTTACCTATGTCTCCTTTGCTACCGAAATCCATAGTTTCTACATCAACTGGCTTTACAGTCCTCCATTAAGACTTCAGTGCTGTGCAGCTATTGAAACTGAAGCCAGTTTTTCACACCAACTTCCACTGAGTATGTTGTTAAGGTGGACTTGTAGCCTTTTTAAGCTTCAGATAAGGCTCCATATGCCTCTTGGGGCTAAATGCTGGTTGTGAGCCAAACAGAAATCAGAAATAGAAATGGTTCTCTATGCTACATTCAGACTTTGTGATTATTAGTTGCAATCAATGATAAAGGAGAAAAGGCCAGGGCACAAGATGGTCAGGAAGGGAACTTTCTGATACAGGAGAGGGAACATTATCCCTGGGATTGAGAGAACAGGAGATGCCTTTGAAAAAAAATCACTGGGGTTTACCAATATTGAAGGCAGAAGAGCTGTATGGTATAACTGAAAAGTACTGTGAAACTGGCTTCAAATGACCTGAGGCAGAGTCCTAAGTATGCCATTTACTGGTTGTGCAACTTTGGTAGATTACTTTTCCCGACCCTCAGTCCTTCAAAGTGTTAATTAAGATTATCAATATTCAGCAGGATCATGAGAGAGCCTAGACTGTCAATCATCTTCAAGTTCTGTTTTGTCTGTATCCCTTTTATTATCTATTTTGACACCAGTGACCTTGTGCTTATGTTCATCATAAGTGCGATCTGGACCAGGGCTTGCATAGATTTATGGGCCACCACCCCCTGGCAGCCCCTGAGCCTGGAATGTTAGACATGCCAATAACAACCCCACATACACCATTCATGTTGTTTTAGTTTATAAAATGCATTCATATACATTCTCATTTGGCCAACATAATAATCCCATGGGACTAGCAATATTAAGACTTTCATTTTATAGATGACGATAATGAGACTTAGAACATAGAAGCAATATTCCCAAAGCCACCAGGCCAGGAAATGGCAGAACAGGATAAAAATCTAGCCTGCTTGACAAAAATCCTATGTTCTTCATGGTAGCTTAGAAGTGAAGTTCAACACTATGGAACCAGGTTCTGTAGTACACGCTACTGGTGCCTTGCTTTGATCTGTTGTACCTGGCTGGCATCCCCACTCTCTCTCCTTCTGCGAGGGTTGGCTGCAACAGCAACCTTGTCCAGGTAACAGGTCTCCACAAAGTGAGCTACCTCCCACCAGAACATACCTGTGAGGTTATGTCTTCTACTTCAGGGGCAGTCAACAGCCCATGAGAGACAGATTCTGGGGTACAAATTTCTGCCCCCATGCCTTAAGGTGGGACTACCCTGTACTATCACTTACATTCCAGAGCTCCTTGTAGGATCAGACTGAGGCTAGACTTCAACTGAACTTCAATTGAATAATTGCCTAATTTATTTCATTACTTTACATTTCTTGGCTCACTCCCTCACAGGTCTCTCCTGAGCATATGCCTTCAAAAACCAGATGCACAAGTAACTGCATCTGGGGATCTGCTTCAAGAGAAACTTACCTAAAGCAAGAATGGGCTCTGACTTCAGGATACCTAGGATTCTAACCTTGTTCCATTACTTATCAACCACATGACCTGGAGAAAATTATATACCTGCTCTAAGCCTCAATGTCCTCATTTGAAATACACAGGTAATAGTAGGATCTCCCTTATAAGATTATTGAAAATCTAAACTGTGGTTATCAATGGAAAAAGCTTCTCTCAGTGCTTGGCAAATAGGAAGCACTTAATAAGTGTTTTCCAGTATTTTTATGATTATCATCATTACTCTAATTCCCAAGGCACCCACAACCCATGCTAGTCCTCTGGAGACATAATTTCTCTAGCTCAACTCAATCAGGCTGCTGGCTGCTGAGAAAAATAGCAGAGCTGCATTTGTAGAGATGGCAGCCAGGAGCTTGTGATAGAATGGGGAGAAACAGAATTCGAATGAGCAGAATCAGGAAGTCTGTATATTTCTGGATGTTTTCTGCTCATTCAAATAAATTTTGTAGACGTTTATGGAGCTCCATGTGCCAGGAACTGTGATAGGTTCTAGATATCCAAGAAGGAATTGTATTTTATTCTTTGCAAGGGGGGGGGGGGGGTTCATTTTGTGATGTACTAGTAACTCCCTCAAGCATTGGATACATAAAAGTATAAATGCTGGCTGTTAAATTATGACACACTGGAAATTCTCAGGTAAGTTTCTAGGAAGTGAAATACATAGGCTTGGGGATACATCTAGTTGTGATATAATTAAGTTAGTTATATAAGCTTGTAATGGATTATATTTTTAGAAGTACCAATACTTCTAAAATTTTTGCTTTTAGCAAATTAATACCTAATTTGCTAAATTAGGTATTATATTTGAATACACTGGCTGATACTTAATAAGAATTAGAACTATATTTTGCTTGTTGTATAAGTAAATATCTTGTTACATGCTTGTTTAATGCTTGTGAAAACCATTCCAAACAATCTCTTTAGAATAAGAGTCTAATTACACATTTATCATTAAAATTACAGTGAGCTAATTGCCTTGGAGATTCTTTATCTCTCTTGCAGCTTGCTTAATCCTAATGCATGTTTTCAATAATCATTTGTTATTTAATTAACTAATAAACAAACAATACCTGTCCTATGGAAAATCCCAAATTAAACACTTGAGACTTTTTAATTGAATGCTCAATAACCCAATATAGCCCTTAATATTAGACCTTTTAAATATTGCAAAGTTTCTATTGAATCACACATTAGTTTGCTCCTGTTATCTTTGGGGCTTAATTGGTAGAGACAAAAAGGGGCAGTTGATAATACACAAGGCCAGCCAGCACAGCAAAGCTCTCACGAAATAGAAAATATCCATTAATGGCTGCCAAGCAACAAAGTGGACCAGCCATCCTGGCCAGCAACAAAGGGAGGCCATTCATTTAGGATACTCATGTCCTTGTCCCATGATATTAAAAAGCACAGTTTGAAAAATAAACACAAATAGGCCCCAAAGTCCATAGTGTGTGATGCAAAGCAGACACCGGTGCTATCCTGTCCCCACAGTATTCTGTGCTGCTTTGAGCATACCTGGAGGGAGGTATTTCCTCCTATGGTAATAGCATTTATAGAAGGACTGAAGAGCATTCCTTTGTATCACATCCCTCCAGATTGACTGTTTTCCAAGTCTCCAGTCTAGCTCCCTCCATTTCAACTTTAAAAATGCTGCTAGAAAGAATTTCCTAAAAAGCAGATCTAATTACCAACTTCTCATTATCACTTTCCCATCACTTTCCAAGGGTTGCTTTCTAACCTCTTTGGTGTTTTCAGCATTCCATATTCTGAGCCCTGGTTTCCTAATGACCTCCTGACATCTCCATTTTTCCCTGTACCTTTTATTCCATTAGTGTCATTACCTTAAGTTTTCATGCTCATCTATTTTGTACATTACATGCTCCTCTCTCTGGTTGTCCTGTGCTTTTTTCAAGGGTGTATTCTCTTCTCTGTTCTTGAAACTTGGAGTCAGATGTACAGCCATCTTTTTCTATGTTTCCTAAATTATCTCCATTGTATAGTGCATACCAAATTGTATTATAATTTTTCATATGTCTATCTCCCAATTTAGACTATGGATATTAGAATTTACTTTCTCCGACCTTCAGTATTTGCATACGTAAAGTGGGTGGAATAATTATACTTCACTGATAAGATTATTGTGAGACTTATATGGTATACAGCATATAAAATGCCAATAACAATGCCTGAGATATGGTAATTTCTAAATCATTGTGGGTTTATTCTATTTATTTATTATACTTTAAATTCTAGGTTACATGTGCACAATGTGCAGGTTTGTTACATATGTATACATGTGCCATGCTGGTCTGCTACACCCATTAACTCGTCATTTACATTAGGTATATCTCCTAATGCTATCCCTCCCACCTCCCCCCACCCCACAACAGGCCCCAGTGTGTGATGTTCCCCTTCCTATGTCCAAGTGTTCTTATTGTTCAATTCCCACCTATGAGTGAGAAAACATGGTGTTTGGTTTTCTGTCCTTGCAATAGTTTGCCCAGAATGATGGTTTCCAGCTGCATCCACGTCCCTACCAAGGATATGAACTCATCATTTTTTATGGCTGCATATTATTCCATGGTGTATATGTGCCACATTTTCTTAATCCAGTCTATCATTGATGGACATTTGGGTTGGTTCCAAGTCTTTGCTATTGTGAATAGTGCTGCAATAAACATACATGTGCATGTGTCTTTATAGTAGCATGATTTATAATCCTTTGGGCATATACCCAGTAATGGGATGGCTGGGTCAAATGGTATTTCTAGTTCTAGATCCTTGACGAATCGCCACACTGTTTTCCACAATGGCTGAACTAGTTTACAGTCCCATCAACAGTGTAAAAGTATTCCTATTTCTCCACATCCTCTCCAGTACCTGTTGTTTCCTGACTTTTTAATGACTGCCATTTTAACTGGTGTGAGATGGTATCTCATTGTGGTTTTGATTTGCATTTCCCTCATGGCCAGTGATAATGAGCATTTTTTCATGTGTCTGTTGGCTGCATAAATGTCTTCTTTTGAGAAGTGTCTGTTCATATCCTTTGCCACTTTTTGATGGGGTTTTTCTCTTGTAAATTTTTTGAGTTCTTGGCCGGGCGCGGTGGCTCAAGCCTGTAATCCCAGCACTTTGGGAGGCCGAGACGGGCGGATCACGAGGTCAGGAGATCGAGACCATCCTGGCTAACACGGTGAAACCCCGTCTCTACTAAAAAATACAAAAAAAATTAGCCGGGCGAGGTGGTGGGTGCCTGTAGTCCCAGCTACTCGGGAGGCTGAGGCAGGAGAATGGCGTGAACCCGGGAGGCGGAGCTTGCAGTGAGCTGAGATCTGGCCACAGCACTCCAGCCTGGGCGGCAGAGCGAGACTCCGTCTCAAAAAAAAAAAAAAAAATTTTTTTGAGTTCCTTATAGGTTCTGGATATTAGTCCTTTGTCAGATGAGTAAATTGCAAAAATTTTCTTCCATTCTGTAGGTTGCCTGTTCACGCTGATGGCAGTTTCTTTTGCTCTACAGAAGCTCTTTAGTTTAATTAGATCCCATTTGTCAATTTTGGCTTTTGATGCCATTGCTTTTGCTGTTTTAGACATGAAGTCCTTGCCCATGCCTATGTCCTGAATGGTATTGCCTAGGTTTTCTTCTAGGGTTTTCATGGTTTTAGGGCTAACATTTAAGTCTTTAATCCATCTTGAATTAATTTTTGTATAAGGTGTAAGGAAGGGATCCAGTTTCAGCTTTCTACATATGGCTAGCCAGTTTTCCCAGCACTATTTATTAAATAGGGAATCCTTACCCCATTTCTTGTTTTTTTCAGGTTTATCAAAGATCAGATGGTTGTAGGTGTGTGGTATTATTTCTGAGGGCTCTGTTCTGTTCCATTGGTTTACATCTCTGTTTTGGTATCAGTACCATGCTGTTTTGATTACTGTAGCCTTGTAGTGTAGTTTGAAGTCAGGTAGTGTGATGCCTCCAGCTTTGTTCTTTTGGCTTAGCATTGCCTTGGCAATGCGGGCTCTTGTTTTGGTTCCATATGAACTTTAAAGTAGTTTTTTCCAATTCTGTGAAGAAAGTCATTAGTAGCTTAATGGGGATGGCATTGAACCTATAAATTACCTTGGGCAGTATGGCCATTTTCACGATATTGATTCTTCCTATTTCATGAGCATGGAATGTTCTTCTATTTGTTTGTGTCCTCTTTTATGTCATCTTTTATGTCATTTTATGCCGAGAGATCTGCTGTTAGTCTGATGGGCTTCCCTTTGTGGGTAACCCCACCTTTCTCTCTGGCTGCCCTTAAGATTTTTTCCTTCATTTCAACTTTGGTGAATCTGACAATTATGCGTCTTGGAGTTGCTCTTCTCGAGGAGTATCTTTGTGATGTTCTCTGTATTTCCTGAATTTGAATGTTGGCCTGCCTTGCTAGGTTGGGGAAGTTCTCTTGGATAATATCCTGCAGAGTGTTTTCCAACTTGGTTTCATACTCCCCATCACTTTCAGGTACACCAATCAGACGTAGATTTTGTCTTTTCACATAGTCCCATATTTCTTGGAGGCTTTATTTGTTTCTTTTTACTTTTTTTTCCTCTAAACGTCTCTTCTAGCTTCATTTCATTCATTTGATCTTCAATCACTAATACCCTTTCTTCCAGTTGATCGAATTGGTTACTGAAGCTTGTGCATTCATCACGTAGTTCTCGTGCCATGGTTTTCAGCTCTATCAGGTCATTTAAGGACTTCTCTACACTGGTTATTCTAGCCATTCGTCTAATCTTTTTTCAAGGTTTTTAGCTTCTTTGTGATGGGTTTGAACTTCCTCTTTTAGCTCGGAGAAGTTTGATCATCTGAAGCCTTCTCTCAACTCGTCAAAGTCATTCTCTGTCTAGCTTTGTTTTGCTGGTGAGGAGCTGTGTTCCTTTGGAGGGGGAGAGGCACTCTGATTTTTAGAATTTCCAGCTTTTCTGCTCTGTTTTTTCCCCATCTTTGTGGTTTTATCTACCTTTGGCCTTTGATGATGGTGATGTACAGATGGGGTTTTGGTGTGGATGTCCTTTCTGTTTGTTAGTTTTCCTTCTAACAGTCAGGATCCTCAGCTGCAGGTCTGCTGGAGTTTGCTGGAGGTCCACTCTAGACCCTGTTTGCCTGGGTATCTGCAGCGGAGGCTGCAGAACAGCAAATGTTGCTGAACAGCAATTGTTGCTGCCTGATCGTTTCTCTGGAAGCTTGGTCTCAGAGGGGTACCCAGTCATGTGGGGTGTCAGTCTACCCCTACTAGGGGGTGCCTCCCAGTTAGGATACTCGGGGGTCAGGGACCCACTTGAGGAGACAGTCTGTCCGTTCTCAGATCTCAAACTCCATGCTGGGAGAACCACTACTCTCTTCAAAGCTGTCAGACAGGGACATTTAAATCTGCAGAAGTTTCTGCTGCCTTTTGTTCAGCTATGCCCTGCCCCCAGACATGGAGTCTACAGAGGCAGGCAGGCCTCCTTGAGCTGCAGTGGGCTCCACCCAGTTCAACCTTCCCGGTGGCTTTGTTTACCTACTCAAGCCTCAGCAATGGTGGGTGCCCCTCCCCCAGCTTCGCTGCCACCTTGCAGTTAGATCTCAAACTGCTGTGCTAGCAATGAGGGAGGTTCTGTGGGCGTGGGACCCTCCAAGCCAGGTGTGGGATATAATCTGGTGTGCAGTTTGCTAAGACCCTTGTAAAAGTGCAGTATTAGGGTGAGAGTGACCTGATTTTCCAGGTGCTGTCTGTCATGGCTTCCCTTGGCTAGGAAAGGGAATTCCCTGACCCCTCGCACTTCCCTTCGGCTCTCACTTGTTGGGCTGCACCCACTGTCCTGCACCCACTGTCTAATATGCCCCAGTGAGATGAACCCGGTACCTCAGTTGGAAATGCAGAAATCACCCATCTTCTGCATCGCTCACACTCGGAGCTGTAGACTGGAGCTGCTCCTATTCCGCCATCTTGGAACCGCCCCCTGTGAGTTTCTTTTAATGTTCTTATGTATACTTAATATTGTATTTCTTGTGTCCAATACAGTTTATGGCCATTATATACATATGCACTCAGTAAATGTTACTAAATGGCTGGCTACATGAGTGATTGCATGAATAATTAACCGTATGAATAGCTTGAAGCAGAAAGAGAAAGTCTTTGGGGTAATATAGAACATTTTATGTATTTATAAAATTATGTCCTGTAGCAAAGGGATCAGAATGTTTCCATGAGACTCTAGAGGGAGATCCATGACCATAAAGTAAATCAATAGAGAAAGGGAGGTTGGCTCAATAAAATTTTCTAAAAATTGGTATATATTCAAAATAGACTGGGCTTTCTGAGTTCCCTTTATTTTGTGTGTTCAAGCAGAGGTTGAACAATATAATTGTTGAGGTGTTATAGGGCTATAGGGCTGGATTATGTAACATCAAATGTTGTTTTATCTTTAATCAGTGTATGACTCCATTTAGAGTTTCTAGATAGAATATATATGTATGTGTGTGTATGTATGTGTGCATATATATATATATATAATTTTGTTTTATTTTATTTTATTTTTTTTGAGACAGTCTCGCCCTGTCTCCCAGGCTGAAGTGCCACAGCGCAATCTCAGCTCACTGCAACCTCTGCCTCTCAGGTTACATATCTTACAATAGTGCATGTTTTCAATGTTCTATTACATATAGAATTTTTTCATCCATCCTCTACTGTGTTCAATGTTTAAACATATTAAAACATTGCTAACATTCCAAAGAACCTCTTTTTAAATTTTCTCAGTGACTCATTTCAATGAGTAATAACTACAGTGACACCAGATTTATGCCTTCCTTGCATGCTCTGTAGATAAGAAATTCCTGGGAAGAGTCTGAGCTTTTTGACTTTGTAAAGCAAGCAACAGAAGTGATGCATTCCAAGACACTGCCTTTGGGCCCATCTTTTCCCTTGCAAAATATTTCCAATGACTGTTTTCAAGTTTTAATATTGAAGTTTGCATCACTGGGCAATTTTTGATATTGCAGTTTGCATTACTGGGCAGTTTTTTTTCCCCAGCAAGTGAAATTCAAAATCTCCTAAGTTTGGTACAGCAATGATTTGAAGCGACTGCTCTAACTTTATGCTGAATTATTGACTAACAGGCTAGAAAATCTTATCAGTTGGAAATGTCATGCTTGGAAAGTGATGTACAGAATAAGTTAAGTAAGTGAAAATCATCCACCCTACCTTGAAAGCTTTAGGGGAGATAGAGTTCTGAGAAAGGCTGTTCATATAGGGCTTTTTCCAGGCAGTGCCATGTCCTAATCAGACTTTCTCTACTTTGTATTACTTTTCACTACCTACAAGATAAATGCTAAAGTCATCGCCTTTCAGAAGAAGCAGTAGTTTCCCTCCTTCCCAATAGCTCAATGCTTATTTATAAAAATAAAAGCCCCAGAGACAGTCTGAACTTATTTCAAATTAATATTATACAGCAAAGTTTTACTGCAACTGTTCATAATTTACCTGTCAGAGATTGTGAAAGACATCATTATAATTCCAATCAAAGAATTTTCTTTTGCTTGTGTGTAGAATGATTTCTTCTAGTTTCAATAATGTTTTTGTTAAATCACACAGGGTGAGAAATAATAATAGGATATCGCTTAATTGAATATGTCATCATGACAGGAGGCACAATACTCCATTTTAAACACAACGGTTGCTTGCTGGCTACCAAGTTGGATTGATTGCCCTCATTATGTACATAGCCCGCATTTCCTTTTGCCTGCTCCACCCTCTCCAGCGCCCAGCTCCATTGAGCTGTTGAAATCCTGTATTTCAAATTAGCTGTGAACTTGCTCTTCTTAAGCATTGCTGCATTTGCATTGTGTTGGTACTATTTCAAATGCTGAGAGATTGGACAAAGTTCTGAACACTTACATTGAAAGCTATTTTTTAAATAATTTAGCATAAGAATCACAGTCTTTTCACCAAGGTAGCAATTAAGTCATCACCACTACTGGCCCTATAAAAATTGATTAGGGCTGTTTTTATCACCCATACTTTCTCAACTGCTTTCCTGTACAATCTGACACCCAAGTCAGAAATCACACAGGGAAAACCAGTACCAGGAAAAGAGAGAAAAGGTCATTAAATAAAACTTGTATTCCACTAATATTAACCCTGCAGAAAATGACCAGGCAGGTAATGTTTCAGGTACCCATGTAATTATCATTGCTGAAGACATTTGTCCAGTCAAACATATTTTTCCTATTCAACTGGGAAAAATACACCAACTTGTACTTCAGAGATATCTCATATTTCAGGACAGCTCAGTTGGGAAGACCTTCCCTTAACTATTTTAAAAAATACTTAATTTACTTATGAGTAATATTTATACATATAGTATTTCTGACATGTCACGTCTCCCATCTCCCAATTATCTGTCCTTCTTTCTCTTGCATGGATGTCTCCATCTTATGATTTAACAAACCGCTACTGTAAAACCTGCTTATTATCCTGGCAGGTGCTTTGCTCTTCATAGACCATGACTGCAATTCTCCATTTTTAAGCTAAGTTCTGTGACTTGCAGGCAGCAGTCAGCAAAGAACATCAGCTGAGGCAGGCCTAGAACTTGTTCCTCATGCTTGGGTAACTTGCAGACATAGCTCCAACTCTGGCCTGACATTTACAAGCAATCTCCTTGCAGTGCTGGTGCAGTTATAGGAGGCCTGGGTTCTACCTGCAGAGTGTTTAGGATTGTTCATGGCTTGCATTTTGCCACTGAATAAAATTAGACTGTCCCACTGCTTGAGAATACTTCTAAGGAGAGCAGCTATCGCCTGGCTGGACAGCAATCATCTAGAATCACTGTAGTTGTTTTTTTTTTGTTTGTTTTTTTTTTTTTTTTTTTTTTTTGAGGCGGAGTCTCGCTCTGTCTCCCGGACTGGAGTGCAGTGGCCGGATCTCAGCTCACTGCAAGCTCCGCCTCCCGGGTTTATGCCATTCTCCTGCCTCAGCCTCCCGAGTAGCTGGGACTACAGGCGCCCGCCACCTCGCCCAGCTAGTTTTTGTATTTTTAGTAGAGACGGGGTTTCACCGTGTTAGCCAGGATGGTCTCGATCTCCTGACCTCGTGATCCACCCGTCTCGGCCTCCCAAAGTGCTGGGATTACAGGCTTGAGCCACCGCGCCCGGCCTGTTTTATTTATATTGTATATTTTAATCCTTATTACAACCTTGCAAAGTGCATATTGTTAACCTCAGTTTTCAGATTGGGAAACTGAGACTGAGAGATGAAAGATCATTTTCCCAAACACTCTAGCAGGAGGAAATGCCCTTTAATCTATAACTGCACAACTCAGTGCTCTCAAAATACAATGAGCACAGGAATCAGCTGGAGATTGTGTTGAAATGCAGATTTTGAAGGTCTGGGGTGGGGCCTGAGATTCTGCATTCCCCAGTGATGTCTTGCTGCTGGTCCCTAGACCACATTTTGCTTCACAAGGGTATAGGTTAGCTTTTATTAAGAAAGGGAAACCTCTAGTGATGAATACCAGAAGAACCGTGAAGGGATGCCATGCATTGGCCCAGAGGACACATCAAATCTTGAATCTCTGATGCCAAACAAGGTACAGGTGGGTTGTGCTGGGAATCATGCCAACCTCCCTGTCCGACAGACATTTTGCTCTCTGCCAGCAAGTTCCTTGGCTGAAATGGGAAATGCACATTTTTCTGGCTAGAGTTTGAGACTTTTTCTCTTTATTTTTGTCCCTGAGAATGCCTTACAAGCCCCTCTTCTGCTTACAGATAACACAGTATTTTAAAAGTAGTTATTATATAAAGAAGCTATAACAGAGAAAGTATTGTCCTTGAAGTCAAAAGACCTGGGTCTCTACCTCATTGATGACATTTTCTAACTGTGCAACATATACTTGCACCAAACCTCTCTGGTATCAGTTTCTTCATTTGTAAAGTTGGAGTGAGAAACCTTATTTCATTTAGTGGTAAGTTTGTGGATACTTTTTACATTATTAAAAATTAATTAGTTAATTAAAAGTATGCTGCATGGACAAAACCACTTGGGGAAACATTTTGACAGTGTCTATGGGCCAGGCACGGTGGCTCACTCCTGCAATCCTAGCACTTTGGGAGGCTAAGGCAGGCGGATCACCGGAGGTCAGGAGTTCGAGACCAGCATGGTGGTCAACATGGTGAAATTCCATCTGTACTAAAAATACAAAATTTATAGGGGTGGTGGCAGGCGCCTGTAGTCCCAGCTACTTGGAAGGCTGAGGCAGGAGAATTGCTTGAACCCAGGAGGCGGAGGATGCAGTGAGCAGAGATGGCGCCACTGCACTCCAACCTGGGTGACAGAGTGAGAGAGACAGTATCTATGAAAGCTAAACCTGTGCCTCATCCCATATGCCCCAAGAACTCCACCCCTGTGTATATTCTTAAGAAAAACTGAGTGCTTATCATGTTCAAGAACCTCCACAGATGCTTCATTCACAGTAGCCAAAACAATGGAAACAACCCAACACCCACGAGTATCCAAATGGTACCACATGGCAGTAAAATAAAACACACCCCCGCTCCATGCAATGACTTGGATACATTTTATGCACATAAGTTAAGCAAAAAAAAAAGCCTGGCTCAAAAGAGTATGTACTATATGTAATTCGATTTATACAAAGTTTAAGAAAACCTGAGACTAATGTGTGCTGATAGAAGTCACAACAGTGGTTATCCCTGAGTATTGATGGAGAAAGGCATGAAGGAACGTTATGACGTGTTTAGAAACATTCTGCATCTTGATTTGTATGGTGGTTCTAGGAGTATATCCATATATGAAGTTAATCAAGTCTATGTTTATGATTTGTACCTGTTAGTGGCGTACGAAGGGCAGGGCCTAGACCTAGGCAATATGGGACCCAGGTAATAACACCAGCCAAAAGTCAAGTCTTCTTTTTATTAATCACCATGTCTTTCTAATTCCTAACAATGCCAGTGGTACAATACTTCCTATGGGAGCCAGACAGTTCCCTCTGCCCTGTTTTAGGCATATCACTGGGGCAATTTACTGTAGGCATGCGGCTTTAACAACAAGAAAACGTAGAAAGAGAAGTCACCCATGGATGGATTAATAATAATAGTGTGTCAGGAGCCCAGGATCATGATTTCTCTAATTTTGTGCGTGTGAAGTACAACTGAGAAACAAAATAAATAAAATATTACCAACTTAAGGATTTATGATCATTGGAAGACATACTGTATGTATTTTAAATAGTAAACTGCTTATCGATTTTTTGAAAACCAGGAGATTAAAGCTACACTGTTATTTTACAAAGATTTCCTATACCAGTCATTTTCTCTCTTTTTTTATAGACAGGATAAGCATACTTGGAAAGGAGTAGGTCAGGTAAAAGTCTGCATCGGAATGCCCCACTTTATTTACATATGGAGTCTCATTTGAAGAATAAGTCATGGACCCCCTCCCTAAATCGCTTATCTTTGTTGTATTAACAATTCATACAGATGTGGACAGAGAGACAATGAGGCGATTTTTGGATTCATTTCTGGGATGCTATTGGCAGACTACCAATACAAGCAGATACATATTGAGTGCTTATGATAAGCATGAACTAACTCAAGCCTTGCATAAACCCCTTAAGGCAGGGACCATTATTAGCCCATTTTACAGTTGAGGAAACTGAGACACAAAGAGGTAAAGAAGGTGTAACTTTCCCAAAGCCACATAGCTAGCAAGTGCTATAGGCAAGGTTTGAACCCAAACGGTCTGACTCCAGAATCTCTCTTGCTTCACCATTAGGTGTCTCCAAAGTCTTCAGGCAGAGGCAACAACCACCATGCAAACTTGAAGAGTTCTTGAACTACTTTTGGGGCTCCTCCTCAATTTCACAGATACACCCTCCTCAGACTCCAGCCCCCAGTATCTAACGCCTGGAGCCTGAGTAGCAGGACAGGATTAAGTGATTCTTGACTTGTCACCAAGATAAATGGAAGGTTCTGCTCAGACGCTCTCAACTATTTTGTACTTGCAAAATATTAAACATGTTGTTAGCATATGTGAAAGGATTCATTTGCATGTGGTTCACCTTCAGGTTGGGCCGCTCATTTCCTGAATTGGCTGTCAGCCATCCAGGACAGAGCTTAACAAGAGAAGTCAACCTGCAGGGTGAGGAGGAGCAGGGACTTTGGTGAGAATGCAGGGTTCAAATCTGGGCTTCTGTAGTTATCTGCTGCTACATGATCTCACGGAAGTAACCTAATGTCTCTGTTCTTCAATTTCCACATCAGCAAAACATACTTAATTATAACACCTTCCCTGTGGGGGATACTGGAATTAATTAATTAATGTTTAGAAAACATTTAGATAAATGCCTGGTACATGGTAACCAATTTTTTTTTAATGTTGTAACATATGTACCATCTTCTTTGGTATCAGCTTGATATGATGATATTCATCTATTACGCTTGATAAATTAAATCCCACCTCACAGAATCTATACAATGTAAAGACAATCTATTCAACTCAACATTTTCCCCTGACAGAACAGACATCATAGTAATGGTATTAAAACTCCGGGGGAGGGAGAAATAATTTTACATATTTATCAAAATTCCATAGCAAACCATCAAGTTTGAGACGCCAGCTGAGCTGGACACAGACTGACAAGTCCACAGTGGAGTATTTAGGGGAGATAATTCTGATAAGTCCCACAAGGTTTCTCCTGTCCTAATGTCTGGCTGGACTGTTTGATGCCTCATAGACATTTGATTTCAGCTGTCACAATCTCCCTGCAGACATGCCATGCCATTTCTACTTTACCCAAGTCACACCCCAATGCATTCGCAGTCTCTCTCACTCCACTTAGCCTCCACATCCAATTGAGCACATGGGTTCACCCAGAGTGGTCTCTGGAGTATGTGTGCTCTTTTGCATTCCTGGGGATATATTTTTGCTTCAGTCCTTCCTGTCATCCTTTTCCTGATCTATTTCATCTGGTCTCCTTGCCATTAGTATCTAGACCATTCTCCACTAGTTACGTTCCTTTAAAAAAAAAAAAAAAAAAAATCTCCTTATAACATTTTCTAGTAATGTCTAGTATCCTCATTCTTTTGTTTTCCCACTCATTCATTAAACATTTATTTCTTGAGTCACTATCATGTGCCAGTTATGACACAAGTTTTGGTGGTAAAGAGGATGCAGGCATGTCGGGGACCTCATGCAAGATCTCTTCTAGACTAACTGCCATCTTCCTCACCACTGATGCTCCTCAGATGCCTGAGCCACGGCCAGGTGTTCACTAAAAAAGGAGTACCCTCTCACTTCCACAGCTTTGCACATACTCTTTCCTCTGCCAAGAATTCCCTTCCATCCCATCTTCATCTGGTAAACACCTCCTCATTCATCAGGGACACAGGGATAGCATTCCTCAGCTATCAAAGCAGAAGTCAGATTCCTTCTTCTGTTCCCACAGCTCCCCTAAGGGTTCTTACTACCTTATTTATTATTGATCTTGAAGTAAGTGTAATTATCGATCTTGAAGTTGGGAAAGTCTGCAGTCTGGATATTGTCGTCTCTTTGTTTTCTCTATCACTCAGCATGACATTTCCCAACTGAGACATGGAGAAGGGAGAAAAGTAAATTGCTTTGCTGTTATCATTATAATCAAGGGGAGTACAATGCTGAAGACAGCAGGTGCCCATCTCCTAGGGATTAGGCCCTTCTGAAGCCCAGGGCCACTTTTGGATACAGGTACATGTGTCCCTAACCTTTCAGCTTCCTGAGGAATTCTTAGGCCAGGTAACTGGAGAACATTCCCACTCTTCACTTAGAATGTTCTCAGCCAGTCTCTGAGAACAACGGGTTTGGGAAGGAAACCTCATAAGTTAGAATGGTGTATCCTCTACATCTAACACACTCTGTAGTGGAAAGTAGGTGTGTTCAAGGAAATAAGCAACAATTTGAGGCAATATCCATTTTCACCAGGCAGGTAGTACACATGTGGTACAAGCCACAGAAGCTTCCTTTGGCTATGTGGATAGCACACATGGAAGGACCAGGGCATTCAAAACATGTACTTAAGTCCTATGAGTAACAACAAGGCCTCATTCCTATATGGGGGAATAATGCCATATTACAAAAAAAAAAGAAACAAAACCAATAGAAAAAAAGTCTAGTTATATTTAGGCTTCTCTTAAACCATAAGTGATAGCTATAAACATAAATCACATCAGGTATTCTAGGTTTTGATATTATTCCAGGTGCAGGTGACTGATAAGTTTAAAAAGAGAAGGTAAGCTCCAAGTGTAGAAAGAGGAAGAGCAGGACGAGCAGAAACACTAATTTACCTTCTTTAAAAGAACAAACCTTATACACCAGTCCCCTGGCTGCTTCTGACCCATTTCTCTACAACCTTTCTCCCTTCCATCTAGCCTTATTTTCCCCAAAAACAATACAATAAAGGGAAAAAGTCATATGTTAGTTGCTAACGCAGCTTTTAGAGAAAGAAAAGCTTTATCTCCCTAACCACAATTTTAAGTCCAAAAACTCTCTACGATCAACAAAATGTCACACAGTTAATCAAACAAGATGGAATGAATGCACTTGTGCTCTGGCCTGAGGGCACCTTCCTTCTAGCCAGTCACGAAAAGATGTTGGGATGGGGAGAAGAAAGAGGATCCAACTGGCCACCTCTGAGCTCCCCATACATCAGGGAAATCCTTGATACCCACAGGAGCTTTGCCTGGCTTGCCTGTAGCATTAAGCACAGGCAACTAGAGAGAGTCAATGCCAGGAGCAGCCAATCCTCCTGTGGTTTGGCCTCTGCCCTGCCTGGCCCTCCTCTTCCACCTGATTCCCATAGGCACATCACCTCGTGCCCTGAAATCCCCACTCCTCAAATAAACAACCAAATTGCGCTGACACTGTGTCTTTGTAGAAGCTGTCCCTCCCGGAAGTACGCCTCTGTGTGAGTGGGCTATGGAGAGGTGGGGGGCAAGAAAGGGCGACGGGGTTCAAAAGTAAAGTCATCAGAAATAATGAGGCTGTTCCGCCCAGCTCCCCGCCAGTCAGGGGAGCGGAGTGCCCTCTCCAACGGGGTGTCCCAGCTCTGCCACTGAAATAACTGGTCACGGAGAGCGGAAAGCAAATTGCTTTGACAAGGCCATTGCTGTTGTAAGGGTTCAAGGGTGCCGGCCACTAGGTCAGCGGCTGCCAATCAAGCGGACAGAAAAAGCCGCTCATTGAGCCTGTGATTTCTACCTAGGCCGCAATTATCTCTGACTATTCCTGTACCTCAGCAGCTCCTCTGATTAAACCTGCCTCCCTTTTACATCTCTTTCAGAGTGCGCTTCACACACTAATTAGTTGCCTGCTCTCCACTGAGATGTCAGACCCTCCGTCAATTTATCTCTATTTCAGCCGGCTCAGAGTGACTTCCCCAGTTATCAAAATTTAATCATGCCTTCAAAAATGTTGAAAAGTGGTCATTAGAGGCAAAAGGCCACAGGATACAATATTCATTTTTCTCTATCTTCCAGCCATCCAGCTGGCATCTATAATGGATATCCTGGGGGCTGTGAGAACACGTTGATTTATGCAACCTCGGCCCTCCTCTCACTGTGCTCCACTGGCTGCTTGAGAGAACAGGTTTTAACAAGGTCTGAGGTGGGAGGACATTAATCACGGCAGCATTGTATGTGGAAAAGGGTGCTGTGTAGTCAAAGAACCCCCTACAGTAGGGCAGTTAGAGGTGTTTTTTTTTTTTTTTTTCTTACCACCTTCTCGGTGATAAAAGAGAGTTTGACAATTGATTAGACCTTTCTGTAACCTTGCAGCCCAGCGAAATGATGAGAGAGAGAAAAGAGGGAGAGAATGATTCTCATACCGATGGTTTTAAATGTGCAATAACTTTATGATTCTTGACTGAAACTGACTATCAAAATCAGTCCCAACTCAATACCATCTAAAAAAGAAGATCATTCGTGGAATAAGAACCCTTTCGGCCGGATGTGTCAGAGCCAATCACAGGCTCCGGGGTCCCGTGGTGACTGCCGGCCGCCACATACGGTGGGTTCTGATAAAAATCACATCTGATAAATTCACCTCTGCTTGCCTGCTTGGCTGGAAAGAAGGTTTCAGTCCAAAATCAACAATGATGAACTGAAATCTATCGGCAGCTGGGAATTGCTTTTAGCCCTCCCTCTGGGCTCCCCCACTTCACTACTTTGCTTCTCCTTTTGCCTTCCTATATTGTCCCGAAGCCCAAGGAAGCTAAAGGTAGACACTGGGCGGGGCCGTTCCCTCTCTCTGCAGCAGTGGCAGAAGGAGCATGTCTCCTGGCCCCTGACATGCCTGGCCTCGGGCTACCTGCAGCCCCTTTATGCAGCGCTTTTCCTGCTCTGGCTACTGAAAGCAACGTCTCCCAGCACTGCCAAACATGCAAGGTGATTTCTCCGCCTTTTCACTTGTGGCAGAAACTCCTTATGATAACACCTTTTTGATTGTCATTCCTGTCTTCTTTTGATGCATGTAGTGAGGGAGAACAGTCAAATAAGAAGCCTTTGGAGAAACTTACAAAGGAACTGTGTGTCATGGCAGAGATGGCTCACTGCGATGATTTAACTGTGAGCCTTCGTACCCACCCTCATGCTCTTACTCTCACATCCTCACACTTCTACATCCTGAGCCCCAAAATGACTTTCTTTTTTCTCTGAGAATGGAGCCTGGGTCTGGACCAGGGAGTGGCCAGCCACATAGAGAGTAATTTGGAGGTGTATCTGGACCTCACAGTGGTAGGCTGGGCAGCCAAAGCAGTGAAGGAATGTCTTCTGTTTATGCTGGGGTGGGAGGGAAGATGAACCATTTGAAATGAGGCACAGTTATAGAGTTCATGCCCTGGCCAGATTTTTCCCAGTCTCATTCTAGCATCAAAGAGGATCAGATTTATAAGCAAACCTAGAAGCAGGGCAGACTTAGAAACAGGGAGGCAAATGGGAAGAAGGAATCCTGATGTTGTTTCACTTATTGTGCTGATTTTCCACCCACCTTCAGCTGTCCCGTTAAGGAATGAATACATTCCAAAGAGAAAGGCAAGAACATGGACCTGCTAATGATCATTCTGGATACAGAAAACTGATAGGAAAGACTTGTACAAGTCTGGCTTGAAATAGTACTGGTACCATTGTCTTTAGGAACCAGTCATGATGAACCCTGTATTCCTGCAGCCACATTTCTTATCAAGCGTGGAGCCGGTCTCCTGGTTCCTGCATTAGGCTTCACTTTCCAACCTCTAATTGCATTTGTCCAGATACTTATTTTTAATTCCACATTTGACGTGGACCAGGAGCTCTCTTCTTTTGGTAACATGGAATATCTATCCTTGCTACTTCTGGTTCTTCAGGAACTTGAGAACACACCCTCTAGTGCTGTGCAGTGTGACTAGTATTTACTCAAGGGGTAACCCTGACTCTGAGAATGGGAAAAATATACGTAAGTTTATAAACAAACCTCTATGAACCACTGATCCAATAAATGACCAAAATGATTAGCTGAATGATGTAATCTGTTACGATGTGACAATAGAGGGTCTGTCAAGTTTATGAATCCAGTGAGATACAAATGGAGAGAATAGCATCATGGAATAAAATGAAAAGAGGATGGTCTTATATATTTTCTTTTGCTGAGATCATAGTTCTATATAGACGTGGAGGACATTTTACATAAGCTGCAATGTATGTGATATAAAAACAAAAATTGTAAATTTGAATGCATATGAAGAAAAGCTTTTTTTAATAATACTATCTGATTTTATATACTCTACCAAGAGACATGCTTCTACTTTCTTTGGGCTGTTTTACTGTGACAGCCTTTAAAAGGTATGAAAAATGATCTACCTTTCTCAAATTTAGTTACTATTGTTTTAGAGTAGGGATACTTACTGAGACTCATAGACACCCCACCCACCCAGAGGTTCTTTGACATAATTCAGAGGGTCTGAGAATCTGAGTAGTAAAGTAATACATTTTCATTTTCACCACTCTCCAGCTGTAATTTAACATTTCATTCAATTATGAATGTAAACCAAAAAGTACACTAGTTTTGTCACTATCTGTGACTTTGTCACCAATAGACATTACAGGTGTTCTCACATCACATTACAGTTATTCTACATATTTCAAAATATCATTTATGTTATTTTATGTTATCTCTTCTTTCAAATTATAGCTGTTATTAGAGCTGCTGTTAGATTTTGCTATTAAATGCATAGAGAAGGACACACATTATTACTATATCACACACTTTTAATATTCATAATGGCATTTCAATATAACTGATTTCCTTTGAAGTCCTATATATTTTCCTGCGTATATTTACAGCTCTATTTTTAAAAGGGCTCCATGTGCTCTGTAGACTGTTAAATGGGTTAATGACACCAATTAACAAGTTAAGAATACTGGTAGTAAATAAATTCTAGTATTAGCCTGTCTCTCATTTCATTTAGGCAGTATGAGGGATAGATTCTAGGGACTCTTCATCTATAAATGTGCTTTACAAACACTTCTCATTCCACATACCAGCCAAGAGATTAAAGCAGATAATTTTTTTTTTTTTTCATTTCATGGTACACATCAGTGCTAGAATGATGAGAAGCTCATTATAAGTCTCATTATCCAAATGTTGAATGTTTTTCATAGGATCTGCAGCTGTCAAAACAAACACAAAACACACAAAAAAATAACACCAACAAAGTATAACTAGGGGGACCATAAAATTTATTCTCTAAACCAGTAACATTGAGAGTGAAAAGGACACTATTAATAATGATGCCAAGACAATAGTTGTAAACTGGAACTGTCTCCGTGAACTGTGAGGTATGCCTAGTCACCCTAACAATAATTTGATTTCATGTAGTACTAATAACTTTTTTTGCGTATTTCCATCTTTGGGTCATTCAGCCAAGCTCACTCACCATAAAATACATTAAGAGAAGAAGTAGGAAAAGTCTACTGTTTACCCATGCAGAGCTCTCAAGTGAATAAATCTTAATTGCAGGATTCCAGATCTGAGTTAGGTGGAGTCAAGAAGAGAGAGGATAGTACCTATGTCTTAGACTCCAGTAGCTACATTTTAATCTAGTTCAGCTGAGCATATCCACTGATTCACCTCAATTCAGAGGAAGTTACACAGGATATTTTAAAATACATGGCATCAAAGATTCCTTAGTAGTGGTTGATCTATAATGATTCTAGTATGCCATTTTTTGTTCACCTTATTTAAACAAGCATGACTATGTAATACTACATTAATAGGACATTAAAATCCTCAGCTTTTCTATCAGGTCACTGTTGGCAAGAATTATCCCCCAGTAAGTCATATAATTAATTATATAGCATGGCAGCTGTTTGTATGTAATATACTTGATGTTTCATTACTGTCAACTGTGAGTATTAAAAAATATGAAGAAGGTAGGCAACACTGGTGAATGGAGTTACAATATACTCAAGCCACTTGCCAACAAATCATTGTATAACATACAAATCATTGAATAGTAAAATAGTAAAGGGTGTATAAAGTACTACCAATCATATCTATAGCTATTAGATTACACGGTCATCACCTGTGTGTGAATTGCCTTTGCATATTCTTTATCCCGGACCAATCTGCAACTATTCCACCTAACCACTTTGGCCCACCTGATTACTGTAGGTCCTTGTTACTCATATGGATGTCAAAAGAATATTCTAAAGTGTCTAAGCAATATATGGATCTTCACCTGCCCAGGATGTGAAATAAGTGGGACATCCAGTTAGACAATTGCCAAGGTTCCTTGAAACTTAAAGATTCCATTATTTTGAAACCAATACAATAAATATGCTTATGAAAACATCTTTGAACACATTTCAGGATCTAATCCCAGCCTGTTAGGCTAGCCATGACATTGATTCTTCCACATCAATGCCTCCACTCACCAGTGCTTTCCATCAAGAGATAGCTCTTTTAAGGAATCTATGAGTTGAAGGTGGTACATCAAAAGACTCCTAGCATTGTTCAAGAAAGCCGTATCCTTCCATCTGAAAACACTGAGCTTTCAAAATAAATGAGGAAGAGCTACTGAAAAAAAAAAACTTTGTTCAAAAACTAGTCCAAGATTCTATATGAACTATAGGAAGATGAAAAGAAATGTTTGCCAGAGTTTCAGGAATGCTCGCTACTAGGAAGATATAGGTGTACTTTGGCCCATACCTTCTACCAAGTACAACTAAAAACACTGGACATTACATATAAAACAAACATAAGAAGACTATGAAAGTTGCAGACAAGGTAAACTGGCTAGGAACCTCAGCGCCTGGGTAACAACATGGGGGTGAGTTCCCTGGGTTTTCTTTTCTTTGCCCCATATATTCAGTACTTGAAGCAGAAAAGGCTGGCAACCCAGAAATGTCAAAGGATGCAGACAAAATGAATAACTCATTGAAAACCTGCTGGTTCTAGCCAAAAGACCAGGAAATGGACATCCTAATAAGACAGAAAACTTTGAGACAATGATTACTCTATACCGGCCAAACATCACAGGGTAAAAAACAAAAACAAGTGTAGTCCCATCTTTCATTTATACTAACAAAGGCCAAATGAGGAGACATCCACCCCTGCAAGGCTTTCACAATAACCCTTAACACCCCTACTAGGATAGTTTCAGATGCCAAGTAGAAAGTCAAGACTTTCATCACTACCAGCTGGTAACAACCCAGCCCCACCATGGTGACAGTGAAGACCACCTTCAGTGCCTGGACTTTACCCCTCATCTGTTAGTAACAAGGCACATGGCTACCTCCCCACTCAGGTGGTATCACAGGGGGCCTAGAAGAGACCTAAGTATTTTCCCAACTCCTGTTGGCCACTCTCACAGCAGTCTCTGTAGATACCACATGGGAGACAGAACACCCACTCCTACCTAGAAGAAATAAGGAGTCCCATCCCCACCCCTCAGGTGTTAACAGACTTGGAACGGGGAACTTGGACTTCTACCTCCACCTGGAAGTAACGAAGTGATGTTCCTGTTTCCCATGCCGTACCAGTGCCTGAGAAAGCTACCTAAAACAGAAACCTTAAATAAGATCCAAGGTGTCATCATGTAATATGAAAATATCTAGGTTTCCATAAAAAAATCACCACTCATACCAAGTGCCAGGAATATCTCAAACTGAATTTTAAAAAATAGATTCCAACACTGAGAAGACAGAGATGTTAGAATTATCAGAGATTTTAAAGGAGTCATTGTAAAAAGGCTTTAATAAGCAATTAAAAGGAAATAACAGAAAAATTAGAAAGTCTCAACAAATCTTGTATATCTGTGGGTTCTGCATTACAGATCTGACCAACCACAGATCAAAAATATTTGGAAAAAAACAATAAAATATAAAAATACAAAAATAAAAATAATACAAGTTTTAAAATATAGTATAAGAACTATTTACATAGTATTTACATTGTATTAGCTATTATAAGTAATGTAGAGATGATTTAAAATACATGGGAGGATTTGCACAGGTTATATGCAAATACTATACCATGTTGAATAAGGGTTTTAAACATCCACAGATTTTGGTATATGAAGGTGGTCCTGGAATCAATCCCTCATGAATACCAAGGGATAAATATACTAGTAAAAAATTAAAAGATATAAAGAAGAAACAAATGGAAATGTTAGAACTAAGGAACAAAATAACCAAAATAAACAGTTCAATGAATGGGCTGAAGAACAGAATAAAAGAAACAGAAGCAAGTATCATTGAATTGGAAGACAGAAAAGAGAAATTATCCAGTCTAAACAATGGAGAGAGCAGACTGGAGGAAAACATGAACAGAGGCTCAGGCACCTGTGAGATTATAACAAAAGATCTAACGTTCATGCCATCAAGTTCTAGAACAAGAAAAAGAGGGCAGGGATAAAAATATACTCAAAGAAATAATAACTAAAACTTTTCAAATTTTTTCAAGAGACACAGACCTACAGATACAAGCTTACCAAATCAAAACAGGATAAATCAAAAGAAAGCCATGCCAAGACACATCATAATTGAACTTCTAAAAACTAAAGACTAAGAAAAAATCTTGAAAGCAACCAGAGAAAATTAATACCCTACTTACGGAAGAAAATTTTGAATAATATCAGAAACTATGGAAGCCAGAAAGAAGTGGCACAATATTTTTTAAATGCTAAAAGAAAAGAACTGCCAGTCCAGAATCCCATACTGAATATCCCTCAGGAATAAAGGATAAATCAAAACACTTTCAGATGAAGAAAAAGTAAGAGAATTTGTCATCATTAGACAAACCCTATAGGAATAGGTACATGAAGTTCTCCAAAGAGGGAGAAAATGATACAAGAAGAAACTTTGGAATATCAGGAAGGAAGAAAGAACACAATAGGCAAAAATTATGGGTAAATACAAAAGATTTTTCATCTCCTCTTGAGTTTTCTAAAGTATCTTTGATAATTGAAGCAAAAATGGTAATACTGTATAATATGGTTTTAAATGTAAGACAGTCATAGCATAAATGTGAGAAAAAACAAGAATAAGCAGAAAACTACAACAACAAAAAGGCAAACTTAAGCTTTACCATATCAATAATTATATTAAATGTAAAAGGTCTACATACAATTAAAAGACAGAGATTGAGAGAGTGAATTGAAAAACATAACCCATTTATATGTTGTCTCAGGAAATTCACTTTTAATATAATGATATATTCAAGTTGAAAGTAAAAGTTTAAAAAAGACATATTATGCAAATGTTAGTCAAAGGAAACCAGGCATGACTACATTAGTATCAGATAAAGTAGACTTCTCAGCAATAAAAATTTCCTGAGACACAGAGAAACATTATATAATGATAAAAGGGTCAGTGTATCAGGAAAACATAACAATGCTAAATGTTTATGCACCCAAACAACAGAGGTGTAATATATGTCAAATAAAAATAGATAAAAATCAAAGGAGCAGTAAAAACATACCAAAATTATAGTCAGAGATTTTAACATTCCTCTCTTAACAATTCATAAAGCAACTAGACAGAAAATCAGTAAGGATACAAAAAAACTCAACACCTTCAACCAGCAGAATCTAATTGACACTAATAGAATCCTGCATCCCAAAACAACAGAATATGCATTCTTTTCAAGTGCCCATGACACATATACTATGACAGAACATACCCTGGGCCACAAAACTCAACAAATATAAGATAACTGAAATCATACATAGTATGTTCTTTGATCACAATGGAAACAAAACAGAAATCAATAACCAAAACATAATAGGAAAATCTCCAAGCACTTGGCAAACAACATACTTCTAAGCAATTCATAAGCTAAAGAGAAAGTTTCAAAGTAACTTTAGAAATACATGAAGCTGAATAAAAATGAAAATACAACATTTAAAAATGTGTCAGATACATTTTTATCTGTAGAGGAAAATGTGCTGAGAGGAAAATGTATAATAATAAATGCATACATTAGAAAAGAGGAAAAGTCTCAAATCAGTAATCTAAGCTTCCTTGCCAACAACCTAGACAAAGAAAAGCAAAATGAACACAAAACAAACCGAGGAAAAGAAATAGTAAAGAAAAGAGAAGAAATCAATAAAAAACAGAAAAACAATAGAGAAATAATGAAACAAAGAGCTGGTTCTTGAAAAAAAATCAATAAAATTGACCATCCTCTAGCACAATTAACAAAGAAAAAGGAAGAAACAAATAAGGCAGTTGTTCTGGTAGAAGGAAACTTTACCTCAGAGAGACATAAAGAGATGCAGAAAGAAATAAAGAGCAACTGAAAGGTTATATATGTGGATGAATCCAAATTAATGTTTATTTTTAAAATCAATAATAATATCTTACAGGATCCGAAATGTAAGAACAATTTAAAACTACAACAACAATAACACCAAAGTCAGGAGGGGATTAACCGGGGTGTGTTGTTTGAAAAGACGGCCACAAATCCTTTGATGCTCCTCTGTCAAGGGGACACTATTGCCTTTCCTTGAGTCTAGGTGGACTTATGATTGCTTAAATCGATAGATACCATTAGAGTGGTAGAAGTGACAATAAGTGTCTTTCCAAGCTAAGTCATCAAAGGCTATACAGTTTCTGCTTTGCTCTTTTGTTCTTTGAGCCCTGAACCACCATATAAAACTTCTGACTACTCAGGATACCATGCTGGAGAGGCCACATAGGGGGTCTCTAATTAATCATTGCAGCTGAGCCTCTCCTTCAGCCTTCGCAGCCCAGATACCATGCATGTGAGCAAAGATGCCATCTGTTAGGGTTATCCCTAGCCATTCAAGTTATCCCAGCTGAAGCCCCAGACATCATGGAGTAGAATGAAGCCATCCCCATTGTGCCTTTTCAAAATTCCTAACACAGAAGCCACAAACATAACAAGTTCACCATTGCTCAATGCTACTAGATTTTAGGGTAGCTTGTTACATTGCAGAAATAACCAGAACATAGAGATAAAGTCATCTAATGCCCTAGAATTGTCTGGGAACTAGAACTCATTTATATTAGAGTATGAAAAGTCAAAGAAGCATCCTATATCCTTTAGATATAATCTCTAAAGACATGGGGAAAGTAGATACAATTAAGATGCATATACAAATAGTTTTCATCAAACTCTTCACAAATTACATTTGCTACTTAGGTTTCTGTTTGGGTTTTGAAGGTAGCCCCTTGAGAAGTTTTCCAGGATATATTAGTGCAGTATTTTAGAGAAGGTTTATGAAATTGCCACTGTCAGTTTCCTGTACTACCTTCATATCATCACCATCACCAAACTGGCACAGTTTCTCACTATGGAAAGCTGTAACCACCATGCATGATGTAAGTGGTGTGGAAATGTCCAATGGTAAATATATTTCTAGATCTTATGGAAATGTAAGATTCTTTTTTTTTTTTTTTTTTTTTGAGACGGAGTCTTGCTCTGCCACCCAGGCTGGAGTGCAGTGGCCGGATCTCAGCTCACTACAAGCTCCGCCTCCCGGGTTTAGGCCATTCTCCCGCCTCAGCCTCCCGAGTAGCTGGGACTACAGGCGCCCGCCTCGTCGCCCGGCTGGTTTTCTTTTTTTGTTTTTTTGTTTTTTGTATTTTTAAGTAGAGACAGGGTTTCACCGTATTAGCCAGGATGGTCTCGATCTCCTGACCTCGTGATCCGCCCGTCTCGGCCTCCCAAAGTGCTGGGATTACAGGCTTGAGCCACCGCGCCCGGCCCGGAAATGTAAGATTCTAAAATAAATATTAGAAAATCTCTTTTTCAGTTTTAGGTCCAGTAAAAGGAAAAGCTTGACATAGGAAGCTCAGTTCTAGCTCCACCTCTGCCACTATCTTTGTGACCTGAAATGAAAAATCCTTTAAAATTTAAGATTCGGCTTTATAGAACTGAGAATTTTCCAACAAAAAGAGATAAACGTTTCCAATCCATTATACATTATAAACCATAAAATAAAGGAGTAGTACAGGATCATCACTAAAGCTCTTCAGATTCTAAAATGCAGTACGAAAACTTTTGCCTGTGAAAAGAATCTAGGTTCTAGTCTCTAGACATAAAACACTGAGAATTATAATTAGGCATTTAAATAAAAAGGGGGTTTTCCACCACTTTTACCAACTACTCTCTCTTACTCCTCTACATTCTCTCTCCCTTACCCCACAACTACAGATATATATGAAAGCTATAATATTTATTAAAAGACTCATGTAGATTCATAGAAGTTATACAGATTCCACAATTAAAGTACAACCAGCAGAGGGGTGGAGCAAGATGGTCAAATAGAAGCCTCCACTGATCATCCCTGATGGCAAGGACACCAGTTTAACCACTATCTAACCCTACCCTATCCCCGACCCCCAACAACAACAACAAAAAACCATTTTCATAAGAACCAAAAATCACGTGAGCACTCATAGTACCTTGATTTAAGTTCATATTGCTGAAAAAGGATCTGAAGTGAGTAGGAAAGACAGTCTTGAATTGCTGACATCATCCCTCCCTCATCTCCTGGCGCTAGCTATGTGGTGTGAAGAGAAAATCTTTGTGCTTAGAATAAGGGAAAGCACATGAATTGGCATACATTGCATTAAACTCAGTGCTGCCCTATCACAGCAGAAAGCAAAACCAGAACAAACTCAGCTGATGCCCCCACACAGAGGGAGCATTTAAACCAGCCCCAGTCAGGGGGAGCTTGAGTGCTGGCAAACTTGCCCATCCTGGTGGTCGCAGATTGGGTTCCAGCAAGCCTCACCACCTTGGGGTGAAGAGCTCTGGGTCTCTAAGTAAACTTGAAAGGCAGGCTAGGCCACAATGACTGCAACTCCTAGGTAAGTCCAAGTGCTGAACTGAGCTCAGAGTCAGTGAACTTGAAGGGCACTCAATCTGCTGAGACATCAGCTGGGGCAGGTAAGGGAGCACTTATGCCACCCATCCTCCAACCTCAGACTGTACAGCTTACAGCTCCAAGACAGACTCTCTTCTTCTGCTTGAGGAGAGAAAAGAGTAAAAAGGACTTTGTCTGGCACGTTGGATACTGGCTCAGCCACAGCAGGATAGGGCACTCGTCGGAGTCATAAGGTCCCCTTTCCAGGCCCTAGTTCCTTGGCTACATTTCTAGACACACCCTGGGCCAGAGGGGAAACTGCTGCCTTGAAGGGAAGGACCCGATCCCGGCAGTATTCATCACCTGCTGACTAAAAAGCCCCTGGGCCCTGAATAACCAGCAGTGATACCAAGGCAGTTCACTGTGGGCCTTGGGTGACACTCTAAGACTAATTGGCTTCAGGTGAGACTCAGCACATTCTCAGCTGTGGTGGCTAGAAGACGAGACTCCTTCTGCTTGAGAAAAGCTGAGAGAAAAGTTAAGGGGACTTTGTCTTGCACCTTAGGTAGCCACTTGGCCACGGAAAGTTAGAGCACTTAGTGGACTCTTGGGGTCCCCAACTCCAGGCTTTGGCTCTTGAATGGTAAGTCTCGACCTTCCCTGAGACAGAGAAGAACTTTCTGCCCTGCAGGGTGAGTCCTAGGATGGGTAGCATTCACCACAAGCTGACTGAAGAGCCCTTGTGCCTTAAGGGAACATCAGTGGTAGTCCAGAGTACTCCCTGTGGGCCTATGATTATCATGGCCATAGGATGAGGCTCCTCTGCCTGTGGAAAGGGGAGGGAAGAGGAGGAAACACTGCATCTCATGGTTTGAGTGTCAGCTCAGCCACAGTACAACAGAACACCAGGTAGAGTTCTAAGGTGTGCGACAGTAGTCCCTGACCCCACATGGCACCTCCAGACCCACTCAGGCCATGGGGGAACTCACCTCCCTGAAGGTGGGTGGCTTTGCCACCTGCTGATTGACCAGGGCCTTGAGTGAACATAGGTGGTATGTAGGGAGTGGTTACAGCAGGCCTTGAGTGGTTCAACATATGTAAATCAATCAGTGTGACACACCATATTAACAGAATGAAGATTAAAAACTATATGATCATTTCAACTGATGCTGAAAAAGCATTTGATAAAATTCAACATTGCTTCATGATTTTAAAAAAGCCTCAAAAAACCGGGTATAGAAGAAACATACCTTAACATGATAAAAGCCATATATGACAGACCATAGCTAATATCATACTAAGTGTGGAAAACCCAAAAGCCTTTCCTCTGAGATTGAATACATGACAAGGATGCCCACCTCCGCCACTGTTATTCCACGTAGTACTAGATATCCTAGCTAGAGCAACCCGACAAGAGAAACAAATAAAGGGCATCTGAATCCGAAAGAAAGAAGTCAAATTATCCCTGTTTGAAGATGGTATGATCTTATATTTGGAAAAACCCGAAGACTCTACCAGAAAACTGTTAGAACTGATAAACGAATTCAGTAGTTACACGACACAAAATCAACATACAAAAATTAGTAGCATGTCTAAATGCCAACAGTGAACAATCTGAAAAAGAAATCAAGAAAGTAATCATATTTGCAATAGCCACAAATAAAATAAAATACCTAGGAATTTACCAAATAAGGGAAAGATCTCTACAATAAAAACTATAAAACATGGATGCAAGAAATTAAAGAAGACTCAAAAAATGAAGACTATTTCATGTTAATGGATTGCAAGAATCAATATTGTTAAAATGTCCATAATACCCAAAGCAATCTACATACTTAATGCAATTTCTATCAAAATACCAATGACATTCTTCACAAAATAAAAAAAAAAATCCTACAGTTTATATGGAACCACAAATGACCCAGAATAGCCAAAGCTATATTAAGCAAAAAGAACAAAACTGGAAGAATCCCAATACCTGACTTTAAATTATACTACAGAGTTGTAGTAATCAGAACAGCACGATACTGGCATAAAAACAGACACATAGATCAGTGGAACAGAAGAGAGAACCCAGATAACTTCATATATCCACAGTGAACTCATTTTTGACAAAGGTGCCAAGAACATACATTGGGGAAAGGACAGTCTCTTCAATAAATGGTGATGGGAAAATTGGATATCTATATGCAAAAGAATGAGACTAGACTAATATCTCTCACCATATATAAAAATCAAATGCAAATGAATTAAAGACTTAAATCTAAGGCCTCAAACTATGAAACTACTACAAGAAAACATTGAAGAAGCTCTCCAGAATATTGAATTGGGCAAAGGTTTCTTGAGTAATATCTCACAAGCACAGGCAACCAAAGCAAAAATGGGCAAATGGGATCCATATCAAGTTTAAAAGCTTCTGCGCAGCTCAGGAAACAGTCAGCAACGTGAAAAGGCAACTCACAGAATGGGAGAAAATATTTGCAAACTACCCATCTGACAAGGGATTAATAACCAGAATATATAAGCAGCTCATACAACTCTATAGGAAAATGCCTAATAATCTGATTGAAAAATGGGCAAAAAACCTGAATAGACATTTCTCAAAATAAGACATACAAATGGCAAACAGATATATAAATAGATATTCAACATCTATTTGATGATCCTCAAATAAATGCTAATCAAAACTAATGAGATATCATCTCAACCCAGTTAGTATGGCTTTTATCCAAAAGTCAGGCAATAACAAATGCTGGTAAGGATGTGGAGAAAAAGTAATCCTTGTATACTGTTGGTGGGAATGCTAAATTTGTAAAACCATTATAGAGAATGGTTTCGAGGTTCCTCAAAAAACTAAAAATGGAGCTACCATACAAGCTAGCAGTTGTGCTTCTAGGTATGTACCCAAAAGAAAGGAAATTAGTATACTGAAGAGACATCTGCATGTCCATGTTATTGCAGCACTAGTCACAATAGCCAAGATATGGAAGCGAACTAAGTATCCATCAATAGATGAAAGGATAAAGAAAATGTGGTATACATACACAATAGAGTACTATTCAGCCATAAAAAAGAACGAGATCCTGTCATTTGCAACAACATGGATGGAAATGGATTTTATTATGTTAAGTGAAATAAGCCAGGCACAAAAAGACACATTTTGCATGTTCTCACTTATCTGTGGGAGCTAAAAATGAAAATAATTGAACTCGTGGAGCTAGGAAGTACAAGGATGGTTACCAGAGGCTGCAAAGTGTAGTGGAGGGTGTGGGATGGGTATGGTTAATGCATACAAAAAAAGTAGTTAGAAAGAATGAATAAGACCTAGTATTTGCTAGTACAACAGGGTGACTATGGTCAAAAGTAATTTAATTGTTCAATTTTAAATAACTAAAGAGTATAACTGGATTATCTGTAACACAAAGAATAAATGTTTGAGGTGCTGGATACCCCATTTACCATAATGGGATTATTACACATTGCATGCCTGTATGAAAATATCCCACGTAACCCATAAATACATATACCTATTATGTACCCACAAAAATAAAAATTAAAAAATTAAAGTGGAAACAACCCACAAAATAAAGCTCATATAATATTTTTTCTAGTTTCTAGTTATATGTCAGCAAAATAAAACTGTGACAAGACTGAATAATACATGCTTGAAAGAAATTTGGTGCATGCAAGAAAACTATCATTTCTACATTCTACAACTATCATTTCTCATTCTTTTTACTCAGTGCACAGCAAATATGAAGATTCAAAATTGACTATAAAATACCTAGTGAAGATTAAGATTGGGGGAATAAAAACACTGAAGAAAGAGCATGACCATTTGAATAAACTACATTCTTTGAAAATACACAACTCAATGTGACAGGATATTAAGAGGTCTTCCTGCCTCCATTTCATCCAAGGTGTAAAAATAACAGCAGATGTCAACAGGAGTTGAAAGGCTGTAGGGAACTTTCAGGGAAGAAAGACTGAGGATGTCTTGGATGATTCTTTAACCCCTCACCCATAATGATGGTATGAAAATTGTCAGAATCATGCAGAGAGTTTGACTGGTGCTCTGACAGGTGAACTCAAGCTGGCAGGTGAACTTGAGGAGTGCATATTGACTTAGCAAGTAGCCTCATCTGAGTTTGTTGGAAGCAGAAAAAACTTGGGACCTTCTCATGGACTACATGTAGGCTCATGCATGAAATAATGTTGTGTTGGGTTGTTTTAGACTCAGTACAGAGAAGGCTGGCTTAAGGAAAGCTCAGAAGATAGAAGCCAAAAAATGTTTAAGGGCTTTGGAAGGAGCAAGCAACCAGACAGAATAGAGGTAGATCAATGAAATAGCAAGCAGGAGGAGCATGTTTCCCAAACTACTCACGAAAGCACCCATGAGAAAAAGCTCTTCGTAACTGTCTAGGAGTGTAAAGCAATATCCCACGAATATCAGTCAAATATGAACTTCCTGGCGTCTCTTAAGTATCTTTTCTTCTTTTTCTTCTGTTTCTCCAAATCTAGAGGGATCAGAACCCTCAGGAAACCAGCTGGGGAAAGAACAAAGAACGAAAGAAAACGCCCTAGCTCGGATTGGAGAGAAAGTAATTTTAATCAAGTTTGGAATTATAATTATTATATGGACTGGATTTTTAATAACCTAAGAGTAATGAGAAATGTTATGAGAACTCAGTGTTCTCATCCAGGGAAGGAAAAGAAATTGCCACGCTCAATATATTTTTGAAGAGCAGTGAGAGTCAAAATTAAGATGCCTCATGATCACATCCCAATAATTCAGTTTGTCCAACCTACCAGTGCCATTAGTTGTCTATATATTTGAAGCCTTTTTGCCTGAATTACCCAAATTATTGTCTCAATTCCTCCTCACTTTACCCACTGAAATGTAAACTGAAGGTTTTGTTATTTCATTGTTTTAGTTCTAGGAATTTTTTTAATAACAGTATAATAAGTTGGTATACAAGAATAGTGCAAAAAAAAAAGTAAAAGAAACCAGCCTTAGACATAGCTTATCTTTAAGGATTAGCAATTTCCTATTTAGCAATGTTTACCAACATTTGTGAATAAATCAATTCACAGTATGTATCTAGTACATGCTGAGTGTTATGTTAGGCCTTTGAAGAAAATGTAAAAGTACAGGCTATTTGCTGTGCTCAAGTGTTTGCCCATCTATTTCCAAAATCACTGTTTAATAACATGCTGGTTTCACTATATGAGGGTAATGTACTGACCACTCGATGTCATTTCTCTGGTTGCTGTAATGGCTTTGTGCTTCAGACATCCTCTGCAGATCATCCAGTCCACCCTAAAAATCAGCAAGATGCATTGCACAAAGATCAGCTGGAATTGGCTAACCCCTGCTGCCAGGGCTGGAACAGGAAAGGAACCCTTCACCCACACAGAGGCAATATGTTAGTAAAAAATCAGGGTCCATCAAGGTCTACCCTAAGGATTTTGCTTAAGTTATGTGGTGTTGTTTGTTTGTTTGTTTTTTGGCAAACAATGTAAATCTCCCAGAGAAGGAAGAAGTGTACATATTGATGTATTATTGTGGGCAAACAGAAGCTGTTTTGACTACACACATATTATATTGACTAAGTGTATCATTTTAGCCACAGAAGAATAAATTAATTTGAGTGCTGTATATTTGGGTATATCTGTAACCCTTTAATGCTAATATGTGGTATTTCCCAATTTGTATCAGGATACTTTCATTTTCATTAAGTGGATGGGCTAGAATTCACTGGTCAAATGCAATGATACCTGGTTATAATACTGCATTTTATTTCCAGATAATGGAAAACATATCTCATTAATTTTATATTAGTTCCACTGCTTATATCCCTGGAATCCAACACAATGCCCTATTTTTCCTCTTCTTCCCATAAGAAGTACATTTTAAATAAGCAGATCTACATAAAATTCCACCATGGAGCACACATAGTGGGTCTTCAGTTAATGCTCACTGGACTGTGAAGAGCACTGTTGTATACAAACTCCATCAGAAAGTAAAGTGATGTGCACGCTATACAAAGGAGGGAATAGAGTCATTTTTGATTATGCATTTGTTGGTGGCAAGCAAATGATTCCATATGTAATTTTTATCAGGCTGATTACTCTCTGATGTATTTTTTCCTGATGGAGGTATGAAAGAGCATCCTGGACATATTTATGCTATAGATGAACAAAACTACACTCATCTCTACTTATGAATACTGCACACCCATGAAGTAAGGACCAATTTGTATATGTGGAAAGCTTATTTTAAAGTATCTCCCTAAGCCACATCATCAGAACAGTGCAAGTCAAAGTGTGTATATCACATATATAGGAACATTACAACAGAAAACTTGTGACGTGGGCTTAACTCGTTTTTTTTTTTTTTTTTTTTTTTAAGTTCTGTGTGGTTCAGGTTAGGATTTTGAATCAAGCAGCAGCTCAGCAAACTGAAATATCCAGGTGCACATTTTAGACGCACCTCACTCACAATCCTCCTCTGCCAGGTTTACTTCCTCCTGAGTAAACAGAAATAAGAAGATGCAACTTCAATGCCTTCCCAACTCCCAAGTAAAATAAAAGGACACTTGAGTCAAGAGAGACAGGATAACATCACCTGCAACAAAGAAAACCCTCAAGAAAGATAAAATAAGCCACATGTTCTAAAGTGATCCACGTACAGCAAAATTATGACCCTGCTATATTTATACACATGGGTACGGTTTTCATACACTATTATGGTCTCATATTATATATCTTTAAATCATCCAGCAAAAGTTTCTGCCTCCGCCTAATGCTGGCTCTAATTTAGGATGAACAACTACTCTCATAAAGAAAAACTGCTGCTGCTGCTGTTTATTAGGCTGCAGAAAAGGTCTCACTGACTAATGTCCCTGAATTAAATGAATGTGGAATAATAAGAGCTGATTTATTTGTGCTCTGCTAGGATAAAACTGCCACTGATTTTACAAGAAACTATTCATCTGAGGCCCACTATAGCTAGTAAATTGTGGCTGTTGCTGAAATTAGTCTCCAGGCCTTCATGTAATCTACAGTGTGAAGTAGCAGTGTGGTAATAAAGACATTGTGGGCACTTGGTTTATTTAAAAGGTTCCCCCTTTTATCCCCATCTTCAGGGATTCTAAAAGTCAACCTCTGAGATCTCTTTTGGAAATTCACCCATTCCTTGCCCACAAACTGCATTTCTAGCTGCAGAATTTAAAGCCAGAATTAAAAGTATATAGCCCCCAATAAATAAGCACCAAGCAGTCACATTTCTCACCTCAGATTTTTGTTTTTGGCCCAGCATTCAAGCATTCCTCAGGCTCTGGGCATATACACAGTGGCAACGAGAATGAGGACATTCCAAGACAAAAAGAGAGTAGCAAGACGGAATGGTTGTTCCATCTCTTTAAGAGTGTTTGGATCTTCTACTCTCCAAGCTCATCTCTCCAAACTTACTGACAGCCGGTTTATGCAGGGCTTTGATCTAGGCACTTCCATTAAACGAAACATTAAAACAAACTAAAGGAAAAGTCCAGCAAACGGAATCAGCAATTGCTGAAACCATGATACCACTGTGAATGCTACAGAAAACTCTGGAGCCAGCAGTGACCACCCTGTATCCCTTGTGGAAAAGCTTTTCAAGAGCAAGGCTCATATTTTAGACACTGCTGTCTAACTTATTCTGGCTCACTGTAGTTATTCAGTTGCTGAATCGAGAAAACAAACAGTAAGATTAAGAACCAATCGAAATAGCAATTGCTTCTCTGGGGAATGGTTTTCTCTGTGTTATAATTAACAGTGTTATCAGAAATCATTTTCAAGTTGCTCTTCATTTTATCCAGCCTTACTTGTCAGATTGTGTATGTAAGCATCATCTCTGCAGGTCTTATCATCAAGATGATTAAAAAAAGTAATAATAACAATAACAGTAACAGCTCACCTGAATAGTACCTACCCTGTGCCCGGCATTGTTTTTAGCACTTTATCTAATACTATCTTCCTGGCTTTTCATAACAACCCTATTAAGAAGGGGCCATGATTATCTTCATTTTCCAATGAGGAGATTGAAGCATAAGAATTTAGGAAATGCATCTAAGATGCTTCAGCTGATAAGTGTCAGAAATAGCATTTTAACCCAGAAAACCCAGCTCTCAAGTCAGTGCGCCTAACCATTAGGCTACAAAAAAGCAAAAAAAAAAAAAAAAAAAAAAAAAAAAGAGAGAGAGAGAAAGAAAAAAAGCATGGAAAATATAAGCATGTGGCCCTTACAGGGTTGGTTTCTGAAATATTCTTTCATCAGAAGTAATCTTTGATTATTATTTGATCAGTTAATGCTTACCTGTCTTGGTTTCCCCACCACGTTTCCTAACTTACCTTCCTCCTCCCACAATTGCTCACCTGGCCTCATGATCCAGGACCTATGGATGTAAAGTAATTTGTAATTCCTAAACAGGTGCTGGACCAGTCACACACTGAACGACTTCTCTGAGGAAAGAGAGGGGATGGGGAAAATCCAGCATCCCAGTCCTGGTGTGTGGCTACATCCCCTTACCCATTCTGACATCTTAACTCGAGCCACTGTTTTAGGAAAGGATGATGTGCTGGTATCCACTCTGACTACATACAGAGTTTTTCCTTCTTAGGTAGACTGAAATGGACGTAGGTCTCAATGCGCTTTTCTCCAAGGCGTATAACAAATTTATCCTCACTCTTCATGGGTGAGATAATTTATTTATTTTATGGTGGTTCATTTTGGTTTGGCTAAGTGCTACAATTTTATTATCAGCTTTGGAAGGATGGGGTTAGGAGAGAACATTAAATCCATTTAACAACTGCTAGGAACTTCAGCCTGGGACTTACCTGTGACTATCTTAGGTGCAAAGTGTTTACGTGCTTCATGATATCCTCCCTCCCTAACATCAATTCTGAATTCCATAGATAACATTTCTCACCCACTATGGAATTTCTCTCTTGGCTTTAGCTACTGAAAAAAGGCTACAAATAAATAGCAGTTTTGTGTTTATTGTTGTTGTTTTCCTTTTTCTCAATTCTGTCTTTACTAACTCATAAATGAAGTCTGTGTTTCTAAGACCCAGTTTTCCAACTCCTCCTGAATTTCAGAATCTCAATACAAACACTTTGTTTTGAGGTAAGAGCTAGTGCCTAAATCCTTGCTACTAAAATGTGGCTGGCCCTCAGATCATCAGCATTGGCATCACCTAAGAGCACAATGGAAGGCCTCAAATTAGACTACACCTACTGAATCAGAGTATCTATTTAAACAAGATCTCCAGGAGATTCTTATGCAGACTGGAGTTCTGGAAGTACATGGAAATAACAGGAAGTTTCAAGTCCCTCATAAGAGACTGGGCAGGGCAGTGCTTTAGGTTAAACAACAGCATCAGTCCTGTTATAGAGCTGAGTACTGGCTTGGAAATAACCAGGTTTGCAAACATTGCAGGAAGCACAAAAATAGTAGACCACTTCCCTAAATGTCATCACCTCCACTCGGGAGGGCTTCCGCAAAAGAAGCACAAGAAAAGATAGTTTTATGTTGTGCATCTTCTCTTCTAAAAGATACCAACTCATACTTTACAATGTGATTTTTTTTTAATTCAGAGATGATAATTTAAAGGAGCAAGATGACCCTTTGATTCTCTCCCATGTGTCGCTGCGGGGTGTAGCCTGTGAGCATCTCCAAAGCTTTTCTCCATTCTAGAAAGAAGCATGGCAATGCACACCACCTGTACAATCAACTGTTCCTAAGGTTTTTACGAGTGTCTGGGAGACCTGCCAGTTGACCAAGAGAAAATTCTGTCTCTTTTGACAGCGCCACATGCATACCTAATTCAGTGTTGCTTGGTAATATTTTATGCTTCTCTGGGTCTTCAATTTTATTATAATTTGACCATCTTTCTTAAAGTCACTTTGAGTTAGTATGCCTCTCCTAGGTTTCTCACTTAGCTATGCCAGTCTTTTAAGTAAGCCCTCCCAAAGATATTATGAAAAATGCTATTATTTAAGAAAGTTATGGTTTTAGACAGTTAAAACTGACTGAGGAAAGGACAATGAATACTTTCTTTGAGTTTGGTATTAGAGTCAATCTATTGAGTCACAGAATGTTACAATTTGTCTTGAAGCCTCCAAGCCAGAAAATGTATTAGATAAACATACCTATTCATCAGCATTTCCATAACCTCTCTTGAAAACTAATCCACAACTATGACGTAATCCTGGTAGCAAACATTCAGTTTATTCCAAAACATTTTACTGAGCACAACAGACATGAGTGGCTTAATATTTACTTTGTTCTTAATAATCAAGCATAAGGTTAAGAAGGCAATCTTCCCAGTAAGATAGACCTACCCTTTTACCCCAACTTTAACACGCTCCTACCTCCCTGACTCTGAGTTAGTTGCAGGAGAAGCTTGTCTAGCCAATGAGATTGGGACTTGGAGTTAGCCAAATAAAATTTTGGTTAAAGCAATATATATATATGTATGTATATATGTATATATATGTGTATATATAATTATATATTAAACGTTTTCTTCCATTTTATTTTAAATAATATAAATTCAATTTTTGTTCTTTATTGTAAAGCACAGTCTTTTCTTGGAATAAGTCAGTAATTGGAGTTTCACATTGATTTTCTTGCATAAATCTTATCCATAATGAATCAGTAATTTTCAATTCCTGAATTTGATAAAGAACATTTGACAATCAAGCCGAATGTAGGAAATTTTTGTATTTTTATCTCTTCCAACATTTTAATATACTTTTCCTACATCCAGTATAATAATCATGTTTTAGCTACTTGTATCTAGACTCTCCATTTCTAACATAATTTTCATAGAAATAATAAACATGTCTCTGCATGCTAACAAGTAATCACTATACATAACTGAATGAAAATCATCATCAATACCTCCTCTAGATACAGGAACAGTGGATCCCGTTCTGGACCCATGCTTTAGGAGTCCAAATTTTGGTCTTGCTCTTGCCATGTTCCTCTCAATGGAGCCACACAACATACCCATCCAGAGCTCACATGCCCTAAACCATGTTCCAGGTACAAAGTCCCTAAAATTCTCTACCCAAATAGCAGTCAACATTAGCAAAGTTTGGAAGCATGGGTTAGGGTGTTTGAACCCTACATAAGACCCTTTTGGTGGGAGACACATTTGAGGTTGGAAGAGAGAGAGAAAGGCTGCAGAGCAAAGACTACATGCTCTAGATGAGATGGTGCCTCTTTCTGGGCCACCATGTTTTACATGGAGCACCGAAGATTTTGAGAACTGGAAATTTGAACTTGGCCTTCTCAACCATTTTGAAAATTTATTTGTCAAGTAAGGAGAATAAAACATTTTCTTTAAGAGTTTGTTATTTTGAATTATGTCTTTCAATATTTAGATGCAAGGAATATGGACCTCCATTTGTACTGTGTCCATGGCCCCATTAATGGTAGGGGTAGGCCTGATTACAAGAAGAGATGTAAGTAGTTTGGGACACACAAAACTGACTCTTGGCAGGTCCATAACACAGCTGGTAGGAGCAGTAGTGACCAAAACATATACTAGAGCCTCCTTCTAGCCACAGACCTTTGGAAGCCATGGGGCCAGCTACAGGTGGAATGGAAAGGTGGCAAAGTAGAAGTTGGTAAAAAAAGTTTCGACTGTACTCATACCTCACTGAACCCTGGTCTTGAATCTGTAAAACGAAAATAGCCATGTCTAACCCACAGGCGTATTGTGAGAAATAAGTAGATCAATATAGAGAGTGTTTCAAATGAAGTTCAAGCACATAACACAGTAACAATCATAATTTTTTTCCACTAAGTTGTCCTAGTTAAAACATTAAACATATTATTTACTAATTATATAGTACCTCCATGTGCCCTTGAGGATCCTCTTGTCTTCCTAGTAAATGGTGGAGCCAGAATTCAAGCCTAGGCATCTGGCTCCAGAATCCATGTTTTTTTTTTGTTTGTTTTTTGTTTTTTTTGGTGAGTCCTTTCTCATTTTTTAAATCTCTCCTACTTGGCTAGGACCCTCTTTTTATTTTTTATACCTCCTTGAAATGGTATTGTACCTTAGCTGAGTCTATTAGGAAAACATGCTGGTTACATCAAATAGACTGATTATATGATATGAGTGCTTCATAAACTTACAAGTATTACAGCCTATGTGGTAAAGATAAAGACATTTCCTGACCTCTTTCTACACCCAAACTTTCCTTGGGTCACACAATTTATAAAAGATGACATTTAACTTCCAAGTCATTATGACTTCAAGGATATTTCTGGCTATTGTTTTTACATACATCAGTTATTTTATGTTTACATTATAGGTATGCGTTTCCTTTTTTGATTCCTAAATGTGCAATTCTACTTCTAGCACTGGACCCTCAACTCATTTATTTCAGGTAACTTTCACATTTTTTATGGCAAACTCTGAATTGCTTACTACCCTCATCTAAGTCAAGGTTATCAAGAAATTTATAAGGTACCCTACAACTTCCAAATATAGTACCTATGAGAATTACAAATAACTATATCAAATTCACTGGTTCCAAGTCACTATTTTATATATATCTAAACTGGACCTGTAAGAGACAATCAGGAAGAAATGTTCACCCCAGTGAAAGATAAGCATAAAAGAAAGTATCAGCATGAGCATGATTAAATGAATTTTTCACTGTAAGTATCTAGTTCAAAGATTTCAAGATTGTGGTCCTTAAGATTGTGGTCCACCGTGTTTCAAACTTGTTAGGTTAGGAGATTTTGCATAAAAACCCAGATTTCCAATTTCTCCTGAAAATGGTAAAATCTGTTCAACCAACTCAGATCCCACATGGCAGCCATCAGCTGGAATGGAGCAGTTGCATGAATTCTCTTGTTCTCTGCAGTCACCAGCAGTCCCTAAAGTTTATGCCTTCAGGTTCAATTGTTTAATTACCTACCTGCACCCAGCAGACATTTGAGAATGAATGCCTAATCCATTGGTGTGATATAGATAAAACTAAAGTTTGATGTTTCAAGAAATTTTTTTTTTTTTTCCTTTGGCAGAGTCTCGCTCTGTCGTCCTGCCCAGGCTGGAGTACAGTGGTGTGATCTCAGTTCACTGCAATCTCCACCTCTCAGGTTCAAGTGATTCTCCTGCTTCAGCCTCCCGAGTAGCTGAGATTACAGGCAGCTAATTTTTGTATTTTTAGTAGAGACAGGGTTTCACCACCTCAGCCTCCCAAAGTGCTGGGATTACAGGCGTGAGCCACCATGCATGGCCTCAAGAAACTCTTTATCTCCTACAGATGTATGTGCTAGCCAAGATTTACTGATGACCAAATTATATGATTTAAATTCAAAAGTTTTACAAAGTTATATTAAATTATATCAATTTCATTCCCCTTTATCTTTTTAAGTCACAGTGTTTCTTACTAGATCATAGCAAGAAGTTACATTTATCTAACAAAATTTATTCTTTACATTGATTATTACAATACAACTCATTCCTATGGAGTGCCCCAGCCCATTACTATATTTTTCCAACTCAGTAAGTTAAGATGACATGTGATGATTTTCAGAATTGCTCAGAGCTGCCAGATTCTTCCTTTACATGATCCTGGTAATTTAAATGAGTTACTTCCATCATTACTTTAGCATTCAGACCAGATTTTACACAAGTGAGCAAAACTCAAGTAAATTTATCATGAAGGTAGCATGTCATGACCAAGGTTTCTTTGCATTGCAAATTATTTAAGCAACTACAAAATCTTAACAAATGGGCATTGTGACTTCTAACAGTAATAAATAGTAAAAGACTAAAATCTGATATTTTCTTCTATGATCATTCGTAAGTCATAAATCAATTAAGAACATGCATTCTTAGAATCACTGGGTTTTAAACCCAGCTCTAAAATTACGTTTAAGTCACTTAACAGAAGAATGTCTTATATGGAAATTCTCTGGCAAAAATTCTAGCTTGTTAAATGGACCCTTTGTATAAATATATGCTAAATAAGATGTACAATAACTTGCTTGGGCAGAAAAATGAATAGAACAGGGTGAGACAAAATTTCACAAGAAAGCATATTAAGGTTTTATTCCTCTGCAGAGTCTTCTTTTTTGATTAAGACACTTAAAAAAACCAGCTTTCTGGCTTTAACTAAGTCATTTAGATGAACCACGTATTATTATCACTAATTTTTCTGTTAACTTGCTGAGATGAGAAAAACATGTTACCAATAACGTGCTTTTAGTCTCCAAGATGTTAAAACAACTAATGCAGTCAGTTGTCTGATTCAGTTGGTGTCATCCAAACAGCTGTCGACATATCCTGACCTGACCTTCTGTGGAAAGAGCAAGGGAACTGGCTAAATTTTCCATCATTTTGCCAAGGAAACGGATGCTATGTGTGGTGGTGGAGAAGGGAGGTCCAGATTGGGTCTGTTTCACCCATCAGGAAGTGAGTTTGGCAAAGGGAACACAGGAAAATAGTCCACCGATTTCTACTCCATTTCAAGTCAATAAATGAACCATCAAATGACCAACAGGAAAAGTAAAAATCCTAGTCTCCCCCAGAGAATGCCTACTGTGTCCTCACTTTTCTCTAGCTACAGTTTGTTTTCTCTCTCCACTGTGCAAAATCTACCTACCTTGCAGGGCATCAGCTCCTTAGAAAAGGTCTATATGCCTTGAGAATGTGCCAGAGCCACATTTTTTAAACATTCAGACCTTTACTCTGGGCTTATATTCAACTACGAAGTGGAACCAAGTGAAGAAAATAGGGCCGTGCAAAGAGCAATTGGACTTATTTTCATACCTAAATAGGCCTCCAAAATTCTTCTTAAAACACACATGACTGTTAAGCCCTGGGAGTCTTTTTGGAATGTTGATCATACAAAGTTTGGTTTTGTATAAGGCAAAATCACTTCCCTTGGATGCATAAAACAGGCCTCATGATATAAAGTAGACTACTGGGTGAAGGAACAAGCTCTAGGTACAGTCTAGACTTCAAAGACTCTATGTTCACTGTTGTCTGATGAGTTTAGGAGACTAAGAATTAAAAAAAAAAAAGTGTAAAGCAAGTACAGCACTAAATCTCACAATCAGCACGGGATCAGCCTCTCTCCTGTCCTCCAGTCTAAGAGAAGATAAAAATCAATTAAAATGTGATGCTGGCTGGATGCAGTGGCTCACACCTGGAATCCCTGCCCTCTGGGAGGCTGAGGTCAGGGGATTGCTTGAGTCTAGGAGTTCAAGGCCAACCTGGGCAACATAGAGAGATCCTGTCTCTAAAAATAATTTTAAAATTAGCTGAGTGTGGTGGAGTGCTCCTAAAGTCCCAGCAACTCAGGAGGCTGAAGTGGGAGGATTGCCTGAGCCCAAAAGTTTGAGACTATGGTAGGCCATGATAGGTGAGTGAAAACTAAGCCTGGAAAGAGGATATCTAACACTAAAAGTTATCTATTACAGGACAACCTGTGATAATACAGAGACTCCACAATACAATGGCTTAATTAATATAGTTGGCTTATTTCTCATGTAGCAGTTCAGAGATAGCGAGTCATCATTAATATGTGGTTTCTGCCCTTGGGTCCAAAATGACTACTTCAGGAAGATGTCACCTTTCCTAAGCCAGCAGGGTAGAAAAGGAAGTAGATGGAAAATAGCTTCTTAATTAACAACATGACAAAGAAGTTGTAACCGTTACCTTTGCTCATATCCCTTCAGTCAAAGCTTAGTACATGATCATCATACTGAGCTGCAAGAGAGGCTGGCAATAATTGATAGGCATTAAATGTTAATTATATCAAAAGCTACTCTGTGAGGGAGGACCTGCATTAGTCAGAATATGCAAGGTTTTAGTCTTGATCTAAGCCAGGATGGGATGGTAGGAATTCCTTTATTAAAGTTAGAAGGAAAAATGGATACTGGGAGATAATTAGCCATGTCTGCTAACACACGTAAGGATTCAGATTCCTTTGGTTTCTTCTTCAGATTCCTAAAGGCACACATATATGTGAATATATTGTCAATCACCAAGGGAAATAAAGATCCCCCAAAGGAAAAACAATATCAAATACATAAATTCAATGAATTTTCTGGCTTTTCTGGGTATATTTTCTCAAGTATATAATAGATACGCTAAAGCTAGCTCTCCCCTCTTTTAGCACATCTTATAACTGGCCACAGTGTTACAATTATTTCACGTCCTCCCATTGGATCTTACCTTGCCAGATAAAATAAATGTACTTCCATGAAAATTTCAGAGAGCTGCTTCCCCGCAACCTACATCTTTGTTGTCTCATGCTCCTTCCCAAGACCAGAAAGAAACATGAAACTAAGAATCGTTGCCTTCTCTTATCATTTCCCTGAGTACATTAAAATGAAGCCCTATTGTTCCATTCTATGAAAATAAAAAGTTTTCTTCTGTGTTCCACTTGAAAAATAACAATAAGGAGCAAACACGTAGGATATATTAAACAAGATAGAGAAAATGATTATATATTACAATGAGAAGAAGAAAACATAGAGTAGCACTTTGATGTACAGAACAGGCACATTAACAGAGCCTGCTCTGTAGATGTTGCAGAAATCAATAGTGCTAATTGCTAATTGCCAAATACTCTCAGTTTCCCTGTTTGGAGGGAAAAAGAAAAGATTTACTCATGGGCTCATTAGTGACTAGAAGGAGTCATGTGACTAGTTCTAGGTGGTGAGTTCTAAGCAGAAAGGATGTGTGTTATTTCCAAACAGATCATTTAACTGCAGTTACAAATCTCTTCAGAACTTTCCTTTCTGCCACCATGATTTCCACATGGTAGTTTCCCACTGGGCTTGAACCCCAGATTGAGGATCACATAAAGCATAACCATGTCTGAGTGACAACTGATCTCAGTGGACATGGAGTTTGATAGAGAAATAAACCTTTGCTCTTTAAAGCCACTGAGACTTAGGGCTTGAATGTTACCACAGAGAAACCTCACCTATGCGGACTGATGCAAACTCTCTGACAAAGGTACTCTTTTGAATTTTATAAATATTTAATGACTATCCATGATATGCCAAACACTACTCATTTCATTTTCATACAATTCTATTGTATAGAGGAAACTGACGCAAGTTTATACAGCAAGTCAATGATGGATTTAAGATCTGAATTCTGACTCCATGTCCAGCTCTCATTGAATTACACCCATGACTCCATTTATTCAATCATTTTATCATTTTATAATCAGTCTTAGGCCACCACATTCAATATCCAGAAAAGTCTGTGGTTCCCAGTATTCCTGTGCATTAGAGACATTTTCTTCTGCAAATTGGCGCATACTGGCAAAATCTAACCTTTTAAAATTGCTGTCCTCACACAGCACAGAAAGAGTTCAAAAGTGGAGTTAAAAGAACAATTTTCCTCTTAGTAATGTCTTTCCTCCCAGACAAGAGCCACAAAGGCAGCAATCTGAGTGATCAGCTCTCCTGGACTCCTTAGTAGCTGTCCACGGTGATCCCTGGCACAGGTTTTGCTCCACACTGCCACCGTCACCATAGAAGCACTCATTTTCCCATTCTGGCGCTAAGCAGGTGATGGATGGAAAGCTGGACGGTGACCCAATTTACTGTGCTGCAACAACAGAACAGCATCCCAGCTGGAGACAAGACATTTCAGCTTTGCTCTTTTCAGAGATATTTGTATAGATAAATGGAAGTTTACGTGAGAACAAAGAGGATATATTGTCCTCCTGATACACATGTGTAACTTCGATTCTGCCAACAGTCATCATTATAATAAGTGAGGTTTATAAAAGATTCTTTATCCAGAAGGATCCCAAAGAGCTTCACAAAAACTTCACAAATTATAGGCAAAAAGCCTTCTTTCAGGTCCACATTGAGAATCTCACTGCTAATATTCTGCTTTCCCCACCGCAATGCCTCCAGATGTCAATGAGAGATGACCCACATGCCAGGAGAATAGAATATTGGAGTCAAAACCAACTCTGAGGCCAGGACATATTTGCCCCAAATACATATAAAAACTGTGTCTCTGCCCACCTTGGGGATTGAAAAAGACAGCTGCTTAACAGTCACCCACAAGCATGGTGCACATGGCTCAACATTCAGAGTCAAAACAACACTGCTGCACCCGCTGGAAAACTTCATGGGGAGGTTAGGCATAAAGATTTAGAATTGGACCATTTTCCTCTTGCCAGATGTGCCACTAGCTCACTCATTACAGATTTAATAATGTGTACAGATTAAGTTGGGATAAAAACCAACAACTCAACTATGAAACAATTCCTAAAACAAATCAGCTCCAGTAATGACGAAATTGGGGTTTTCTAGTTGTTGGGTTACAATTTGGTTTTCAGTTTGCTACCAGGCTAACAATTATGACTTGAGTTACAAGGGAAATTCGGTTAATTCTTGAAGTGCTGTCTAAAGAATTAAATAACCTTCTTTTGATGCACCTCAGGGAAACTCAGATTGAACTGGATTATGTATTAATTCAACTTTATGAGGAAGGTGATCTATTATCCCTATTTCCCAGATGTAGAAACTGAGGCTCACACTCACATAGCTGGTAAGTGGCAGAGCTGAGATTCAAGTTGAGTTCCTCTGACTCAAACCCAGAGTCTTTATCAACTTTACATATTCTGGCAGAACTATAGCAGCTGTATATCTTCATATATAGCCCGTGTGTGTGTGTGTGTGTGTGTCCCTTTTGTAAAAAAGAGAAAGATTTGGTGTGGATGTTTTAAACAAGACAATCCCTTAAAGCCCAACTACACTTCATTAGGTACACGTTCGTAGTCATCACATATTTTATCTCATACCAAGGTGAGTCTCCATGTTCAAATCAGAGCCCATGCTTTGGGCTAGGACTAAATGATATTAGGAAGCAGATGGGGCATGGTAGCTCATGCCTATAATCCCAGCACTTTGGGAGACCGAGGCAGGCAGATCACCTGAGGTCAGGAATTCGAGAACAGCCTGGCCAACAGGGCAAAACCCCATCTTTACAAAAAATACAAAAATTAGCTAGGTGTGGTGGCACGTGTCTGTAATCCCTGCTACTCGGGAGGCTGGGGCAGGAGAATCACTGGTACCCGGGAGGCGGAGGTTGCAGTGAACTGAGATCATGCCACTGTCCTCCAGCCTGGTCAACAGAGCGAGACTTCGTTTCAAAAAAAAAAAAAAAAATTATATCAGGAAGCTTGAAATATTATAAGGAAAGCTAAGCATATATTTTAAGATCTATACTGGATAGTAAAATAAAACTAGATAGAATAGAAACGATATATTAGAGACTATGCCAAAAGAACTAAATTGGATGGATAGTAATGAAAATACTAACGCCTTCAACTGTTTAGAGAATCAAGCAATCAACATGGGATGAAAAAACTGAGATATAAAATTTGAGTGGACTTCGAAGAATAAATCAAAGAGGCAGAGCAACAGAGAGTTATTTAGTGCCGATTGCTCCTGGCCTGTGCTGGCTCCATGGCCAGTGTACCCATCTGACTGCCACCTTCCTCCCTCTTCTGCTCTCTCACTATGTCTAGCTCCTTCCTACACCAAAGCCCAACAAACACCGATGCGAGTAGGGAACAAGCCCGAGCAGCATGAAAATACCTGAACACCTTTTCCTAATCCTGTCTAATTCAATATTGAAGAATTAACTTCTGATTTTAAAAAGTAAGATTCAAGTGTGTAAAGTGCTTTGTTGAAAACCAGAACAGATTTCTGTTTCAAGATGACCACCTGAACATCCTTGCCGAAATGCTTGCCTCCACACTTACAAATGATTATTGAGATGACGAAAGTGATGCAAATAATAGAAGACCATCTGCTCCCTTTTTAAAATTATTATTTTATTTTATTTTTGAGACAGAGTCTCATTCTGTCGCCCAGGCTGGAGTGCAGTGGCGCGATCTCAGCTCACAGCAAGCTCCACCTCCCGGGTTCATGCCATTCTCCTGCCTCAATCTCCCGTGTAGCTGGGACTACAGGCGCCCGCCACCACGCCCAGCTAATTTTTTGTATTTTTAGTAAAGACAGGGTTTCGCCATATTAGCCAGGATGGTCTCGATCTCCTGACCTCGTGATCCAGCCGTCTCGGCCTCCCAAAGTGCTGGGATTACAGGCGTGAGCCACCACGCCCAGCCTTGCTCCCTTTTTGAATTCCATATGTCAGAAGTTTGAACTGGAAGAAGACTTCCCAAGCATAGCACCAATGGAAAATATATATGTAAACAAAATATTAGTAGATGTGACTTCTGTGCATAAAAATATAAACTCTCTGGAGATAGCGGAGCAAGATGGCCGAATAGGAACAGCTCCAGTCTCCAACTCCCAGCGCGAGTAACACAGAAGACCGGTGATTTCTGCATTTTCAACTGAGGTACTGGGGTCATCTCTCTAGGGAGTGCCGGACAATCGGTGCTGGTCAGCTGCTGCAGCCCGACCAGCGAGAGCTGAAGCAGGGCGAGGCATCGCCTCACCTGGAAGCACAAGGGGGAAGGAAATCCATTTTCCTAGCCAGGGGAACTGAGACACATAACACCTGGAAAATCGCGTAACTCCACCCCAATACTGCGCTTTAAGGAAACAAGCACACCAGGAGAATATATCCCACACCTGGCGGGAGGGTCCCACGCCCACGGAGCCTCCCTCACTGCTAACACAGCCGTCTGCGGCGATCTATCCTCAAGGCAGCAGCGAGGCTGGGGGAGGGGCGCCCGCCATTGCTGAGGCTTAAGTAGGTAACAAAGCCGCTGGGAAGCTCGAACTGGGTGGAGCTCACAGCAGCTCAAGGAAACCTGCCTGTCTCTGTAGACTCCACCTCTGGGGACAGCCCACAGCTGAGGTCCAATAGGGAAAGCAGCGGGGGCGGTGCAGAGGCGAACGACTCTGTCTGACAGCTTTGGGGAGAGCCGTGGATCTCCCAACGCGGAGGTTGAGATCCGAGAACGGACAGACTGCCTGCTCAGGTGGGTCCCTGACCCCTGAGTAGCCTAGCTGGGAGACATCCCCCACTAGGGGCAGTCTGATACCCCACACCTCACAGGGTGGAGTCATCCCTGAGAGGAAACTTCCAAGGAAGAATCAGACAGGTACACTCGCTGCTCAGCAATATTCTATCTTTGGCAACCTCTGCTGCTGATACCCAGGCAAACAGGGTCTGGAGTGGACCTCAAGCAATCTCCAACAGACCAACAGACAGTCCTTCTGACTGTCAGACGGAAAACTATCAAACAGGAAGGACACCTATACCAAAACCCCATCAGTACGTCACCATCATCAAAGACCAGAGACAGATAAAACCACAAAGATGGGGAAAAAGCAGGGCAGAAAAGCTGGAAATTCAAAAAATAAGAGCGCATCTCCCCCTGCAAAGGAGCGCAGCCCATCGCCAGCAACGGATCAAGCTGGTCAGAGAATGACTTTGACGAGATGAGAGAAGAAGGCTTCAGTCCATCAAACTTCTCAGAGCTAAAGGAGGAATTACGTACCCAGCGCAAAGAAACTAAAAATCTTGAGAAAAAAGTGGAAGAATTGACAGCTAGACTAATAATGCAGAGAAGATCATAAACGAAATGACAGAGATGAAAACCATGACACGAGAAATACGTGACAAATGCACAAGCTTCAGTAACCGACTCGATCAACTGGAAGAAAGAGTATCAGCGATTGAGGATCAAATGAATGAAATGAAGCGAGAAGAGAAACCAAAAGAAAAAAGAAGAAAAAGAAATGAACAAAGCCTGCAAGAAGTATGGGATTATGTAAAAAGACCAAATCTACGTCTGATTGGGGTGCCTGAAAGTGAGGGGGAAAATGGAACCAAGTTGGAAAACACTCTTCAGGATATCATCCAGGAGAACTTCCCCAACCTAGTAGGGCAGGCCAACATTCAAATCCAGGAAATACAGAGAACGCCACAAAGATACTCCTCCAGAAGAGCAACTCCAAGACACATAATTGCCAGATTCACCAAAGTTGAAATGAAGGAAAAAATCTTAAGGGCAGCCAGAGAGAAAGGTCGGGTTACCCACAAGGGAAGCCCATCAGACTAACAGCAGATCTCTCGGCAGAAACTCTACAAGCCAGAAGAGAGTGGGGGCCAATATTCAACGTTCTTAAAGAAAAGAATTTTCAACCCAGAATTTCATATCCAGCCAAACTAAGTTTCATCAGTGAAGGAGAAATAAAATCCTTTACAGATAAGCAAATGCTTAGAGATTTTGTCACCACCAGGCCTGCCTTACAAGAGACCCTGAAGGAAGCCCTAAACATGGAAAGGAACAACCGGTACCAGCCATTGCAAAAACATGCCAAAATGTAAAGACCATCGAGGCTAGGAAGAAACTGCATCAACTAATGAGCAAAATAACCAGTTAATATCATAATGACAGGATCAAGTTCACACATAACAATATTAACCTTAAATGTAAATGGACTAAATGCTCCAATTAAAAGACACAGACTGGCAAACTGGATAAAGAGTCAAGACCCATCAGTCTGCTGTATTCAGGAGACCCATCTCACATGCAGAGACATACATAGGCTCAAAATAAAGGGATGGAGAAAGATCTACCAAGCAAATGGAGAACAAAAAAAAGCAGGGGTTGCAATCCTAGTCTCTGATAAAACAGACTTTAACCATCAAAGATCAAAAGAGACAAAGAAGGCCATTACATAATGGTAAAGGGATCAATTCAACAGGAAGAGCTAACTCTCCTAAATATATATGCACCCAATACAGGAGCATCCAGATTCATAAAGCAAGTCCTTAGAGACCTACAAAGAGACTTAGACTCCCATACAATAATAATGGGAGATTTCAACACTCCACTGTCAACATTAGACAGATCAACGAGACAGAAAGTTAACAAGGATATCCAGGAATTGAACTCATCTCTGCACCAAGCGGACCTAATAGACATCTATAGAACTCTCCACCCCAAATCAACAGAATATACATTCTTCTCAGCACCACATCGCACTTATTCCAAAATGACCACATAATTGGAAGTAAAGCACTCCTCAGCAAATGTACAAGAACAGAAATTATAACAAACTGTCTCTCAGACCACAGTGCAATCAAACTAGAACTCAGGACTAAGAAACTCAATCAAAACCGCTCAACTACATGGAAACTGAATAACCTGCTCCTGAATGACTACTGGGTACATAACGAAATGAAAGCAGAAATAAAGATGATTCTTTGAAACCAATGAGAACAAAGATACAACATACCAGAATCTCTGGGACACATTTAAAGCAGTGTGTAGAGGGAAATTTATAGCACTAAATGCCCACAAGAGAAAGCAGGAAAGATCTAAAATTGACACTTTAACATCACAATTAAAAGAACTAGAGAGGCAAGAGCAAACACATTCAAAAGCTAGCAGAAGGCAAGAAATAACTAAGATCAGAGCAGAACTGAAGGAGATAGAGTCACAAAAAACCCTCCAAAAAATCAATGAATCCAGGAGTTGGTTTTTTGAAAAGATCAACAAAATTGACAGACCGCTAGCAAGACTAATAAAGAAGAAAAGAGAGAGGAATCAAATAGACGCAATAAAAAATGATAAAGGGGATATCACCACCGACCCCACAGAAATACAAACAACGATCAGAGAATACTATAAATGCCTCTACGCAAATCGACTAGAAAATCTAGAAGAATGGATAATTTCCTGGACACTTACACTCTCCCAAGACTGAACCAGGAAGAAGTTGAATCCCTGAATAGACCAATAACAGGCTCTGAAATTGAGGCAACAATTAATAGCCTACCCACGAAAAAAAGTCCAGGACCAGATGGATTCACAGCTGAATTCTACCAGAGGTACAAGGAGGAGCTGGTACCATTCCTTCTGAAACTATTCCAATCAATAGAAAAAGAGGGAATCCTCCCTAACTCATTTTATGAGGCCAACATCATCCTGATACCAAAGCCTGGCAGAGACACAACAAAAAAAGAGAATTTTAGACCAATATCCCTGATGAACATCGATGCAAAAATTCTCAATAAAATACTGGCAAACCGGATTCAGCAGCACATCAAAAAGCTTATCCACCATGATCAAGTGGGCTTCATCCCTGGGATGCAAGGCTGGTTCAACATTCGCAAATCAATAAATGTAATCCAGCATATAAACAGAACCAAAGACAAGAACCACATGATTATCTCAATAGATGCAGAAAAGGCTTTTGACAAAATTCAACAGCCCTTTATGCTAAAAACGCTCAATAAATTCGGTATTGATGGAACGTACCTCAAAATAATAAGAGCTATTTACGACAAACCCACAGCTAATATCATACTGAATGGGCAAAAACTGGAAAAATTCCCTTTGAAAACTGGCACAAGACAGGGATGCCCTCTCTCACCACTCCTATTCAACATAGTGTTGGAAGTTCTGGCTAGGGCAATCAGGCAAGAGAAAGAAATCAAGGGTATCCAGTTAGGAAAAGAAGAAGTCAATTGTCCCTGTTTGCAGATGACATGATTGTATATTTAGAAAAACCCATCGTCTCAGCCCAAAATCTCCTTAAGCTGATAAGCAACTTCAGCAAAGTCTCAGGATACAAAATTAATGTGCAAAAATCACAAGCATTCTTATACACCAGTAACAGACAAGCAGAGAGCCAAGTCAGGAATGAACTTCCATTCACAATTGCTTCAAAGAGAATAAAATACCTAGGAATCCAGCTTACAAGGGATGTAAAGGACCTCTTCAAGGAGAACTACAAACCACTGCTCAGTGAAATCAAGAGAGGACACAAACAAATGGAAGAACATACCATGCTCATGGATAGGAAGAATCAATATCGTGAAAATGGCCATACTGCCCAAGGTTATTTATAGATTCAATGCCATCCCCATCAAGCTACCAATGAGTTTCTTCACAGAATTGGAAAAAACTGCTTCAAAGTTCATATGGAACCAAAAAAGAGCCCGCATTGCCAAGACAATCCTAGGTCAAAAGGACAAAGCTGGAGGCGTCACGCTACCTGACTTCAAACTATACTACAAGGCTACAGTAACCAAAACAGCATGGTACTGGTACCACAACAGAGAAATAGACCAGTGGAACAGAACAGAGTCCTCAGAAATAATACCACACATCTACAGCCATCTGATCTTTGACAAACCTGACAAAAACAAGAAATGGGGAAAGGATTCCCTATTTAATAAATGGTGCTGGGAAAATTGGCTAGCCACAAGTAGAAAGCTGAAACTGGATCCTTTCCTTACCCCTTATACGAAAATTAATTCAAGATGGATTAGAGACTTAAATGTTAGACCTAATACCATAAAAACCCTAGAAGAAAATCTAGGTAGCACCATTCAGGACATAGGCATGGGCAAGGACTTCATGTCTAAAACACCAAAAGCAACGGCAGCAAAAGCCAAAATTGACAAATGGGATCTCATTAAACTAAAGAGCTTTTGCACAGCAAAAGAAACTACCATCAGAGTGAACAGGCAACCTACAGAATGGGAGAAAATTTTTGCAACCTACTCATCTGACAAAGGGCTAATATCCAGAATCTACAAAGAACTCAAACAAATATACAAGAAAAAAAACACAAAACCCCATCAAAAAGTGGGCAAAGGATATGAACAGACATTTCTCAAAAGAAGACATCCATACAGCCAACAGACACATGAAAAAATGCTCGTCATCACTCGCCATCAGAGAAACGCAAATCAAAACCACAATGAGATACCATCTCACACCAGTTAGAATGGCAATCATTAAGAAGTCAGGATACAATAGATGTTGGAGAGGATGTGGAGAAATAGGAACACTTTTACACTGTTGGTGGGATTGTAAACTAGTTCAACCATTATGGAAAACAGTATGGCGATTCCTTAAGGATCTAGAACTAGATGTACCATATGACCCAGCCATCCCACTACTGGGTATATACCCAAAGGATTATAAATTACTCTACTACAAAGACACATGCACACGTATGTATATTGCGGCACTATTCACAATAGCAAAGACTTGGAATCAACCCAAATGTCCATCTGTGACAGACTGGATTAAGAAAATGTGGCACATATACACCATGGAATACTATGCAGCCATCAAAAAGGATGAGTTTGCGTCCTTTGTAGGGACATGGATGCAGCTGGAAACCATCATTCTTAGCAAACTATCACAAGAAGAGAAAACCAAACACCGCATGTTCTCACTCATAGGTGGGAACTGAACAATGAGATCACTTGGACTCGGGAAGGGGAACATCACACACTGGGGCCTATCATGGGGAGGGGGGAGGAGGGAGGGATTGCATTGGGGAGTTATACATGATATAAACGTTATGCACATGTACCCTAGAACTTAAAGTATAATAAAAAAATAAAAAAATAAAAAAAAATAAAAAAAAAAAATATAAACTCTCTGGACATAAAAATAAACTAAATTCTGAACAAGATTGAAGACAAAGTACTAATGACAATACTCACAGCAGAGGTGATAGAATAAGAGGAATAGATACAGGCTTTTTACAAATCAATAAGAAAATATGAATGCCCCATTATAACCATTAGACAAGGAAAAATATATTTTAAAATGTTAAACTTCATTAATAATCAAAGAAATTATGAAAATAATGATATGCTGTCTTTTACCTGCCATATTGGTATTTTCAAAAATTTACTCAAGATTGTTATATTGCTGTGGGAAGTGTAAATAGTTACCATCTCTCTGAAATGTTTGGAAATAATGAACAAACATTTTTGCATGCCATTTGACCTAGAAATTTTATTTTTATGAGCCTATTATAAAGAAATAGCAAGGAATGTGTGAAAAAGCATACTCCAATAATAGTCAACAAAACACTTTTTATAATACTGCAAAATTGGAAACAACTCAAATGTCCAAAACATGGGTTTCTCATTAAGTAAATCATGTAAGTCTGTTTTAAACAGTACTGCTTAGTCTTTTAACATAGTGATATAGCATTATGTTTTTAAGATAGAAAAATATTTAGGATATTCAATTTGTACATACGGCATGAACCCATCTCATTTCTAAAAAATTATACACACAGAAGGAAAGGGACCAAGAGCAATGTTAATATCACTAGATTGTGAGATTACAGGTAATTTTCTACAATAAACATATATTACTTTTGTTGCCAGGTGCGGTGGTTCACGCCTGTAATCCTAGCACTTTGGGAGGCTGAGACAGGCGGATCACGAGGTCAGGAGATCGAGACCATCCTGGCTAACTTGGTGAAACCCCATCTCCACTAAAAATACAAAAAGATTAGCTGGGTGTGGTGGCGAGTGCGTGTAGTCCTAGCTACTGGGGAGGCTGAGGCAGGAGAATGGCATGAACCCGGGAGGCGGAGCTTGCAGTGAGCCTAGATTGTGCCATTGCACTCCATTGTGCCATTGCACTCCAGCCTGGGTGACAGAACAAGACTCCATCTCAAAAACGAAAAAGCATATATTACTTTTGTTACAAGAGAAAAAAACGTTATTTAGAAGAAAAAAGGCACTGACATACATAACCACCTCAGACGTGAACATTCAGCTATCATCTACTCCCATTAGAAGCACTGGAATTTTGTGAGGATTACTCTTACGAGAGATCAGGCCTGAATCTCCAGAGGAAATAGTTACAGAGAGAAAACCCAAACGATTACAGGAAATCAATATCCAAGAGCAATACTATTCCTATATTCAAACCTTTATGTGAAACCAAGTCCTAAACTAGATTAGCAATTATTCACTCAACATGGTCTTCAGACTCTCAGCTTCATCCACTATTCTGAACCAATCCTGGAAGAGATTTAATGTATGTAGTTATTAAGCTCTGAAATTAGTCTTGCTGCTGCCTTAAGCAATTAATATTCTCTTTGCCTGAGAGTGGAGTATCCGGACACTCCTAGGTGACCACAGAGTTGCAACCCTATTTTCAGTGTCTGCCCAGGTGTCTAATAAGGACATCTATGTCTGCTGTCATGCCTGACAGTATATCCTTACATTAATGCTATTTCTCCTGTTATGGACTAAATGTTTGTGTTCTCCCTAAATTCGTATGTTGAAGCCCTAACCCCCAGTGTGGCTGTATTTGGAGATGACACCTCTAGGAAAGTAATTAAGGTTAAATGAGGTCACGAGAATGGGCCCTGATCTGATAGGATTAGTGTCCTTATAAGAGGAGACAACAGAGAACTCAGTCTCTTTCTCTGTGTATGTACATGAAGAAAGTCCACGTGAGGACACAGCAGGAAGGTGGCCATCTATAAGCCAGAAAGAGAGCCCTCACCAAGAACTGAATTGATCAGGACCTTGATGTTGGATTTTCCAGCCTTCAGAATCGTGAGAAAATAAATTTATGTTGTTTAATCCACTCAGTCTACGGTGTTTTGTTATGCAGCAGAGCAGGCTGAGACATCTCAACTTGAAACTCTTGAATGGACCTCTTAGTAGGTTTCCCCCAAGTCTCACCATCATCTCTGTTTCCCCAGCAATGTGGTTACTGCAAACTTGTGGACACGCTGAACTCATAGCATTTCCTTATTCCTTTCCTGTGGTTCTGTCACTACTTGAAACATATGCAGATATGATCTCCCTCCAAATTGTCCCATTTATGCCATTCTCATTCCCATACCCTCCCCAGTCATCTCTTTTGGCTTCAAATGAAGCCTGAGGTTTCTATGCCCTTAGACCCTGCAATTTGAATTGTTGTCCTCTCAAGCCTGAAGCCTAATCCCATAATCCTGTTAGTTCTAAAGCCGAATGACCAAGGCCTATGTCCTCTTCTTTTTCCCTAGCCTAGCCTGAAGCACAGAAGCCCAAGCATGGAGTAGTCAAGCCATTCAAGTTTGAAAAATAGTTCCCTTCCCTAGCCCTGATGTAAGAGCTAATCTGATTATCAAATCTTACTCTACTTCTCCATGGATGAGACTGAGGATTTTATTTTCTTTGGTGGGAGAGAAGAACAGAAGAAATATGCAGTGAGTACTTTGGTGCACCATCTAGGATGCCCCTTTAGGACATAGGCACTGATCCCTGAGCTCTTAGAAATGCTGGCTTCTGATAACTCACAACTGAATCACCTTCTAAGAACTGAACTGAACCCTACTGAAGAGTGTCACCACATTCAAGGTGACCCAGTTTCCTGGGGAAGCCTATGTCCAATTACAGGTAGATGTGGGGGCACCAAGGCTAGCCTCCTTGCCTCAAGGTGGCATAAATCAAAAAGCCATTGAAGGTTTACAGCTCCCTGTAGGATTGGCTGGGGCCTTGGTTGAGATTGCATCTCAGTTCAATTTTTCCCTACTAGTTCTTTCACCCACTCACAAGCACTGATTCTGAAGGTGTTCCCAATAAACCTAGTTCTTTCACCCACTCACAAGCACTGATTCTGAAGGTGTTCCCAATAAACCTCTGCAAACAAATATCCACCTTAGAATCTATTTCCTATGGAAGCCAACCTAAGACGGGTTAGGCAAATAACTAATACACTGGTAGTGGTATAAATTTTTCTTTAAGATATTCTACAAGAAAGTTTACAAAGTTCTTTTCTCCTCTGCTCAACTGCCCATTGATCAAGGGCCCCATTCCATACCTTTCTTTACATCAGTCCCTGGAGAGTGTTAGGCTTGCACAGTTCTGAGTTAAATTCCAATGATTCCATTGTTGACGAAGGTCAGCTGAATTTATGGGTGACCCATAAGTAGGTTAAGTAGATTGAGCAGTGCACTGCCTGGCTTGCCTTAGGCTCTCAAAGGAATAAACATTCTTTTATAAAAACACACCACTGCTCCAATTAGGATATGTGTTCCCTGTTCTATCAGCCTCGTGCTTCATTCACTATTTCAAAAATAATACAGTACCCTCTATGTGCAAGGCACTGTGCTTGTCAGGGACTATGGAAGTACCAAAAATCTGTCACAAGCTTTCCTCTAAAATGTTGGATGACATATTGAAAACAGTGAGAAGCATTCAGTAAATGTCAGCTCAAGATGAGGCTCCAGGTTAGATACTGTAGGAGAGATCAGGAAATATAAGACAAAATGTGCCCTCAGATACAGTACCATCTAGTTGGGGAGAGAAGGCTTTCAGAAAGCAATATATGCCCAGCTCCAGAGGAATGTTTGCTACCTAAGCACAAAATGTGACAGCATTAAAAGGGGTAAAGAATAACAAAAAGAGACTCCCAGAAAGCATGCAGCAATAAAACGTCACCTCTATAAAGTGGCCTGGGCACAAACTGAACATTTCAAGGCTAACTTTTCGCTCGATTACTCCATTTTACTTTTTCAGAAGAGATCTTTTTCCTTCTTCCACATGGAAGAAAATTGTATTTTTTTCTTGTTAGGAAAACCCTTCAGACTTCAGACAGCAAACATTAACCTCCTGCATAATGAACCCTCAAGATTGGATCTCAAGGAAATTTTCCACTTTTGCCAGCCTTGTGAGGAAGGTGCTCATTTTCATGACTGGATCGTCAACTTCTTCTGCTTTATAAACTTTTTGTTCCTAATCAAAAGTTTGGTAGATTTTGAAGGAAATCAGCTCAAATGTTGAACTTCATTTTCTGATTACTTATTACACACACGCATTCACAACAACCACTACTTGAAACTCATTTCCTGAAAAGTTGAGGTTTACATGAAGACGGGGTGACCCATTTTAGAAGCACATTAAATGAGCTTGGATTGTCTGCATTATACAGTGGGCAGATTTCTCATGGTGAAGCAGGAGAATAAGGTCTGGAGACAGGGAGCCTGGGGCTGTTTCACGCTGACTTCCTGGAACTAAATTGAAAGGGAAACCCTAACTTTCCACGCCTGGGTAACAAAGGGACCAGAGGCTACTCCCTTTGCAAACCCCCAACCTTTTCTGCGTGGCAGATAGGAAGTTAGCTGTCTGCAACCCATCAGACTGACTGACAGTGGAGTCTGTGTCTGCAACTTTGTAAATTCACCCTAGCCTCTGATTTGTTGAAAAGAGCAACCAATCAGATGTTTGCACTGGAGTATGACCTTTGTAATGCCACTTCAGCCTCTGATTGGTTGTTTTCGGCAACCAGTCATACCAATTGGGGTCCACCACTTCATTTATATGAGGTGAGCATGAAGTGGCCAATGGGAAACCTGTAGGGGGTATTTGGACCGGAGAAGATTCTGCATCCAGGCCCTTGACCTGCTGCTCTGGCTGCTCCCACACTGTGGAATATACTTTCATTTTCAATAAATTCCTGCTTTTGTTCTTTTGTTGCTTCATTCTTTCCTTGCTTTGCTGGGAGTTTTGTCCAATTCTTTGTTCAAAATGCCAAGAACCTGGACAACTTGCAGTCAAGACCCTCTACCGGTGGCAATGGTGTCCATTATTAAATGAAGGACAAATGATCGGCACCCTTTCCGTGACCAAAACTATGGATAGGAGACACCTACTGGTAACTTATAGAAATTACAACAGCTGGTTTGGCATGAGGATCTTGGTGAGGGCTGATGACGGGATCTTTGTGAGGGCCAAAAGTGCATGAGGCAATGTTGAGTTTTTTCAGGGAGGAAAAATATGGGATTCCTAGTTTAAATAAGTTAAGGTAAAATCTTATACATTTCTCCAGTAACAGAAGTGCAATGTAACAATTTCATTTTCTCTACCACTTAAATGAAAGGAGAAAGAAGTAGATGTTTTAAAGTATATTTCATTGGTCAGGAATAACACAAAATAGTTCAACAATGATGTCACTCTTTTGAAGATCAGTATTTGAGCTAAAATCACCGTAAGAATATAAATTCAAGACTTGAAACCACTCTAAGAATATCCTTACTAGAGCTATTATAAAGTTTCATTTTCTACCTGTAATTCATGAAATATATCCGTCCTCTTCACACCTGATTTTCAAGTTAGCTTGCATCTCTGCACAGTTTTAACGTCACTGGTGACTGGTCATATATGGCACTTTTCTTCAATGGTAATCTCATTTTTTCTCCATTGCTGAGTGTTTTCCATTTCAACCTTCTACTAAAAGTCTTGCTTTATTGAGTTTATTGGACTATCTGAGGCCATATTCCAGATATTTATTGGAATATCTGAAACTCCATTCCCCATGCACATTTCCTTGAAAGAAAATTGGGTATCCATGTGGAACATGTGGCAATTCCAGTCAGGAATGTTCCCAAATACCAGAATCTTGACTTAAATTTGCAGATAAGGCCATCAGAGCTGAGCTCACACTGGGGCATAAATACCATAAATCTGGCTAAATTAGTTATCTTAAGCACAGATACTTATGAAGTTTGTGCTTGTGCATGTATGTGCAATGTAAATAAATAGTGTGGGTCTGGTATTAATTTCAATACCTTCACACCAGAAAATTAGAAAACCTCGTTAGAGGTTCTAATGAGGTCCAGATCATTTTCTAGAAATGTTATCCAGGTTCAGTATCTGTTGATTCCTTTCAATGCCCAGCACTCTGCAGTGGAATAATAGTTTCCTCATATTAGGGCTTATACTCATTGCAGGGAAAATTATCAGTCTTTGTCTTCAAGAGTTCAAGACTTTATGAGCTAATAAATTCTAATCCTCCAATTCTAGAGAGCACAGAGATCTGGAGAAGGAACCTTACTTTCCACTACAGATGTTTCTTTAAGTGTCCACCTTGTACTAAGCAATGGGCAGGAAAGTAGGAATACATAGTCTCTCTCTTTGAAATAATCACATTCCAATGAAGAAGATAGTTAAGTACCATAGGCAATTATGACGTGACACAAACCATTTATTTGAAAGAGAGATATTTGCAAAGTGTGATCATTTTTCTAAAAGATGCAAAGCTAGTTAGTGGCAAAGTGGGAATGAAGAGTGGGTCTCTGCATTTCATTCTGCTGTGTCTTTCACAGCACAATAGCAACCCCAGAAGAAATTTCATGTTTTGTGATAGACACGCACGCACACAGCTCAGGGCCCTGAGGCATCTATAAATGCTGAAAAGCGCTGACAGGAGAACAGTATGCCTGCCATCAGCTATATCAGACTTTCCTAAGACAAGATGAAGCCACAGCCTGGAGAGTGTATCTCCTTCTCACCCATCTCGCCCCAGGGTTATCGTAGCCATGGCCTAAAGCAATGTGCTCTGACATAAGGCATGGCAACCACAGCAGATAAAAAGAAAAAAAAAAATGGGGTAAGATTACTTTTTTTTGCTATCATTCCTCTCCCTGGATGTGAAGGATCCACTTATTAGTCTCTATTAAAATGCAGGGGAAAGCCAGGTAGTATGATAGCTACATTGCATTTTCACGATCAAATTACATAAAGGCATCCTGTGTACATGCTTTCTACAACACACGTGGTTGCATTAACCTATAACATAAGTGTCTATGAAATGTATATGAAATCAACATCTTAGATGAAGGGTAAATAAATCTCATGGGCCAAGATAAAGAAACATATTCTTTCTCTACAAGTTTCCAGTTGACACTTTTGTCCTCTAATGCCCATTTTTAACATCTTATTTCCTCGTAAATTTTTCATCTGCCACCTTCAAATTTCTTGCAGATACCAACTAATAAACTGTTTAATTAGTGATAATGGCAAATTAGTACCAATGGCCTGGTAAATCCGATATAACATGCAGACCTAAAGGACATTTCAGAACAAGAGAACTTTCAATTTCATGCCACCTCAAATATTATTATTAAGATAAAACTTTTTCACTGATTGAGCCATTCTGTCAAAGTGACACAATTCTTGTAAACACTATCCAGAGTTTTAGAAGCTTCAACTTCTGTTTTCTAGTTACTTATCTACATGTTGTAAAAATCTACACTGTCCCTAGCTAATCAGTCTCAGAAAATATGTAAAATTTACAATCTGACATGTTTTACTAATAAGTAGAAATTATAAATTCCTTGAAATTGTAGTTTAAAAACTATCAGAAATACTGTACTATTCCTCCCGTTAAAGACCAAGGCCAAGAATATCTTTATGATGTCAGAGTAGCGAAGGACTTTTTTTTTTTTTTTTTTGAGATGGGGTCTCCCTCTGTCACCCAGGCTGGAGTGCAGTGGCACGATCTCAGCTCACTGCAAGCTCCGCCTCCCGGGTTCACACCATTCTCCTGCCTCAGCATCCCGAGTAGCTGGGACTACAGGCGCCCGCCACCACGCCCAGCTATTTTTAGTAGAGACAGGGTTTCACCGTGTTAAGCAGGATGGTCTCGATCTCCTGACCTTGTGACCCAGCCGCCTCAGCCTCCCAAAGGTCTGGGATTACAGGTGTGAGTCACCACGCCCAGCTGAGAAGGATTTCTTAAAGAGGACACAAAACCCACCATTCATAAAATAAAATCTTCTATACATATGTGTGTAGGGTGCAATATACACATATATGTACATACTTATACACATGTATATACATACATATACATATATACATATGTATATAAATACATATACATATATACATATGTATATAATTATACATGATTAATCAAATTATGAAAATTCTAAGGGAATCTAAAGCAAGGAAAAAGACAAGGAAAATATTGGGAGATAATTTCACAATACATATAACAGGAAAATGTTAATGCTCAGAATAAAGAGCTCCTAAAAATAAATAGGCAAAAAAAAAAAAAGTAATAGAATCATAGACAAAGAATATATATTCTCAGTAGAGAAAAGTATATCCCAATAACCAAGAAGATATTTTTAACGACTCCCAGCTGTTTAATCTATAAGAGTAATAGAAATTAAAATAACCCAATTCTAATCTATCAGTTTTTAAACAATTCAAATATTTGTAACTCTCAACTGCTGTGAGAATAAAGAAATTCTGGAGTCTGCACAATGCTAGTGGGATGATTAAAAAGGGGTAATGGTGGAATCTGAGGAACAATCTGGCCACCTAAGTAAAATTAAAAGTATGCGTATCCTTAAAAAAGAAGTAGGCACAGCCTACGATCCAGTGAAAACACTTGAAAAGAAGTCCACGCTTGCTCATAAGAAAACATAAAGCATGTTTATTGTGTTATTATTTGTAATTGGAACAAAACTGAAAACAACCCAAAAGCTCATGATTAAGAGAATTTATACATAAAACAACACTGTTACATACTTGACTAATATGTAATGATTAAAATCAATACTTTAGCTTGGCCCAGTGTCTCATGCCTGTAATCCCAGCACTTTGTGGGGGCTGAGGCAGAAGAATCCCTTGAACCTAGAAAGCAAGGGTTGTAGTGAACTGAGATCACGCCACTGCACTCCAGCCTGGGCAGCAGAGTGAGACTCCATCTCAAAAATAAAAAATTAATACTGTATATCTACATATAGCAAAATAGATATATCTCAGAAGCACTCAGAACAAGTAAATTATAGAATAGTAAATCCAGTATCATTTATATATTTTTTTAAAAGTAATATGATCATATAAATAGTAGAGTATCATGATTCCCCATATTTTTGGTGCAGAACAAACCACCCCAAAACTTAGGTAACTTCAAATCATAACAATATTTATTTTCTTCATCCTATGGACTAAATTATGTCCCCTTATATGTTGAAGCCCTAATCCCCAATGTGACTGTATTTGAAATAAGAAAGTAATCAAGGTTAAAAGAAGTCAGAAGGGTAGAACCCTGATGTGATAGGATTAGTCTCCTTATGAGAGGAAACGCCAGAGTTCACTCTGTCCCCCTGCCATGTGAGGACACAGCGAGATGAAGCTCTCTGCAAACCAGGAAGAGAGCCCTCACCAATAGCCAATCGTGCTGGCACCCTGATCTCAGACTTCCAGCTTCCAGAACTGTGAGAAAATTAATTTCTGTTGTTTAAACCACCCAATCTATGGTATTTTGCTATGGCCGCCTGAGCTGACAAATACAGCTCACAAATTGCCAGTCGGACAGGGTTTGATGGGGAAATCTCATTTCTGCTCCACTCAGCATCAGCTGAGGTGGCTCAACGGCTAGAGGCTGAAATCATCTGAAGGCTGGATCACTTATCGGCCTGACACCCGGGGCCTGGATGAGCTGGGATCCTCGGGCATCTCTCTATCCAGATGTGGTGCCTCCAGGTAAGTTCTTCAGCATTGTGGCTTCAGCTGGACTCCTCACGTGTCAGCTCTGAGCTCTCAAGCTGTGTGTCCTCACAGGGAAAATGCCAGGCACACACTCTATCCCCTGTGATGACCTAGGCTTGGAAGCCATGCAGTTTTCTTTCCACTGTACTTTCATTGTTAGCAGTGAGTTACTAAAGTCAGCCTATATTCGAGCATAAGGGCTATTAGCAATGCCTTTTTTCTTTCTTTCTTTCTTTTTTTTTTTCTTTTTGAAACAGTCTCACTCTGTTGCCAGGCTGGAGTGCAGTAGCATGATCTCGGCTCACTGCAACTTCCACCTCCCAGGTTCAAGCAATTCTCCTGCCTCAGCCTCTTGAGTAGCTGGGACTACAGGTGCTCACCGCCATGCCCGGCTAATTTTTCTATTTTTAGTAGAGATGGGGTTTTGCTATGTTGGCCAGACTGGTCTCGAACTCCTGAACTCAAGTGATCCACCTGCCTCGGACTTCCAAAGTGCTGGGATTACAGGAGTGAGTCACTGTGCCTGGCCAAGCACTACCTCTTAATGGGAAATATGTCAAATAATTTGCAGACCTATTTTAAAACCACGTGTGTGTGTGTGTGTGTGTGTGTGTGTGTGTGTGGTGGGGGGTGGTTGTGTGTGTGTGTACCACACATATAAAGGTATTTTCAAAATATCCTGGACACACACTACATTCATGATTGTGATTGCCCAGTGAGGACGATGAATGGGGCCCACCAAAAAAGTCCAGGTCAATCTTTAATATTTTATTACTATTTTAATTGAGAATATGATAAAATGTTAATAAGTATCAATCCCATGAGGTCAGGAATATTGTTTGTGCAGGTTAATTGCAATATAGTCTTAATTAAAGGCCCCTCTATATCCACACCTTCTATAACACCACTTAATAGTTGATACAATATCCATCAAGATATGGTGTCTGTTTCTGCACTCCTTGAACGAGACTGGATTACTGACTTGTTTGGGGTGATAGAAAGCAGACAGTCTAGTGATGTGGCATTTCTGGGACTAGGTTTCAAGAGTCATGTACACTCCTGCTGTCTCTTTCTCAGACCCCTGCTTTCACCATGAGAACAACCCTGACCTGGTTTATTGGAGGATGAGAGACCATGTGGAGCATAGCTGAGTCATTAAAGCTGCAGCCATCACAGATCAGCCAGCTCTTGCCTCTTGTCACACAGATCTACCAGCTGACCACAGATGCATGAGCAAGCCCAGCCCAGATCAATAGAACTTTCCATGCAGCCCCTGCAGTCATGAGAAATAATAAATGATTAATGTCTCAAGCAACTAAACATTGAGCTGGTGTGTTACACAGCCATACTAACTGATGTAGAGTACTTGTTACATTATTCCCCAAACTTTTCTATATTTTTACAATTATTGAAGATGAAAAAGAGAGAGCACATATGTGGAACAGAAAGAAAAATTAAAGCCACATTGGTGGAAGGTTCAAAACCCAAAAGTGCAATTAATCCCTTATTTTGAATGCTTTGAGTAATAAAATTCCACAGATACTTATTAAATTCTTTGTACCTGTCAGGAGAACGTTTGCTATGATTCAAACACCACCATTAAGCATACCGAAACAACCAAACCACATTAATTACAATAAGAAAATTACGCACTAGAAAATGCACATTTGTTGGTATGTTGCTTTAATCTAACTCAAAATACTGACAGTAATTAATCTTCAGTTGTTCCCTGGAATGAAACAGGCATGAAATGGACAGTTACTATTATGCTTTGCATATTATATAATGGCAGTTAAAAACAACAAATAACAATGCCAAGGTCAATGAAAAAGAGGCTTAGTAAACAAAGTTTTCTTAGCCCAAATCTACCAGGCTAGTGCAATGAGATTGAATAGTGGCAATCTTTTTACTCATCCAGTAACATCTTTATGTTTGAATACATATATATATATGAAAATTTTGTAGTTTTTATAGTTTGGTAACTTATTTAAAAAAACAAAACATGGAAGTTTTCAATTCAAAAAGTGTTTCCTTCAAAAAAAATGCATATGAACCATGCCCTCCACTGGTAGGGGTTCTGATATATGTATATTTCAAAGACACAGAAGCAAAGGCAGCAATAAATAGGAAAAAGCCTGTTATTCACAACATTATCTCTGAGTCCTAAACTTCTGGCTTCTGGGGTATCTAGCCATATTCCTACTGAAAAGGATTGCTCAGGTTACTGAGAACACGGCATGACTCCAATGACCAAAGCCCTTTTTATATTTAGACAGAGGAGAGGGTAGTTTTATTTCACCACCAATGAGCAAATAAGCATCTCGAATTTTGTACAACTATTGCAATTTCATTTAATTTTATTCTTTACAATAAAGATAACATTACATTAATAACCCCAAATAATTTTGCTTTATTGTGCCACTTTTCACATCGATGAGATTCACAAATCGGTGAGAAAATCTTTTAGCAGACCAGGTGACCTAATTTCTGGTTTGAAAAAGTAAGAGGCATCATGTTCTCATGCGTGTGTGTGTGTATGCACATGCATGTGCTCACACACTGACCTAAAAGTCATTCTTTGAAGGGCTTCTGTGAGGCTCATTACATAGAGCAGATCAAAATTAATTGTTGAGGTAGGCAGCTATTATGGTTCTGTCCTCTTGGACCAATACATATAAAGACACTGGTGGGAAATCAATAATGTCACTAGGTCAAGGACACTTGGTAGTACAGAGCCAATAAATGTTCTTTGTCCATATTTACACAGGACCGATCTTTAAAAAAAAAAAAAGAAAGAAAAAAGAAAGAAAGAAAGAAAAGAAAAAGCAATTTCCAAAGCTATAATCTCTACTCATGTGAAAATCTCAAGGCTTTTGTGGAAGTTACTATCCAGTACATATTTCTGCTGTCAGAATACTTCTGTCACTGCATTTAAACCATGAAGTGCATTTGCTGCTGATTCGACTATTATGGCAGGAAAATGACCTGTAAAGTTCTTTTGAGGAGCTTGGCATTTTGCATATATTATAGAAATACAAGAGAAGAAATGTGTTAAAAATGAAGTTTATGAAAAGTCATCCAACTAAACTTTACATTTTATAGAATACAGAGACTGCCTGATTTGTGAGACTAAGTGGGAAAGGGGGGGGAAGAATTCGTCAAGACAGAAAATCTACATAATCTCATGTTCTCAAGGGCATTTGTCAATTTTTTTCTATGTACAAAATCTCGATGGTAAGTGACAAAGTAAAAAATGTGCCAAACTATATTATTTGACCTTTTTGTGGCTTTGATGTGCAAAGAAGGTAATAGATTGAAGCATATGCTTTATTGGGTGGGAGGCAGGGTGACAAATGTGTGGGGACTATGATCTGAGAGCAATCTGATTGAAAGCAACGACAAAAGCCTCAAGATTTTATGAGCTCTTCAAAGGAAGAGACCTTGGTTTCATGCGAGGGAGGTTAGAATTATATCCCTCATAGGTAATGTGAGTATCTCTGCTTAATTTGTAGCAATCGAATTGTTGACTAAGAGACAAAATTTCTGAGTCTGTATCACAACCTGGTGCCAACTGAGCATTCTGTCATCACTGACCATCTCTCATCATTGATAATGCCAAGTGAAAAAAAATCACTGGGGCCAAAGGGTGCTACTGTTTACCTCATCAAGACAGTTTGCCAAGAGGCTTCACAGGCTTAGAGGCCAGGGAGAATGATGGCCCATCCTCAGTTACCCCCAACCAGGGAGTGGGGAGGAAGAAGAGGCAATTAACCATTTCACTGCTGGTCAGAGATAATTGTGCCATTAAAAGGTTTTGTTCTCTCAGTTGAGTGGTCAGATATCAAACCTGCAGTCTTGCTTCCTGACCCAGAACAGGAATTTTATTCCTCAATCATATCCCTGTGGCTGCTTCACTGACTAGCTTCAGTGAGAGCTCAGCACATTATTTACAAGAATTAAAGAGCTTGGGGAGTCAGGGTGGAGGGAGGAGGAGGCATTTTTATCATAGCAGCCCTCGCAAGCATCGATACCACTAAAGGTTGGCCCACATTTCCATCAAAACCTCCTGATTTCCAGACATTTATAACTGGGCTGTAAAAATCACTCTTGGGCTGCAATTCGGCAAAGAGCTGAGGGGAAAATTGTCCCCTCTTGGTGGCTGTTCATTTGCTTGAGTTTGCCTTTTGTTTTAGTAATTTGAGGAAAATACAGTTATTTGAAAGATGCTACCTAAATGTAATCCTCAGAAGGAGTAAATGTTAACACTTGAATGCATTCATTTATATTTTCACTTCCAGCGAAAGTGGTGAATTTGACTCCACAGTGAATCGTGTTGAGGTCCCAATTAGTTTTGGCATTTTCAAGACACAAAGACAATGGACAAAGACTTTCACTCAAAGGCAGAAGGCCTCTAAATCTTTGTGAAATTTGTACATATTCCCCAGGCCATGTCGAAGGACAGGCTGTTGATTGTTTGTCTCTGAACTAATTTCCTCCTATAAAAACTGAGTCAGTGTGATCACACTGGAGAGCTCAGCATTTTTAATTGCCTCAAGGTGCTTATTTGCAGGGAAGGAATAAACTCAGGAGGATCAAATAAGAAAGGGAGGAAAACTTGGCTTATCCTTTCAGATGAATCCAATCATTTTCACCTCTCATCACTTTCACATCTGTGATTTTCCTCCTTCCTGGCAAGGAGGAGATATGCTTTTCTCTGCCATTAAGAAAAGATGATTACTAGGGTCTGAGTCACACATTTCAGCTTGTTTCTGGAGCCTTGACCGCCCTCTCTCTTGTACTTAGGAGAAGCCGGAAGCTGGTCATGCTCCTACGACCCCAGTGCAAAGCCACCTCGCCAGCTGGGGCCACCTTAGGGGAAAAATACATAGAGATTGAAAGTGCACTGGGGGAAAATAAGCCCTCAGTGTTCAAGTCATGGGAGGAAGAACGTGACAGGCAGCGCTAGCATCCTGGCTCTAAAGAGCAACTGGGTTTCCCTCTTAAGAGTCCTGTGGAATTCATAGGCCCAAAGAAAGGGAGTCCTGGAGCTCAACTTGCTGTAGGAAGTTGGAGAAAAGGGGTTATTATTCCCTCACATTCATCAGCTCAGGGTACATGCTTTCAGATTTCTGTAACTCAGCATTTATCTTTTTGAAAATGTCCTTAGGTGAGGGAACTACTCTCATTCCAGCAATGAGGAAAGCACAAACAGAAAAGCCAGCTGATGTGTTATCTGAGCACATAAGGAATTTAGTCTTATATGTCCACAGTTGGGACATTAGCACTCCTTGCCTGCGGGGTGGAGGAGACCAAAACGCCTTTAAATCTTTCCTGGGTTCTAATAAAATGAAAGGAGAAGGTTTTAAGTCTTTCATTTGCAGTATGACACTTAAAGCATGGCCAAGCCTGCTGTCCTGGGACACATACATTCAAGGGTCCACTCTATGCCTCCAATGGCTGGGTACCTACACAAGGTAGAAGTCTGCAAGGCGAAGGGCTCATGCCCAGCCAGATCCTCTGCCCTGCCCCCATTCAAGACCATGAACTCAGCATCTGGAGCCCTGGGATTACTTACTCTTACTGGAGCAAGAATTACTATGACTGCTTCTACCATCATGGCCCCTAGCCATAATACGATTTATCTCCACACTAGCAGAAACTAACTGAGCACCTTTTGATCTAACAGAGGGAGTCTCCTGCCCAAACACCTTCCAACTGCTCCAAACCTTCCCTCAACTGTCTTTCTAAGTACAGACCATGCCAATAGGCACATCTTAGGCCCAATATATAAAGAGGAAATAGTTGTTTTCTGGAGATGTAGAGAGAGCTTAAACATACATGCTGGAGTGTCCACACATGTGTATGCAAAGCCCCTTGCAGAGCAGGACAAACCAGGGCGGGGAGCAAACAGGAGTTAGCAAGATATAGGGGCTGCTCTCCTTACATAGCCCTATTCTGACACAGAAGTCCAAGAATTCTACATTTGAAGCTGGTCTTCTAGGATGTTATAAAAATATTTGTGTCAAGAAACAAGGAAGATAGAAGGATAGAAAAATATTTTATCAACTTGTGAGTTTGATGTAAGACTTTTGAGTATTTAGATCTCCATTTATACTCTTGCTCTAAGTTCTTTGGAGTTGGGGTGGGCCTGTTGCAAAGCCACACTAAGGATGAGCTGAGCTGTGCCTGGAGTTGTCATGAGTGTATCTATAAAGTCTAATTTTATTTTACTCCTTTTTCCTCTGTTGAAATCATGTGTGTAATCCCTACTTCAATAATTGCCCAGAAGTCCACCTGTCATCTTATTTTGTCTTTACTATTTGTTTGTTTTCTAGTTCTTCTTTTCTCTTTATTTCCTGGCTCAGTGTTCCACAATGGGCAGCTGAGGAAACCTACTCCCAAAATCTGAGGAAGCCGAGAGGTCCAAGAAAGAAACTGACAAATCCTTCTTAGGAAGAAACATTTAATAGGCACTTACAAACAGAAGCTACAGCTGTGTCTCAGGCAATGGGGAGACAAGATGGTGGGGTCCCCATGCTATGATCCCCCAGATCCAAGGCTTATAAACCATATGGAAGAAATCTGTAGGACAACTGAAGTCAACCCCTCAGCGAAAGGCAAGAATGCAATGTGAATCTACCTAAAGACAGAATTTACAGTTCAGGTTGTTTTGACCCAAGGGCAGGATTTACAGTAGGTACATGCTCTAAAACAAAGAACAACAGATAAAATAAAGAGCTTAGAGGCATTCCTAGAACTGCGGTTAATCAGAAGTCAACATGGTGAATTAGCAACCAAGATGGAGTTGCTTTAGCCTACACACTCAGTCAAATTTCTATTCATCCCTACCATATTCCCTTCTGTTTATCTGAAAGTTCTAATTTTTTTAATTTCTCTAATAGTTATTTTTGTTCATACATTTTGTTCATTACATTGCTCTATTATATCAAAATTAAAATTAACCATAATCACACCACCCACCCCCAAAATAAAGCCTTTAAAAGGCTTTTGGCCTGGCGCTGTGGCTCACGCCTATAATCCCAGCACTTTGGGAGGCCGAAGTGGGTGGATAATGAGGTCAGGAGTTCAAGACCAGCCTGGCCAAGATGGTGAAACCACCATCTCTACCAAAAATTAAAAAAATTAGCCCGTGTGGTGGCAGATGCCTGTAGTACCAACTACCTGGGAAGCCGAGGCACAGAATTGCTTGAACCCGGGAGGTGGAGGTTACAGTGAGCCGAGATTGTGCCACCGCACTCCAGCCTGGGCAAAAGAGCAAGACTCCATCTCAAAAAAAAAAAAAGCCTTTTGCTTCTTCACTCTCTTTCCTTTCTGACCCATTTCCAAATTCAGTGTTTTGCTTGGCTAGTTTAGTTTCAGGCTATTAGTGAGCTTTTAATTACTGTATGTCCCTTCCAATCCAACAATCCTTACTTGAAACATATAGAACCCCATCTGGCAGGCCAAAATGTTGTTTCCCAACCTCTATCAAATACAAAATCTAATTTCTGTTGGATTAAAGATTAACTGTATTGCGAAACCCATTTAGACCTACTTGACAAGGGTCTTGAAATGTTTTCTCAGGTGGATCTACAGATATCAGACAAAAGAGAGTCAGGGATGTGAGCCATAATGAGGAAACATAAAATGTTGGCCAAGGACACAGAAGATAGTCAGGACTTAGGACATACACAGAAGCAAACACCAGGACAGCAAGTCTGTCCAGAGTCTGGGATCATGCCCCACTGGAAGGTAAGGAAAAGCAGCAGAGGGAGGCCGGGGGGCAGCAGGAACAGCAATGTGAACCTGCAGACACACTCGGAAATGGAGACCAAGAAGGAAGCAGTACCAACATGTCCAGCACACAGCAGAAGACACTAACTCCTTGTATTTCCACAGTACTTGGCAGGTTACAAAGCACTTTCATGTATAATATGGGATATAATCCTTCTCACTAATGGCAAGCTAGGTACTACTAACCCCTATTTACAGACAAAGTAATTGAAGCTAAAAGAGTTTCCTTGTTTTACTCACTGTAAACCTGAAAGAGGTCAAAGCAGTTCTGGAGCCCAAGGTCTTCTGTTGCTTTACCCAGATGTGTCCTTTTCTACCACACAGCACCAGGCTGTAAATGACAGCTCTCTGCTCAAACAGTGATGCTCAGACTTTCTGGATTCCCTTTTGTTATCTGTTGCAATTGGAGTGGGAGGGGCAAAAAGAAGGTTCATACTATTTCTGGTTGTCATTTTTCTGGGCAGCCATTTATGGTAGTTCCATGAGTCTGACCCCTGGCAGCACCCCAGACACACCATGCCAGGATTGGATTTATGACCGCCCTAACTACTGCCATCCAATCTGCTAACCTGTGCAGGGCACAGATATCAGGAAATATGTCTTTCTGTAAATATAATACAGGGGAACTTATTTGTTGTGGCAGCAAGGAGCAGAAAAGGACATTGCTCTACTGGCCCCAAAGGGAAAAAAAGATGATGTACGATGTAAGGTAGGGTATTAATCATGCCTGACATCCCTGGATAATCAACTGGAGTCATCCTTGGGAACAATTTCTTTTCAAGGATAAAAAAAGAGAAAATAAATGGGGAGGGGCTTATCAAATGGGTCCGTATAACCTGATAGGATACTGAACTGCTACAGCTCAGCATTCTTACTGAAAAGCTGGCTGGCAATTAGGTTCGAGTTTGAAGGTCATCAAAATGGTTGCTGAATATTTTCTTTTCCATTCATCTTATCTACACTGAAGTCATCCCCATGGAAGCTCAAAGTCTGAATTTAGTAGGTCAAAGCTATTATCCTCAAGGCTCATAACATCATGAAGCATTTCCTTCCTGTATCTCCAACAGAAGGCTGGCATCATCTGCAAGTCTCCAGGCCAGTTCAGGCAGCGGTAGATCTTATTTATGCTGGTGCAGAGATAACTGCACTATGGGATGCCTGATGAAACCTGAAATACAAAGCCCCAGATGGGAACCTGGTGCCACGCTAACTACGGGAAGAGACTACTCTTCAATACTGAGGAGTGACTCAAATTAACCTCAAGACAGGGGAAAATACCAATCTCTGCTCCACTAGAGCATAAAGAAGAAAAGGATAAACACATAAAAGTTACTGAGGAAGGGTCTGGTATTAAATCTTGTCCTTTCATAGCAAAATTCCACTAAGGTGAGTGGCAAGTTGCAAAACTGCAATGGCTCACAATGATATAATGCAATAAGGGCCATGATAGAGATGTGCACAAAATAGTAATTGAGCACATAAGGGGTCAAGTGACTTTCCCAAGGTCATATTGTTCATATGTGCTAAAGGAATGAATGGAGTCCATGGCTTCTGCCCCAAATCTGGAATGCTTTCCACTGTACCAAAGCTACTTTCCTACATCAGCCATACTTCTGACCCTTAATTGGATTTCCTTTTTATTAATTTAAAAATCATGGCTTATAAAATTGCTAATTTGCTCTTTTTTGCCCACTTACCTCAGATTTTTTTCTCTATTTACATCCATACACTGGTTTCATTTTTCCCAGTCTTAGCCATTAAGTCCCAGGGGCCAGGCTTGACCTTCTCTGACCTTTAGATTGTAACAGGATTCATCAGCCTCACCCAACTGGGAAACCCTTTCCTTCTTACTCCTGCTTCATCTTCTATGCACTGCAGTTTGTTCTGAATCTACCAGGTGTGACTCTTCATCAAAATGCTTATAAATAGTTATATTCCTTTCATACACTTTTGATACAATCATACACATCAGCCCTTTGAAATTAAGAGTAACAAAAACGAGTGTCCAAATCTAACAAAATAAATGACTACAGCACAGTAAAATCCTTTAGGCTGAATGTAAAATGGTGCAGCCCTGTTTAAAAAGTCTGGCAGTTCCTCAAAAGGCTAAAAGTAGAATAACCACAAGACTTAGCTATTCCACTCCTAAGTGTATACTAGAGAAATGAAAACATATGTCTCCACAAACATTTGTACATGAATGTTCACAGTAGCATTATTCACAATAGACAATAGTAGAAACAACCCAAAGGTCTGTCAACTGATGAATGGCTAAACAAATTGTGTTATATCCATACAGTGAAAGATCATTCAACCATAAAAAAGAATGGAGTACTGATACATGCTACAATATGGCTAACCCTTAAAAACATTATGTTAAATGAAAGAAGCCAGTCATATAATCATAGAGTGAATGATCCATTGATAGAAAATACCCAGAATAGGCAAATATATTGAGATATAGAGGAGATTAATGGTTGTCTTGGGCTGAGGTGGTTGAGGAAAATGGGAAGTGAATGCTAATAGGTAGATTTTTTTTTTTTTTTGGTAGGATAACAATGTTCTAAAATTTATTTTGGTGTTATTTGTACAACTCTGTGAATATACTAAAATTCATTGAATTACACACCTTAAATGGGGGAATTGTGTGGCATGTGAATCATATCGCAATGGAGCTGTTATTTTAAAATCCTTCAAGCTATGTTCCATTGTCTCCCACCCTAAAACCATAAAATAAAAAATGAATAGAGTGCTCTATTGCTAAAATTATTTCTGGCAATAATACCAACAATTAGCAGGTATTCTGTCAACACTGTGGTCTGGAGCTTTACATATGTTGTGTCTATTCATCACAATAGCCTTGCAAAGAAGATATTTTTAGTAGACATCTAAGGTCTTCACTGCCCAGCCTCCTCTCTCTCATGTGACACTGTAATTTAGAATAGTGCTGTAATTTAGAATAATGCTGTAATGTAATTAAGAATAACTTTTAATTTAGAATAATGCTGTATATTCATAATGCCATTATGTATATATAACACCAAGATTAGTGGAAAGGGGAAAAATAAAACAATGAACAGATAAATAAACTCTCAAATTAGAGCAACAAAAATAACTGTAAACAAATTGCAAATACAAAAAATGAATTTTTATTTACAAATATAATTTTCTGCCTCTGTAACTGAGTGGCTGGTAGCCCCTGAGTCACTGTGCTATGACCCAGTGTCCATGTAAAATAACGTAATGTGAACCCTAGCACCCAGATTTTGGTCTCTAACTATCCCCCATTAAAAGGAACCAAAGCTCCATGGTGAATAGCTTCAAAATGGGAAAAATCAAAACAAGCCTGGGAAACCTTGCTTGAAAGTTAGAATACTTTCACAAGTAACTGCATTTCAGAGGTTGATTGGTACCAGTTGTCAGTGAAAGACCATGAGTCCATAATAATTACAAAGGATAAAATTGTAGCGTGTGCTAAAAAACACACACAAGAAAAAAACAATGATCATTATTTACTATTGTGAGGCAACTGACCAATGCCAAATTTCTAACATGCCTTAAAAGAACGGTTTATAATTAGAGCAAATCATTGAATTGAAAAATGAACATAAAGTAACCCCAATTTGTTTAATTGATACATTTCCTCCCCTTCATTAGGTAATTCAAAGTTACTGTAAAAATATCAATATATTTTCTTTCATACTCTGGCTGAGATGTAAGAAATGCTTCTAAAAGACACAAAGACCAGGACTGCTGAGTTGATACCCCTGAGGGAGCAAAGAAGTTGGCTGGAAGCTGGAGACCAAGGAGATTGTCCCTCTCTGAAAGAGCATCTGCTTCCGATTTTGTTGGTGGTAGACAGTTGAGCCCTTTCCCTAGTATACTTTCAACCGGAACTCATATTCTTTGTCTGTGTTGGCGTCCTCCATCCTTCCATCAGTAACATCATCACCCCATTGTGCCAACCTCACTCTATCACTATGTTCATGACCAGGATTCCAAAGTAAAACTGAAAAGAAAGTAGCTAAACGTAGCTGGAGATTAGCGAAGCCCAACATATTTCAGGGTGAGAATTGAGGGAGAGAAGGTGGGAAAGTTAAGCCAGGCCAGAACCACAGCTTCTCTAGCCTAGGAGAGGAGCTAAACTTTATTACTAAAACTAATGGGAGCCGCTGAAAGATAATCTAATCTGTTTCATGCCTGTGTCATCTAGTACTGACAATAAGGTATTTGGAAGAGCCACTGTGGTCAGAAATGAGCTAATGGTCACCAAAAAAATAATCAAGTGGCCTATCGGACACACTCCTTCAGAGGGTTTTGAAAGTCAAATTGGAATCATTAATTTTCATGAATAAATTAATTTTTTAAAGAAATTTTATACATGACATGAACTGGATGAAGCCCTGTTTATGGCTTAAACATGATAATGTCTTCATTGAGAAAAAGGCCTTAGCATTCCACTTTCCACAAATCAATGTGTAGGTTAGATTGTTAATACTTTCTGGCAAAAATTCACCAGGAACACATCTGTCGTTGAATAAGTTGGGTATGTTTCTCACTGCCATAAAGAAGAATGTGCTGATGAGAAACTGTGGGGTACATAAAAGAGAGCATGTTGGAAAGGACTTGCAGGATTTGGATTCACGTTAGGTGATTTTGGGGAGGATTCCATAATGTTGAACCATACTCTAGATTGAATGTTGTCAGAGGAGATTCTGTAATTTGGTATCTTAATAGTTCTTATCTAGAAGGAAAAGAAGATCTAGGCCAGGCTAAAGCTGTAATTGGTAAAGCAACGTTGGTCCCTTGTATTAGCCAGGACAGGGGGATGTGTTTGTGTGGTTTCATGTGTCTTTGTTTTTGTATGAGACAAAATTGCAAGAATGATCTTGCTTTTGTTCCCCTTATTCGTGGTCACTGAGTGGGCCTGTCCATTGTTGGTTTTCTATGAGACTACATCCCACAGAGAACACCAAGGCCTGGATGAGAATGCCAGACAGCCTCTCAGAGGTTAGGTGGTAGCTTTCCTCGTTTTTTAAGTTGCAAGTGAAGAAATATCAGTACACTCAACTTACATGTTGCAAAAAGTCATATGTCTGGAAAGTCTTAAATTATATTAAAGGCACATATATATTTGTTTGGTTACATGTTATAACTTTCCCATAGGCCTTTTTTCAGATGTCCGTGAAACAAGGCAAAGATGAGGAAGTCTGTGTTTATTGAAAGACAATGTATTTCTTTTCATCTTCCCTGCCTTAACCTGTGAAATGAGATCCTTAATTTCTTGCTACAACTAAAAAAAATTATATTAAAAAAGAATACCACCCACTTTTATGTTCTTTAATGCTAAAATACTGTTGACAATCGCTCCTGACTATTTACATTGAACTTTGAACAAAACCATTTAATTACTTGGGATTAGGAACAATACTGGTCCTGGCTTGTTAATGTGATCAGGGATAAGCTAAAGGGAGAATAGTGGAGGAAAAACCAGAAGGCAAGAACTGGTAATTTATAAGAAACAAGACTTTTTGTAGTCTATCAGTAATATAAAAGATTGTTAAAGACAAAGTAGACTAAATTTCTCTTCCAAAGGAAAATCTCATATCTAAAACATTCAGATATAATCTTCTTGGTCATATTTCTTTTTTTAAAAAAGGACTTTCTTTGATGTCCTGTATTTTTGTGTTTTTCCTATATTCAATGTCTAGTTCCTTTTATAGATAGTAAACTTTGTACGGGTAAAAACATGTTTCTTTCATCATCAACCCTACATAAAATATGGAGATGGACAGTTAAATATGTTGCATGTATGAATGAGAGAACAAAACAAAGTGATGTTTTATAAGTTAGGTATCTCATTAATGCTTCATCTTTGCTTCTCATTTGAAGGTTTCAACATTTTATTGCTATTCTTTTTAAATTTCCCCCTGCATTAAGGATAAAGCATGATAATAGCAAATAACCAATTGTTTTCCTTTCAGAACATCAATATTTTCGATGTTTTATTATTCTGAAAACTTTGAAACATATAGAAAAGTTGAAAGATGGTACAACACATATCTTTAGAGTAACCACATAGCACTCTTTGCTAAATAGTGCCCTGGTACACACTTACCATCCTGGTGTCATTTTAATACTATCACCTTTCTCCCTCAAAAGTGTCCCAGTTTGGATGACCATTCAGTCTATAAATCACTACCTAGAATCCACAATTTGTAGAAAAAGCAAAAAAGGTAATTATAGATTAAAAGATAGTTAAGAAACTTATATACAGCAACTAAATATGATGCAACATTTGTTTGAATTCTGACTGCAGCAAATTCTTTAAACATTTATATGTTAGTTGACAAAACGTGAATGCTGTTTTTTGATGATATTAAGGAACTACTAATGTTTAAGTGTGTAATAGTATGGTGGTCATGTTTCAAAATTTTTATCTTTCAGTGATATATACTGAAACATATAAGGTGTAAAGTTGGCCTTAAAAAGTATTCATGGTTGGGCTGGATGTGGTGGCTCACGCCTGTAATCCCAGCACTTTGGGAGGCCGAGGCGGGCAGATCACGAGGTCAGGATATGGAGATCATCCTGGCTGACAAGGTGAAACCCTGTCTCTACAAAAAATATGAAAACTTAGCCAGGCATGGTGGCGGGCGCCTGTAGTCCCAGCTACTCGGTAGGCTGAGGCAGGAGAATGGCATGAACTCAGGAGGCGGAGCTTGCAGTGAGCCGAGATCATGCCACTGCACTCCAGCCTGGGCGACAGAGCGAGACTCCGTCTCAGAAAAATAAAAAAATAAAAAATAAAAAAGTATTCATGACTGCGGATGAAGGGGTGAAAACTGCAGGTGAAAACAGATTAGCCATTTGTGTTTTTTTGTTAATTTTCGGGTTGTTTTGTTTTTTTGGAGACAGCATTCTTCTCTGTCCCTTGGGCTGGAGTGCAGTGGCATGACCGTGGCTCACTGCAGCCTCCATTACCTCCTAGGCTCAAGTGGTCCTTCCACCTGGGACTAAAGGCACATGCCACTACACCCAGCTAATTTTTGCATTTTTTGTAATTTTTGTAGAGACAAGGTCTCACTGTGTTGCCCAGGCTGGTCTTGAATTCCTGGGCTCAAGCAGTCCTCCTGCCTTGGCCTCCCAAAGTGTTGGAATTATAGATATGAGCCACTGCACCTACTATGTTTGAAATTATCCATTAAAAAAATAAAAAGCTATAGCATCATAATGACCAAAGACAATGCATGAATCTTGATTGAATGCTAGAGACAACTGAAGATATTTGAATATTAACTGAATGCTGTATATATGGAAATAATTGTTAACTTGCTTAGGTTTGATAATATCACTACAGTTATGTTAAAGAACATCTTTATTCTAGAAATTGCATGTTGCATGATTTAGGGATGATATGTTATGACATCTACAATTTACTCTCCAAAGGTTTACTCAAGTGGTGTGCCTAGCACATTGTATTTTGTTATAATCATGGAATAATTAGTAATAATACTTTTCTTGAATTGCTCTTTACTTTGAAGACTATTAGCAATTTCAAAAAGAATAAAATTCAGTTTTAAAGACAAATTCTATGAAATTTCATTTCTAAACTGAAATTTGCACTTAACCAGACAAAAATACTACAGCTTTCAGATTGTATAGTTTTACAAATTGAAACTCTAAGTGGTCAGATTGAATGACAGAAGTAAAGTAACATGTTCTGGTTTTTTGGTCTTTATAAATACTGTGCTCTCATTGCTAATTTTGAATGTGCCACTTAAACATAAAGATACGTAGTTCCATGGGGGCTGGAGACATGAACTGCTCCTAAGGCAAGCTGGAGTGATTTCAAGCTGTCATGAACTTACTACAATTGAAACACATACATACAGTTGGCTATATGTCTGTGTGTGGTGGGGGGGGGGGTGTGACTATGAAATAGTTCTCCAAATTAACTTTCATGTACGATACAATGTTCATTAAAAGATAAGTAATTAAAATGTGCAAATTTGAAGTTTACACAAATATTATTAAAATTCAGGAGTAAGCACAACTATTTTTAAGAACTCAAGGCCGGGTACGGTGGTTCACACCTGTAATCCCAGCACTTTGGGAGGCCGAGCCAGGCGGATCACGAGGTCAGGAGACGGAGACCATTCTGGCTGACACAGTGAAACCCTGTCTCTACTAAAACTACAAAAAACAATTAGCCAGGTGTGGTGGCGGGTGCCTGTAGTCCCACCTACTCAGGAGGCTGAGGCAAGAGAATGGCGTGAACCCAGGAGGTGGAACTTGCAGTGAGCTGAAATCACGCCACTGCACTCCAGCCTGGGTGACAGAGCAAGACTCCGTCTCAAAAATAAACAAAAAAAAAAATAACTTGAACTCAAAAAGATACTTGGAAGGAAAATAACTAACATTAATTAGAATTGCTAGTGCACAGTAATAACAAAAAGCAGACTTGTTTTTAGTCCATTTTATTTTTGTTATATAGTTCTCTAAAAATCATGCACCCTCTATTATAGCACAAAAGCAGCTGTAGACAATAGATAAGTAAATGAGCATGGCTGTATTCCAATAAAACTTCATTTATGTACATTAAAATTTGAATTTTTAAATAATTTTTACATGTCATAAAACATTTTTCTTTTGACTTATTTTTCAAACACCTAAACATGTAAAAACATTCTTAGGTTACTCAATAGGTTCATACAGAATTACCATATGACCCAGTAATTCCTAGGTATGTACCAAAAAAGAACTGAAAACAGGTAAACATATACTCAAATGTCTATAGCAGCTCCAAGCCAAAAGGTAGAAACAACCCAAATGTCCAGCAACAGATGAATGGATAAACAAAAGGTGGTATATTCATACAATGTTATTAACCATAGAAAGAAATGAAGTACTGATACATGCTACAACATGGGTGAGCCTTGAAAACATTACTAAGAGAAGCCAGACACAAAAGGCCACGTATTGTATGATTCCGTTTATATATGACATATCCAGAGTAGGCCAATCTATAGAAACTGAAAGCAGATGAGTGGTGGCCAGTGGGTGGAGGTTGTCGGGTGTGGAGACCAACTACTTACTGGGTCTGGGGTTTCCTTTTGGAGTGATAAAAAAGTTCTGGAACTAGATAGTAGTGATGGTTGTGGAACACTGCTTGTTAATATACTTAATGCTAACGAAAAGTATATTGTAAAATGGTTGTGATGGTAAATTTTTATGAGTATTTTACTACAATTTTAAAAAGTGCTTAGCTTACAAGCTGTACGAAAACATGGCAAACTAGATTTGGTTCCTAGGCTAAATTTTACTGACTCATGGTATAGAGTCACTGACCAAACATGCTGTCAATTTTGAGCTAAAGCTAAATCTAGTGGACTGTGATTATTCTTTGATAGCCACACCCATTTCTCTTGTTAACCACTCCACTTCTATTATCATACTGCTTTGATGTGAGGTGGGAGAAGTTCAGTCTGCCTAAGGCATTTGATGGGGGCATGGTTCACAGGTTCAAACAAATCAATATAATCCTATGTCCTGGCCCCAGCTTGAAGTGGCCAGATGATCCACACCGCATGCCAATGAGAATGAAGAAAGCATTTGCTAAACATATTTGGGAAACCCAGTCTCTCTTCTTTAGTCTGAAAGGATGTGAGTGTGACTCTCAGAAATCCTAGAGACCATTTCTCCTCCTTAAAGAAAAACAGCATAACAATGAGTCTAACACCCGAGAAGGCATAATATAGACTTGGAAAGGAAAAGAGACTTTGATGGTCATTGTCAAACTGCTGTTGCAAACCAGAAATTCATTCTAAGATTTTCCAGTTATGTGAGCTCATAAATTATACCCATTTTAAGCACAATTGAGCTACATTTTCTGTCATTTGCAATAAAGTAAATAGTAGTTGATAAAGTTGGATTCTCTGTTTTATCACTTTTCTTTCCCAAATTCACCCGATTCTCCCTCCGCACCCTCTGAAAAATACATTATCATTGCCACTTCTAATGAAAAATGCAAATTGAATTATATGAATAGATGAACAGTAGGGAAGGGCATAGGAAGCAGAGGGACTGAGGTAAAGAATATTCCATATATACAGTACAGGTTTCTAGCATGCTTTTTCTAAAATCAACTAACTTTCCCTTAAATATCACAGGATAGAATAACAGCTAAGAACATGGACTTTGGAGACAAACTACTTGAGCTCAAATCCCAGCTTTACTAATACTTAACCTCTCTGTACCTCCCTTTCCTCATCTGTGAAACAGGTATAATAAGAGTACCAACCTCAAAGAAAGCTTGCGTTTTGTTTTGTTTGACACAGGGTCTCACTTTGTCTCCCAGGCTGGAGTGCAGTGGCACAATCATGGCTCACTGCGGCTTCAACTTCCTGGGTTCAAGTGATCCTCCCACCGCAGCCACCTGAGTAGCTGAGATTACAGGCCTGGCCAATTTTTAATTTTTTTTTTTTTTTTTGTAGAAATGGGGGTCTCCCTATGTTTCCCAGGCTGATCTCAAACTCCTGGGCTTGAGCATTCCTCCTGCCTCAGCCCCACAATGTGCTAGGATTATAGGCATGAGCCACCATGCCCAGCTGGTTGTGATCCTTAAGTGACTTACCATGTATAAACCAATTAGAAAATGCCTCACATATAGTAAGCACGTTACAAATGTTTGCCATTATTATTTTTCCTACATCTCAGATGTCTCACTATGACTTATGCTACAGAAAGTTCACCAATCCTCTATGAGGCGTGCTTTCTGTGTGTAGCTGTTCTCTTTACCACAGAAGCGAAAGGCAATTCACGTTGTATTTTTTCCTCAACTTTCAAATGTTTTTATAAGCAAGATAAAGTTAAACTAAATATCAAGAGTAACCTTTTGAAACAAATGGAAGACACGGGTCATTGATTTCCATGTCACGTTAACTCATCTCCTTTTGGAATAGGGTTTACTTAAGTCATTCAGAGAAAATTTGATTTTCTCCTTCTCTACCCTTTTGTCTCTTGGTTGTCAATTAGGATCCTATGTATTGTAAGCAACATAAAATCCAATCAATCTGTTTAGACAATAAGGAAACACAGTGGCTTAAGTTTCTATTAAGTCCAGAGAGTGTCTTCAAGCACAGTTTGAGAATAAGGAGTTCTCTTGACTTTGCACTCTTCTGTGTGTCAGTTTCATACACAAGCTAGATAATCTGCTGGTGAAAACATGGCTGCCAGCAACTACTGAGGCTAAAGAAAGAAGGAAAAAGAGCATTTATTTTCATGTCTATTTTTTTTTTTAAGTCATGAGCTTTGCTCTGAGTGATACATCTTAGGTCATTTGCATACTATAAGTCACAGTAGACAGGTAAATACCCTTTGCACCAATAGTTTTATCAAGGTACAAAATACTTAAACCAACTAATGATCTTGCCTGCAAACAGGAACAGGTGGAATCAATACAACCCAAGCAGCAGGGCCACTGCAGAATGGAGCCATGTGATGCACTCAGAATGATCACCATCACTGTCTGCACCTCAGGGCACCTGGCATCTCCCACATGGCTCTTCCTGTGTGATACTGTCCGAACTGCCCACCTACACAACATACATATATAACTAGCACCTTATATTTGCTCAATAATTTATACTATATAGAGCATTTCACATATATCTGATACTCCCAAACTATGAGGAAGGCAAAATAATATTATTACTAGAGTCATTTTAGGTCATACCCAAACTCAGACCTTGTCTAAGATTTTTAACATTTCTATCTTAGCAAATAAGGGTTCACCAAACAATGTAGAATATCACAGATATGAACAATATAATCAACTTTGTTTTACCAGATACATATAGAACACTGCCTTAAAAAGTCAGAGAAGGCCAGGCACAGTGGTTCATGCCTGTACTCTCAGCATTTTGGGCGGCCAAGGTGGGAGGATCACTTGAACCTAGAAGTTTGAGACCAGACTGGGCAACATAGAGAGACCTCAACTCTACTAAAAATAAAAAAAAATAAAAAATTTTGGAGGGTGGAGCAAGACGGCCGAATAGGAACAGCTCCAGTTTCCAACTCCCAGCGCAAGCAACACAGAAGACCGGTGATTTCTGCATTTTCAACTGAGGTACTGGGGTCATCTCACTAGGGAGTGCCGGACAATCGGTGCTGGTCACCTGCTGCAGCCTGATCAGCCAGAGCTGAAGCAGGGCGAGGCATCGCCTCACCTGGGAAGTCCAAGGGGGAAGGGAATCCCTTTTCCTAGCCAGGGGAACTGAGACACACAACACCTGGAAAATCGGGTGACTCCCACCCCAATACTGCACTTTAAGCAAACGGGCACACCAGGAGATATATCCCACACCTGGACAAGAGGGTCCCACGCCCACGGAGCCTCCCTCATTGCTAACACAGCAGTCTGCGATCTAACCGCAAGGCAGCAGCCAGGCTGGGGGAGGGGCGCCCGCCATTGCTGAGGCTTAAGTAGGTAAACAAAGCCGCTGGGAAGCTCGAACTGGGTGGAGCTCACAGCAGCTCAAGGAAACCTGCCTGTCTCTGTAGACTCCACCTCTGGGGACAGGGCACAGTTAACAACAACAACAACAAAAGCAGCAGGAACCTCTGCAGACGCAAACGACTCTGTCTGACAGCTTTGAAGAGAGCAGTGGATCTCCCAAGACGGAGGTTGAGATCTGAGAACGGACAGACTGCCTGCTCAAGTGGGTCCCTGACCCCTGAGTAGCCTAACTGGGAGACATCCCCCACTAGGGGCAGTCTGACACCTCACACCTCACAGGGTGGAGTACACCCCTGAGAGGAAGCTTCCAAAGTAAGAATCAGACAGGTACACTTGCTGTTCAGCAATATTCTATCTTCTGCAACCTCTGCTACTGATACCCAGGCAAACAGGGTCTGGAGTGGACCTCAAGCAATCTCCAACAGACCTACAGCTGAGGGTCCTGACTGTTAGAAGAAAAACTATCAAACAGGAAGGACACCTATACCAAAACCCCATCAGTACGTCACCATCATCAAAGACCAGAAGCAGATAAAACCACAAAGATGGGGAAAAAGGAGGGCAGAAAAGCTGGAAATTCAAAAAATAAGAGGGCATCTCCCCCTGCAAAGGAGCGCAGCCCATCACCAGCAACGGATCAAAGCTGGTCAGAGAATGACTTTGACGAGATGAGAGAAGAAGGCTTCAGTCCATCAAACTTCCCAGAGCTAAAGGAGGAATTACGTACCCAGCGCAAAGAAACTAAAAATCTTGAAAAAAGAGTGGAAGAATTGACAGCTAGACTAATTAATGCAGAGAAGGTCATAAACGAAATGACAGAGATGAAAACCATAACACAAGAAATACATGACAAATGCACAAGCTTCAGTAACCAACTCGATCAACTGGAAGAAAGAGTATCAGCGATTGAGGATCAAATGAATGAAATGAAGTGAGAAGAGAAACCAAAAGAAAAAAGAAGAAAAAGAAATGAACAAAGCCTGCAAGAAGTATGGGATTATGTAAAAAGACCAAATCTACGTCTGATTGGGGTGCCTGAAAGTGAGAGGGAAAATGGAACCAAGTTGGAAAACACTCTTCAGGATATCATCCAGGAGAACTTCCCCAACCTAGTAGGGCAGGCCAACATTCAAATTCAGGAAATACAGAGAACGTCACAAAGATACTCCTTGAGAAGAGCAACTCCAAGACACATAATTGCCAGATTCACCAAAGCTGAAATGAAGGAAAGAATCTTAAGGGCAGCCAGAAAGAAAGGTCGGGTTACCCATAAAGGGAAGCCCATCAGACTAACAGCAGATCTCTCAGCAGAAACTCTACAAGCCAGAAGAGAGTGGGGGCCAATATTCAACATTCTTTTTTTTTTTTTTTTTTTTTTTTTTTTTTTTTTTTTTTGAGACGGAGTCTTGCTCTGCCACCCAGGCTGGAGTGCAGTGGCCGGATCTCAGCTCACTGCAAGCTCCGCCTCCCGGGTTTATGCCATTCTCCTGCCTCAGCCTCCCGAGTAGCTGGGACTACAGGCGCCCGCCTCGTCGCCGGCTAGTTTTTTGTATTTTTAAGTAGAGACGGGGTTTCACCGTATTAGCCAGGATGGTCTCGATCTCCTGACCTCGTGATCCGCCCGTCTCGGCCTCCCAAAGTGCTGGGATTACAGGCTTGAGCCACCGCGCCCGGCCCAATATTCAACATTCTTAACGAAAAGAATTTTAAACCTAGAATTTCATATCTAGCCAAACTAAGTTTCATAAGTGAAGGAGAAATAAAATCCTTTACAGATAAGCAAATGCTTAGAGATTTTGTCACCACCAGGCCTGCCTCACAAGAGACCCTGAAGGAAGCCCTAAACATGGAAAGGAACAACCGGTACCAGCCATTGCAAAAACATGCCAAAATGTAAAGAACATCGAGGCTAGGAAGAAACTGCATCAACTAACGAGCAAAATAACCAGTTAATATCATAATGGCAGGATCAAGTTCACACATAACAATATTAACCTTAAATGTAAATGGACTAAATGCTCCAATTAAAAGACACAGACTGGCAAACTGGATAAAGAGTCAAGACCCATCAGTCTGCTGTATTCAGGAGACCCATCTCACATGCAGAGACACACATAGGCTCAAAATAAAGGAATGGAGGAAGATCTACCAAGCAAATGGAGAACAAAAAAAAGCAGGGGTTGCAATCCTAGTCTCTGATAAAACAGACTGTCAACCATCAAAGATCAAAAGAGACAAAGAAGGCCATTACATAATGGTAAAGGGATCAATTCAACAGGAAGAGCTAACTATCCTACATATATATGCACCCAATACAGGAGCACCCAGATTCATAAAGCAAGTCCTTAGAGACTTACAAAGAGACTTAGACTCCCAAACAATAATAATGGGAGACTTCAACACTCCACTGTCAACATTAGACAGATCAACGAGACAGAAAGTTAACAAGGATATCCAGGAATTGAACTCATCTCTGCACCAAGTGGACCTAATAGACATCTATAGAACTCTCCACCCCAAATCAACAGAATATACATTCTTCTCAGCACCACATCGCACTTATTCCAAAATTGACCACATAATTGGAAGTAAAGCACTCCTCAGCAAATGTAAAAGAACAGAAATTATAACAAACTGTCTCTCAGACCACAGTGCAATCAAACTAGAACTCAGGACTAAGAAACTCAATCAAAACCGCTCAACTACATGGAAACTGAACAACCTGCTCCTGAATGACTACTGGGTACATAACGAAATGAAGGCAGAAATCAAGATGTTCTTTGAAACCAATGAGAACAAAGATACAACATACCAGAATCTCTGGGACACATTTAAAGCAGTGTGTAGAGGGAAATTTATAGCACTAAATGCCCACAAGAGAAAGCTGGAAAGATCTAAAATTGACACTCTAACATCACAATTAAAAGAACTAGAGAGGCAAGAGCAAACACATTCAAAAGCTAGCAGAAGGCAAGAAATAACTAAGATCAGAGCAGAACTGAAGGAGATAGAGACACAAAAAACCCTCCAAAAAATCAATGAATCCAGGAGTTGGTTTTTTGAAAAGATCAACAAAATTGACAGACCGCTAGCAAGACTAATAAAGAAGAAAAGATAGAGGAATCAAATAGATGCAATAAAAAATGATAAAGGGGATATTACCACCGACCCCACAGAAATACAAACTACCATCAGAGAATACTATAAACACCTCTACGCAAATCAACTAGAAAATCTAGAAGAAATGGATAATTTCCTGGACACTTACACTCTTCCAAGACTAAACCAGGAAGAAGTTGAATCCCTGAATAGACCAATAGCAGGCTCTGAAATTGAGGCAATAATTAATAGCCTACCAACTAAAAAAAGTCCAGGACCAGATGGATTCACAGCTGAATTCTACCAGAGGTACAAGGAGGAGCTGGTACCATTCCTTCTGAAACTATTCCAATCAATAGAAAAAGAGGGAATCCTCCCTAACTCATTTTATGAGGCCAACATCATCCTGATACCAAAGCCTAGCAGAGACACAACAAAAAAAGAGAATTTTAGACCAATATCCCTGATGAACATCGATGCAAAAATCCTCAATAAAATACTGGCAAACCGGATTCAGCAGCACGTCAAAAAGCTTATCCACCATGATCAAGTGGGCTTCATCCCTAGGATGCAAGGCTGGTTCAACATTCACAAATCAATAAATGTAATCCAGCATATAAACAGAACCAAAGACAAGAACCACATGATTGCCGGGCGCGGTGGCTCAAGCCTGTAATCCCAGCACTTTGGGAGGCCGAGACGGGCGGATCACGAGGTCAGGAGATCGAGACCATCCTGGCTAATACGGTGAAACCCCGTCTCTACTAAAAAAATACAAAAAACTAGCCAGGCGACGAGGCGGGCGCCTGTAGTCCCAGCTACTCGGGAGGCTGAGACAGGAGAATGGCGTGAACCCGGGAGGTGGAGATTGCAGTGAGCTGAGATCCGGCCACTGCACTCCAGCCTGGGCGACAGAGTGAGACTCCGTCTCAAAAAAAAAAAAAAAAAAAAAAAGAACCACATGATTATCTCGATAGATGCAAAAAAGGCTTTTGACAAAATTCAACAGTCCTTCATGCTAAAAACGCTCAATAAATTCGGTATTGATGGAACATACCTCAAAACAATAGGAGCTATTTATGACAAACCCACAGCTAATATCATACTGAATGGGCAAAAACTGGAAAAATTCCCTTTGAAAACTGGCACAAGACAGGGATGCCCTCTCTCACCACTCCTATTCAACATAGTGTTGGAAGTTCTGGCTAGGGCAATCAGGCAAGAGAAAGAAATCAAGGGTATTCAGTTAGGAAAAGAAGAAGTCAAATTGTCCCTGTTTGCAGATGACATGATTGTATATTTAGAAAACCCCATTGTCTCAGCCCAAAATCTCCTTAACCTGATAAGCAACTTCAGCAAAGTCTCAGGATACACAATTAATGTGCAAAAATCACAAGCATTCTTATACACCAGTAACAGACAAACAGAGAGCCAAATCAGGAATGAACTTCCATTCACAATTGCTTCAAAGAGAATAAAATACCTAGGAATCCAACTTACAAGGGATGGAAAGGACCTCTTCAAGGAGAACTACAAACCACTGCTCTGTGAAATCAAAGAGGACACAAACAAATGGAAGAACATACCATGCTCATGGATAGGAAGAATCAATATCGTGAAAATGGCCATACTGCCCAAGGTTATTTATAGATTCAATGCCATCCCATCGAGCTACCAATGAGTTTCTTCACAGAATTGGAAAAACTGCTTTAAAGTTCATATGGAACCAAAAAAGAGCCCGCATTGCCGAGACAATCCTAAGTCAAAAGGACAAAGCTGGAGGCGTCACGCTACCTGACTTCAAACTATACTACAAGGCTACAGTAACCAAAACAGCATGGTACTGGTACCAAAACAGAGATATAGACCAATGGAACAGAACAGAGGCCTCAGAAATAATACCACACATCTACAGATATCTGATCTTTGACAAACCTGAGAGAAACAAGAAATGGGGAAAGGATTCCCTATTTAATAAATGGTGCTGGGAAAATTGGCTAGACATAAGTAGAAAGCTGAAACTGGATCCTTTCCTTATTCCTTATACAAAAATTAATTCAAGATGGATTAGAGACTTAAATGTTAGACCTAATACCATAAAAACCCTAGAAGAAAACCTAGGTAATACCATTCAGGACATAGGCATGGGCAAGGACTTCATGTCTAAAATACCAAAAGCAACGGCAGCAAAAGCCAAAATTGACAAATGGGATCTAATTAAACTAAAGAGCTTCTGCACAGCAAAAGAAACTACCATCAGAGTGAACAGGCAACCTACAGAATGGGAGAAAAGTTTTGCAATCTACTCGTCTGACAAAGGGCTAATATCCAGAATCTACAAAGAACTCAAACAAATATACAAGAAAAAAACAAACAACCCCATCAAAAAGTGGGCAAACGATATGAACAGACATTTCTCAAAAGAAGACATTCATACAGCCAACAGACACATGAAAAAATGCTCATCATCACTCACCATCAGAGAAATGCAAATCAAAACCACAATGAGATACCATCTCACACCAGTTAGAATGGCAACCATTAAAAAGTCAGGAAACAACAGGTGTTGGAGAGGATGTGGAGAAATAGGAACACTTTTACACTGTTGGTGGGATTGTAAACTAGTTCAACCATTATGGAAAACAGTATGGCAATTCCTCAAGGATCTACAACTAGATGTACCATATGACCCAGCCATCCCACTACTGGGTATATACCCAAAGGATTATAAATCATGCTGCTATAAAGACACATGCACACGCATGTTTACTGCAGCACTATTCACAATAGCAAAGACTTGGAATCAACCCAAATGTCCATCTGTGACAGACTGGATTAAGAAAATGTGGCACATATACACCATGGAATACTATGCAGCCATAAAAATGGATGAGTTTGCGTCCTTTGTAGGGACATGGATGCAGCTGGAAACCATCATTCTTAGCAAACTATTACAAGAACAGAAAACCAAACACCGCATGTTCTCACTCATAGGTGGGAACTGAACAATGAGATCACTTGGACTCAGGAAGGGGAACATCACACACCGGGGCCTATCATGGGGAGGGGGGAGGGGGGAGGGATTGCATTGGGAGTTATACCTGATATAAATGATGAATTGATGGGTGCTGATGAGATGATGGGTGCAGCACACCAACATGGCACAAGTATACATATGTAACAAACCTGCACGTTATGCACATGTACCCTAGAGCTTAAAGTATAATAAAAAAATAAAAAATAAAAAAAAATTTTAACCAAAAAAAAAACTAATGAGGTGGGTGTGGTAGAGTGTACCTGTAGCCCCAGCTACTTGGGAAGCTGAGGTAAGAGGATTGCTTGAGCCTGGAGATCAAGGCTGCAGTGAGCCGTGATTAGCCACTGCACTATAGCCTGGGCAACAGACTGCGATCCAGTGTCAAATAAAATAAAAATAAAAGTTAAGGAATACGTATTTCAACACATTTGGAACCTTTATAAAACCAGAAGCTATATTAGGCCACAAAAGAAGTCTTATGAAATACTAAAAAAATCAGTAAAGATGAAAATAAATGGAATAAAAATAAAAGTCTATAAACAACTGTAAGCCACAATATAAAATGGACATTATGTAAGAAGGGAGGATTTAACACAATTGAAGGAATAGAAAATATGAATAGACTTATAGCTACTAAATATATTAGACTGGTAGTAAAATATCTTCTTTCTCCAATCAAAGGAATCTATCAGGTCTAGAGATGCTTTTAGATGAGTTCATCTAATAGACAAGTAACAAGTAATTCAAGTCTAGTATAAATTACTCCAGAGCATAGGAAGAAAAAGAGCTCCCTGTTTTATCAGATCAGTAATACACAGAGATATTCAACACAAAGACAATACATAAAAGAAATATTTTAGACCTACTTTCTGTTGAAGAGATCCTCAAAAACCCTTAGCAAAATATTTAGCTAACTTAATCCAGCAATGTTTCAAAGATTCTGTCAAGCACATAAGACAAGGCAAGGCCACAGCCAAGGCCTGACAGTTATGATCAGTAAAGACACTTGAAGCCACTTTTCATTTCAGGAAATGTACTTACAAAGACAGTGAAAGGAAGAGTAGTCAAAGGTGCCAACTCTCCATGGTCCTTGTCCACACACCAAAAGTGACAGCACTGGAACAAAGAGCCAATCCAATGACTGCCACACAAGTTGTGGGATATCCACTGCAGCTAAGCTGTTTTATGCTCTGTGGCTCTTTTCTAAAGAAGACCAGATAGGAAACCTCATGCCTCAAAAGAACCCAGGAAGGCAGGAGAAACTGTCCCATTATTGCCTCAGCAGGGAGCTAGGAGGTGAGTAGGAGGCATCACCTCCCAACTCTCCTATCCTCTAGCATTCTGCGGATCACAAGGTGATCTTGGAAGACTCAGATAAGCTATATTGCAAATCTTTGCCCTTCTGGTCTATGTGAACATGTTCAAGGTCACCAGCAGCCATGAGGGAGCTGTTCCCATACACATGCATCATGGAAAAATCATTTTTACCTAGAAAACAAAATAATATTAGAAAAGTTTTTCATGTAATTACCTACACAGGTTGTAGAAGCAAAACGTCATATTAACATCTTCACTTCTGGAAAAAATAAAATATGTGATCAAATTCAATACCTGTTCTAGATGGTGATGGGGGGTGGGGCACTCAGAGCATCAGGAATCGAAGGAAACATCTTTAATTTGGTAAAATATATTTCCCTAAGCCTTACAGCAAATTTAATAGTAAAGTATTTGAAGCATTTCCCTTAAAAGCAAAAATAAGACAACAATGCTGGCCATCACCTCTCCTATTCAACATCATATGGAAGACACTAACTGGCTTAGGCTTAATGAGATAAAAGAAAGAAATCAAAGAATAACAGTTGAAACAAAGCTATCCTCATTCCTTCATAAAGCTTGTTTATCATATTGTTCAGATCCCAACTATCCTTTCTAAAACAAATACTAAAAATTGTCAATTGTTTAATCTCAATGGTGATGACACAAGAGTCCATTATATCAGGGGTCCCCAATCCTGGTATTGGTGCATGACCTCATTAGTAACAGGGCTGCACAGCAGAAGTCAAGTAGCAAGCAAGCTAGTGAAGCTTCACCTGTATTTACAGCTACTCCCCATTGTTGGCATTACCGCCTGAGTTCTGCCTCCTGTCAGATCACCAGCCATGGACATTAGATTCTCACAGGAGCACAAACCCTATTGTGAACTGTGCATATAAGAGATCTAGGTTGCACACTCCTTTTGAGAATCTAACGCCTGACGATCTGTCACTGTCACCCATCACCTCCAGATGGGACCATTTAGTTGCAGAAAAACAAGCTCAGGGATCCCACTGATTCTGCATTACGGTGAGTTGTATAATTATTTCATTATATATTACAATGTAATAATAATAGAAATAAAGTGCACAGTAAATGTAATGCACTTGAATCATCTCGAAACCACCTATCCCTGATCTATGAAAAAATTGTCTTCCACAAACCAGTTCCTAGTGCCAAAGAGGTCAGGGACCTCTGCATTATATGATTGGTTTTTGTAATTTATGTTTACAATAATTTGCATTTAACATTTATTTTTTTAACTTAGAGTTTTAAAATTTTTGCATCTTGCTGAAATAAAAAATAATCTCCGGAATCATCTCTTTAATTGATACGGTTTGGCTGTGTCCCTACCCAAATCTTACCTTACATTGTAGTTCCCATAATCCCCATGTGTTGTGGGAGGGACCAGATGGAGATAACTGAATCATGGGGGTGGTTTTCCCCATCCTGTTCTCATGATAGTGATTGAATTCTCATGATAGTGATTGAATTCTCATGAGATCTGATGATTTTATAAGGGGCTTTTTCCCGTTTTGCTCTGCCTGTCTCCTGGCTGCCGCCATGTGAAGAAGGACATGTTTGTTTCCCCTTCTGCCATGATTGTAAGTTTCCTGAGGTCTCCCCAGTCATGATAAACTGTGAGCCAACTGAACCTCTTTCCTTCATAAATTACCCAGTCTCGGGTAATTTATTAACAGTATGAAAATTGACTAATACGGTAATACATTCAAATGCAACTTAAAGAAATAATTTTAATCGTTAACCCTTTAAATAACTATTAAGTAACAGCAATAAAGATCAATTAAAATAACATGTAATATAGATTAAAACAATGCCTTAAAAACAACTTCAATAAAAAGATTGATTTCATATTTTGTAAATTTTTCTTTTGACTTATGGCATAAGACATAAAAGTCTAGAACAGAGCTGTCCACCTGTGAAAGTGTGGGCTCAGCTGGCTTCGAGATAGGAAAAGCAAGATCTGGTAAGATCGAAAATAAATTGTCATTTATTTATGGACACTAAAAACTGCAGACAAGGCTAAGCCTCTTACAAAGCATTTGGGAAATTAGTATTAAAATATGAAGAAAAGAATAGTTTATGACTTGGCTAATTGTTTTTTCTTTAGCAATCATAAATTTATACATGTGCATATATAACATTGATAATCGTTCACTAATATAGAAAATGCTTTACAAATATTTCCCAGTCTCACCATTCTCTACAGTTGTGGTTCTCAACCTGAAAGTGACCCCTTGACCCCCCAGAGTGTGGGTCATACACAGAAGAGGAGGCTGGGAACTGCCCATCCCCCATAGCTAACCACAGCTCTACAGTTCCTGAGAGCATCACCTCGGTGATGGAATCCTGAAGGGGAACTTTAGCCTTCAGTGTGAGGAAAGGTCAAACCTTCATGTTTGAAACATTATCTAACTTATCAAATTATTATGGGGAGAAATGTGGCCTTATGCTGCTTTGAACTGGAGATGATTAGAACAGAGTAGAGATGCCAGTGAATGATGCCAAAGCCACGTTTTACATGACTTGGTTTGCTGCCAGTGTTTGTAGAAGTCAGATTTAATTTTAGTGACACTATGAAATGTAGTGTGCTGTGCATAAAATATTAATGTAGTGCATAATTGGCCAGTCCAAAATAACCAAGTCTATGTACACTGATAAATACTGACTGGATGAAATGTTCTGTCATTTATAGACACCCTCCCTGCCCACCCCAAAAAAGTAAATTATAATATCTATTCTAATTCCAACTTGCACATACTTCCTCTGATGTTTTTCTCCTGGTGATGCACATTAGAAGAACCCAACCAGTTTATAAGAACAAACCCTGTTTATCAGTATAATAAGACAGTGGCTCATACAATACTGGATTAGATGAATTAATACACTCCACCAGGAAACAGCAAGAAAGCTTTCCTCTAGTGTTTTCATCCATGGGTTAGCTAAGGGAGCTCGCCTCAGAATATACTCTCATCACCTGGTCTGTGTGGATTTATCACTGACCTGTGAGTTTACTCTGGACTGTTTCAAATTTGCTAATAAATATCTACTTTATGGAGCCAAAAGAAAGAGATTGACCATAAATAATACAGTGTTAGAAAGAAACTTTGAAAGAGCAAGTAAATTTTTCAACCTACCTCTCTCTCTCTGGTGTAAGGAGTGTAGCTCATGAAAGGGTCATTTTCACAACCCTCAAATATGCTAAGAAAGCAAGATATTGTGAGCTGCTCTTGACGATTTCTGAGATTTTCACTTGAGATGTTGCTCTTCTTGTAAGGATAAAATGTTCTCACGCATCCCTGCTTTGATTATCATTTATCTTTGTTTTATTTCTGCTATCCTCCTTCACATAACACTTGGAACCATGCCTTAGTACGCTGTTTGCTAGGGGTTGAGAAATTACATCTTAAAATATTTCCCCATCCAGTCTGCTGTCTTCACAGCACATGGGGACATATGGAAGTCTCTATGTACACAGTACCTTTTAAACAAGCCTCTTCTAGTGCTTCATACATGTTATGTAAGAAAAACTAGAAAAAATGATCAAGTCCTCAAAAGTAGATACCACTATGTCTGTGGTCTTTTGTAACTAATGTAGTTTCATGAAAATCAGAAAATTGCGTAGGTTCTTACCGGCAGTATGGTGTAATGGACAAAACAGTGGTTCCAGACTTAGAGAGATTAATGCCAATACTAGCTTTGACTTGTCTAAGCTGAAGATCTGCCAAAAATATTTTATTTTCCTCTTGAGTTTTCCAAGGGGTTGTTTTCTACTCTCTTGATATCTTTCAAGCTTTCAAACAGTAGTAACTACTCCTTTCTCAGCAAAGACTCTACCTCAAACTTCTCAGAGAAAATAGATCTCCCTCAGGTCCCGACTCTACTCCCCACCTGCTAACTTACTAACCTAGGTACCCTTCCTACCTCCTGCTTCCCTGTCCCAATGAAAAGAGCTGTGACCTTTCTTCTGCCTATGGGTATGTGCTTAACCTTGTCCCTGGAACCCGTTTTTGACCACTTTTCTGAGACCTTCCTCCATCAATGACCCTGCTTTTATACATCATCAATATTTCCTCTTGAAAAGTATGCTCCTACTAGAATGTAAATATTATCTAATCTTGCCCTTTTTAATAGAACACATCACACATACTCCCATCTATTTCTTTTCTCCACTTCACTATCATATTTCTCGAAAGAGATGTCAACACTCATCCTCTACCATACTCCTCTATTCACTACAAACAGGATTTACTTTACTCCATAAATTCCTACAAATTAAAAAATAAAAATAATCAAAAGGAAAAAAAGGATTTACTCTCTACTCCTGCTCTGATATTGTTCCATCCAAAGTCACTGACCAAAATGTCATGGACACATGGCCGGACGCGGTGGCTCAAGCCTGTAATCCCAGCACTTTGGGAGGCCGAGACGGGCGGATCACGAGGTCAGGAGATCAAGACCATCCTCGCTAACACGGTGAAACCCCGTCTCTACTAAAAAATACAAAAAAAAAACTAGCTGGGCGAGGTGGTGGGTGCCTGTAGTCCCAGCTACTCGGGAGGCTGAGACAGGAGAATGGCGTGAACCCGGGAGGCGGAACTTGCAGTGAGCTGAGATCTGGCCACTGCACTCCAGCCTGGGCGACAGAGCCAGACTCTGTCTCAAAAAAAAAAAAAAAAAAAAAGTCATGGACACAGTATTAGATACTATTGATTTTGTCTTTTATTCGATCGATTCCTTTGTCTTCCACAGCATTACTTCTCGTTTCTGCACACCTCTCTATGGCTTCCTTCATGGAAATCACTTTCTTCACCTATACCTTAGGTATAAAGATTCCCTGGGATCCATTTCTAAGCCTCTTCTTTTCTTCTTACTCTCCTTGGAAAATTTCTTTGATACCTCTACCTTTGATTATACTTCAAAAATGTTAATGATCAATAAATCTTGGTGGCTAGCCTGAATTACTCTCCTGAGTACCTAACCGGAATATGTCCACCTGCCCACTGGACATCTAGCTCCATCTGGATATTGACACATATTTTATCTTTGATGTATCTAAAATGGGATTTTTCTTCCCTGCCCCATCCCCACCAGCCTGCTCTTCCATTTCAGCCCTGTCTTCAGTTGAAACACAGTCATCTACCAATTCCATACAAGTCAGCTGAGAGCCATTTCTACTTCTCCCCTTTCTTCTTTTACTTGTGGATTAAACTAATTTCTAGATCCTGGTGATATCTAGATCCTCTAGATATAAGAAAATGATGAATACTGTTTCCTTAATACCTCTTAAATCTGCCTAGTTTTTAACCTGAATAATCTGTGTTCTTTTAGACTGCCACCACTGCTTGACTGGGTTACTACAACAGCCTCATATCTCCTGACTGTCACTTCCTTCTAAACCAGGATTCAGCAAACTACAGCCCGCTGACCACATCCAACATCTGGCCTATTTTTACAAATAAAGTTTTCTTGGGATATACCTATGTCAATTTATTTACCTATTATCTATGGTAGCTTTTGTGCTAGAATAACAGTAGCAAGACAGAGTAGTTAAAACAGCAACATTATGGCCCATAAAGCAGAAATTACTTACTATATAGTCCATTAAAGAAAAACTTTGCCATATCCTGCTCTAATATATTCTCTACTCCTTCTAAAATAGAAATAATTCACTCCTTTGCCCGAAATGGCTCCCAAATGCTTACAAGGCAAAATTCTAGATTCTTAGCACATCAACTAAGGTACTTCAGTATCTGATATACACTTACCTTTTCAGACACATCTCTTGCTCCCCATCAAACGTTACTCTACCCTTATTGAGTGTATCATGCTAACTTAAGGCACAGACTTGTACATGACATCTTTCTCCCTTGAAGTCTAGCCTCGCCTCCCTCTCCTTTTACCTGGCCACTTCTTACTTTCTCTTTAGGATTCAAATTAGATGTCACTTTCACATGGAAACCCTTCCTAACTGCCACATTTTAATCAAGTGTCTCTCTTTCTGACCCTCAACACTCCCTGTGCTTCCCTCTCAAACCTCACTCTAGAATAATTGTCTCTTTACTTCTTTGTCTTTGTCCCTTAACTATAATGTTCTGAAGACAGGAGTTATAACTTGTTCACCATTGTATCTGTAGCAACTATCACAGTGTCTGGCAGGTAGGCTATGCTTAAGAAATATTTCCTCACTAACTGAATACATGAATGAATGGTATTTATCATCTCAACTTTCCTTCAACTGTGAACTGGAAATAATAAAATCTAACCTATAAGATTATTTGATAATTAAGATATATATCTTATATATATATATTAGATATATCTTAGACATATCTTATATGTAATATATGACATATTATGTTAGATATATATTAGATATATAATAATTATATCTAATAATTATATCTAATATATATATTAGACATATATGCCCTTGGAACGTACCTACCACCTATTTTGCTAAGCACTCAATAAATGTAAGTCTGTGGTCCACACTTCCTACAAATTGACCAGAGTTCTATTCTACTCAGTCCAACAAATATCTACTGACTTAAAATAATAAAAATATGAGTGTACACAGCCTTTGTCTTCAAGAAACTTAAAAATTAATGTAAGTTTCTCATCAATGGTAAGAAAACAAATCACCACAATTCAAAATACAGTAAGTGATTTCCTGAGACACACAAAAATCAGGATGGCACATGCAGGTGGATTGTTTTACATAATAGATGATAACCAGTTCATCGTTTTTAAAAATGTGTTGGATTAATATTGAAACGCTACCTTCTAGAGTTATAACAATAAAAATAACAAACAAGAATGGTGAATTTAATTCATGAATAGAAGTAGCAGCTTTAAGAATAAGTACAAGAACTATGTAAAGAGCATCTCACAAGTAGTTTATCTGAAATTACAGAAAACAAAAATTATATTGGGCTTAAAGTATGCCTTGCCAAAGGACAAGAGCAGCAAGTTCACCAACACAGAAATACCAGTGACTCATTAGTAAACAGAAATTTCAAACTTCTGAGTGGAGACTGTGGACTCAGACAGACTCAAGATAAAAGTCTGTCTTATTAGCCTGGAAACCCCTGAGCCTCAGCTTCATCCTGTCTGTTAGATGGGATCCTTGCAGTTCCAATAAACAGAAATGCCAACTAAAAAAATCGATTAAACAATAGGACACATTACATCACAATCAGCGATGTCTGAAAAAAAGAGAAAGAAACAGCCTCCTCTTGGGATTCTGAAGATCACCCAGCCAACTTTCCTTTGTGTCTTGTTGTCCAGAACTTAGTACAATGAATGACTGAACTAATCAGGAATGGAGTTCCTCTTACATCTATTGGGCCCATCCCTAAAGTTAGAGGAGGTGACAGCTTCCCTTGAGACACAGATTGCAAAGAAGTGAGGTGGATTCCAGAAAAAAACTGCAGTTCTGTTAGAAAGTGGGAGAGAAAGCTGGAGACCTTACAGATGACCAGCAGTATCTACTAAGAATACTAACTTCATGGGCTTGATATAAACAATGAGTGAAAATATACACCTAAAGAATGTTGCACATGATTGGTATATGGATATGTTAAATCTTCAGTAAATATTAGTTTTTTAAAATATTTCATTATTCAAAGACTTGGCCTCTGTATATATCATGGATTAGATTTCCCGCATGCCTCTTTTATCTTAACAAACAATACATGTAGCTATTTTAATTACCATAACAGTAATAGTATATATGCATAACGTGTGAAAATATATACCAAAATATTAAAAATAGCCTTCAATTAGAAACTGAATCATAGATGGTTTAAATACATAATTTCATTTTTGCTTATCTTTGCTTTAAGCATCCTGTACCTAAAAGTATGTTATTCATGAATAACAAGTGTTTTAAGATTTTCTCTTTCTCCCTCATAGATTACAAAGTTGTCTATTATAAATGTGTCATTATGATTTATCAAGTTGTTAATTTATGTTTGTCTTTCCATGTTTTCTTTTCCTCTGTTTTAAGCAGGTAGCCAGGCTCTTAGTTATCTTCTTGCTTCAGGCATATGTATAGCTACAAGGCAGAAACTACTTGAAGACAAAAGTTCTTTTCTTCTTTTCTAAAATATAAACTTTTTTCAGAGATTATTTATCTTTTGGAAAGGGCAGAGAGAAAGAAGAGCATCTTGGAGGAATACTAAAAAAGAGAAGAGAATTTTATTCTCTTAGATTGTTGAACAAGACAAGAAATTCAGAGGACTCAGGACAGCAGAGACCCTGTATGGTAGTTTCTGGGGAGGTCATCAAGAAGGAAATGCCTTCATGACTCACCAGGGAGGAAGGACTTTAGACGCTGGCTCCAGCCTTAGCACGAAGACCTATGCTTCAAGCATGACACAGGAGCCGTGAGACACAGGGTATCATGCCATCAGGCCAGTGGGCACAGTGGCGTTTTAATGCTTACCAGTGTGGTCCTATTTGCTAATGTTCTGGCACTGAAAAAGGCAGTGAAATATATTAATACATCTGTGTGGGGAATGTTAACACCAATGACGTCTGAGATTGAACATCACGTTGGCCACATGAGAGCTCAGAGTCACATGTAGATTGATGTAAACACAGCAATACAATTACTTCTTACATATCTGATTTTGAGAATTAAAAGGAATTCATCTCACTGAAAAGAACTTTGGTGGTATGTTTATAGTACTGCAGAGGTGGGATAAAACTGAGAGGTAATCTGTTCAACCTGCCTGCTTTAAGGATAAGGAATCTGATTCTGGAGAAGGAATTGTCTTGCTCCTGACTATAGTGCTTACTAGTGACACACAGCTAGGCCTAGAGCTCAGGTATCCTAACTTCCATACCAGAGTTCTTTGCATTACATCCATAATGCCTCATCTTTTACAAAGACAAGTTATAAGAGTAAAGGCATTTTTTTTTGCAAGAGGATTACTCACTACTCAAATAAATGCTCAAAGTAGATCTATAATTGTCCATCCTATGCTTCTGATGACTGCAGCAATTTCTGATTGCATTGCATAACTAATGTGGATTTGGAGACATCAGAAGATCTCATCACAAAGATGTCACAGAAGGGAAAGAGTATCATTAAAACCTTTTCATTCTGTCGCCAGTTCATCTTCCCCTCCCAGCATCAAATGACCTCTTAGGAAATGTGGTATCGCTCGTGAGCCGAGACCACAGGAGCCAGAAACTTTTGCCTTCTATTTTGGAATCTGACACACAGACTCCCTTAGTGGCCTTGGCCAGTCCGTTAACTTTCCTGTCTTGTTCATTCTTGAGTCTCAGATGATGTAATATTGCCTGCAGGAGGGTGACTGAATAATGAGAGGCATCAACAAGCACTCATAGAGGATTACACACAATCTCCTTGTTCTTCAGATAAATACTTTCTTCAGTGTTTATTTCTAACAGATATTTTCTCAGCTCCTGCTTTTTGGGTAATCAATCTGTACACATGACAGGGGTCAAAAAAAATTCAGTATTGAAAGGCCTTGTGTATTGCAACAACTGTACAGATGTATTCCATTTTATGTCAAACCATTTCTCTGATTCATACATTGATTATACGGGATCTGTTGAGTGAAAATTAGTGTAGAAATGTTTCTGTTATTCCACAGAGCAGAGACAAGAGAAAGGGTTTCAGCCAGGTGCAGTGGCTTACATCTGTAATCCCAGTACCCAGCACTTTGGGAGGCCAAGGCGGGTGGATCACTTGAGGTCAGGAGTTCGAGACCAGTCTGGCGCACGTGGTAAAACCTCATCTCTACTAAAAAAAAAAACCACAAAAATTAGCTGGGCATGGTTGTGGGTGCTACAGGGAGGCTAAGGAAGGAGAATCACTTGAACCCTGATGGCAGAGGTTGCAGTGAGCCAAGATTGTGCCGCTGCACTCCAGCCTGGCGACAGAGGAAGCTTCCATCTCAAAAAAAAAAAAAAAAAAGAAGAAGAAGAAGAAGAGAAAGGGTTTCAATTCAAGTTATTAGACAACTAAATTTGCTTCAATGTAAAGAAGAGATGTCTAATATTCATATCAGTATTTACCATAGTTTTTTTAAAATAGTAGTCCTCTAAGATGCCTTGCGAGGAAATGTTACATAGAAAAACACTGTACAACGCTCTTTTAGAAAATCACAATGCTTATGAAAATATGATGGGTTCTAAAAAGCTGTATAATAAAGAAATCTGTATAACTTTGTTGAACCTGGAACTCTGTAAATTTCCTTACAACACATTATTCCTCAATCAAGCATAAATTAACCATATTGATGAACTGGTCAAAACACACATTTTGGGAAATGTTGGATTGAAAGGAACTTTCTCAAATAGGGAAGGATTTTTTTCTCACTAGAGTTTCCAGCATGACTGTGTAATCAAGTAACAGCAAGTTTCTGCGGAATTCTGCATTAGATGGGAAAATAACTAGGAGATTCCAGGAACCCTTTCAATTCCCAAGATTCAATGAATCTCTTCCACTGTAAATCAGTAACATTATGTAGTACCTTGTGACTCTACTGTTAGACACAGAGAATAATATCTTTTGAGTCTGCTATTAGACACAAATGCCACAAATTGTACTAGAAGGGTCCCTCAGATTTCTTACTTTATCTGTGTTATAACCCTGAAAGGAAGGTATTACAATACCACTTCACAGATGAAAAACAAATTGAATGTTAAAGAGCTTAAACAAATTGCCCACAAACACGTAGCTAAGTGACATAGCAAGGATTGGAAGCAAGGCCCATGTATTTCTTACTATGTAGCACCACTTCCCTAAATCATACCAGTCTCAAAGGCAACCATAGGAGATATAATTGGACATGGAGTATTGACAACTCAAAGGTATGAGACAAGATTTTTGATATTAGCTTCTGTAGTCATTAGCAGTCATATAGAAATAATGCACAATTTCTCGGGGCTCATAGGATCAATTACCTTTTACTTCCATTTACTTCTATCTCTGGACATAACCAAAGAGCAGAGAGTTATTTAATCTTGATTCATGGCCTTCATACTTGCTGTTACCTTTTTCTGAATTTTTTTTTTACAGGGCTGACTCTTGCTCATCCATCAAATCCCAACTTTCATGAAGTGGCTTCAAGCCAGCCTTTTCTGCTCACCTGTTATGCTTCTCCTTCTAACCACATGGTAGCATTGGTCTTCCTGGGCCCCTTGGGATCAGGTGTAGTCATGGAACTAGCACTTTCCAGTTGGTTGTGAACAGAAGTGATGTGTATCACCTCCTCACTTGAACATCAAGTTATAAGACCCCTTTCTTCTTCTCCTAACAACCATGGATGTTTTCGATGATGGCAGCTACTGCAACCTGAGCCACTAAAAGACTAGGAAGAAAAGAGGTCCCTGCTGGTGGATCATGAGCATGCAACATGAAACTGTTTTTAACTCTCAGTTTTCAGGATCATTGCATAACCTGGCCCAGTGCATCACAAATTTTAGGTGCAAAGGATTCACCTAGAGAGCTCCTTTCCCAAAGAGATTGGTTCAGTAAGTCTTGCATCTTTAGATCAAATTTCTTGTAGATCTTTGGAAATTTGATTTCTAAAAACCTCCTAGGTGATGCTGATGCTCTCAGACCACACTTTGAGTAGCACTGACCCTGCCAGTCCTGACTGATACATTCTTTCGTCTAAAGTAACTACCTCTCTGTTCCTAGTCAGGCCCCATCTCATCACCATTTCACTTGTTCTATATTGCTTACACAACTACTATTATTTGTTTATTTACGTATTATCTCTGTCTCCCATTATGACATAAACTCCATGAAGACTGAGACTTGGTCTTTTTGTTCACCGTCATAACTCCAAAATGCTGAACAGCATCTAGAACAGGTTGGTGCAAAAATAATAGACATTTTTGTCACTTTTTGTTTTCTTTTGAGACTGAGTCTCGCTCTGTCGCCCAGGCTGGAGTGCAGCGGCACCATCTCGGCTCACTGAAACCTTCCCCTCCTGGGTTAAAATGATTCTCCTGCCTCAGCCTCCCAAGTAGCTGGGATTACAGGCATCTGCCACCATGCCCAGCTAATTTTTTTGTACTTTTAGTAGACACAGGGTTTCACCATGTTGGCCAGGCTGGTCTCAAACTCCTCACCTCTGGTGATCCACCTGCCTTGGCCTCCCAAAGTGCTGCCATTACAGGCATGAGCCATCACGCCCAGCAGGTTTTTGTCATTAATTTTATTTCCAAAACCACAACTAATTTTGCACAAACCTAATATAAACTGAAAAAAGGAATGGATGAGTCATCAAAAATTATGTTTTAAATATCAAATTCATTCTAATATCTGCTCAGGCCCTAATCTCTCAAGTACCTTCTTTTGATAATGAGACACTAAAACAAACAAACAAAAAAAATACATGAGCAGATCTAGCTAAATGAAGCCTCAGCTCCATCCATTAATCCCCTTTACGGGTTCAGAGTCATTTGAGGGCCATCAGTAGAGGTTGCTGAGATTGTGCATGTAAAATGACTCTCTTCTCTGCCTTGACTCCAAAACCATGAGGACAAGTGAAGCTGCAGAAGCCAGGACTGCAGAAGAGAGTTGGATTTTTCTTTGCATGTGTTTCTTCCTCAGATCTCCATGGAGGGGTCAAGCCTTTGAGGACACAATGCCCAGACTCAGCATAAGAGTGCTTGTCAGTGAACCATGCCCACTGGTAGCCCAATCTGTACTTAAATTGCACGCAAATTTTAAGAGTTTTGTATAAGCAACTGTCATCACATAGTCCTTTGTCTTTTATATAGATCCCTATTGGGTGCTGGAAAAGGTAGTAGAGGAAAGGCCAGTATTAAGCCGCACAGCCAGCACACGGTCAGGCCATCATTCGTGACTACAGCTGTATATACCTGTTTCACAAACAGGATTTCTGCTGACACCTGAAAAACCCATAGCATGTTCATGGCATCTTCCTGCAGTCTCTCAATCATTTCTCAGAATTAATGGGGAAAAACCTTTTGAATGTCTGCTATATTTAGGAACCATGTGGAAAAATTGGAATTCATCTAGAGATATTTAAAAGGAGACTCAGATTTACATACAACGATATGTTTGAGGGTTGCTTTGAAATACTATATTCTCCCTGACCCTCTTCCCCCACCAGAAAATCTGTGGAGTAACAAAAATGGAATAAATAGGATTTGCCATGATGTAATAATCACCCAATGAGTTATTCCTGCCCACCGCACAGACAAAATCAATTCACCAAGACTGTGGCATTGCAATAAAGACTTTAATTGACGCCAGTCTGGCTGATGGAAGAGAACTGAAGTTATCATTAAAATCAGTCTCCGTAAAGGCTCAAGGTTAGGGTTTTTATGGACAACTTGGTGAGCAGGAAGCTAGGCAATGGATGCTGCTGATTGGTTGCTGATAAAATCATAGAGGTATGAAAAATGGTTCTCATGCACTGAGTTCACCTCTGGGTGGGGCCTCAGGACCAGCTGAGTCATGAGTCACTGGTCCTGGTGGGATCCTTCTGGAAAAAAACCTTACAAAAACAATCTACAATAGTGATGCTATTATAGGAACAGCTAGAGAAGCCACAAATCCTGTCACCTCTAGCCACATGACTCCTAAGTGGTAAGGGATTACAAAAACTACACCTTCTTATCAGAGTCCATGCCATTCCTATAGTCCTATTCTTGTAGCCTTTCACTAATTTAATAAAGATGGTTTTTGGTCCCTGAGCAAGGAGGAAAGATTTAGGGGGGATTATTATCATCCTTGCTTTCAAGTTAAACTATAAGCTAAGTTTCTCGCAAAGTTAGCTTGGCCTCTGTCCAGGAATGACCAAGGACAGCTTAGCGATCAGAAGCAAGATGGAGTCAAGTACATTCAGACATCTCTTACTTGTCATAATTTTGCAAAGGATGTTTCAATCAGTTAGCAGTTGTTGAAGCAAAATGAAAAACTAAGGGTTAAGTATGAGATTCTCTTCTAAATGTGTGTGTTTGAACATTTTTGCAATAAAAAGCTTTTAAAAATTAACATGCAGTATATCAGAAAGAAAAAAAAATCCCAGAGCAATTTACTAGCTAGGAAAATAAGCAGATCCCACAATATCAAAAGTAGCCTCTATGAACCTGACATGTTTTCAGAAAAATAAAAATTTAAATTTAATTTTTTTTAAAAAGGCAGCCTCAGGTGGTTGCTGGGATGGAAGTGCATGGGTATAATTTTGACATCGTTTACATTCTCTATATTAATACAGTATAATAGAGCAAAGTATATTCTCAACAATTGTCAGTGTAGGAAGAAGTGCATGTGTAAACATTTGTTGTCTTTCATGCTTCATATTTCAGAGTTATTCTTAGAGTAAAATAAAAGGTATTTTCTGTGTTGAAGTAATTTTATATGCTTCTGCTATTAAGCAAGATTTTCTTTTATCTCTTCTGCAATAATTTTGGTGGGGAAAGTTTGTACTTGAATTTTTGAAAAAATGCATGGAAAGTGTGTTGCCCCAAATTCCCACTTTAAATAATTAATCATGTAAGTGTCATCACAAAAATGTAATGTCAGCTGCAATTTATACTAGAACTAATTCTAACTTATACCTAGATGGTGATTTTATATTTTTAATTAAAAGAAAGTTTAAACTAAAAAAAAACTCAGGGAAATGGATAAATAGATGTTGCAAATTAACTTCATGATTCTAAATTCTTGCTCACCCTACACCCCCCGATTGTCCAGCCCTTGCCCATGGTAGAAGGAGAGAGTTGCCATAATTTGTAGGCCGCCCTTCATTTGTAGCTGCCATAATTTGTAGGCTGCACCCAGGCAAAACAGCCAGTATGGGAAAGAAAGAAGCTCTTTTTGAGTGTAAGTCTCGGGCTGGAATTCTAGCTCCATCTCTTCCTAGTTGTGTGACCTTGAATGGCTTACTTTACCTTCCTAAATCTCATCTGTAAAACAGGGCACGATATTAGCTCTTCACATCATTGAATCACAGTAGAGTATTGATTAGAGGAGAATCTATGGCTTGGGAGGAGAGATTATGCTAGAGAAACTTTGCAGGGCAGCCTGTCCTTGGGGTGGGGGTAGAAGAAGGAAAACAAAATGAGAAAAAACAAGAAAGCACTGGGATTGTTTGCATGATTTTGCCTCCACGAGAAAGGTAGTCAAAAGCAAAGAAAGACTGAGAAGTCAAGTCCCAGTTCTTGGTTTAGTCTGTACTGAGCTTATTCCATTACCCAGATGTCCTGGCAAGATGCCTCTGATTTATGGTAATTGCATGATAATGAGGCACCACATGAAAATAAAATAAGCCATAATTAGGGGTGACACCAGAGTCTACTTAGCTCTACTTGGGAAAGAATCTGGGAAGGTGATTGTGGATGTCATAAAGGGGAAGAACATGAGTTACCTACTAAAGGGTCATTTTCAGCTATGCACCTAGAAGAGAGGTTTATATGCCACCCGTAACTACTTCTACTGACTATGTTTAGTCAATGTTGGGTAATAAACTTATGTTCTACTATCAAGTTTGTGCCACTGTTATTGCTTAGAAAGAAATGCCAAAAATAAAGAAGCTAGGGCTTAGGAAAAAGGATGCTCACTCTCTGAACGCCTGTTAGGGGTTCCGAACAAGCCAGGGAGTGAGGTGAAAACAGAGACAGAACAGGGAGTCAACAGTCCCACTTCTATAGAGTTGCAAAACTTAAATAAGTTAATGTATATGGGGATCTTGCAACATAGTAGGCTTTCAACAAATGCCAGCTCATATAACTATCATTGTTGTTACTACTATAAATGCTATTCTTCCAATCCAGATATAAGCTTCTTCCTGCTTATAGACTCTGCTTTTTCCTTCAACCTTAATGCCAACCTCAACACCTACAGACTGCAAAAGTAACCCACATGCACCCAAAACACTGAGGAACAATGGAGGACTACCAAAGATGTGGCAAAACGAAAGACTTCACATCACATTACTGATCACAAACACAGCAAAATTCCATCCAGACACATCAGCTGTATCCAGTCTGGTTTCTTCTCCTCTGCTTTTCCCTGATTCCAGTCCAGCATCACTGATTGCCCCCTTCCCAGCTCTGCAGATCCCCTAGGTATTTCCTGGCCTGTCCAAGCAACAGAGAAATGTCTGTTGCTTCCTCCCTTCATCATTCAGAGCAAGTCTTCATCTGCCCAAGCTTCTGGCTCTAATTTACATATCCCATCCAGCAGCAAAGAAAAGGTCTTCAGCTACAAGAAACTCTATTCAAAGGAAGTAATTTAAAATAGCATGTTTAGTTACATCATCGTCATCAATCATTACATTTAGTTTAAATCTCACTTTGCTAATCGTTCAACCTCATGGTGATTCATTCTCCCTGTCCTTTCCTCAGAATCACTTATTAGCAAAACTTTGCTCTCCAAATCTTATTCCAGGCACTGTTCAATTCTGGCCTGTTAAGGAATTCCCACGGTGCCTGCCTTTCACCATTAATCCTGTATCTGAACTTCCTGTAGCTCCAGGATGTCAATTAGCTAAATCTGGAAATTCAATCTGTGCTTAGTTGCTGTGAGAAGAGGAAAGACAAGGCAAGAAAATTAGGTGAAGGAATTAAGTTTCTGCCACACTTGAAACCAGACAAAAAGTAAATCCTTATTTCTCAGCTTTGAATCACTTGGTGGTCTGGAATTCGATCTGCATATTCCAATGTTCATGTCCATCAGTGTACACATGCACTCAAGTGTACAAAACAGAAAAAGCAATCTTCAGGACCAAAATTGCCCTCAATATAAAAGGGCTGGATCATCTGAATAAATAATTACTATCCTATAATATACTTCTCTCAAATCTATGCCAACTCAGCATTTATTAACTGAGATACATCAAATCACGGTATTCTTTCTTGTGGAGTTTCTGTACCTTCTTCCCTGTTCCACTAAAGAAGATTTAATTCTAAACACAAGGGGAAGAAAAGGAAAAATGAGGGCAGATATAACCTAGTCAAAAAACGTGGATTTATGGAGTTTAATCTTGAAAATATTTTTTTAAAATATCAAGCATGAGAATTAAAGCTCCCACCAGGCAGCTATAATTTTGGCAGGTAATCAGAGCACACTGTGATAACAGTAGCAAGGGGAGCATCTTCACAGAACACCAGACCCTCTGTGTGACTGGCCAGGGGGTGAGAAAGACACACACTAACTTTGCAGCTAGAATAGGGTATTTTCTATTTAACAGACATTTGGAAATGAAAAAAAGAACATGAAAATACCTAAGAAGAAAAGAAGGTGGCTCCCACCCAGAGTGTCAATGAGACAGCCAGGTGGGAGGGGTTCTTGGAAAAACTCTAACTGGCCTGCGCACTGGGGTGGAGCCTGGGGAAGCTCCTGTTGTTGCAGCGGGGAGGGGCATGGCCCCTCCTCTTCCTGTGTGGAACCTGGGATTGAAGCTGAGGGCCGGAAGTGCTCTAGCAGGGGACGAGTCTGGTTTCACAGAGGGGGCCTGTTTCTCCCTTTTCTTCCTTTTCACCCAATAAAACCCTGTCTTACTCACCCCTCAAACTGTCTGTGGGCCTAAATTTTTGTGGCCATGGGACACATCTTTAGCTGAGCTAAAGAAAAGTCCTGCAACATAAACATGACCCCATCGAAAGCAAAAGTCAATGAGACAAAGGAAGTTGGCCCCAAACAGTGATCTAACCATAGTCACAAAATGTCAGGCAAACCAAGTAAAAGAGAATGAAAACACAATGCAGTGGAATGCTTTTGACATTTTTCAAATTAATTATTTCATTTGTTTAGATATGTTTTTCAAACAATCCATTTTATTTTTAGGGATGTAAGAAAAAATAGCTTCAAAATAATATTTATTTTTAATTTCTTATTTGATTGCAAGCAATAAGCATACTTCTGCTCTGAAGGCTTGTATATTTCACAGCTAGCCCGGCTCAAACCACACTGTTCTAAAAACACAAGCAAAAAAAAAAAAAAAAAAAAAAAATTCTTTGCATCTTACATTTGGCAAAAAAATGCAAAGTTTGCCTGCAAGGCCATATTTATTTATAATAGAACATAGATCACAGACCTCTGCCACTCTACTCCCTATCCGCTGAAGGCAGACACTACATATAGGAATGGTGAAGAATCCTGAAATTAAGGGTGGTGGTACACCCAAAGGACACCAGTGGATTTCATGTAAGCAGTAACAATTATAAGTATTCACTGAACCTAGAGAGCCCTATTTTCTTGTTTTATGATTAACTGGCTTGATCTTCCTTGAATGGCATTTACCCAGCTTTTTAAGCATGGTGTCCAATACAATGGTTACTCTCTCTTACTCTGTTTTAATCAGTTGTTCTCTTACTGATGAGCTCTTTGTAGCCTAGTGCTAAATTATTCCCGACTTTAGGTTTTGGCTTCTCTTTTTCCTCTGCTCGATGCCTTTCTCAGACAAAAGAGGAAGCTCAAAGTTCTGAAGAAGAAAGGCAAGTGGAAACATGGCAATGAAGAAAAATACTAAACTAGGAGCCAGAAACCCTAGATTCTTTCTCGGCTCTGCTTTGGCATTGACTCGGTTACATTACATCCAGGATGCATTTACATCACTGAAGGGGTAAAGGCTCTATGCTTTTAAAAAGAACTACAAAAACCGTGAAATTATTATCACAAAAATCAGACTTCTAAACTGGCAACCCTTGTACCCTACCTTTTGCATTTGGCCAAAAAATATGCTAATTTTTTTACCAACAGATTTCAGGTAAAAATGTAGATTTACAGATCCCTTTGAAAACTCATCAAATCTTCTGAAATAAGTCTATGTGTGTGCTTGTCAAGAATTGCTGGTTGTCCAGAGCTTGGGCTCTCCAATTTCCTGTATCTGCGCCATTCATAATGATTCATATACACTTAGCTCAGCTCACTTGCCACTTTTAGGCTACCTACCTAGAAGGTGAATTAAAGCATTTGAATTTACTACGTCTCATCTAGAGGAGGCAAAGGTAGGTTAACAAGTGATTCCAAGGTAACAAAGAGCACAGACATGCCATAGACGCACATCAGATGTCAAAGGCTTGAGCATGTAGGCACATTTACAAACAGATCACAGCTTCCCATTAGTTAAGCAGGCTCCCCCTTAACTGCTGGCTATGCAATAGATAAATAAATGGCAAGAATACTTGTGATATATATTTAGACTGCACATTAGACTTTAAAATCTGTGCCTAACTGAATGCATTAGCCCGTGTTTTCTGTTTATGTCTCCTCAATGCCATGGAAACACAGGGTGGCATCCTAATGCACCTCTCCTGGCAATAAATAAACGAAGTCTTTGTCTATTCACGTTTCAATTTCTTTTTTTAATGTAATTTACAATTTCAAAAAAGAAAACAGCTCGGTGGTATTTTGTTGCTTTTTTTCTCCTTCCCCCTTCCAGTTTCCTGTCTCACAATGTACATCTGCAAGCAACGCAAAATGCACCTTCTAGCGGTTACGGAAACCCTAACTAGCATTGTCAGCACTGAGAGAGCAGGATTCTCCCAACTGCACTCATCTTTCCCATTTATAAAATGCCATAATTAAACTCTATAATGAGGTTCTCTAAGCATTTCAGTCTAACCCAAAGAGCACTTAATATAGTTGTTTAAGATTGTAAGCCGATATAAAACAGACATTAAAATCTGGTGGCTTTCAATCTCCTCCCCTGTCTAAAAGGCGATATCCAGTTCATTTCTATAGAGATAGCAACAGTAGTCATAGTCCTTAAATGGCTCCACGATGGCAGCGACACGTTCTCGCCTCCCTGTCTCCACAGCGTGTGAGGCAGACAAGTCACTCACCGCCACCGTCATCACCCTAATGTGCAGGGCCAAGGTGAAACTCGAAGCTCGAAGTGCTGGGAGCACAGTGTCTCCTACGGCCACTCTCTGCTGTCTGGCACCTGCTGTTCCCTGCCAGGCAGTAACCCAAGAATTCGAAAGGCAGATTAGTATCTGCATGAAGAATTGGGAAGATTTGAGTAAGTGGCTCAAATCTGCAGAGTCCCCTGAACCCAAGTGCAGGGACCTGAGTCACAGGAGGAAGGAAAGGTGGGTATATCAGGCGCTGCTTCTCCAGCAACCATCAGGATGAGTTCCTGCAGGGACCTTTGCTACGGACTGGGGAGCCTTGCATCACAAAGCCTGGCAGGATTCACTGCCTTCGGTCTCTCAGGCTGCATCCCAACCACAGACGGCGTGCAGTAACCCTCATGACCAGGAGCAATGTCTGTTTTCATTAGTCATAAAAAGCAGTCTGTGGACCAGATTTCAAAGCACCCACAAAATAGATCTGTCATAGCATCCACCCAAGGAGAGGAATTTTTTATCTAGAACTTTCAAATGCTGGACCTTTACTCAGAAAGCAAAGTGTCCAGAGAAATGCCTTCCTAGATGATAATCAAATGTTATGGCCTTTGATTTCCTAAACTGGGAATATAATAACCTGTCCATCTGAATTATGTTTTCATATCTTTCACAAAATAATAATAACAACAGTATTACCATATAACATTATTAGGTACTTACCTTGTGCTTCTGAGATAGTTATTATTACTCCCTTGTCACAGACGAAGCAAAGTTTAAAGAGGTAAATAACATGTCCAAGGTCAGAACACTAATAAATAGCTGAGCTGGGCTGAAAACCAGGTCATCTGACTGCAAAGCCTATATTTCTTCCTCTCACATTTTCTGAGTACCTACTGTGACCTCTGCACAGTGCTAGAATATTTTCTCCATATAGTATCAACTTTTTATTTATTTTATTGTATTTTTCTCTTAGGGACAAGATCTGGCCCTGTTGCCCATGCTGGAGTGCAGTGGTGTAATCATAGCTCACTGCCACCTTGAACTCCTGGGCTGAAGCGATCCTCCCATCTCAGCCTCCCCAGCAGCTGGGATTAGAGGCGCTTGCCACCTCACCCAGCTAAATTTTTTTTTCTTACTTTGTGTAGGTTACTTTTATAGACAGGGTTCTCACTTTGGGTATCAACTTTAATTTCTGTGATTCATTTCATCCCAAAATGAAACTGTTAAAATTGTTTTCTTCTATCTTAAGTGCCAGGTAACAGTGACCAGTTTTATTTATTAGTACTTCTTCCATTTGAGGACAAGTATTTGTTGTCGTTTTGTACATTTTGTTCATAATGTTTTCATCCTCTTCTTTCCTCTCTCTTACGTCCTATGCTTTTGCTTTGCATCATGTTTATCTTAGAAGCTACTCAAAATTTTTTACAAATAGGCAAAGTATAAATACAAGCATTCCTGCTTTATTGTCATAAATGGATTCTGGAAAAAGCTCACATCAACATAATTATGCCCTAAAAATAATAGAATGTATGGGGAAAAGAGAGCAGATGAACTCAAAATCTACAGAGCATTGTAACAAGTACCCTATCCCAAATAATAGCAATATTAGAATTACAGCCCAATTAACTCCCCACAGGCATGTGCACTTAGAATCTCATTCATTCTTTGCATACTTCTATTCTGGGCTCTGTTTTCTCATGCTGGCCCTTGATAACACTCCTATAATAGAGACCAGTTTCATAAAAATCCAAAATATGGTCCAGGGCAATTATCTTCATCCATCTTTTTTCAGAAGCGTGAAGGGTACTGATGTGGGTGGAATTGCTTTCCTAGCTTTTTCATCTGTACTGGCAGCCTCTCCAGAGAGCAAAGTGTGGTGGTTCTAGAGGACATCAACCCAGCCACATTTGCACTAAAGGAAGGGTGTCTATATTTTGAGTTTCTTATCTTCTTCACATGTTCCTAAGCTTTTCCCTTTATTGTGAAAAAAAAAAAAACCCTGCTCCTAACTTCAAAATATTAACATGCTACCAAATATCCTATATGAACTTCCTAGAATTTCAAGTTATTCTGATATCAGGGACAGATGCAGGTTTTTTGGGACTTGACGTTTCTACCAATCTTCAAAGTCCTTCTTTAAGAAACAGAATGTAAAATAACAAATATCAAATTTGGTTTAACAGTGACCATTTAGAATTTAGAATAGTGGGAAAATTACAATAATTCACAACTTTCAAAATGCTGATAATTGTCAAAAACCTCACAAGATCCAGAAAAATTATAAATTTTCATTAACTAACTGACCTGGTCCACATCTATAATACTTTGCTAACTATGTTTTTGTTTGTATCCTCTTTGTCTCTGTATGACAACAAAACAATATTTTCTATAGAGGAAATAAAATTGAATTTCTCTTCAAGCAAGGTCAACAAAAATTTATGGGGTTTTTTTGTTATTAATAGTTTAGAAAAATTTCTTTTGACTGCACCATTTGTTACCGTAATATCACGTGCATGTTTAGAATTATTGGGGAAAATATCAAGTTTCTCTCATATGTAAACTGTAAGATTGCGAGATTGTTGGACCTGTTAATTTTCCCTGTGCAGTGACTGGTCTTAAATGTATTTGGGATTTTCAACACTCATTAACAAGTTAGTAATGTCCTTGCTTTAGTGGCATGAGTTATGTTATCTTTGCAAATGACCATCCTTTGTATCAAATCATCAGGGGATCTTAATATTTCTCCAACGTGTTCATATGGTTCTCTGTTTTCACTAACCGAATTATCAAACAACCCAAGAGTCTAGTCATTTATTATATCAAAAATGTATCTCTTGCTCTCAATGATTCCCTGCTGTTGGTATATTCTGAATACGATCTACCAGCTCCCAGTCCTTGCTGGTTGCTCATTATAAAAGTACCGACTCCAAGTTTTAGTTATTGCCTACTTAAAAGAGAAGTTTGACAGGATGGGCCAGGAAGGGGGTGTTTAATCCATGGAAGTGAATGTACCTAATTTTAGTAAATTTTACAAAAATACATCATCATGTAAACATAATGTTTTATTAGCTTTATGGTAAATCTGCCTCTGCTAACACCATTTCTCTATTTACATTCTCATGAGAACTAAGTGGCATTAAAGAAATCAAAGGTGTAGAACAGACCACAGGAAATAAATGAATTAACAAAAATAATCAATAAAAGGCATATTGCCACAGTTGTGCCCTTTGCTAATACTGAAATTATAGATTCAAAAATAAAACCAACTGCTATACTATTTAGCTCATTAACAAGAACAATAAAAATACATTGGTAATTTTGATTAAGCAGGCTGATACATCTAGTTTGGCAATTAAAAAAATTGGATTAACACTTTCACTAAATCACCAAAACTCTTGCTGGTGTTGTTTAAAACTACCTGTTGGTAATAAAGTCAGATGCATTTTGGGATAGCTCTCTTGATCTTCCCTTGCCTGACTTTGCTTCTTTATTCATTTTTTGAAACTAATAACCTATGGGAACTTGTTAAAATGTTAAAACAATTTGGAAGAGGCTAAAAAGTCAAGAAAGATCTTGTATTTAAGCATTGACTATTTTATCAGAAGAGACTAACCAGTATAGTGATCTAAGGAAAAGAAACTTACAAATAGCAAGCTTTAAATGGGGATGGTTGCCCAAGAAACTCTGCAAATTGAGATTCCATTCTGAGAGGAAAGCTCTACTATGAGATTATGAAGTACAGGATAGCCCCACAAATTCAGGAGGACCTTGGGTATCTCTGGACAAGATGGAAATAGAATCTGCTTATTCTACCTGTTAAGAGAATCATTAAATGAAAACAGCTGTTCTACTTCTGTTTTCTCAGCCATCTTTTATTATTCCATGTATGTTTCTGCCTATAATAAAATAAACACAACAAAGGCAATGAAACCTGGCAACACAAGATTTTTATAGTTTAAATTTGTTTCTTAAAGCATGCTCCCAAACCAGCAACATAGGCAACACCTGGGAGCTTGTGAGAAATGCAGAGTTTCAGGCCCCACCTTAAACCTGCCAGATGATATGCACAGGTACACAGGTGATGCAGATCCACATTACAGCTGGGAAGGCACTGGGTTTTTATTTTCAATACTGATGGTCGATATAACTTCCAAGTCAATTAAATGATAATTTGTTTTCTTTTTTTTTTTTTTTTTTTTTCCCCCCAGACAGACTTGCTCTGTTGCCCAGGCTGGAGTGCAGCAGCATGATCACAGCTCACTGTATCCTCTGCCTCCCGGGTTCAAGTGATTCTCCTGCCTCAGCCTCCTGAATGGCTGGGATTACAGGCACCTGTCACCATGCCTGGTTAGTTTTTGTATTTTTAGTAGGGACGGGGTTTCACCATGTTGGCCAGGCTGGTCTCGAACTCTTGACCTCAGGTGATATGCCCGCCTGCCCCTCTCAAAATGCTGGGATTACAGGCATGAGCCACCATGCCCAGCCCTTTCATTTTTAATAGACTTTATTTATGTGTTTTTATCAGATAATGAAAAGAAAATGTGCCATTGTAAAAACAACAAAAACAGACACTACAAAATGTTTCCAAATAACAAAGTAAAAATTATCTAGAAAATAGTCACCAGAAATAAATGCAGTTAGCAACTTGATATAGATCTCTCCAGCCTCTTTCTGTACATATTATATATTAAAAATAAAGCTATATTGCTGTTTACAACCTGCTTTTTATGCTTAGCAATAATATAAGAACTTTCTTCCATGTTAATACATGTTTCTGATTCATCCTTTTAATTTTCACAGAATATAACAATTCTGTGTGTTCTATTGTATGGTGAAACATAATTGATTTAAGCAGTCTCATCTTCTTGGACAAAGAACATTATTTTATTTTTTTTTAAATATTCCTAAAAATGGAGTTTCAGGGTCAGAGGGTGGACACATTTAAATTTATATATACTTTGCAAGATGGCCTTGCAGAAAGTGTAAGTACTATAAATCTTCTAAATTCTTGCCAATCAGATAAGTGGACAATTGTACCTTATTATTGTCAAATGTCTTTAAATCATATGCTAAATTTAGGTGTTTGTTGATATGTGTATTTTTGATGTCACTAATATTAATCAAAAATATAAATGTTTTCTATTTTCAAGCTAAATAATCCACTCTATGCAGAAAACCAGTAACCTAAAAGATAAAACCACAAGATGTGAATCATCTAGATTCTCTGAAATGGAAAGCTTTATAATTTAGGCTATGCTATCCCTCTCTCTCAGTTCTTTCTTGCTTGCTTGCTATATAAATCTCTTTAGTTTTCTTGGTGAGTTTCCTTGCCAGCTTCTTACATGTGATTCTACCCCCGGGGATACACATTTGGCTTTTATATTCTCCCTCTGTACTGTACCCACTCCTGGGTCATCAAACTACCCACCTCTCTGCCTAGCCCCAATCTTGGCCGGTCCTCCTTGCCTACACATGGCTGTTTCCCTTAGCTTACAATAATCTTCTTTATCCAAAGGCCTTTGAAGACTCAGATCCAATATTACATCCTCTGTGAAGCCTCACCTGACTCTGTGGCACTGCTGAGGCTCTCTCCTCAGGCCCCACCATACATGGCTGAGTCTTCGTGGCTGCTCCATCACAGTGGATGAATATGTGTGAGTGTCTATGAATGTGCAATCGGTTAGCCTTGTGCCCTCTTCTTACAGGCAAAGTTCATTCTCCCATATCTGTTTTCTTGAGTAACAACACCAAACCTGACATAAAGTAAGTGATTCAGTACTGTTTTTATAAATGAATTCATAAATGAAACTACGAATGATTTACTAGTCCCCTATATCACAAATTAGGAAAAACTAAAATCAAACACAGTAAAAACAAAAGAGAGAAAAACTTTTTGGATGAAACACTTTAGAGGACTGTATTATTTACTAACTTAATACAGTTCCTTAATTAAAGTGCTTAATTTCCAATAAACAACATAAATGAAGAACATGTTTTCAGAGAGAAGAGGAAAAACACAATTTTCTGATTATAGTACACTGTGGCTAATGTCAAAGGAAAAAAGCATTTCTCTTTCCTTGTTTTCTACCCATGTCTTGAAAACACCAACCATTATTTAAAATTCTCTTCCCATCACTCAAAGAAACAGAGACAGTTGTTCATTCGAGTTAGGTGTTTGCTTATCTGACCAGCAGGGTCAGGATAATAAATCACTCAACCCCTAGGGAGCAATAAAATGTTTAATGGATTTGTGCAGTTACCAGGGGAAAAAAATTATAAAATCTTTCAGGATTCAATTCATTTTCAAATACTGCACAGTACTTAAGAAAACACAGCATGATGATTGTGTATAGGTGATGCAGATGAAAGGGAAGAAAATCAGAGAAATGACACTTCCATGGAGAAAAAAATACTGTCCATTTTTCAAACATCCTGTGAAAAGAACCCTTTCCCCATTCCTCTAAACAAGTCTTAAAAACACTCCCTCAACCCAAACACCATTCCCAGTGTCCTCTGGCAGCATCTTTTCCACTGCTGGTAGTGAAGGCTGTGTTGCCTCTGCAGCCAACAGTTATCTGGGCTATCCCTTCCAAGGTCTCCTTCAGTGTAGAAGCCATAGGCAGCAGGGCCAAATGTCCACTGCTCTGCTATCGCACACAGGGCGGAAGGACAGTGAACTTGAAAATGGAGCACGCTGGGGGATTCGGGACAAGGACACGCAAACACATTTCTGACAAGGTTTTAAGTCTGCATCTCACAATTCTAAACTCACGATGCCCAGGGAATGCACTAGATGTTGCTTCAAAGAGTGTTTCTAAATGCAGGGAGTGTTTCTTTTGCATTCTGCATTATAAAATAAAGCCCAAAGGAAAAGAATTAAGGTGAAGCTGTTGAATAATTACAGTTTCTTATCTGAGAGGAAGAACTATTTTACTGACTATTCATCACACAGAACTTACATTGTAATATTTCTTAGGTGTCAGAATGTAAGTTGTCCATGGAACTTACAAAACCAACCCATAGAAGCTTTCATCCCAAATGAGTGTAAAATATTTTTCCTTTCCCTATTCCACATTTGCTCTGTGGTTTTCAGAAAAATATGTGACATTTCTGTCTCTCAGGTAGTTTGTCAGGCTATCCTTGCTTTTGTATCTGCTTCACCCTAAGAAATGGGGAGAGTATCTGATCCCAAAATAATCTAATTTGTAAAGGAGGTTATATGCAAGATACACGTTTTATATATTATAGCTAGGAAACATATGTGAAGCTCTTAGAATTGTGAATTGTGTCTGGCACATCTTAGTTATTTAACAAGTGTTATTTACAGCCCCCTTCTCCACTAGAGAAAATTAATTATACATTTTTGGTGTGTGTTCACTGAACACAAAATAAGAATTAAATTGATTTATTTTTCTATAATCATGGTATCATTCTTCATTTTTGCCTTTTTGTAATGTATTTTCTGTGCACATATCCCTACGAAGTACTCAACATTATAGAAATAAGGTATTGATTACATGTTCGTGAATCCGGAGATCAGCAACCTGATACAGACCAGATTTTGAAATGATGTTAGAAACGCTGTCACCTCTGAGCGAGAACTTCCGACGGAAGTCTCAGAATGACCATACTTGGTAAGGGCTTGGGTGTAGATATGCTGCAGTTTTGCCTCAGCTGGTCTGAAATCCAAGCATGTAACAACATTTCTGCTTCTTTTACAAGATTTCCTGGAGTTTGCACTCCCTTCATGATCTTGGCAGAGATGTTGCTGCTAAAATAACATATAGAGTCCTCACCAAAACGGTGTGCTGCTGAAATGCCAGAAAACTGCTAGTGTGGGCAAAACCTGCGAGTGACAGTCCCCACCTCCTACCCGGCCAGCCTCATCTTCTCACAGGTCCCTAAAGTTTTCTTGGAAGGAGTGTTTTTCTTTTCCCTCTAAAATAAAAATAGAATTTCCAGTTCTAGAATTCGCTGATTCTTTCTCACCTCCTATCTCTTAGTAAGCTCTATAAATGACCTGGTTCAAAAATGAACTAAAAATCCTTACTGAATGTCTTATACAAATTAAAAACCCTGAATACAACCCGCATGTCTTCAGTGCTAAAATAAAGTGCCCCCGTTTCTAATGTTAACCAAGTCATGGTATTCTTTAAAATCCACAACCAAAAGATTATCCTGCTTATTTGACAAACATCAACTTCTTGTTAAAAATAGAAAGCTGGTCTTCTTTAACTATAATCAGTCAGCATTTAAATACCCAACTCACACTTAGCAAATTCAAGATTTAACAGGGCCATATTCTTTGAAAAGACATTGAATTCATTTTTTCACCAATAGATATGTATTAAGTGCTTTCTATATGCCAGGTGCTGTTTCTAATGCTAGAGATATGGCCATGGAAATGACAATCCCTGTTTCAGAAAGTGTCCATTCTAGTGAGAGCAGTTGATAAATGCATGTATATGTAACATGCTAGATAGTGCGTGCTAAGATCAGGAATAAAGTGGAGGAAGTGCACAGAAAGTGATGGAGTAGTAGTTACTATTCTACATGGGGTCAGGGAAGCCTCCATAATAAGACTGATGTGTGAGCAGCAGATACCTGGGAAGAGGGCATCCAAAGGCGGGATCTTGCAGTGGAAACTTTGTGTACTCATGGAAAGCAAGGAGGAGCCAGATGGCTCATAGAAAGCATGTAGTCCAGTCTAGATGTGTAGGATCAGTTAGGTCGCATCGGCAACTTTGGTTGAATTTCTGAGTGAGCTGGGAAGCCAATACTGAGTTTGAAGAAGAGCGAAATGATGTGACTTAAATTTTAAAAGATCATCCTGGTTGTTGTACAGTGAAGAGATCCCAGAGAAATAAGGGCAGAATAAACAAGAGCCACTAATAGGAGCTTCTTAAGGAAGTGTTAATAGCAATGGAGGGGATGAGAAGTGGTCAGATTCAGAATGTGTTTCGATTTATTTCCCATCCCACTAGATGTGAAATGTGGGGGGGGGGGGAAAGTGAGAAATCAAGGATGAGTCCAAGGATCTTGGTCTGAGCAAGTGATAGAAGAGAGTTGCCACTTACCAAGCAGTGAAGTAGTTTGGGGTTGGGGGAGGAGAATCAAGAGTACAGGGTTGAATGTGTTACATTTTAGTTGCCTATTGGAGATCAAAGTTGGCATGTCAAATAGGCAGTTGCATACATGAGAATTCCACTTAGAAGAGGTGTCCAGGCTGGAATAGTAAATCAAATACCATCTGTAACTATAGCATGTATTATAACCCAACTGTGATGGTCACTTACTACTGCAATAGTAAATCAAATACCATCCGTAACTAGAGCATGTTTTATAACCTAACCGTGCTGGTCACCTACTGCTGCAATAATGCTGCATAACAAGCCATGCCAAAACTAGGTGGTCTATAACAACAGGCAGTTCTTTTTGTGGCTTATCATTCTGTGGGCTGGCTTTGAGGACTACTTCAGACTGCAGTGTGGCAGACTTGGCTGTAAGCCTTGGGTCAGGTTTAGTTCTGCTCCCCGTGTCATATTTTGGGACCCACCCTCAGGGGGCAGCAGACAGCTGAAGCATGCCCTTCTACAGTGATCACACAAAATGCGGACAGACAGAAGAAATACACAGTGCCTCTGAGGCTTTGTTGCAGAGCCTGGAACACTGGCATGCCTGCCCATATTCTACTGGCCAGTGCAAGTCATTTGGTGAGGCCCGACAACAATGAGGTAGGGTAACACTTGACATGTAGTGGTAGCAGGTGCAAACTCACATGGCAAAGGGCGGGTGTATCCTCTGAATACAGGGAAGGCCTGAAGAATCAGAACATTATGATCGACCTTTCCACACACACTGTAGTCTTAGTTACAGCTACACTGCACAATAAAAGACTTTTTTTCAGATTCTCTAAACTTTGACCCAATGAGTTTCTTTTCTTCAAATGTCTATTTTTGAAAGCCATTTTACAAATGTGTTTGAGGTAATTATGCTTGGATTTATTTTGTGAACAGGAAAAACAGCTTGGTATTTTCTAACATGATGTGCATCGTACTTTAAATGTCATTTCTTTAAAAAACTGTCTTGAGGCCGGGTACGGTGGCTCATGCCTGTAATCCCAGCACTTTGGGAGGTTGAGGTGGGTGGATCATGAGGTCAGAAGATTGAGACCATCCTGGCTAATGTGGTGAAATCCCATCTCTATTAAAAATACAAAAAATTAGCCAGGCATGGTGATGGCCACCTGTAGTCCCAGCTACTCGGGAGGCTGAGGCAGGAGAATGGTGTGAACCCCGGAGGCAGAGATTGCAGTGAGTCGAGATAGCACCACTGCACTCCAGTCTGGGTGACAGAGCGAGATGCTGTCTCAAAAAAAAAAAAAGCTGTCTGGATCAGTGTTTCTCAGACTCTGTGGAGAAGCACTATTTTTTATTTCAATAACACATACACCTATAATTTTGTAAAATACAATAAAATTAATTGCTAAGACTGAAATTTTGTTGAAAATAAACAAGATACACAAAATTAAAGCCCATGTTTTCAGGAAAGTACTTTGTGACATTGCTATCAAAGTTTCTCAACACTTATTCTCAATTTATTCTGTACTTATCTAGCCAATGGTAGTTTACGGAACGGCACCGGACCCTGGACCCCACTTTGAGCAGCACTGTCCTAGGTGTTTCTGCCATAACCATACCCCTCTATCCCACCCCTTAGTATCACTGAATAATAGTCTGAACACAAAACTAACTTGCTAAGGATTTAAACTGAGTTTGACTTATAGCCAAGTTTACTCAACTATTCAATTTGCCGGGCTTTTTTAGTCCCCAGGATTTCATGGCTCCATTATTAAACAAAATGAAAGAAAAGTCAGTGTTAAATAGCCATATCCTGTTTATGATTTTACTGTTTTTCTTCTTATGGCAATGCCTTTTAAGATTTTCGTCCATGCTCTACACACACAAATTACTAAAATCTCCTGGCCACATCCTGAGGCTACCTTAATTGACTGTTGTCAAGCTGTGCTTTTTAAATGCTCCAGCATTTGATCTTTTTAAAATGCTCCGAGACTTAACTGATGTCAAACTGGCTGGTCTAATTTCCTGCTATGTCTTTAGATCCTTCTTTAAAAATAATTGGGTGTTGAATTAAGGCTTTTTCTTTCGATTCTCAAGGGATTAGTACTAAATTTAGTTAAGTTCTGACCAAAAAAAAAATTATTTTGTCCTAGTAAGGTTCTAAACTTGGACTTGCTGTCTCTTATGTCACAAGCTACTCTGGAGTCCAGAACAAATTAAGCCATGTTTACTTAGCCCCAGTGAAGGGACACTTTTTAGGCCTAGATGTATTTGGATGACCCAGATACTGAATTTGTGAATGGGATGTAAAAAACATTGTCTCAATAAAAGAGCAGCATCCAGAAGTCCTTTAGGTGGTAAAAGAGGAAGATCAAAGAGTGGCGAGATCAATACCGATGCTGAAACAATGGCCTCTTTGCAGAAACATTCCCAGCAAAACATGCACCATGCCTGACCAAGGCTCACAACCAGGAACCAAACCTTCTCAACCCTCCATAGTGAAGAGAGGGTCCTTAGAAGTATTCAAGGCTTATGGCAAATCTCTCAATTGCTCCTAAGCTTTTTTCTTTTACTATGATAGTTGCTGATTTGAAGCAAAAATATATATAGAGAGAGAGAGAGAGGATCATTATTCTCTCTTTAAAATTCTTCCTAAAAGGTAATGAACAGCTTACGATCAAATTCTTCAGAGCAAGAAATGTTTGTTTTGGGCTATATCTATGTAATGCCAACAAATCAACTGATTGAGTCAAAGCTATTGAAGAAAAAATAAAATCAGTCTCAGGTTGAGCTGAAATGTCCAGGCAATTCAGACAAAAGAGTTGATCCTGTAGACAACTGAGACTATTTTCATGACATGGTGTTCTCATTTATTATATCTTATTCTTGCGGCCTCATTGAGCACAACATCTCATTCACATTTTCTCTCTCAAAGAAGTTTGCATTAATAGGATCTAAGGTAATTAGCCATTATTAAAAGAAATTTGTATTTTCAAAAGATATTTAAAAGATTTAACAAAAAAGTGCATTTGTAGGTGAAATTCACAGTAAGAAAATATTTAGATGTTTTGTAGAATCAAAATGTTAAGTAGTTTCATTTGGTTCCCAGGTTTTCTTAGAATGACACAATTTCCAGTTGCATGCTCCTCACCTCACCTCAGCTTAGTCATGTTTGCCACAGATGACCCTAGGGAAGTCCATCTCCCCTTCTCATCTGCCTTAGCTCACATTTTCTAGCTCTGCTTGAGGAAGAAGTACCAAGCCATGTGGCCTCCTATACCCTTAGACGAAGCAGGAAACTTTGGTTTATACTCTGCTTGATGAAGCTTCATGTTAGATGCCATAGAGAAACTCAGAAGAATGGCTATAGCATATTTTGAGGTATACTTTTACATCCAGCATAAAATATTATGTAAAAAAGCGCAGCCCACACTTAAAATATAAAATCAGAATAATCCAAATTTATTGTAATGGCACTGTATACATATATTTACACAAATGGAGATGTCTATTAATAGAATATATTCGTGAAAGCAAGTCTAGATCTCAAGAAGAGATCCTAATAAATCTAAGAATGTTATTGCATTAGTCTGTTCAGGCTACCATTACAAAATGTTACAGACTCAATGGCTCAAACAACAGAAATTTATTTATCTCAGTTCTGTAGGCTGGGAGTCCAAGATCAAAATGTTGTGAGGATGCGTTTCTTCTGTGACCTCTTTGCCTGGCTTGTAGATGTCCACACTTTCACTGTGGCCTTACATGGTGGAGAAAGGACTCTAGTGTCTCCTCTTCTGGGCTCCAGTCCTAGCAGCTTAGGGCTCTACTCTCATGACCTTATTTAACCTTAGTTACCTCCCCAGAGGCCCTGTCTCCAAATAGTCACATTGAAGGTTAGGGCTTCAACATATAAATTTGCGGGGGTATAATTCAGTCCATTACATTAATGGGTCATAAAATAAGCATATCCAAACAATGGGAGTCTTTCTTTAATAAATGATATGAAGAAAACTGTGCTTTACTCCATAATTAATTCTAAGCAGATTAAAATTAAATCACAAGAAACAAGGAAAACTATCACAACTAGGAGGATTAAAAATAAAAGGAGTAATTATAAAAGATCAAAACGGGTAACATTAAGAAAATTAAAACACATTTATAGAATAAAATACAACATTTAAATAAAAAGGAAAACAGCAGGTTGGTAGAAAATGACACAAATAGGAAAAGAATAGCAAGAACATAAAAATGTATTTTTATATATTGTCATATATAAAATAGATCATACATTTTATATAAAATATATTTATATGTTATATTAGGATATATATAAAATATATTTTATGTCATATAACCTATATAACATAGAACAATCTATTTTATATAATCAAGTATTATATATTTTACATAATATATTGAATCTATAAAATGTTTAAGAACACTAGGATTTTATTAAAGACATGCATAAAAGGGAAATACAAATGTAAACAAATATCACAAAAGGTTATTCTATTTATCAAAAAATAAAATTGCAGCAATAATGAGTAACTTTTTTTTTTTTTTTTTTGAGAGACAGAGTCTCGCTCTGTTACCCGGGCTGGAGTGCAATGGCACGGTCTCAGCTCACTGCAACCTCCTCGTCCCAGGTTCAAGTGATTCTCCCACCTCAGCCTCCCGAGTAGCTGGGACTACAGGCACATGCCACCACACTCGGCTAATTTTTGTATTTTTAGTAGAGATGGGGTTTCACGATGTTGACCAGGCTGGTCTCGAACTCCTGACCTCGTATTCTGCCTACCTCAGCCTCCCAAAGTGCTGGGATTACAGCCATGAGCCACTGCACCCGGCCATGAGTAATGTTCTACACCTACTAAACAAGCAATTTTTAACAAACATAATGCTGGGCTCATGTAGGAAACATATATTCTAAAACATTGTTAGACACTATGCAAATTATAAAAGAATTTTATGAAAGTGTTTGAAAAATACATATCAAAACTTTGGAATATTTTACATCAGTTGAACTCAATAACCCATAGCTGAGAATCTCCTGCTATTAAAAACATCAAAAACATTGTATAGTGATGTTCCTCACCTTTGAAGCAGATACTGTTGGCTACCTACCTAGCCTCCCATGATGGATAATTTCATTGGTCAACTTGACTGACCCACAATATGCCTAGATATTTGGTCTAATATTTTGGGTGTTTCTGTGAAGACATTTTGGATGAAATTAACATCTAAATTGGCTTAAATGATGGTAAAAAGATGCTTTCTCTTAACTTCGGATACAAACATCCCAACTTCTATTATTTATTTACTTTTTCACTTATTTATAAAGGCCAAAAATTTATAATAACCTAAACCAGATGGGACTAGTAAAGCAAACTATCATCTATCAACTCAGTGGGAGATTATCTAGGCATTATAAAAGCTCAATACTAAAACCATGCAACACCATGGCAAAAAAGTCTCTCGGGTAAAGGATGTTTATAAAATAATGCTAAATCTTGCTCAATAAAATTTAAATAGAAGAAAGTTATAAATGCACATGCAAGTATAATGTTAAGTGTGAAAAGAATTACATAGTGTTATTAACTGTATAATACAGTTTAAATACATTTTTTAAAATACGCAACTATATCAAATAGAGACTTCTGTGCCATTAAAGCACAATAATATGATTCAGACACACACCAAATGCATATTAGGTGTTGCCTTTGTGTAGAGCGTGAAAGAATTGGATCAGGGTAAGAGACATAGAAAAATGTGTCTACTGTTTATTTCTTTAAAAGTGAACAAGTTTTTATTGATACATAATATTTGTACATCTTTATGAGGTATATGTGATTTTTGTTACATGCTTGGAACGTGAAATGATCAAGTCAGGGTAGTTAGGACATCTGTCACCTTGGGTATTTATCACTTCTAGGTTTGGGAACATTTCAACCTTTTTTCTAGCTATTTTGAATCATACAATACATCGTTGTTAACTGTAGTCACCCTATTCTGTTATCAAACATTAGAACTTATCCTTCTATCTAAGACTATGTTTGTATCTATTAACCAATCCTCTTCACTCCCACACCACATATACCCTTTCCAACCTCTGATACCTATCATTCCACTCTCTACACTTCAGGGAGGTAAACTTTTTTAGCTTCCACATGAGTGAGAATATGCAAACTTTCTCTTCTGTGTCTACCTTATTTAACTTAATGACCTCCAGTTCTATCTATGTTGCCGAAAATGACATAACTTTATTTTTTTATGGCCAAATAATATTCCATTGTATATATACCACATTTTCTTCATCTGTTCCTCCACTGAGGGACACAGGTTGATTCTGTATCTTTCCTAGTGTGAATAGTGCTGCAATAAACATGGGGTGCAGGTATCCCTTTAACATAGTGACTTCTTTTCCTTTAGACAAATACCCAGTAGTAGATTTCTGGATCATATGGTTGTTCTATTTTTAATTTTTGGCAGAGCATACATACTGTTTTTCATAGTAGCTATACTAATTTATATTACCACCAAAAATTTGTAGATCTCTTTTCTCCACATTCTCATCAGCATCTGCTATTTTTTATCTTTTTAATAATAGCCATTCTAACTAGGGTAAAGTGATATCCCATTGCGGTTTTGATTTGGATTTCCATAATGATTAGTGATTTGAGCATTTTTCATATAACTCTTGGCCATTTGGAAGTCTTCTTTTGAGAAATATCTATTCATGTCCTTTGTCCACTTTTCAACGTGATTGTTTTTATCGTTGAGTTTCTTATATATTCTGTATAATAGTCCTTCGTAAGATGAATAGTTTGTGAATATTTTCTGCCATTCATCAGGCTGTGTCTTTACCCTGTAGTTTACTTTGTGGCACAGAAGCTCTCCAGTTTAATAAAATTATATGTGTCTATTTTTGTTTTTGTGGCCTGTGCTTTTGAGGTCTTAGTCATAAAATCTTTGCCTAGACCAATGTACTGATGCATTTCCTCTACCTTTTCTTCTAATAGTTTTGTATTTTCAAATTTTACGTTTAGTCTTTAACCTGTCCTGAGTTGATTTTTGTATATGATGAGAGATGAGGGTCCAGTTCATTCTTCTGCATACAGGATATCTGCTTTTTACAGCACCATTAATTAAAGATGGTTCTCCAATGTATGTTTTTGGTGCCTTTGTTGAAAATCAATTGGCTGTAAATAAGTGGATTTATTTCTGAGTTCTCCATTCTGTTTCATGGGTGTATTTGTCTGTTTTTATACCAATACCATGCTTGTTTGGCTACTATAGTCTTATACTTTGAAGTCAGGTAGGGTGATGCCTCCACTTTGTTCTTTTTGCTCAGTATTGCTTTGGCTCTTTGGGTTTTCTAGCTCCACACAAATTTTAAGATGTTTTTTCTATTTCTGTGAATGAGTGAACAAAATTTAAGCAATATTATAAATGCTAACATTTATTTTAAGTAGTAGATATGTATGTTATTTTTATTTTGTAGTTTTTTATTACATTTTAAGTAAACTAAATATAATACATATAGATAAGCAAACATGAATAATTTTAAGAATAATCATGATGGAAAAATTAATGGTTTGATTTCTCAGCATTACATTTTAAAAATATAAGCTAAGATTTGCAAAGTATTACTCAACAAACCATAAAAGACTTGTAGTTAAAAGGCATTGCACTGATTGTTAAGTGACCTGTTTTCTAGCTTTTACTCTGCGACTAATGTGTTAACAGTAGTCATTTGGCTCTTGTTCACTGAAGAAAACAGAAAAAATTCAACCTTAAGATAAAAGGAATCCACCACAGTTACAAGGGAATCATGGAAACCCATGGGGAGGGATATAGCTGAACAAAATGGGAAAATGACCTTAAAACCCTGTAAGTTAGCCTGTGTACTCTTCTCTTGTGCATTCATGTTTTGTGTTTTGTTTGTTTGTCTGTTTGTTTTTTGAGATGGAGTTTCGCTCTTGTCAGCCAGGCTGGAGTGCGGCGGCGCGATCTCAGCTCACTGTAACCTCTGCCTCCCAGGTTCAAGCGATTCTCCTGCCTCAGCCTCCGGAGCAGCTGGGATTACAGGCACCCACCACTACATCCAGCTAATTTTTGTATTTTTAGTAGAGATGGGGGGTGGTTTCACCATGTTGGTCAGGCTGGTCTCGAACTCCTGACTTCAGGTGATCCACCCACCTCAGCCTCCCAAAGTTCTGGTATTACAGGCGTGAGCCACTGTGCCCAACCTTTTTTTCTTTCAGCCTCCAGATAGGTTTTCTTTGCTTCTTTGGTCCACATGGACTAAAAACATGTTACTTACACCTTATATGTTATATGTCTAGTTTTATAGTGATAAAGTAAGCAAGAGAAAGGGGGAAAGACTGAATTTCCTGATCTCAATATCATACTCCCAAGGAAAGAAATTCAATTAGAGCAATCTGGATCAGGTGCTCATGGATGGTCTAATATACTGTGGCAAGAAGCTTCGAATCCAACTATCCAGATGGCTGTGCTACAACTGTAAACGTGCAAAATGGGAAGGAGGTTAGGAAGGAGCAATTCCCAAAAGAAATAATGATAAACAAAAACAACCCATATCAATCTGTTAAAATATACTTTATATTTTTGAGCCTCCGTTTTCTGATCTTAAAAAAAAGTGTCAAGTCAGTGTTTACTTAATTTTTTTTAAAATGTTGATCACACTCTATCTCTAATAATCTCATTAAATATTTAGTATTTATTAAACTAATTTCAAGATGTAAATGCTACTTCCTTATTTCTTTCTTGGTGGGTCATGGGGCTTTATAAAGGCTCTCACAAGAATCACAAAAAAAGAAAAAAGAAACAGTGATTTTATTTAAATGGAATGTCCCAAACTTTTCTGATCATGGAATAATTTTTGGAGGAATATACCTGGAGATGCTTTAAGAATCATTTCACTTTACCATTTATATGAGCCCTACATCTCAGATCACAAGCTTCTGTGGGAAATACAATTTAAAAAAAAAAATAACTGTACCATAAATCATTTATGTTAATAATTGTTCCCTGTCATAAGCTTGAGGCCTCTAAAAAACAAAATTGCTCAAATAATTGCTCCCCTGAATCTGTGGAACTTGGGATAAACTTTTATTGGTATGAGAGCTCCTCATATCTTCCTATCTTTTTCTAATAGAATTGGTCTCTCATTGTTGGCAAAATTGTAAAGAACCCAGAGAGAGATTTCTATTCACAGTACCAAGAAAGAGATTTCAGAAAGGAGCTGAATACAGGAACTAAAATCAGGCAGCAGTTTCTCAGTGGGGCTAATGCATAATTTAAACTTTAGAGCACTTAATGATGTTAAGTGGAGATTCCACGGTTAAATGACAATGTCCTTTTAGTTCTTTCATTTTCAGTCAGGTTTATTTTTAAAACTTACATAGAGCATCCCTATCTCCTGCATGATGAATCAACGTAGACCTTAGCTGTGTCTTGCACGAGCGGCCAACCAATACATTTAGCCCTTTATTCCTGGAGGGGATCTACAGTTGCTACCTTTATTACAACACTTTATTGAAAATGTGTAATTTCAGTTCTCAGTTTCAAATTGTGTTTTATTAGTAAGAATTATTTGCTGTTCACTAGAAAGTGATTTGAAGCCCAAGATAATTATAGAAGCATAGAACTATAAAGCACATCCAGAGGTCACCGAGCTCACGTTCTACTCTGAAAGCAGACCGACGCCTTGGCTAAGCAAGCTATATTTCTAGCCACTTTGCCCCAGAGGAAATAATCACACATGTTCCGAATGTAGTTTAAACTCATGTTTAAAACTTTTGACCAGTTAGTATGGCTCATCACATTGGGAAGAATAAATGGAAACCCTGCAATCTAATAGGAGACTCTTTGCCATTACCTCCTCTGTTCTACCAGGCTTTCTAAGGGCTTGAGAGTTGATACTACTGATTTAGTTCTTAGAGTTTTCAGACTTTTGAGTAAAATGCTATCATCTAACATTTAATTTATTTCATGTATATATCACTTGAGCTATCTTTCTTTTCTTACAGTTATCTTCAGTTGGTAAATGATGTACCATTTTCCTGGTCACCCAAGCTTAAACTTAAATTTATATTGGATTCCTTCCTTTTCCCTCCTACCACACATTCAAACAGTAATTGTCTTATGATTTCTATCCCCAAATGTATCTCCTGTTTACTATTCTTTTCCATCTCTATTGATGCTGCCACTACCACAGTCCAGCTTCATACCGCTTCTCATTTGCTTCTCACCCATGCAAAACTTCCTAGTGGGTGATAATTCGTCAGTTACAGATTGAATTCAGCTACACGTAACACAAAACATTAGCCATATATACAGCAACTTGGAAAGCAAATAGGGAGTTATTTTTCTGTCACATCACAATAGGGATGGCAGTAGGCAGTGGGATAATGTGGTAGTTCCACAGTATAAGGAATTCAAGATACTGTTGCCTTTCTATGCTTATATCCATAAGGTCTTAAGCAGTTTAATCACTGAATGCTACTTCCACTTTTGAAGAGCATTTTTGGAAGACCCACTCTAAGATCTCAGCTTATATGACATTGGCTAAAACTAGAAACTGCCATTCCTTTCTTCAAAGGAGAAATGCAAATGTGGTCACTTTTTAAAAATTGTTTTCTGTTTCCTTTTTATGTTGTTGCATCACCATCCCCAACAAAACCAGTGTCCTGTAAAGAAGGGGAGGGGATCTACTGGGCAGGGGATCAGCAGAATCTGCCACAGCATCTTTGAGTTCAGATTTCACAGAACAACATGAATCTTACTGCGAGATTGATCTCAAAATACAACTCCAACCATGTCAAAGCTTGTCAAAACCATTCAATTCTTCAAATAGCATTGTGAATAAAGTCCAAGTTTCTCGGACTAACCAATTTAAAGAAACAATAATCAGGCCCCAAACTATTTTTTCATGATTCTTGGACACTTAATATTAAAATTAAGCTGAACCTGACAATTATGTGTCTTGGAGTTGCCTTTCTTGAGGAGTATCTTTGTGACGGTCTCTGTATTTCCTTAATTTGAATGTTGGCCTTTCTTGCTAGGTTGGGGAAGTTCTCCTGGATAATATTCTGCAGAGTGTTTTCCAACTTAGTTCCATTCTCCCCATCACTTTTAGGTATACCAATCAAATGTATATTTGGTCTTTTCACATAGTCCCATATTTCTTGGAGGCTTTGTTCGTTTCCTTTTATTCTTTTTTCTCTAAACTTCTCTTCTCACTTCATTTCATTCATTTGATCTTCAATCACTGATACCCTTTCTTCCAGTTGATCGAATCGGTTACTGAAGCTTGTGCATTCGCCACGTAGTTCTCGTGCCATGGTTCTCAGCTCCATCAGGTCATTTAAGGACTTCTCTACACTGGTTATTCGTTAGCCATTTGTCTGATCTTTTTTCAAGGTTTTTAAGCTTCTTTGCAATGAGCTCGAACTTCCTCCTTTAGCTCAGAGAAGTTTGATCATGTGAAGTCTTCTTCTCTCAACTCGTCAAAGTAACAGACCTGCATTTTGTGTACATGTACCCTTGAACTTAAAGTATAATTTTAAAAAAATGAAGCTCAACCAATTATCATGGTGGTTTTCTAAACATGGCATGTACCAATCATTGCCATCATTTCAAAACATGTGGAACATTCCCTGTGCTGCCATCTTCATTTGTTGAAATCCTCTCATTTTGGAAGGCTCAACTCAAATCTCACCTCTTCTGAGTTCCTGATCACTCCATTTCTACTTGCCTTTAATGAACCTCCAATAATAGTAACACAAAGAGCTGAGTTAAATTTCATTCATTTCTGTGTTAAACTCTTTACGTACACGACGTCATTTAATACTAACAGTATTTCCTGGAAGATAAGTTTTATTATCCCCATTTCATGGACAAGACGTTTGAAACTCAATATAAGAAACTTGCTTCCAAGGTCACACTGCTAGAAAATAATAGTAATCAAATTCAGTGCCATGCAATGGCAAAACCTGGGGTCTTCCCAATGTATGAAGACAGTTTCCTCTACTAAAGGACCAAGCTCACGGTCTGAAAGTCTGTACAATTTTTTTTCTTCCAAGGAGCATCTGGTATTGATCTTTCTAGTCCCCGTACCTATTAAAAAGCACTACCAAATAGGTTCATAAATTGAATGTCCCCTTTACAGGAAAAGGTAAATACCTCTAAATAGTTAGCAATGTGTCTTGACGGTTCTGCTTTGAAGATATTTTTCATCCTGTTTACTTTTATTTAGTCTACTTCTTTGGCTTCTCATTTTATGCATTATGAGTCTCTCATTTCAAAAAATATTTTAAATATCACTGTTTTTAAGAGGAGTAGTACCATGAAAACTTCTTTCTTCTACTTTCTATTGAGAACATTTTGAAACTTACAGAAAAGTAGAGCATACTATAATGAATCCTGTATGCTCAATGCCCACATTTAACCATTTTTGCAAAAATTTTCCAGTTTTTGCTTCATGTATTGTTTTGCTGAAATAGTATAAAGTAAATAACAGATATGATGACATTTCTTCCCTATGTACTTTAGTATGCAACTCTAAAACAAAACTCAGTAAGCATATTCTGTTCTTTAATCACGATACCATTATCAAATCTACCAAAATTGACAAGAATTTCTCAATAACAGCTAATATCCAGTCTGCATTGAATTTTAGCTTCTCAAAAATGCTGACTCGATTAAACCAGGGTTCAAACAATTACCACATTTTCCTTTTCAATTGGTCATTATGTCTCTTAAGTCTCTTGTAATCTAGAAAATTCCCCTTTTCGTCCCCCTCATTTTTCCTGTAGCATTCCAGAGATAGGGCCAGTTGTCCTTTAGAATAATGTCCTACTTTCTGCATGCATCTGATTGCTCCCCCGCTTTTAAACTGTGTGTCCCATAAACCAGAATTTAGATTTAAAATCTTGATTCAATCTGGTTGCACATCTGTGGCAAAAATGCATGAAGGTAAGGAGTAATGTCAGCAAGATGGAAGAATAGGAGGTCTCAGGCCTCATTCATCCCCACACACAGAAAGTCCAACTAACAACTATCCACAGACAAGAATACCTCTGTGAAAACCCTAAAACTTGGGAATGTGACTGAAACATTCATGTGGACCACAGAACTGAATAAACCACCAAGGGATAAGAACAGCCTCATGTTGACTGTATCGTCCCTCTCCACCCTCAAGTTGGCACAGTGACAGAGAGGAAGATGTCTGGGAATCACAGTTTATACAGTGGGAAAAGAACAAGAGGCAGACATGTAGCTTCCCTATCATTCAGAGATGCTTCCCAGGAAGCTCACTCCTATCTCTCTTTATCGGAAACACCAGGACTAATAGCAAGGCCAGACCACTTGCGGCCAGACAGAAATAGAGAAAGGAAGCAGAGCTCACAGCAACCAGCATGCAGATCTTAGTGGTAGTACTGTGTTTCTTGTAGCAGTGGCACCTGATCATGATGCTGGCCAACAGCATACCTTACCCACAAAACTGAGCTGGTCACTCCAAGAAACATGATAGGAAGTTCAACCTGGCTTGAATCCCTAGACATCTAGCCAACAGCCTACCTCAAGGCCCCACCCAGGAAGGGAGATTCCCACCTCCAAGCATATCAGTAGAGTGCACAGGCGAGACTTGCCAAACCTGAGAGTCTAAACAGTGGCTCAGATCAGCCTCACAACCCATCCCAATTCTCTGCCCAGGTTAAAGAACCACAATGAATTTCTGTGGGGTAAAGGGGTTGGACCTGCCCAATGTCCATGCCCAGGCAGGGAGAAAACTTCAACCATGCATTTCTATGAAACACAGCCCCTGGACCCATCTGTACAGAACAGCAACTCTACCTAACCACAGATCTCAGCCTGTAGCCCTGCCCAACTGCAGAACCCAAATAGCATTTCCCCCTGGCCAGGAAATACACTCTTCAGCCCTGCTCAATCAGAAGTAATTGTAGCACCCAGCCAATGGTCTCATCAAGCAGGATAGCTCAGCTAGCAGGCCCACCTGATCTCAGAGCAAATGAAGCAATCTAGGCAACTAGAAAACCCAACAGCAAGCTCTGTCTGCCTAGGGTTGTTACTAGCTGGAACAACTCGAGTCACAGGCTAGATGAAATAATGAAGGTCCATCCCTGCCAGAGAATACCTGAAAGGGCCAGAAGAGATGGCTGTCTCCTCAAATACATAGATGTCAATGCAAGGACATAGGATTACAAAGAATCAGGAAATCATGACACCACCAAAAAAATATACCACCAAAACCTCAATAATGGTCTCTAAAGAAATTGAGATGTATGAAATAACAAATAATTCAGAATAATCTACTCTTAAAGAAGTCCAGAGAACTACAAAAATATAGGGATAGAAAATTAAATGAAACTTAGAAAACAATGCAGAACAAAACAAGATGACAGATAAATAGAAACAATTTTTAAAAATGAAATTCTAGGCCAGGCACAGTGGCTCATGCCTGTAATCCCAGCATTTTGGAAGGCAGGCAGATCACTTGAAGCCAGGAGTTTGAGACCAGCCTGGCCAACATGGTGATACCTCGTCTATATTAAAAATACAAAAAAATTTAGCTGGGTGTGGTGGCACATGCCTGTAATCCCAGCTACTGGGGAGGCTGAAGCAGGAAAATTGCTTGAACTTGAGAGGCAGAGGTTGCAGTGAGCTGAGATTATGCCACTGCAGCCTGGGTAACAGAATGAGGTTTTGTCTTTAAAAAAAAAAAAAAAAAAAAAAAAAGCTTCAAAAATAGACTCAGTCAAGCAGAAGAATCAATGAGCTAGAACATTTGAAATTACCCAGAGAAGCAAAAAGAGGCACTAATCTAAAATAAATAAAGTCTATGGGAATTATATGACACCAGTAAGAGAAGTAAATTCATATAAGCTTCAGAAGAACAAAGATTAAAAGAGCCAGAAAGCGTACTTAAAGAAATGATAAATTTTTCTCAAATCTGGAAAAGGCTACTAATATCCATGTATAGAAAGTATAGAGGTCTCCAATCAAATTCAACCAAACAGAGCTCACCAAGACACATAATAAAATACCAAAAATCAAGAGCGAAAAAAAAAAAAAATCTGGCAGCAGCGAGAACTAAGAAACTTTTTTTTTTTTTTTTTTGAGATGGAGTCTAGCTCTGTCACCCAGGCTAGAGTGCAGTGATGCTATCTTAGCTTACTGCAAGCTCCACCTCCCAGGTTCACACCATTTCTCCTGCCTCAGCCTCCTGAATAGCTGGGACTACAGGCTTCCGCCACCACGCCTGGCTTATTTTTTGTATTTTTAGTAGAGACAGGGTTTGACCGTGTTAGCCAGGATGGTGTCTATCTCCTGACCTCGTGATCCACCTGACTCGGCCTCCCAAAGTGCTGGCATTACAGGTGTGAGCCACCGTGCCCGGCCAAGAAACATTTTATATACAAGGGAGTCTCAATACAGCAATCAAAAGATTTATTAATAATAATATCCACCATTGATTAAGCATCTACAACATGTTAGGCATTGTAATCTCAGTTCATAGGAGTTTCTTGATAATAATTTGATGAATGGATACATTAACAAATCAATTAATGAAAAAAAAAGATTTCTTAGCAGAAACCTTGCAGGCCATAAGAGAGTAGGATGATAGAGTGCAGAAGGAAAAACGCTGTCAACCAAGAATCCTTTAGTTGGCAAAGCTGTCCTTCAGAAATGAAGGAGAAATAAAAACTTTCCCAAGCAAATGAAAGCTAAGAGTTCATTACCACTAGGCCTGTCTTACAGGATTTGAAAAAGGGTGTTCTGTTAACCTGAAATAAAAGGTTGCTAATTAGTAACATAAAATAGATGAGAGCACAAACTCATAGTATAAGTAATGCAAAGGAATATTCAGAGCACTATAGAACTGTAATGATGTTGTGCAAGCAATTTTATCTCTACTATTAGGATTAAGAGAAAGCTATTAAAAATAACTATAGTCAAATTAAATTGATATGGGATACAAATTACCAAAAGATATAAATTTTGACATAAAAATATAAAATGCAGGGGTAGGGGAAGTGTAGAATTGTCATATAAAACCAAAGTTAAGTTGTTATCAGCTTGAAAGGGCCTGGTTTAAGTATAATATGGTTTATGTAACCGTTGTGGTAACCACAAGTCATAAACCTTTGTGTTAGATGCACAAAACACAAATAGAATTTAAAGCATACCACTACAGAAAATTATTAATTCACAAAAGACAGCAAACAAAGAAGACAGCAGAAAGCAATTTACAAAGTGTCAGCAGAAAGTCTTCACCTATCAATAATTACTTCAAACATAAGTTGATTACATTAAAGACAGAGTGGCTGGATGGATTTTTTTAAACAGAATATGCTAACTATAAGGGGACTCAACTTATTTTTAAAGACACACATAGACTGAAAGTGAAGGGGAGGAAAAAATATTCCACATAAAGGGAAATTAAATGAGAGCAGGGGTAGCAACACTTATATCAGACAAAATCTAATTTAAAAAAAGAGACAAGAAAGGAAAATATACAACGATAAAGGAGGTGATTCATCAAGAGGATGTAAGGATTGCAAATATACATGTATCAGGCATCAGAGCACCTAAAAATATAAGGCAGATATTAAAGGATCGGCAAGGAGAGCTAGAGTACAATACAATAATACTAGGAGATTTCAATACTCTACTTTTAATAATGTACAGATTATCTAGGCAGAAAATTCATACAGAAACATTGGATTTAAACTACACTTTAGACCAAATGGACCTAACAGACATGTGTAGAACATTCCATCCAACAGCAACAGAATACACATTCTTCTCAAGCACACACAGAACATTCTCCAGGATAGATCATACATTAGGACATAAAAAAAGTTTGAACAAATTAAGAGGACTGAAATCATATCAAGTATCTTTTCTGATCATAATGGTATAAAACTAGGAATCAATAGCAGGAGATATGTCAAAATTAAACAACATGTTCCTGAACAACCAGTTGGTCAAAGAATACATAAAAAGGACAATTTTAAACTCTCTCAAGGCAAATGAAAATGAAAACACAACATACCAAAACTTACGGGACATAGCAAAAGCGGTTCTAAGAGGGAAATGTATAGCTATAAATGCCTATATCATAAAAGAAGAAAGAACACAAACAACTTAGTTCCTCAAGGAGCTAAAAAAAGAAAAGCAAACTAAGCCCAAAGTTAGTAGAAGGAAGGAGATAATAACAACCAGAGCAGAAATAAATAAAAGGGACACTAGAAAAAGAATTTTTAAAAATCAACAAAACTAAGTTGGTTTTCTTAAACAATAAACTAAATTGGAAAACAGTTAAACTAAGAAAAAAATAGAGAAGACTCAAATAAAACCAGAAAGGAAAGAAATTACAACTGACATCACAAAAATACAAATGTTCATAAGATATTATGAACAATTATATGCCAAAAAATTGAATAACCTAGAAGAAATAAATTCCTAGAAACATAACCCACCAAGATGGAATCATGAAGAAACAGAAAATCTAAAAAGTTCAATAATGAGTAAGGAAATGGAATCAGTAATAAAAAGTACATCAAAGAAAAATGCAGGAGCTGATGGTTTCGCTGCTGTATTCTACCAAACATTTAAAGAAAACCTATTACCAATTCTTCTCAAACTCTTCAAATAATTAAAAAATAGGGAAGACTTCCAAACTCCTTTTATAAGGCCAGTGCTACCCTGATACCAAAACTAGACAAAAATATTACAAAAAAAATAGTTTACAGGGCCAATATCGCTAATGTACATAAATGCAAACATCTTTAACAAAATACTACCAAACCAGATTCAGCAGTACATTAAGAAGATTATTCATCATGACCAGCTGAGACTTAACTCTATGATGCAAGCATGATTCAATATATGCAAATTAATACATGTGATACAAAATATTAACAAAATAAGAAACAAACAACACAATCATTTCAACCAATGCAGAAAGAGCATATGACAAAATTCACCATTTTTTTCATGGCAAAAAAAAAAAAAAACTCTCAACAAATGAAGTATAGAAGGAATGTACCTCAACACAAGGAAGACCATATACAATAAGCCCACAGCTTACATTACACTCAATGGAGAAAATTAAAAGATTTCCATCTAAGATCAGGACTAAGACAAGAGTACCCACTCTCACCAATTCTATTCAACATAGTACAGGAAATCCTTGCCAGAGAAATTAGGCAAGAGAAAAAAATAAAAGACATCCAAAATAGGAAAGGAAGAGGTTAAATTATCTTTTTTTTCTTTGCTGACGACATGATCTAATATAGAAAGCCCCAAAGACTGTACCAAAACCTATTAGAATAAATACAGTAAAGTTGCAGGACACAAAAATCAACATAAAAAAATCAATAGCATTTCTATAAACAAAAATGAATTATGCATTAAAAACAATCAAGAAAACAATCCCATTTATAATAGTTACAAAAAAATCCCTAAAATGCTTAGGAATAAATTTAGTCAACGTGGTGAAAGATCTGTACACTGAAAACTATAAAACATTGATGGAGAAAATTGCAGACACAAATGAATGGAAAGATATTCCCTGATCATGGATTGAACAAAATAATATGTTTTAAATGTCTATACTACCAAAACAATCTACAGGTTGAATGCAATCCCTATCAAAATTTCAATATAATTTTTCACAGAAATAGAATAAACAACCCTAAAATCTATGTGGAACCACAAACACACACACACAAATATCCAAGGCAATCTTAAGCAAAAAGAACAAAGCTAGCAGCATCACACTACCTGATTTCAAACAGTATTACAAAGCTATAGTAATTAGGACAGCATGGTACTAGCATAAAATAGACATATCAATGAATGGAAGAGAATAGAGAACCCAAAGGTTAGCCCATGCATTTATGGTCTATTGATTTACAGCAATGATGCCAAAAACATGCAAAAAAGGCAGTCTCTTCAACAAAGTTTGTTGGAAAAACTGGATATTCACCTCCAAAAAAATGAATTTGGACCCTCATCTCATATCATATACAAAAGTCAACTCGAAATCAATGAATTAAACATAAGACATGAAACTGTAAAACTGCTAGAAAATAAAAAACCATGGGGAAATTTACATTAGTCTGATATCTGACTCTTTGGATTTAACTGCAAAAGCTCAGGCAGCACAAGAAAAATTAGACAAATGAGATTATATCAAACTGAAAAGCTTCTGCACAGAGAGGGATACAAGGATTAGAGTGAACAGACAGCCTACAGATTGGGACAAAATATTCGCAAGCTGTACTTCTGATAACGAGTTAATGTTCAAATATATAAAGAACTCAATAGCAAGAAAATAAATAACCTGATTAAAAAATGAGCAAAAGACCTGAACAGATATTTCTTAGACGACGACATATAAATGACCAACAGGTACATATAAAAATGCTCAATATCACTAATCACTAAAAAATGAAAATCAAAACCACAATGATATTACATATATATGAGAAAAACTCAACATCCCTAATTATTAGAGGAATGCAAATTAAAGTCACAATGATATATCATCTTCCACCTGTCAGAATAGCTACTATTAAAAAGATGAACGATAAGTGTTGGCAAGCAAATGGAGAAAAGGGAATCCTTGTACACTGTTGGTAGGAATACAAATTAGTACAGCCATTTTGTAAACTGCATGGAGGTTCCTCAAAAAACTAAAAATAGAACTACATCATCTAGCAATCCCACTTTTGGATATATATCCAAAAGATTTGAAATCAGTATGTCGAAGCAGTATCTATACTCCCATATTCATTGTAGCATTATTTACAATAGCCAAATTACAGAATCAGCATAAGTGTTCATCAGTGGATCAATGGAGAAAGAAAAAGTGGTATTTATACACAATGGCATACTATTCAGCCTTAAAGAAGAAGGAACCTTTTCATTTGCAACAACATGGGTGAACCTGTAGATTATTGTGCTAAGTGAAACAACCTAGGCACAGAAGGACTAATGCCACATGATCACACTTACAAGTGAAATCTAAAACAATCAAATTCAGAAGCAGAAAGTAGAATGGAGGTTATCAGAGGCTGGAGGGTGAAAGACATTGAAAGATGTTTGCCAAAGTGTACAAAGTTTTAGTAAGAGTAATAATTTGAGATCTATTGCATAGCCTAGTGACTAATAATTATTATTATATATTTTAAGAATTCTAAAAGAGTAAATTTCAAATGTTCTCAGATAATGGTATTTGAGGTGATAAGTATGCTAATTACCTTGATTTAATCATTTACATTGTATACATGTATAATAACATCACTTTGTACCCCATAAATATACACAATTATATTTTGTCAATTTATAATTTTAAAAAAGAATGCATAAAGGCATATATTTCCTCTTGTTCAAAAACATATAGCGATAACAGTAGGAAACAAGTGAGAATGACTGCAAATGCTTTAATTCAATTAGGGCATTGTCTCTATCTTTTTACTGCGTGAATAGAATTTCTGAGAATGCATTGAGTATTTTCCAAGAATTGCAGTATATCATAGATCTCAATCTTCTCTCCAACAAGTTGCCTCAAAGAAAATAAAAGAACAAAATGAGAAAAAAAAAAAAAAAAATTCCGATCAAGTATTATCTTCCCATGTGATCATTTATGACAGCTTGAGAATGAAATTGAGCCTAAAACGACAACAGCTATATTTTCATAAGTGAAGGCCCCACACTGATTGCCAGTGGTAACACAGTACAATAAAAAAAGGAAAACAATGTGAACTGCTCACATAACACCAAGCAGCTTTTCCAGTTTGCTTTGTTTAGTCTCTTTCACTGTTGTAGAAACAACACTTCAGTTCTGGTGAGAGGGCTCTTTTATTACAACACAATACAATTCTCTCATAGTGACTTGTATATAAATAGTAGGCCACAATCTTTTAAAAATATACTACCCACACTCCAGATACAGCATTAATAATATCCAAGTAATAAACAGCTACATGGCTTATGACACATGAAATTCTGACTTGTGATAATAGGTTGGCTGACTACAGTGGGGCACAAAGGGGTTTCAAGCACATAATGTCTTCTATTTCCTGATCACTGTTTATCAAGAGTGTTGGTGTTCATATTGTGACCTAACATAGATTTCCACATGTTTTGTTACAACTAATTATTTGGCATATTAACACTACTAACCAATTATAATAGCTAATATCAATTTAGGTTACAACATGCTGGGCAATATACTAAGTCCTTTGCAAGCATAACCTCACACTTCATTTAATCCTCAAAAAATAAAAATACAAACTATGCTATAAATATTGTCATCATGCTCTTTCCGCTGATAAAGAAACTAGAACTTCCAGAGTTTTAATAAATACTCAAGCTGTATGACTCCAAAGACTGTGCTCATAAAGTTGTATCTTGGGGGAAAGAGGATATTATGGCTATTGCTTTGGGTCCAAGAAGGTGTCAGTTATGGATTCTCCTGAGACCAAACAGAAAATTAGCCATTCTAACTTCTTCCAAAATTTACTTATTTGGTCTTGTCATCACTGGGTCACAAGCCCCATGGCTAGAGACTAACAATAGGTGAAGTGTGCACTACTCAGGTTATTACTGAGTAATAGGATATTTCCCATCAGTTTCCAAACTAGGATATCCCAAAGTGAGCACATTCTTTTGATAGAATCACCATGGACGCTTACTCACCAGGAAAAGTTCATTCTCCCCTGTCCTCTAACACCATTCAAAGTTTAACATTCAGCACCACAGAGGAGGAAGGGAAAGTTGGGGTTGTCTGAACAGACATGTAGTAACAAAGCAAAAAGGGAACTTGTGTTTCCAATAATAGAATAATTGAGATAACCAAAAGCTTTACAATTATATATATATAAAAAATTATACATAAATGTAACAATTATCTTCTTAAACACACTCCTAAGTTCACCAGAAAAGGAAAATATCCAGAAGAAACACAGAGAAAGCACAGATCACCAGAACCTAAATCTATGGCTGTTTCAGGATGAGAGATGATATTACATAACAGCTATCAATTATAACTAGATTGTTTGGATTTTAGAAAACACCTAAAAATAGTACATAAGGTCTTGGGTCACCAAAATTAGGTTGTTGCAGTTACAAATTCTACGTAAGGCCAGAAGCTCAGGACTCACAGGAAAGATCAACCAACAAACCGAAAGAGATGACAATAAAATGTATCTGTCTTCAACTAAACTCTAAGTGGAAAAATTAGTCTTCCCTGAGAACTCATAATCGTATATGTGAGTCTTAGGTGTGAATTTATACTCTTTGTGAATGTACTTCGTGCATTACTGCTAGTCCCCATGAATAATATATATTACTATTATTGCTGATTCGTACACAGTACATTCATAAATAACAATACATTACAAATCCAGCCCACATGCAGATAAGCATGTACTAATAATTGTTTAATCGACTATCACACATCTACTATTGACTGTACAATCAAACTTCATCCACATGGATATTGACCCGTACTGTAAATCCCATACTATGTAAATTGATATTACATAGTACATACATTCTTTCATCGGACATAGCACACATCTATTATTGACTGCACAATCAAACTTAATCCACGTGGATATTGACCTGTACTATAAAAACCTGTACTATGTAAATTGATGTTACATAGTACGTACATTCGTTCATTGGACATAGCACATTTTAGTAAAGACATCCCTCATCAACATGGATATCCCCTACCAATTTTTGGTCTCTTAATCTACCAGCCTCTCAGAAATCATCCCGCTCAAGAAATCACCATCCCGCTCGGGGGTGCTACACTCCTTGCTTGGACCCATGACACTTAAGGGTGACTATACTGAAACTATACCAGGTATCTAGTTGTTACTTCAGGGCTATAACATTAAGATCGCCCACACATTCCCCTTAAATAAGACATCTCGATGGACTAGTGACTGCCACCCTATTAACCAGTCACGGGAGCACTGTCATGCATTTGGTATTTTTAACTTTAGAGGATGCTATCACTCACGGTCACGGAAGGCCTGGTCCCTGCCGAATCTGCTGTAGACAAACGCGGATTTCATTCCTGCCACATCAATTGGAGAAGCTGAGCTTAGATTGAATATTCCGGGCTGGCATAATAACCATAAAGTGTTAATTCATGCTTGAAAGACTTATCAATAGACGTTCACGCACGTACGCACGCTCACGTACGCACGCTCACATACCCACGCTCACGCAGGCACGCTCACGTACGCACGCTCACGCAGGCACGCTCACGTACGCGCGTTCACCCAATTTCAAGAACTATTTCTGATTAAATCCGCAACACCTCCCATCTCTGACTTTATCATCGACCTAGGTAAACGTACCCTTGCCAGACCTCAAAAACGAGAGACTAAAATGCAACCCAGTCAGAGCCGAGAAATCATATTTTAACCACGAACACCCCAACAGCTACCCCTCGATTGATGTAATTTTTCTAAAAAATCTTAGGACCCTATCAAATTATTCCTCCATTTTGTATAATAAAGGTAACTAAGTTTCCGCCCTAATACTAATACTGTAAGCACATCCCTCTGAAAGTGCTGCCCAATTATATCATACCTTAAATCAACCGTACTCTATGAGTAATCCTCTCAGCCAAACCTCTGCAAATTCAACTTTAAAGACCCTGAATTTCCACAACTGTAAATGACTATTTATACTTCTTTCTCATATTTTAATTTTCCACCAAGTATTTATGTAATTAATGTAGCTTAATTATTCAAAGCAAGACACTTTTCATGTCTAGATGGGCCCACATAACACCATAAACAAATAGGTTTGGTCCTGGCCTTTTTATAAGCTCTTGGTAAGATTATACATGCAAGCATCCCTGCCCCAGTGAAAATGCCCTCTAGATCACCTGGATCAAAAGGAGCAGGTATCAAGCACACACAAATGCAGTTCAAAACACTTCGCTTAAGCACACTCCCATGGAAAACAGCAGTGATGAATCTTTAGTAATAAATGAAAGTTTGACCAAGCTATACTAATATTTAGAGTTGGTTAATTTCGTGCCAGCCACAGCGGCCAAACAATTAACCCAAGCTAATAGAACTCAGCGTAAAGAGTGTTTAAGATCTACCCTCAGAGAAGCTAAACTCCATCTAACTTGTGAAAAACTCCAGCTGAGCGGGGCACCATGTCTCACGCCTGTAATCCCAGCACTTTGGGAGGCCAAAGCGGGCGGATCACAAGGTCAGGAGATCGAGATCATCCTGGCCAATATGGTGAAACCCTGTCTCTACTAAATACAAAAATTAGCTGTCGCACGCCTGTAATCTCAGCTACTCGGGAGGCTGAGGCAGGAGAATTGCTTGAACCAGGGAGTTGGAGTTTGCAGTGACCCTAGATCACCACTGCGCTCCAGCCTGGATGACAGCGAGACATCCTAGAGTAAGGTCAGCTAAATAAGCTATCGGGCCCATACCCCGAAAATGTTAATTACACCCTTCCCATACTAATTAATTCCTTAGCTCAACTTATTATTTCCCTTACTATTTTCACAGGAACTCTTATCACAATGCTAGGCTCACACTGATTTCTCATCTGAGCAGGCCTAGAAATAAAAATACTAGCACTTATCCCAATCTTAATTAAAAAAATCAATCCCAGCTCTACAGAAGCATAGCCCCCTTTCACTTCTGAGTCCCAGAGGTAACCCAAGGAATCTCTCTAACATCTGGTGTACTTCGCTTCACATGACAAAAACTAGCCCCATCTCAATTAGGTTTCAAATTTTCCCATCAACAAACACGAACATCCTCCTATCTATCACAATCCTATCCATTATAGTGGGTGGTTGAGGATGACATAACCAAACACAACTGCGTAAAATCCTAGCTTACTCCTCAATCACTCACATAGGTTAAATAATAGCAGTACTAATCTGTAACCCAAACATTACCATTCTAAACCTGATTATTTACCTCATCTTAACAACCACATTTCTAGCACTCAACCTGAGTATTAGAACCACAACCCTGTCACTATCTCATGCCTAAAACAAATTAACATGGTTGGCACCTGTAATTCCACTAATTCTACTCTCTAGGAGGTTTATCCCTATTAGTAGGATTCCTGCCTAAATGAATCATCATCCAAGAATTACCAAAACCCTTATTACTCCAACTATTATAGCTACCATGGCCCTACTCAACCTGTACTTTTACGTAAATCTAATTTATTCCATCTCAGTGACACTATTCCCCACATCAAATAATATGAAAATAAAATGACAATTCAAAAACACAAAACCCATACTGTCTTCCCCGACTTGTCATCTCCTCTACCCTCTTCTTACCCATCTCTCCGTTAATACTAATTATAACTTAGAAATTTAGGTTAAATAAGACCAAGGGCCTTCAAAGTCCTCAGTAAGTAGGTTACACTTAATTTCTGTAACAGATCTAAGGACTGCAGGACTCTATTCTGCATCAATTGAACGCAAATCAACCACTTTAATTAAGCTAAGCCTTGCTAGATTGATGGAATTCAAACCCACGAAAATTTAGTTAACAGCTAAACACCCTAATCAACTGGCTTCAATCTCCTTCTCCCACCACTAGAGGAGAAAGGCCAGAGAAGCCCCGACAGGACTGAAGCTGCTGCTTTGAATTTGCAATTCAACATGAAAAATCACCTCAGGGCTGGTAAGAAGAACCAGGGAGTTGGAGTTTGCAGTGACCTCTGTCTTTAGATTTACAGTCTAATGCTAACTCGGCCATTTCACATTTTTTCCCACTTATGTTCATCAATCATTGATTGTTTTCAACTAACCACAAAGGTACCAGAACACTATACCTGCTAGTTGCTGCATGAGTGGGGATAGTAGGCACCGCCTTAAGCCTTCTAATCCTAGCAGAATTAATCCAACCAGGAAGTCTGCTAGGAGATGATCAGATCTACAATGTTATTGTTACTGCCCATGCATTCATTATAATCTTCTTTATGGTAATAGCAATCATGATTGGGGGTTTCGGCAACTGGTTAGTCCCCCTAATAATTGGTGCACCCGATATGGCATTCCCCCGGATAAATACTATGAGCTTCTGACTTCTCTTCTGAAGTATATATCGTATTCAAAGTTGTTCTAAGTCCGGTTAAGATTTAGGACACCAAAGAAAGCCCAGAAAACTAAAGACCATTTCTCTATAGGAATGATAAAGAAAAGTGAATGCCAAGAAGCCTTCCTAAACTAAATTCAAGAGAGAAATGAGTCTTCATAGGTTTAGGGAAAGCTGTGACAACTCCTATACCTTGGGGGGAGGAGGGAAAGTATGTAGATTATCATTAGATGGAGGAACATACCTCACAAAGAATGGGAGACTTTGCAGCGATAAGAAACGAGCAGAGCCTGAGATGACAGTGTGAGCTGGCAAGATGGATTTGAGTCTAGAAGCAGAATGCAAATCACAACACCTGACCATTTTTACATACACATTACTCACGTTCCACTTTGCATTTTGCTGAGAAAGTAAGCAGTGAAAGAAGGGCTCAAAATCTAAGGTATTTTAGAGACCCACACATTCCACAGGGCTGGCATTCCAAAGCCCTGTTAGAGTTTAATCTAAGGTTAAAATAAAAATATCTGATACTTCAGCTCAACTCTTCTAAAGCAAGTATTTACAAGATCAAAAATGGGTCAAGAATGAGAACTGGGTTAATCACTGGCAAACTCAATATAGTCAAAACAACAGGCCAGCCATAGTAAAACTCAAATCTAGTAGGACTCTAAGATCAGTCCTCATTCTACCTTCAGTTTAGAATAACAAACTCTCATTCTCTGGAAAATAAAAAATACCCCAAATCATACATCATTCTTCACTGTTATTTTACAAAGTCTAGAATACAATACAAAATTATGAAATTTATAAAGAATCAATACGATCTGAAATTTTCTAAAAATTTAAATACAGTCAACAGGAGTAAATCCATGGAAGACCTCATTACTGAAGTTAGAAGTCAACAGATTTAAAACAACTATTATAATGTGTTTTAAAAAATATAGCGAAAAAGATACTATAGGTAAACATGTTTTTTGAAGAAAAGTCAAAACTCTCATTGGGAACCAAATGGAACTCTAGAACTAGATAACGTAATATCTGAATAAAACAAAATAAAATTTTACAGTATATTATTTGAATGGCATAACAGAATATTACACACTGCATGAAAAAGAATTAGTGAACTTGAAGAGACGTTATTATAAATTATTCAGAATGAATCACAGAAAGAAAAAATTTACTATATGAACAGAGCATCAGTGAACCCAAGGTGTCTACAATGCATTTAATTTAAGTTCCAAAGAGAAGAGAAAGGTTTCTAAAGAAACAGTAGTGTAAATTTTGTAAAAGTTGATGAAAAACACTAATCCCCAGATCCAAGAAGCTAAATGAATCCTAAGCAGAGTAAATATATGAAAAACAAAACCAAATCACTGATGTTCAAAGTCAAATTAAAGGAAACCAATCATAAAGGAAAACGTTAAAAGTATTCAGAAATAAAAAGACATCTTACATTCAAAGGAACAATCACAAAAAGGAAAGCAGACTTCACATCATAAGAAATGTAATTCAGAAAACAAATGAAACAACCTATTCTAAAATCTAAAAAAAAAAAAAAAAAACGTTAACTATCTCCAGCAAAAATACCCTTTGAAAATGGAAAGTGAATTAAAGATAATAATTCTTCAGTTTGTGAGAAAGTATACCAGGTGAAAATGTGGACCTGCGAAGAATGAATGCTGTAAATAGTAAATACATATATACATGTAAAAGAAAATTTGCTCTCTTTTCTTAATTTTAAACAATGATCTTTAAAGTGAAAGCAAAAACATTCTACTGTAAGGCTTATAAAAATGTAGAAAAATAGATATCAACAAGAGCACAAAGTATAGAGAGGGTAATAGGAAAGAGATTGTTACACAGTTTTTACAGTATACATGAAATAGTATTTTATTAATTCATGGGAGACTGTAAAAGGTTAAAGTTGTATATTGTATACTCTGGAGCCAACATCAGCACATATTTTAAATAAATCTTAAAAGAAAATAGGGATAAAATGGAATACTAAATAATATTTAATTTACTCAAAAAGATAACATGAAAGGAAACACAAAAGCAGATGAGAGAAAAATAGTCAGACAGATTTAAACATGATCATATTAACAATTACATTGAAAACATAGAACACAAGTTGCAAAATCAAGGCAAAAAATTATCTGACTGCATAAGAACTAGCAAGAAATAACTACTACTATATAATAGTTGTATTGCTCAATGGAATAGTATAGAGAATCCCAAATCAGACCTACACTTATATGATCAATTGATTTTTGACAAAGAACTGAAACAACTTTATGACAAAAAATGCATCGTTTCAACAAAGATGCTGGAACATAGATCCATAGTTTTAAAAAATAATAATCTTTAGCCTTTACACCTTCCAGTATACATGAAAATAAATTTGAGAGCACTCATAGACCTAAACATAAAAGCTCTGTAGAAAAAGAAGCAACATTTTAGAAGAAATAAAAGAGAATGGGCCGGGCGCGGTGGCTCAAGCCTGTAATCCCAGCACTTTGGGAGCCGAGACGGCGGATCACGAGGTCAGGAGATCGAGACCATCCTGGCTAATACGGTGAAACCCGTCTCTACTAAAAAATACAAAAACTAGCCGGGCGAGGTGGCGGGCACCTGTAGTCCCAGCTACTCGGGAGGCTGAGGCAGGAGAATGGCATAAACCCGGAGGCGGAGCTTGCAGTGAGCTGAGATCCGGCCACTGCACTCCAGCCCGGGCGATAGAGCGAGACTCCGTCTCCAAAAAAAAAAAAAGAGAATGCCTTCATGATCTAAAGGTAAGGAAAGATTTCTTAGAACACAAAAGTAAAACTCTGAAGGAAAAGAAATAATATAGTGGACTTCATTAAAATTAACATTTATATTTTTCAAAACACTATTAAAAAAGAGTTGATGGTTGCAGGTGTGTCTTTTTTTTTTTTTGATAAGTATCCCTGTTCATGTCTTTTGCCCACTTTTTAATAGGGTTTTTTTTTTCTTGTAAATTTAAGTTCCTTATTGATGCTGGATATTAGACTTTTGTCACAGGCATAGTTTGCAAAAATTTTCTCCCATTCTGTAGGTTGTCTGTTTACTCTGTTGATAGTTTCTTTTGCTGTGCAGAAGCTCTTTAGTTTAATTAGATCCCATTTGTCAATGTTTGCTTTTGTTGCAATTGTTTTTGTGTCTTTGTCATGAAATCTTTGCCTATATTGTCTTCCAGGATTTAGTTTTGGGTTTTATGTTTAAGTCTTTTATTCATCGAGTTGATTTTTATATATATGGTATAAGGAAGGGGTCTAGTTTCAATTGTCTGCATATGACTAGCCAGTTATCCCAGCAGCATTTATTGAATAGGAAATCCTTTCCCCACTGCTTGTTTTTGTCAAGTTTGTCAAAGATCAGATAGTTGTAGGTGTGTGGTCTTATTTTTGGGTTCTTTTTTCTGTTCCACTGGACTGTGTGTCTGTTTTTATACCTCTACCATGCTGTTTGGGTTACTGTATCCCTGTAATATAGTTTGAAGTCCCTTTGTGTTGATGCCTCCAGCTTTGCTCTTTTTGCTTAGGATTGTCTTGGCTGTTCAGGCTCTTTTTTGGTTCCATATGAATTTTTAAATATGTGTTCTAGTTCTACAAAGAATGTCAATGGTAGCTTAATGGGAATAGCATTGAACCTATAAAATGCTTTGGGGAGTATACATTGCATTGGGTAGTAATCATATGAAAAAAGCTCAACATCATTGATCTTTAGAGAAATGCAAATCAAAACCACAATGAGATACTACCTCACATCTGTCAGAATGCCTATTATTAAAATATCAAAAAATAACAGATCCTGGCAAGGTTGTCAAAAAAAAGAAAAAAGAACACTTTTACACTGTTGGTGGGAGTGTACATTAGTTCAACCATTGTGGAAGACAGTGTGGTGATTCCTCAAAAACCTAAAGACAGAAATACCATTTGACCCAGCAATCCCATTACCAGGTATATACCCTATAGAATATAAATCTATTATAAAGACATATGCACATGTATGTTCACTGCAGCATGAATGACAATACCAAAGACATGAAATCAACCTAAGTGCCCATCAATGACAGACTGGATTTTAAAAACATGGTACATGTACACCATGGAATACTATCCAGTTATAAAATGGAATGAGATCATGTCCTCTGCAGAGACATGGATGGATCTAGAGGCCATTATACTTAGTAAACTAGTGCAGGGACAGACAACCAAATACAGTATGTTCTCACTTATATATGGGAGCTAAATGATGAGAACACATGGACACAAAGAGGGAAACAACACACACTGGGGCCTATGAGAGTGTGGAGGGTAGGAGGAGGGAGATGATCAGGAAAAATAACTAATGGGTACTAGACTTAATACTGGGTGATGAAATAATCTGTACAACAAATTCTCCATGATACATGTTTACCTATGTAACAAAGCTGCACATGTACCCCCGAACTTAAAATAAACATTTTTTAAAAATAAATACATAAAATAAAGTGAATATTATAGTTAAAAAATTGATTCAAGAGCCACAGATTGGAAGAGAGGAAACAGCATATACATGTGTATATATAGGGAGAGAGGGAAGGGAGAGAGAGAGAGAAAGGACATATATCTAGAATAAAAAATAATTTCCCAACATTATGAATAAAGAGAAAACACAATCCAAAAAATTTTAATGAACATGAATATGCTCATTAGTAAGCACATAAAAAGATACTCAACATCATTAGTCATTAAAAAAATAAATATGTAAAACTACAACAACTAATCATTAGAATGGCTAAAATTTAAAATATCAAGTGTTAGTAGCGATACAGAACAACTGAAACACTCATACTTTAGTGGTAGGAATTTAAAATGGTACAGTCCTGTAGAAAACAACATTTATTTTGAGGAGTTAAACATACATTTACCAAATGGCCCAACAATCCCATTTTTAGGTATTTCCCCAAAAATAAATACAACATATCCACCCAAAAATGTGTACACCAATGTTCATACACAGTGTAATCATAATAACCAAAAACTGATAACAACCACAAAGTCGATGAACAGGTGAAAGGACAAATGGTGGCATACACATACAGCGGACTCCTCAGCAATCAAAAATAAAACTTAACCATTAATACGTCTGTCAACATGGGTAAATCTGAAAAACATGCTGAGTGAAAGAAGCCAGACATAAAATAGCACATAATATATGATTCCACTTAGGAAATTCTAGAACAGGAAAAACTACTATATGTGAGATAGCAAGCTGAATAGTGATGAGAGGACCTATTTCACAAGGGCGTGAATAAACTTTCTGGGGTGATGGAAATACTTATTTGGACAAGGGTACGAATTTCATAAATGTATACATCTATCAAAACTTACTGAACTACACAATAAGACCTATGCATTTCACTTCATATAAATAATACTGCAAATTTTAAAGGATATTTTAAGGTGGTTATATCCCTGGGATATCTGTGGGGGGAAAAAAAACATGGCTTAGGATGATATTTCATCAAGCCAGACTGCATGAGTTTTACAGATTAAGCACCACTTAATTATGAGATAAAATCTCAATTCAAATTGTTTTAAAAAGAGAAAACAATTATCTTTAGATAATAATCAGCAGACAATATAGATGGCAGATAGATTAAAATTGTTATATTTTCTAACAGAATTTGCTGATAAGCTTGATTAAATAAAAATGTTAACTATCACTAAATACAGAAGAAATAAATTTAAAACTTCACAAAAAATATAGTGAATGAAGATGTACTTGACAAAAGAACTGAATAGGTATTCTACATAAAAAAATATTTTCCTGAAATTAAATCAATATACTGAACAACAATTCAGAGGGGACTGATGATCTAGAGGAAACACTGGAAAAAATTAATGATTCAATATAGAGACATAAAAAGACTGAAAGAATGGTTAAGAGACAGAATAAGCCGGGCGCGGTGGCTCAAGCCTGTAATCCCAGCACTTTGGGAGGCCGAGACGGGCGGATCACGAGGTCAGGAGATCGAGACCATCCTGGCTAACACGGTGAAACCCCGTCTCTACTAAAAACTACAAAAAACTAGCCGGGCGAGGTGGCGGCGCCTGTAGTCCCAGCTACCCGGGAGGCTGAGGCAGGAGAAGGGCGTGAACCCAGGAGGCGGAGCTTGCAGTGAGCTGAGATCCGGCCACAGCACTCCAGCCTGGGTGACAGAGCGAGACTCGGTCTCAAAAAAAATAAATAAATAAAAATAAGAGACAGAATAGAATGAAGAGTTAAACGTCTAATAAAGATTTTAAAAGTAAAAAGGAGGATTCTAACAGTTTTGCATACGTTATGCCATTTAATTAACATAACACTGTGAAGGAAGTATTATTTTCCCAATTTATGCAGAGGGGAACACTGAAGCTTAGAAAAGTCGAATATAATATCGAATTTACAGATACCGGATGCCAAAGCCTAGACGCAAATTAAGATCTGGCCGACTTCAAACTCTTTTTTTTTTTTTTAAACAGAAAGCAATATTTTTTTCCCTACCCAAAACACTCAATCTAGGGAACCCCAGTTTGATTCACTCTATGTGACTCACTATGCATGCAGACATATTAGCAAATTATCCCCACAAGTATCATCATTTAGAGTTATGTAAGCAAAATACAATTTCTATGAAACCAGAAGTTCAGTCGTGGCTAATTTCATAGTCATATACATTTATGAATAACAAAAGTGTAATTCTGGTTTTATGGTACAACAGAGATTAAAGACAAAAGCCATTTAGCACTGCAGTGGTTAATTCTACGTGTCAATTTGACTAGACCACAGAGTACCCAAACATTTGGGCAAACATTACTCTGAGTGTGTCTATGAGGGCCTTTCTGGATGAAATTAACATTTGGATTGATAGACTGAGTAAAGAAGATTACCTTCCTCAGTGTGGGTGGACACAATCCAATCAGTTGAAGGGTTGATCAGAACAAAAAGGTTGACCCTTCCACGGGTAGGGGGGCAATTTCCTCTCGCCTGACTACCTTGAGCTGGAACACCAGTTTTTTCCTTCCTTTGGACTTGACCTGAAACATTAGCTCTTCCTGGGCATTCAGACCAGAATTATACCATCAGCTCTCCTGGTTCTCAGGCCTTTGGATTCAGATTGGAAACACAACATGGATGCTCCTGAGTCCCCAGCTTGCCAACTGCAGATTTGGGACTTGTCAGCCTCTGTAACTGCTTGAGCCAAAAAAAAATCTTTCTATATATATGTATACACGTATACATCCAATGGGTTCTGTTTCTCTGTAAAATCCTGGCTAATAGAAGCCCCATTGCTTTTAGAATTAAGCTTGGTGAGGGACACAGCTAGACAGCTGAAATCAATAAAGAGGAATTGAAGAAGCAGATGTGATAATCTAATTTTACACAAAAATAAAGCTTATATTCAAAGAGCAACTCTCAACATAGTTGTAAAGTTACTTAATATTACTAAATTGATGGAAAATCTTGATTTAAAATAATACTATAGAGAACATGGAGGTGCATGTATGAGACCCAGTGGCACATTTTAGTTTTGTCTATTAAATATTGTCCCATTCAAAGCTCCACAAGAAAGAAACACTTGCATTTCGGAGCTGGATAAACTTAGTAGGTTAGATCAGGAAGGACTCTCCCATCCATCTTTTACATAAAGTGATAAGATAGGCAGGCTTTCCAAGAACTTAGGATTGGTAAACATCCAATTCACCAGCCTCTCAGCAGCACTGGCTCCTACCCAGCTCTAGATAGAAATCATGCAAATAAGATAGGACAGCGGATTTACCCCTGCCCTTCAGGAAGAGATAGCCAAGCTGACCACTACTACAACAACCAAAGACAAACTAATAAACAATGAAAGTGTGAAAGATCTAATAGGAATTACAATCTGGAGCATATCCTGTAGCATTTGGGATGCTTAGCAGAACAAATGGATGACATTTAATGTGTCTACATTAGAAAGTCTTAATTTAAAAAATATATATATGTATATTTAACTTTTAACTTAATGCTGCATTTAAGAAGTACACACCAAAAAAGGTTTGGATTTTTTGTTGCTATTATTTTGTTTGGAACATTATTTTGTTTATGTTGTGATTTGGTGAAAACAAATGGCAGTCTGACAAGTAACACCTATCTATTTCTGAATATATCTTTAATGAAAGACTAATTTTGCCCAGATTGGAAAACGATACATTGATAGCATGGAGAACTACATAAAACAATGGGCTTCAAAGAACCGAAGTTGTATTTGTGGTTTACAACTATTTGTATCATCATAGCCAGTAATAACACTAAAAGAAGGTATCATTTATTGGTAGTTTGTTATGGGCAGCAGTTGGCTCATATATTATGAACATATATTATTGCTTTTAATTCTTATGACAATCCTGTGAGTTTGATATTATTTCCATTTTTTTAAAATGAAAGTGAAGTTCAAACAGATTAAGTGCATTTCCCAAGATCACTTAGCCTTTTTAAGACCTTAGATACTGTATTCATAAAGGTCAGGGATTGGACTCACAACCTCAAAAAATTCCTTCCAGCCCTAAGACGTCTGATTTTCTTTAAGAGGTTGTTAGAAAAGAGACTCTATCCCTATTAACATCCCATATGATCGCACAATTTACATATTGCAATGACCAATAGATATTAGTTTAATTTTGCCTAGGTTCATATTTTTTAAAAGTCAACCCATACTTTTTAAAGTATTTTTAATTTACATGTAATAATTACACATATTTATGAAATACAGAGTGATAGTCTCATAGATGTATATAATGTGTAATAATCAAATCAGGGTAATTACCTTATCTATAACCTAAAACATTGATTTTTTTTTTTTTGTATTAGGAACCTTCAAACTCTCTTCTAGCTTTTTGAAAATATACAATAAATTATTAACTATGTTCACCCTGCAATGCTATGAAACACTAGAACTTATTTCTCCCATATAGCTATAATTTTGTGTCTGTTAACCAATCACTCCCTGTTTCCCCATCCCACTACCCTTCTTGACCTCAAATAGCCATAATTCTACTCTCTAGTTTTTTAAATTTATAATTGACACATAAAAACTGTGCACATTCTTGAGGCACAGTGTGATATTTCATTGCATGCATTGCACAATGATCAAAATAATCACCACATACATCACTTTAAACTTTTATCATTTCTTTGCAGTGATAATATTCAAAATCTTCTAGCTATCTTAAAATATACATTGTTATTATAGTCACCCAACTTGTGTAATCGAAAACCAAAACTTATTCTTCCAGTCTAACTGTACTTTTTTCCTGTTGACCAACTTCTCCTGTTCCCCTACTACTCCCTACCCTCCCAGGCTCTGGTAATCACTATCCTACTCTCTGTTTCTACAAAATCATCTTCAGATTCCATATATGAGGGAGATCATGTGGTATTTCTTTTCTGTAACTGGCTTAATTCACTTTACATAGTATCCTCCAGGTTGATTCATGCTGCTGTAAATGACATGATTTCACTTTAAGGCCAAATATTCCAATATATATATATATATATATATATATATATATATATATTACATTTTCTTTATCCACTTATCTGTAGATGACCATTTAGGTTAATCCCATATATTGACTATTGTGAACTGTGCTGAAATGAACACAGAACTGCAGATAACTCTGAAATGCTGGTTTCATTTCCTTTATACATATATCCAGAAATGGGATTGCTGGATCATATGATGGTTCTATTTTTAATTTTTGAGCAATATCCATACTGTTTTTCTTAGTGGTTGCATCAATTTACATTCCCATCAACAGTGCATAACAGTTCCCATTTCACCACATCTTTACCACTATTATTTTGATAATAGTCATTCTAACTGGTTATCTCATTGTGGTTTTGATTTGCATTTTCCTGATTAGTGACGTTGAACATTTTTTCATATATCTGAAGGTCATATGTATGTCTTCTTTGGAGAAATGTATATTCAGATACTTTGCCCATTTTTTAATTGAGTTATTTGGCTTTTTTCTTTTGAGTTGTTTGTATTTCTTATGTATTCTGGATATTAAACCCTTGTTGGATGAATAGTTTGCAAATATTTTTCCCATTCTACATATCGTCTCTATTATTGGGGGAACCTGCCCCCAATATTTCAATGTAGATTCTATTTTCTGTGTCAGCTGGCTGAGAAATAAAGAGAGACAATACAAAGAGAGGAATTTTACAGCTGGGCCACCAGGGGTGACATCACGTATCAGTAGGACCATGATGCCCGCCTGAGTCTCAGATCAGCAAGTTTTTATTAAGAGTTTCAAAAAGGGGAGGGGATGTAAGAACACAGAGTAGGTGCAAAGATCACATGCTTCAAAGAGCAAAAAGCAGAACCACTGATAAGGGTCTAACAAAGATCACATGCTTCTGAGGGAACAGAGCAAAGGGCAAAAGCAGAACCACTGATAAGGGTCCAACAAAGATCACAGGGCAAATGGCAAAAGCAGAACCACTGATAAGGGTCTATGTTCAGTGGTGCACATATTGTCTTGATAAACATCTTAAACAGAAAACAGGGTTCGAGAGCAGAGAACTGGTCTGACCAAAAATTTACTAAGGCTGAGTTTTCCCAACCCTAGTAAGCCTGAGGGTTGGGAAAACTAGTTGGTCCTTATCTCAACTGCATAAGACAGACATTCCCACAGCAGCCATTTACAGACCTCACCCCAGGAATGCATTATTTTCCCAGGGTATTAATATTAATATTCCTTGCTAGGAAAAGAATTTAGTGATATGTTTCCTACTTGCACGTCTGTTTATAGGCTCTCTGCAAGAAGAAAAATATGGCTCTTTTTGCCCAACCCTGCAGGCAGTCAGACCTTATGGTTGTCTTCCCTTGTTCCATAAAAATCACTATTACTCTGTTCTTTTTCAAGGTGCAATGATTTCACATTGTTCGAACACATGTTTTACAATCAATTTGTACAGTTAACACAATTATCACAGTGGTCCTGAGGTGATGTACATCCTCAACTTATGAAGATACCAGGATTAAGAGATTAAAGACAGGCATAAGAAATAATAAAAATATTGAGAACTGATAAATGTCCATATTAAGATGAAATATTCACAATTTATGTTCCTCTGCTGCAGCTCCAGCTAGTCTCTCCCTTCTGGGTCCCTGACTTTCCATAACACTCTATGCTCTGTTGTTTCCTTTGCTGTGCAGAAGTTTTTTAGCTGAATATAATCCCATACGTCTATTTCCACTTTTGTTGCCTGTGCCTTTGAAGCATTATGCATAAAATCAATGCCTATACCAGTATCTGAACAATTTCCCTATCTTTCTACCAGTTTTGTAGTGTTGGATCCTATATTTAAGTATTGAATCCATCTTGAATTTATTTTTGTGTATGGTGAGAAGGGCCTAGTTTCATTCTTCCTCATACAGATATCCAGTTTTCCTAGCACCAGTTATTGAAGAGGGTGTCCTTTCTTCAAGGTATGTTCTTGGTTGAAAATCAGTTGACTAAAAATATGTGAATTTATTTCTGAGTTCTCTAGTCTGTTCCATAAGTCTACATATCCGTTTTTATACCAATACCATGCTGTTTTGCTTATATAGCTTGGTAATATATTTTGAAGTTGGGAAGTATGAGGCTTCCAGCTTTTTTGTTTTGATTTTGCTCAGTATCACTTGGGCTATTCAGAGTCTTTTGTGGTTCCAAACAAGTTTCAGGCTTTTTTTGTATTTCTGTGAAGAATGTCATTGGTATTTTGATAGGGATTGCAGTGAATCTATAGAATGTTTTGGATAATAGGGTCATTTTAACAATATTAATTTTTCCAATCCATGAGCACGTCTTTCCATTTTCGTGTGTCCTATTTCTTTCATCCATGTTTGTTAGTTTTCATTGTGGTGATCTTTCACTTCCTTGGTTAAATTTATTCCTATTTTTTATAGTGAATGTAAATGGGATTGCTTTCTTGATTTCCTTTTTGGATAGTGTTATTAGTGTATAGGAATGCTACTAATTTTTATATGATGATTTTATATCCTGCAACTTTACCAAATTTACCTATCAATTCTAAAATATTTTTGATGGAGTCTTCAAGTTTTTCTTTATAAAAGATCATGTCATTTGCAATCAGGGACAATTTCACATCCTCTTTTCCAATTTGAATGCCCTTTCTGTTGACTAATTGATCTGACCAGGACTTCCAATGTTATGTTGAATAAAAGTGGTGAAAGCTGGCATCCTTGTCTTGTTATAGATCTTACACAAAAGGCTGTCAATATTTCCCTATTGTGTTGGCTGTGGGTTTGTCATATATGACCTTCATTTTGAGGCATGCTTCTTTTATACACAGTTTGTGAGGGTTTTTATTTTAAAGGGATGTCAAATTTTATCAAATGCTTTATCTGCATCTATTGAAATCATCATATAATTTCTGTCCTTGCTTCTGTTGATGTGACATATCACAGTTATTGATTTGTATATGTCAAACCATCCTTGTCTTCCTACGATAAATCCCACTTTGTCTTGTTGTATTACCTTTTTGATGTACTGGATTTGGTTTGCTAGTATTTTTCTGAGGATGTTTGCATCCATGCTCATCAGGGATACTCGCCTATAGTTTTATTAGGGTGTCCTTGTCTGATCTTGTTATCAGGATGATGCTGGCCTCAGAGAACAAGTTAGAAAGAATTCCTTCTTCTTCAGTATACTGTAATAGTTTGTGAAGAATTGGTGTTAGCTCTCCTTTAAAAGTGTGGTAGAATTCAGCAGTAAAGTCACCTGGGCTTTTCTTTTTTGAGAGATATTTTATTACTGGTTCAATCTTGTTATTATTGGTCTGTTCAGGTTTTCTATTTCTTCCTGGTTCAATCTCAGTATGTTATGTGTGTCTGAAAATTCATTCCCTCCAGGTTTTCCACTTTTGGGGAAATTGCATAGTTGTTCATAATCGTCTCTAATGAACCTTCGTATTTCTGTGGTATTCATTGTAATGTCTCCTTTATTTCTGGTTTTAATTGAATATTCTCTTTTTCTTAGTCTATTTTCTTTAGCTCTTTAAAAAACAGCCTTCATTTAATCTTTTGTAGTTTCTTATCTATATTTTCTTCAGTTCTGCTCTTTTCCTTTCCATCTACTAACTTTGAGTTTGGTTTGCTCTCACTTTTCTAGTTCCTTTTAGTTTTGTTGGGTTGTTCACTTAAAATCTTTCTACTTTTTTGATGTAGGCATTTACTGCTATAAACATCCCTCTTAATACTGTTTTGACTAAATGACAGATTTTGGTATGCTGTGTATATGTTTTCATTTGTTACAAAAAGTTTTTATGTTTCCTCTTTTTTGACAAAATGGTCATTCAGCAGCATGTTGTTTAACTCCCATATTACCTGGGCCTTTGAAGTCTTACCTACAAAATACTTGCCTATGCAAAGATTTGTACAGTGTCCAAATTCCTATTTTTATCTAGCTTTAGCCCATTGTGATCTAAGAAGGTACTCAATACGATTTTGATTTTTAAAAGTTGGTTGAGATTAGTTTTGTTGCCTAACATATGGTATGTCTTAGAAAATATTCCATTTGCTGATCAGAATGTTTTCTGTAACTATTTGATAAAATGTTTTGTAAACGTTGTTAGCTCCATTTGATCTATAATGCAGTTTATTTTTTAGTTTTTGTGTACATAATCTAGCTAATGCTGAAAGTGCTGTGCTGAAGTCCTCAATTATTATGTTGGAGTCTACATCTGTCTTTGACTCTAATATTTGCTTTATATATCTGGGTGCTTCAGTGTAGGGTGCATATATATTTACAATTGTTACATCCTCTGGCTAAATTTATCCCTGATACAGTTAGTCTGTGTCCCTGCTCAAAATCTCATCTTGAGTTTTAATCCACATAATCCCCACATGTCAAGGGCAGGACCAAGAATGGAGGTAATTGGATCATGAGGATGGTTCCTCCATGCTGTTCTCATGACAGTGAGTGAGTCTTACGAGATCTGATGGTTTTATAAGCATCTGGCATTTCCCCGGCTTGCATTCATTCCATCCTGCCACCCTGTAAAGAAGGTGCCTTCTTCTCTTTTGCCTTCCACCATGATTGTTAAGTTTCATGGGGCTGCCACAGAAATGCAAAACTGTGAGTCAAACCTCTTCTCTTTATAAATTGCCCATTCTCAGGTATTTCTTCACAGCAGTGTGAGAACAGGCCAATACAATCCCTTTATCATTGTGTAATGACCTTTCTTGTATCCTTTTATGTTTTTAGATTCAAAGTCTATGTTTTTAGATTTGTTGTCTGATTTAAGTATAGCTACTCCTGAACAGTTTTGGCTTCCATTTTTGTGGAATATCTTTTTCTTAATCCTTCATTTCCAGTCTGTGTCTTTCACAAGTGAACCAAGTTTTTTGTAGGCAGCATATAGCTAGGTCTTTCTTGGTAATTCATTCAACCCATCTATATCTTTAATTGGGGAATTTAAACCTTTTATATTCAAGGTTGTTATTGAATGGTGATCTTACTCTGGTTATTTTGTTAATTGTTCTGTTTTGCATATCCTTTCTCTTTATTTTTGCAGTTTGGTGATTGAAGTGATAATGCTTGATTTATCTTTCTTATTTGTATATCTGCTCTACCAATGAGTTTTATATATCATGTATTTTCTCCACAGTAGATATATTTTCACTTCCTGACATAGGACTCACTTAAGTATTTCTAGTCATGAATTGCCTCAGTTTTTGCTTGTCTGGAAAATACTTTGTTCTTCATTTATGATGGATAACTTTGCTGGATATAGTGTCCTTTTCTGAAAGCTTTTTTCTCTTTCAGCACTTGGAATATATCATTTTATTCTTTCCTGGCTTATAAGGTTTCTGTGCCAAGAAATGTGCTGTGAGTCTAATGCAGACTTCCTTATATGTGACTTGATGCTTTTCTTTTGCTGTTTTTAGAATTCTCTTTTTGTCTTTGACTTTTAACTATAATGTGCCTCAGAGAACCATTTTGGGTTAAATTTATTTGGGGATTTTTGAACTTTCTGTTTATATCTCTCTCAAGAATTGGGGCATTTTCAGTTATTATTTCATTAAATGGGTTTACTATGTCTTTTCTCATCTCTTCACCATCTGGAACTTCCAAATTTTAAATATTTGTTCACTTAATGGTGTTGTGTATGTCACATAGGCCTTCTTCATTTTTAAATTTTTAGGCAAGGGGTTGGAGGGAGATCTGACTGGTTTATTTCAAAAGGCCTATCTTCAAGTTCAAAAATTATTTACTCTGCTTGATCTAGTCTATTGTTGAAGCTCTTGATGGTTTTTTTATTCATTGAAGTCTTCAGTTCCATAATTTCTCTTTGGTTCTTTTTTATCTGTCTCTTTGTTAGATTTCCCATTTAGGTAATGAATTATTTTCTGGATTTTGTTGAATTGTCTGTGTTCTCCTGTAAGTCACTGGTTTCCTCAAGATCATTGTTTTGAATTCCTTTCCTTTGAGACCAATTACCGGAATATCATTGTGCTCCTTTGGAGATGTCACGTTTTCATGCTTTTTCATGTTTTTTATGTCGCTATGTGTATCTGGTGTAACACTCACTCTTTCCAATGTTATGAAGTAGATTTAGAGGGAAAGACTTTCTGGTAGATGTACCTACAGTGTCAGTTGAGAAGGGTGCTTTGGCTTTGGCTCTTGGTGGGTGCAGTCATGTAGTTTCTGTATGATTTCTCTCAGCTATAGTAAACATCAGTGTTGCCTGCAAGTTCCACAGTGGCCTAGGCTGCAGTTGTTTGTGGAGGCTATGGTTTAGCTTTGCTGGGAACAGAGACACTGGGTAGGCCAGTCCTTGGGTACTTGGGAGATACACATGGGTGTGCGGTGGCCGTGCTACTGGAGGGGATAGGATAGTCAGCAGTAGGGATAGCAAACTCCAGATGGGCCTTAGGCCCCTTAGCATCATTCCTAGGTGCCAGCAGTGGCAGTAGTGGGTACTAGGTGGGCCAGTTATTGAGCCCCTGGCAGGGCACACATGGGTACATGTCAGTTCCACTGCTGGAGGGGGCAGGGTCACTGTTGGTGGTGAAAGACCCATGTGGGCAACTCTCAGGCTCCAGTAAATGCACACTTCAGCTTCCAGTGTCCTTGGGGCAACCTCACTGATGTGCCAGAGTGTCTGTTTCCCAGGGTACGGGGCACTGCATGGGCTCAAGTGCTGGGTTCAGCTGGTCACACAATGCTGTGGCTATTTGAGTGGATGTGGGTCATCTTAGTGGGGCTCCAGGGCAGGATGCAGTCTGTACTGTCTCTGTTCTCAATATGGTACCATGCTGCAGCAGCCTGGATCCCAGTGGTGGGGGTGACCCAACATGAATTTCCTCTCTGGAATAATGCAATCACACAGATTCTAACCAGCTCTCTATACTAGACTCAGGGCCTGTGAAGGCTGAGAGGCTCTCCTGCAATGAAGACTGCAGGTACCTGTGGTAAATGTAGACTTCTGGGGATCTTACACCTGCCTTTTCCCCACAATTGGGAGTCCCTCTTAACTCAGGTAATTTTGTGTAGCTGCTTTGCTTCCTTCTGTATGCAGCCATCTCAAGTTTCTGTGCCTCAGCGGATCTTTATCCCTTTCTGGTTGAATTCCAATATTCTCCCTTGGACACTCTATTCCATGTGAGGTTATCTAATTGTTGCTTTGGTCCTTTTTTGTGGAAGAAATGAGTGCTGGGCACCTCTAGTTAGCCATCTTCACATTTCACTTTTTATTAAACCAAAAAAATAAAATTAGTAATCATAGTTATAGGCTTTAAACATGCAGCCACTTCAAAGTAAAATAAATATTTGCCATAAATCAAGTAAGGTCCAGGATATAATAATGAATTCACAACATTTACACTTATTCAGGGTTACAGTGGTGACTCCAGTGGGGAAGTTACTGAGCAAAAACATAGTGGAGTATTAATGTCCATATCTAACTTTTTAATGTTCTGATCTGTGTATTCAGCAAACAGAATGAATGGCTTTGTAAATATTTTTTCTCAGTAGGTTTAGGGGCCTTCATTAGGAAGGCTTTGGCCATGATTCATTTGTAGTCATTGTCATCCTCTACTCTATTTAGGTCCACTAGGACCCAACTAACTCCAGAAATTGCATTTTATTTGGAAACGGGGGGCACTGAACAATGACCTAAATGTAAAACATAATCCTGGAGGAATGAAGGAGAAGCAATAGAGAGCCACTGAAAACCAAAATCAATGTCAACATCCTGTAAAAGGAGTGATGAAAGCGCAAATCTGGAGTTGTCTGAAAAACCAAAAGGTAGAGTTACAAAGCCAAGAGGGAAAACAAAATGTTTCCTGGAACCCAATGTCCGTATGATGGAAAGGTAAAAAGTTGAACACTTCAGAAAGTGATGAGAAATGATAGATACATTAGAAAACAAAAACTAGAACAAAAATGTGAGTGAAGCTGTAATTTCAGGTGTTGCTAAGTACAGTGGGGACCACAACTTATTAGCTATCAACAAAAAGAAAATCTGAACCTGGGATCTGAATTAGATTTAGAATCTCCTAAAGGAGAAATAAACAAAATGAAAATGTTACTTAATTACTACTCTTGAATATATTCTTTATGACACATATTTCCTTTTTATCTGTTAAAAATATCTTGTAGAACTTGAACCTAACATTTTATTCACTCATACAACTTTAAAAATCATTCTGATCCACACCTGCTTTGCCTGAATGATTTTTTAAAAACACTCATTTTACATTTTAAGCCACTCATTTTACAAATATATTGAATACCTATGGTTAGTTACCTTGCTTAGCATTGGAGCAATAAAAAGGTGAAGTTTTAAATTTTTGCTTTTGAGTAACTCACAGTCTAATGGGGGAGACAGATGATTATACAGTTAATTTCAACACCATTTTTAAAGTGCCATAAGTGTGACATGGTGCTACAACCAAGTTCTGTCCTAAGAGCGTGGAAACCTGCACTGCTCAAGGTAGAGGCAATCTGCTACTTTAAAGCTGCCAGCAATTTTCTTAATCATTTTTGGAGAAGGCAGACTCCCTTTCAGAAGGCATATGCCAAGGGTGGGTGCAGAGGGGATTAGAAGAAGGAGGGGATTAGGAGAAGGAGTAGATTTTTGCAGGGGAAGGGAGGGTAGCTTATGTCATGTTACTGGGCCATTTAGTAAAGCAAAGGACAACCACCATCCTCTTCATTGACACAGTGAGTAGTGAAACTCCTTTGTCTATTTAATAACAGCTTACCTGCACAGTTCTCACATCATGTACTGGGCATTGTCCTAAGTTCCTTACCTGTATTACTTGCCACAACTCTATGAGGTAGGGACCCTTTATGCAGGTAATGAGTAGAGTATTAGTTCTGTTTTTTAAATTGAGAAAACTGAGGCACAGACAGTTGACTTTCCCCAGGGCACATAGCAAGTAGAGTGGAGTCAGGATACTAACTTGTAAAGTTGCCAGAGCCTAGATGTTTGACTGCTACTCCATACTGCCCCCACTACCTTCACTGTCAGCAGACTGGCTTTTCTACAGAAAGTTATTACTATGATCAATCAAAGATGTCCACTAACTATTCAACACTGCCCTCAGCATGAGTGGAGGGTCTTTAAACCTTCTCTTTGAATTTGGGCAGGCCCTATGGCCACTTTGAGCACAGAATATGACAGAAGTGTCATGTGCCTGTTTCCAGGTCTTAACAGACTGGCAGCTTCCACATCCTCTGTCCTGAAACACTACTTAAATTTTGAAAATCTGAAAAGGCAAATATGTGCTATAAAGAATGTATTTAAGAGTAGTGAGCCCGAAGACTATCACTAAGAAGTCTGACTACCCTGTTTAAGAGACCACACGGAGAGACTTCAAGGTTTTTATGAGACTACATGGAGGAGGGAGGGGACCACTTGAATCCAGCCTTTCAGCCATGCCCTTGGAGGCAATGAGGATTCCTGGTCCCGCCAGAGCAGCCCTGCCTCCAGCCGGATAAAACACCACATGATCCCAGTCAGTGCAATGTGGAGAAGTAGCTTAGCATCACGCAAAATGCTAACCTTCAAAATCATTACATGTTAATTAAAAAAAAGGAAAAAGAAAAAAATGTTATTTTAAACCACTGAAGTTTGGGGTAGTTTGTTATTCAGTAATAGATTACCAGAACAAATACACTGACTTAGAACTGGGTATGAGATAGGGACAACAGGAATAAGGAACCTCAAAGAAAGGTAGCACATGGTACCTGGGGTGATGCTGTTCCTACTGGTAGGAGGGGGAATCAGATTTCAAGTGGGGGTGGAAGGATATCACCAGAGAATGAACATCTTTTTGTTTTTTGTTTTTTTTTTTTGAGACGGAGTCTCGCTTTGTCGCCCAAGCTGGAGTGCAGTGGCCGGATCTCAGCTCACTGCAAGCTCTGCCTCCCGGGTTCACGCCATTCTCCTGCCTCAGCCTCCCGAGTAGCTGGGACTACAGGCGCCCGCCACCTCGCCCGGCTAGTTTTTTGTACTTTTTAGTAGAGACGGGGTTTCACCGTGTTAGCCAGGATGGTCTAGATCTCCTGACCTCGTGATCCGCCCGTCTCGGCCTCCCAAAGTGCTGGGATTACAGGCTTGAGCCACCGCGCCTGGCCTTTCTTAATCTAATCTTTGTTTTCTGCATGTGAGTTTTCCCGTTACATTTAATTCTTCAGGAAGGTTTTGTTAAACCTTACAGCCTAGATTAGAGAGAATAAAAACGGCACAACAAGAGAGAGAAGGGATAAGCAAATCATTCACCACATTCTGTATAACATAGAATAAATGCCCTCGTTCTTAGGGCAGGCTGTCTGGGTTCAAATTCCAGCTCTACAAATTACTTATTTTATCCCCTTGGAAAAATTACTTGAATCCTTTGTGACTCAGTTGCCCCATCTGTACAATTAGAGTTGGTACTGACTCACTTATGTCTCCTATCTCCATGATCAAGGGGGAAGAAACCTTCCCATCCTCCTCCTCAGCACTCACAGCCTTGCCTCTACGATCTTCCATGAATCTTAGTTTGAGGGGAATGAGAAGGGTCTAGAAACCTGGAGAGTAACTAAAACACCAGTAGATAACAAGCATTTTAGACAGAGGAGGCGGCATGAGAAAACACCTGTGGGTGAGAGAGAGCAATGTGTCTTTGGAGAACCACAAGCAGATCAAAACGATGTTATGTCTGGTGTGTGGCATAGAAGGTGTAGGTAGTGGAGTGAACAGAAGGAGACGCACTGGAGAGGGAAAAGCAAGAGGCAGGCCTTATTTTCCATGGCAAGTAGGTTGGGCTTTAGTGTAACAGCAAGAGGAAAGACAATTACACAAAAAATGAAATTGTAGACATATTGTACCTATCATGCATTAACATTGAGTCTTCATAAGAAATCTGTAAGGTAAGTAGGAAATATATCGTTATTCCATTACTAATTTTAAAAACTGAGGTCTAGAGGTATAGCTGCTAGGACTCAACAGATTTGTTGAGCCTTCTCAGGCCCAAGCGACCGGAGGGAGGAAACAAAGTGCTGGAGATAGGAGCCCATTTAAAATATACACATGTAAAGAGAAAGGTCACTTTATAAGTTCTTTTTCTCATCTCCCGGATACTGTGGTCTGAATGTTTGTGTTTTCCCCACACTTATCTATTGGAATCGAATTCCCACTGTAATTTTATTAAGTTGTGGGGACATTGAAAGCTGGGGACTGTTGTCCTTACAAAATAGGCCAAAGGGAGTTCACATATCCCCTTCCACCACGTGAGGTTACAAGAATATGGCCCTTGCCAGGCACTGCATCTGCCAACACCTTCCTCTCAGAGTTCCCAGCCTCTAGAACTGTGAGAAATAGACTTCTGTTGTTTATAACCCACCCAGTTTATGCTATTTTGGCATAGCAGCCAAATAGACTAAGACACTGTTTACTGTACAGGAAAAGAAAAGAAAAAAACATTCTAGGCAATCCAGCTCATGTACCTAGATTTACCTTCCACACTACATAGTATTAAACTAAACAGAAGCTGGCTGTCTATTACATATGCCAAACTCTCCAAATGATTCTTCTCAGCAAAGTATTTCTGTCTTATGCCATAAAACAAGAAGAAACTTTTGTTCAACTAGACAATACTGTCTATATAAAAAACAGCAAATTATTATGATGGCCGTATCACACTTCAGGGCTAAGAGTGGATAAATCAACATTACAGCCTGACAATTAGGTAGAAATAATTTTTATTAATTCTCAGCTTATCTTGTCCTGTGTTAGCAATATGAATGAAATTCACATTTTTTTTTTTCCTGAGCAAAAAGACTTTTAAATCCAAGTCTGCCTGATCTGGTCCAATTTTTTATGTTTACATTTCATCTACCATGCTTTATTCACAACTATTAAGGAATAAAGAAATATAGAAGTCAGTCTTTCTATGATCATTAACCTTTAAAGTTTCTAATCTAGGCAGAGTGCCTTGTTAAGACTCAGAATGATTTAGAAATATTTGCATTTTTCAATAAAATGAGACCTGTATTTTTAACAGTATCCCTCTGTTTTTCAAATATTAAACCCTACCAATAACTAGAACCAATAACCAGAACCTCTGTTCACATGAACAATAGTATTATTTAAAGTACTACTGAAAGGAAATGGTATTATTGGAAGTCTCCTCATCTAAGGAAGAAAGAATAAACAAAATTCATTATTATTCTACTATTTGTTGGTGGCTAGGAATTCAGCAGATGAAAACAACGAAGTTTCAGACCATTCTGAACGCTATCTTTATGACCTCTCACTAGGTGCTTTCACCATAACAGAACAAAAATTTTAAAACAAACCATTACTGCTTTTCTAGTATTGAGTCAGGAAGTGAGTATTTTATCATTGCTACTCTCAGAAAAGAGTTCCATTACCTTTGGGAGGCCGAGGCAGGCAGATCATGAGGTCAGGAGTTCAAGACCAGCCTGACCAACATGGTGAAACCCCATCTCGACTAAAAAAAAAAATACAAAAATTAGCTCGGCATGGTGGCACATGCCTGTAATCCCAGCTACTTGGGAGGCTGAGGCAAGAGAATTGCTTAAACCCAGGAGGTGGAGGTGGTAGTGAGCCAAGATCACACCACTGCATGCCAGCCTGGGTGATAGAGCAAGACTCCATCTAAAAAAAAAAAAAAAAGAGTTACGTTAACTCCACATTCTTAGACTCCATTCTCTCACCAAACTCTCTCACCATTGCCACAATTCACTCATTTATTAAGTCTTGTGATAGTTCCTTAAATTTTCTTACATGGAACCATTACCATTAGAAATACCTTATTTCAGGTTCTGGCTGTAAACAATTCAAACCACTCCCTGATTTCTTTTCGTTCTACTCATTCTCTATTCAAGCAGTCAACATGATCTTTCCAAACTGTAATCCTCATTATAGATCTTTCAACTTCAAAATCCTAAGACAATTTTCACATTCTTGAAAATGTTTTAAATTTCTTAATATGTCCCTTCTCATTGCCTATGACTTAGCTGCGATTCCAGCCCTCCAGTAAAGGGTGAGGTGATATAGTCTATGCTATTGGCACACGAAGTTAGCAGAAGTGGTCTAGAACCAAGTGCAAGCAATGGTTTAGGTTTAAGATTTTAGGTTCCAGAGCTTAAGAAGAAATCCAGGCTCCTCAACTGGCCTGAGGTCTTCAGCTGAGAATTTGGAGGCATCACACAGGGTCACACGAAATAGATGTCATGATTGCCTACTGAAGAGTAGGTCTCCAGTTCTATTTTTCCTTTCTTGTATTGGAAGACAACTGGGCAGCTGAAACTGGATTCTCTCCAGGATGTTCTGATTGATCTAATCCAAGTGAGGTTATGGAGTCTTTCTTGCCATGGTGAATGGTTCAGGAAAGGGTATATAACCTATTTCTAATCCAGGCAGCCCATGGCTTTCCTCTGGCCCCAAGGATTGCTTCAGATGCAGGTACATCATCTAAGATGCCCCAGTCATAATAATTAAGCTCTAGACTTCAATAAATGCAGGAAGACATTCTGTCTCTTCCGTTGGCTGTGAAAATGGAGTTTGTAGACTAGAGCTGTTGGCAGATACTTTGCCACTACTATAAAGTCAGACTAAGAATAAACTCAATACATATGTGGACAGAGGGTGAGGCAAAATAAAGAGGCACAGAAACATAGAGCTGCATTCCTGAAGACATTATGGACAAGTGGGTGATTTATTATGTGAGCCAATAAATTCCCTCTATTGTTTAAGCACAGACCTACCACCTCAACCATTCTTATCCCACATCCTCTTTTTTTCCTAATAATCCTTGTAAATTTTTTGCTCCGCATCCACATTTCACCTATATTATTACCTCAGGAGAGGCCATCGGCATTTAATTTCTTCTTTGGAGCTAGTTGAGGGCTAAAAGTGGGCAAGTACTTCCTAACGTATAGAAAAAGCAGGTGAGAGGTTAAGAATCTTCCATACAGACCCTCTTTCTCCCTATCTTCAGCAGTCATTATGTTAAAAACGTTTAGTCTTTCGCCAACTTGAATTGTGTTCCCAACAGCCCCCTCTGTCAACTTGACTTTAGCACATAGCAAGCCCTAGGAAATCTGGGGAGAAAGTGAGGTGGGGAAAGGAGAAAAACTCCTCACTCCACAGCGCACACCAAATTGCTTATGGTACCCTGAAAAGAAATGAGTGTTAAACAGTTCTCTGTTCTTCCTCTGCCTACAATCTCTTTACTTGGCTTATTGTCTTACAGATCTTGGCCCACCTTTTAAGACTTAGCTTAAGGATAAGGTTATGAGGCCACAAGTAAAATTGGGCATTTTCTCCTTCATGTCTCCATTCTGGAACATAGACTTCTATCATAGTTCTTGCTATCTTTTTTTTGTTGTTGTTTTACACTTGTGTTCAATTCTCACCCTCCAACAATTCCCAATTAGCCATTTAAAAATGAAGTCCCTGTCAAATAGTAAGGGCTCAAACACTTTATATGCTGAATCTCATCTATTATGATATAAGCTAAAATATGGAAAGAATTGGTGCTAGACCTACATAATGAGAGTCTCCAGTGAATACTATAGACCAGGGGAAAACAGAAAGAGCATCTTTGAAAAAGGCAAGATACATAAACGCTTTCAAGAGAATGTAAGGATAAACTTTCCATTCAGGCCTGAAGTACATGACCCATGTGCTGAATCACCCAGCAGCAAACCACCCGGTAGCTCTACCCCTAGTCCATCTAATTAATCACCAGCCTGGATTCCTTCTAGTCAATCAAAATGCTGCCTCATTTAAATTTAACCTCACAAATCCTATGCTTATCTTGAACTCTACATAAACCCTGGCTTTTGCTTTCTTCAAAAGGCTGTATATTCATTTGTAGCTCAGTCTTGGAACACAAAAAATTCAATTTTGTCTTTCATATTTGAGTCCCAAGTCTTATGAACTGTGAATCCCTTTAACCAATTAGTCTTACTTGTTAGAGAACTTGAAAACATACCCGAGCTATAATGAATGTGGTATATTTCAGGTAGGTGAAATAAAACATTTTCCACCTAATGTTACCAAGCCATTCCCACATTTTTCCATCCTGCCCCTCCAACCTCTCTGCAAGTATTTTGTTTTCTATTTTATCTTATCTGCTTCCTTTCTTTTCTAGTCAATAAAGCTCAAGGCCATTGTTTAAAATTGTAATAATTACTTGAAAAAAGCTCTAGAGGAACTATATGTATGTCTTAGTATAGTCAGTTTTGCTATAACAAAACACACATACCAAGTAATTTATAATGAACAGAAATGCATCAGTTCACAGCTCTGGGGGCTGGGAAGTCCAATATCAAGCTGCTAGCATCTGCTGAGGGCTTTCTTGCTGCATCATAACATGGTGAAGGCATCACATGGTGGAAGGGCAAAGTGGGGCTGGAGAGACAGAGGCGGCAAACCCACTCCCACAATAATAACATTTAACCATTCATGAGGTCAGAGCCTTCTTAACTCAAACACTTCTCAAAGGTTTTGCCTCATAAACTAACCTGACAAATTTCAACATGAGTTTTGGAGAGGACAAACATTCAAAGCATAGCAGAGTGTAAAATATGTTTAATCCAAAAATTAACCATTTATTTGCTCCATTGCCCAACAGCAGTAGGGAGAGACATCCCCAAAGTGTCTGAGCTGCATGAGATTTAACTTTCAATGTAGAACTTCATGAATAACTTTAATATAGATTTCTAGCAGCAAATTAATATGTTCCTAAAGGAATTTGTTTAAACGTCCATCTGTTATTTTAATTCCTGAAGAGATTTTACTGCTGGCATTTTTTAGTACACTCCTCTTTATAATTTCATTCAAGCTATTTATCTAATGCAGTATCATCTTTTAAATTCTAAAAATTCAATGCAGAGTTACAAATACTACAAAGAAGTGACTAGGAAATTCCCATTATGTGCTTTGGCTCTGACATTTCACTTAAAATGGGTTTGGCAGATGGAGAATTGAGACTGGGGTCTGTTTTGACCAATTAATAGTAAAGCGGTTTGGTTCTAGGAATCTTCCTGTTCTTCCTCTTTGCTGGCAATTAAGATAACACAAGAAAGCACTCACATAGTGTCCCGCACACGAGCCACTCAATCAACATTTTGTGAAAAACAAAAACTCTAACATAAGAGAAATCAATATTGTAGTTGCTGTTTGCCAAAAATTTCTGATTGTCTCCCTTCCCAGTATATAGTGGGACTCCACTTGCTTCTTTATGGTCAGGTGGTGTGAAAGGAAGTAAGAGATGTTGCTTCTAAAGCATTTAATTATCCCCACAAGATTCCCCAGAGCCTTCCTGTTTCTCTGAGTGATGACTGGCTATTTTAGCAGACTGGATCTCTGAATGATTATGATGACCAGAGCCTTCTAATGATCTGTGGGAACATGAAACATGAGCAAAAAAAATAAACCTTTGTTGTTTTAAGCCATGGAAAATATGGGGTTATTTGCTACCACAGTAAGACATAGCCTATTTTGACTGATTCAAGTATAATATAACCCGTTCAAGAATGTGAAGTTTATTCAGGCACCAAAAATACATGGTGATAGAGGGATTTCACTTAAAAGTAATATTTTTGGACACTGATAACATTATATTAAGCATAGATTATATATCACTTAACATTCTTGGAATTAAGAAACTTCCAGTACAAATAGCATGAAAATGGCCTCTCATTTCACCTAATGTCAGAATCTCCACTGATAAACTCTAACATTAGACGCCACAGTTAAAACAGCTGCACCCCTCACCGTATACTTTATGATCCAGTCCCAATAATTGAGGTTTGTCTGCTGACTCCAGCTCCTCCAGATGCTGTCACTAATAATTATAACTAGGTCTTTTTTTCCCCCTTTGCTCGTTTCCTTCTTAGCATGAGTCAACAAACTTTGTTTTATGCTCTATAAGGGGCAATAGTCTTTCTTTTGTTCTTGGCAGAGGGAGGAATATTTTTAGAAAAAAACCTTACTATTTTCAGAGGGGGGTCATTATCCGCCACAAAATGAGAAGAGTGTGTGTCTGGGAGGGCTGAGATACCCAGTTAGCAAATTCAAGCTCTCTGACTCCAAACCACAGAAGCCTCACCATTCTGATTAGCTTTGGTTGCAGAAGCAATTCAGGATGACACATCCCCTCTCTTACTACCTTGGCCTTTGTTTCTGAGGAACAAACAGGGTTTGGAGTTTTAGAGTTAAAAATAAAATCACATTAACACTGGGCATCATAAATCTTGACTTCAGCAAATGGGTACACCACCACAAATTTCCCAGAGATCAGCTAATCCTTGTGACAGGAATGTAGTGCAGTGTCTCTCTGCTAGGGATAGTGTGGGCATTAAGTCTCATCAGCTCCTTCAGCTCAGAAAACTCAATCTGTGCAATTGACACTGTGTGCCTGGACATCACCAGCATGTAGAAAAAAAAGATATGTAAATGTTCTGAACAGATTTGTAAATTAGACTCCTCAGACCCTTCCATCTCCCCCTTTCCCTTTTTGTAATGGAAACAGCACTCCAGAACCAAACACTGCCTTTCCAGAGTTCGTTAACATTTTCTCAAAGAACGATCCTACATCATTCCTAAATTGTGCTTGCCTTCTTTTACGTTGTGGCAAAGTGCAATTACAGTTTAAAGGGAATATTTATGTACATTAGTTAACGACATCATTGCAACTTACTGCTCACACATCAACACTTAATTAGTGTAAGCATAAGTGACATAATTGCTACAAGGCATGCATTTACTAGTAATGTGAGGTAATTTCATGCACTATGCACATTTTAAATATCTACTTTATACTTTGTCATGCTGAATTTTTTTAATCAATAAGAGGTATTTACATGGATCAGAAAGTGGTCTTCTTTCCGATTGTAGGCAAATATGCTGTTCTGACTTTGGAAGCATTTAATACTCTACAGGATTTTTAAAGCCAGAAAGGTTCAAGATGGTCTACAGACTCTGCCCTTGGGGATAAAGAATCCCCTGATGCACGTGGCATCATTACATTAATTATGTGTTGTCCTCTTTCATTTACAATGATTTGATATGAATTTAAATATCTCCCCAGACATTACAAATTCTATGTTAGGGATATTGTTTTGAAATATAGTGGTCCTGTGAAATGGGGAGTTTCAAAGCACCGTCAAAAACTGCAAATACTCCTAAGAAATTATGAAGAATGGCCTTTCTGAAATGCATATTTATTCAAATTCAGTCCCTACAGAGAATTCTGTAGTGGCTTTTCTTATGATTCATGGTCAAGTCCAAACCTCAGCAAGAGACACAAGACCCTTACTGATCTGGCCCTTGTCCACTTTGCAGTCTCCTGAGACTGTGTGTCCAAATCATTCCAAGGATTCTGGTCTCCTCTCACTACCATGGCTCATGCCAGGCTCCCCTCCTGCCAGGGCCCCCACTTTCCCTCTCATCTCTCCTCAGACATGTGTCCCTGCTGTGAGCTCCTGTCTTTCCTGGCATGGCATCAATCACATGGCCTAGTGTTACTCACACATCTGTCTCCTCTACCGGATATTGGACGAATTGGATTTCACTTAGCTAATCTCCATGTAACTAAGGTGAATACAATTTCCTACAGAGACAGAATGGCATACTGAATAAGAACCTGGGCTTGAGAGTAAACAGTCCTCAATTCAAGGTGACTTTAGCCAAAGGGCTTCTCTGCGCTTCAGGGTCCTCACATTTAAAAGGGGAGAAGTGGCCTAAACGCCAGCCTCATAGATTGGTGGGCCCTAGTTGGGCTTCCCTAGCTACAGATAGGGATTTTTCTCCCTGGTTGTCTCTTTGGTACACAAGCCCCATTCCGTCCCCTGATTCTCATCTACAGGGCTGCCCCAGCCCATCACATACTCAGCTCTGATTCTCAGCCTCCCAGCCCAGGTTAGCAACTTAGGCTCCCTACCGCTCTGCTGCAAAGTATTAACACTGATGTTCACAGCAATGCTGTTTTTCAAAATTATCTTTTCCCCCCTCAGGAAGGCAATCAACACTTCACCTCAAGATAGAAGTAGCCTAGATTTAAATTCCAGCTCAGCCACTATGTAAGTTATTTAGCAATTATTTAACTGCCAACCATATACCACACAATGCATTAGCTGCTTAAGGTGCAATGGTGAGTGAAAACCACCTCCTTGAGCAAAACTGGTTCCAGTTGGGTCTAGGGACAAGTTTGGAACCTGTTGGAGGCTGCTTCCTTATAGTGGAGAAAAGATTCTCCTATTTGTAAGCTTATTGTGAGGCTAAAAAGAGAAAACATACATGGGAATATATTACAAACTATCAAGTTTTATGCAAAATCAGGATTATACAATTCTTATCTCTTCTGAAGTCTCTTCCAATTCTAAGTCCAGATAACCTAACAGTGTGGGTCGCACAGCTAAATGCACTTTCCTCTACAGTTTCTATGCTGTATTCCCCATAAGTTCACATCTTCCTGCTTGACAGGCTAATGTGCTGCTGCCATCCCCCTCGATATTAGTCTAATTCTGATTTGAGGCTACAGAAGTGACAAGTGAAGCTATTTTAGAGGTGCCTGGGGTCGTAAAACATTTTGAAAATTATTTGGCTGTCGAAGTCACGTCAGAGTAGATCTGCATGAAGTTTCTGTGGTTCTAAAGTGAACATGAGGTGCCTTTCCTCTTGTGCTCCGGAGAGAGCTGGCATGATTAACGGAGCCATCATCAGTCACTTTGCTACATGCCAGAGAGGCCTGCTCTGAGCCCACTAAGCCAGTGCCTTGGGGACTCACTCAGGAACTCTGAGGAAGCTTTGCAACCAAGAGGGCCTAAAAGGATCCAGGAATAGGAAACAAAAAGTCTCTTACCATGAAAAGATACTTTTTTTTTTTTTAAGTGTCAGAAATGGATGTCTTTTTTCAACAGGAGAGATCCTGAAAGCACTGGGAGGGATTATCCATCTTACACTTTCTCAAAGAATGACTGAGAAAGTTGCAAAAATCAGAATTGAAATTATCTGGCCATTTATTCTTCCCCCCAGTTTGTGCATTAAGCCTAGCTGCCCCCTTTAAATAATAATAATAAATCCAATGAATATGGAAGGACACTGACAAAAAATTGATCATTTTTCTTAGCAGCTTCAAACCAGTAGTTTTCAAACAAAGGCAGCTTGGAGGGACCATGTATTAGTCCGTTTTCACTCTGCTGATAAAGACATACCCGAGACTGGGCAATTTACAAAAGAAAGTGGTTTAATTAGACTTGCAGTTCCATGTAGCTGGGGAAGCCTCACAATCACGGTGGAAGGCAAGGAGGAGCAAGTCATGTCTTACATGGGTGGCAGCAGGCAAAGCGAGAGCTTGTGCGGGAAAACTACCTCTTATAATAACCATCAGATCTCTTGAGACTTACTATCATGAGAACAGCACAGGAAAGACTTACCCCCATGATTCAATTACCTCCCACCAGGTCCCTCCCACAGCATATGGGAATTCAAGACGAGATTTGGGTGGAGACACAGCCAAACCATATCAGGCCACAAAGATGTTTTACTTATTAGTGGGGGTGGGAGAAGAAGGTAAGGAGACTCTGGTGGGACCAGAGTCTGTGCTACAAATGTCAGGCCTGTAAAGGTAACAACCCCCACTTCACTTTTTATCTGTGTAAATTGAGGGCCATCCATATAGTCATTTAGATCTAAAATATCTAAATGACTGGAAAAGACTCAAGTGATTTCTAAACATATTCCTCTAAACTTCACACACTAAGCTGTAAAGTCCTTTAGGATTAGAACCATACGTTATCCATTCCTGTATCCACCATGTCACATAGTGCCTTGCACATAGAATATCCTCCATAGGCACTTGGTGAATGAATGAATAATGAGCTAATAGTTGTGAAAGAACCAGGAGAAAGAAAGAGGAAGGAGAAACAGAAAGGAGGAGATAGAAATGGAAGAAGAGAGAAAAAGACAAATTGGGTACAGAATAATTAACATATAAAATTAATAAATAAAAATCAGAATATGTGGTGGTTTGTCAGGTATAAGTGGCTTGACTGATAAAAAGCAATCAGGGACGCCTTGTGCTTTGTCAAGGGACACAGAAATCATTACCTCACCCTTTCCCTGTACCCTGCTCCTTGTGCATCTTCCTCCCCAACCACAGACCCTACTGGACAATAGAGAAAACAGGAAGGCACCTTTCAGACAAACATCTGTCTTGCACATGACAAATTTATCTTAGTTTCCTGGTTCCTACAGCCTTCTATATGTAGATCTGTACTTCTAGACTATGGTGGCTGAAATTATTCTGCCTATTTCCATCACCTAATTCTATGGACAAAGATCATTTGCATAGCAGAGCTGTCATCATATAAGTCTACCCCACTAATGCACTCGAAGGATTCAAAGTACTGTGTCAGACTCAGCAGCTTTCAAACATTATTTTTAATGCACTGTGGAAAAGTAAGTGTGGATGGTGCTTTTGACCTTAATTATTTGTGATAACTAGCTGAATAGAACCACATGGTTCTCAGAGCTGAAAAAGCATATTTCCACAAACCTCCATCAAGTAATAATTATTGATGATTCCAATCTCTTTCAATAAATATTTCAGAGCATCACAGAGTCATGGTGTCAGTAGCAGACATGCTCAAAATGTCCTCCCAGATATGGGCTATTATTTTTTTAGTTGCACAAAACAGAGAGCTTTTATCCTCCTCCTCAGGGGACTGATTTATTTATGTTGCAAACCTCTGCTTAAAAATTATAATACCTAAGAATTTATCACTCCATGTCTTCTTCCAAACACCTAAAACCACTCTTGCCTTCCATTGTACCTCATTTATATCAAATGGCATCTGTCTACCACCTTCAAAAGCACCATCTCTAGGCTCTGGGGAATAGCTGTATTTGAATAAGCCTGGATCTAAACCTGGTATAGAGTAAAACCTCTTAAGATTAGTCTGGATACGTATAAATGAACTCCAAAATATAGCCAGCCCATTGTTACATAACACATCATCTCAGTTTGGCCTATCATTAGGTTTCTAAATCACCATGTACAACTAGCAAAATATTTGTCATGTTATTTACAGACAAAAACTGACATCCTTTTCCCTTTAAAATAACAATACCTAGTTTATCTAAAACTTGTGACTATCCTCTGACTCCAGTGATGAAAATAAACACAACAGAATTCAAAATATAAACTGTCAGTACAGGTCAAAGGCTTAGGCCAATTATATTTTACCTCTGAAAGATCTGGATGGGTTACACCCTTCAGTTCAGCTCTGCCAAGCTTCAGTAAATGGTGGGCACTCAGTAATTCTCGCTGACCTCGTGTACATTAAGAATTAAAAGCTCCAGCTAGGGTTCGGTAGAATATTAAGAATGGAAGCCTAGTTAAAAAAGCAGACACACTGAATCACACAAATCCTACCTCCAATTTGTCTCTCACAGTTCCTCATTTCACTTCTATGTGCCTGATTCAGACATTATCTCTGGCCTGGAAATAGCTCTTGCTTTCAAACAGCTTCTAGAACTGTAAACCAAGGCAAGGGCCATCTACAAAACAAATATATATAGGATCAAATTGACATCAGACTTCTCATCAGCAACTTTGAAAATTACAAGATAAAGATGCATTCGAAGTTCTACAAGATTCTGAACCTAAAATTCTACAGCCATACAAAATATCAATCAAGCCTGAGGATAAAATATACATATGTTTAGATATGCACAGCTTCAGAACATTGATAACCCAAGTGCCATTTGTGAGGAGAATTTTGAGTATGTACTCCAGATAAGAAAATGAAGTTGAAACCAAAAAATGGAAGACATTTTTGTCCAAAAGAGAAGCTAACCCAGGAGGGCAAGATGCACTGATACTGTTCCTAACAATTCTTGGAACAATAAGTGGATCAAGGCAGTGACCAGTCCAGGTTACAGGAGACAGCTGAAGTGCTCCTGAAAAGTTTTCTTTGGAAGGAAGTATACTCAGTGCAATAGATGAGCCTGAGTTATTTTAAGAATATGGTAAAAATTCATTTTTAACTTGACAACAATGGCAATAAAATACATTACATAAAAGACAAGAAATTCATTGATGACAATTTAAAAAAAAAAAAAAAGAAGAGCTACTTTAAAAAGCCATGGTTTGAATGAGTCATTCTAAAATATTTTTAAAATGTAACAAAAGTGGCCGGGCGCGGTGGCTCAAGCCTGTAATCCCAGCACTTTGGGAGGCCGAGACGGGCGGATCACGAGGTCAGGAGATCTAGACCATCCTGGCTAACACAGTGAAACCCCGTCTCTACTAAAAATACAAAAACTAGCCGGGCGAGGTGGCAGGCGCCTGTAGTCCCAGCTACTCGGGAGGCTGAGGCAGGAGAATGGCGTAAACCCGGGAGGCAGAGCTTGCAGTGAGCTGAGATCCGGCCACTGCACTCCAGTCCGGGCGACAGAGCGAGACTCTGCCTCAAAAAAAAAAAAAAAAAAATGTAACAAAAGTGAATCCATTTGAGTTGGACATTACGAATTTTCTTCCTCCAATTGTAAAAACATTGTAACACTGGATGTAAAAAGAAGAAAATGAATACAATGCCTTTAATTGAATTTGTGGTGAACAATATGTACATGGCCACAGAAACAAATGATATTTATTGGTCTTTAGTCTTCACTTCAGTAAAAACTAAAGACAAAGCACATAACAATTGTAGTTTCAGAAAGGGAGAGAAGTGTTTCACTGTGACTATGTAAAATTAAAGAAGAGTCACCAGAAATTAGGTAGCAGCAGGGCAAGAGAGAAATAGGAGGAAGAGTAAGAATAGAAGCATGATCATGAGATGTATAAAAGTAACCACAAAGGGAACTAAAAATAGAGTTTAAAAGTGGTTGCCTTTGTGGAGTGAAACTGAGGTTGAGGAAGAATAAGCAGAAAAAAACATGCTTTCCATTTCAAACTCCTCTTCACTTAGGGAAAGTAAATTAATATAAATTATGTATTTCCTTTAAGATGATATAAGTAAAATATATTAACACAGACAAAAGAGACAGGAGTCCTTAAGTGAACAACGCATAGCACGATCAGAACTATTTGTTTCTAAGGGCACACATATGCTTGGGAAAAAACCTCAAAGGACAGATACCAAATCATTCATGGTTCTTGCTCTGTCGCCCAGCCTGGAGTGCAGTGGCGGGATCTCAGCTCACTGCAAGCTCCGCCTCCCAGGTTCATGCCATTCTCCTGCCTCACCCTCCGGAGTAGCTGGGACCACAGGCGCCCGCCACCACGCCCGGCTAATTTTTTTGTATTTTTTAGTAGAGATGGGGTTTCACCGTGTTAGCCAGGATGGTCTCGATCTTCTGACCGCGTGATCCACCCACCTCGGCTTCCCAAAGTGCTGGGATTACAGGCGTGAGCCACCGCGCCCGGCCCATTCATGGTTCTTACATTTAGAATGTAAATTACTGGTGATTTTCATTTCCATCTTTACATTCCTACATAGTACCTAATTCCTTTTTTGCAATGATCACATATCAAACACACAAAAAAAGGTTTTACTATTGAAAATTAAATTTTAAAATGTGGTCATAATCCTATAATTAGCCAATTATAAAATATCTATACACCTGCTTCTAAATTTTGTATTTTTAAAATATTTTAAATATTAAGTGGGATTATGAATATATATTCTCTATAAAATGGGATCATACAGAACATGTCACAATTTTTTCAAGCTACTCACCATCCATTTATTTACAACAGGTTCATGCCTCCATTATATCACTATTGCACAAACTGGCAGAGACGTTCACTTGTCCAACATGTCTATTTTCCCCCGCGTATAAGATCCTGAAGCTAAGAACTATGATTTCATAATTCTGTACCTGAATCTTTTACCCAGGAAAGGCATGTAATATATACATTGATAAACCTGACAGTAAGTTTGACATATTTCCCTCCTGTGCATGCAGTTACCAAACATTCCCTTTCATAAATATTAATGTTTGTGCACACAACAAAAGTAGCAGGGCGGCCGGGCACAGTGGCTCATACCTGTAAGTAATCCCAGCACTTTAGGAGGCTGAGGCGGGTGAATCACCTAAGATCAGGAGTTTGAGACCAGCCTGGTCAACTTGGTGAAACCCTGTCTCTACTAAAAATACAAAAATTAGCTGGGCATGGGGGTGGGCACCTGTAATCCCAGCCACTCATGAAACTGAGGCAGGAGAATCACTTGAATCCAGGAGGCAGAGGTTGCAGTGAGCCGAGGTTATGCCATTGCACAACAACCTGGGCAACAGGAGTGAAACTCCGTGTCAAAAAAAAGTAGCAGGGTGATTATGCGAATATGCTGGCTTCCACATAGAGTTCTCAACAGCGTAACTACTGACATTTTGACCTGGACAATGCTTTATGGTAGAGGTTGCCTTCTGTAAGGTAGCAGGTTTAGCAGCACCCCAGCATTGGGCAGTAACACCCTCCTCCCAGTTGTAACAACTGAAATTGCGAGTTGTCTTCCAGAGGCCAAATTCACCCTGCTTGAGAACTGCCAACATAGAGATTGTGTGCATCATTCTTGGGCAGCCTCATCAGAGTTCACCTTCAAACCTTTCACTGGGTGAGGTATCCCCTTGCTTAGTCTAGATGTCACCAGGGCAGGATATCTGACCCATCCTTTACCTACTGTAGTCTTTTATGTGCAGCCACACTAACAGCTGTGGTTCTCTTTTGAACTATCCAGGAACAGTAGTAAATTGGAATGAGGGTGATCTTCATCTTTTTCATCAAAGATATTACATCAGCATTCCTTCTGTACTGCTACTGTGAAACATTTCAGTAAAAATTTAGCCTTCAGAAATTCTAGGCAAGAAAGTGCCATCTCTATGTTTGCAGGAATCCCCAAAACTCCAGGGTATACATTTCAGTCTCTCCCAAGAACTCTTTTCCATGCACTGCTCCATACATTACACAGCTCAGCAAGGCTTCAGGAAGGAATGAGATGTCACCTCCTCCTGCCTCTCTAAAAGTATATCCCAATCATTATGAATGACTCTCAAAGCCCATCTCTTGGGTTTAGGGGAAAAATTCACTCCCCTATTCTTCATGATGGGGAAAGAAAACAATCACTTTTCACCTTTGTATTAGTCTGTTTTCATGCTGCTGATAAAGACATAACCCAAGACTAGGAAGAAAAAGAGGTTTAATTGGACCTACAGTTCCACATGGCTGGGGAGGCCTCAGAATCATGGCAGGAGGCGAAAGGCACGTCTTACATGGTGGCAGCAAGAGAAAATGAGGAGGATGCAAAAGCAGAAACCCCTAATAAAACCATCAGATCTCATGAGACTTATTCAGTACCAGGAGAACAGTATGGGGGAAACTTAACCCAAAATTCAAATTATCTCCCACTGGGTCCCTCTTGCAACATGTGGGAATCATGGGAGTAAAATGCAAGATGAGATTTGGGTGGGAACACAGCCAAACCATATCATTCTGCCCCTGGCCCCTCCGAATCTCATGTCCTCACATTTCAAAACCAATCATGCCTTCCCAACTGCCCCCCAAAGTCTTATTTCAGCGTTAACGCAAAAGTCCACAGTCCAAAGTCTCATCTGACACAAGGTAAGTCTCTTCAACCTATGAGCCCGTAAAATCAAAAGCAAGTTAGTTACTTCCTGGATACAATGAAGGTACAGTAAATACAGCCATTCCAAATTGGAGAAATTGGCCAAAACAAAGGGGTTACAGGGCCCACGCAAGTCTGAAATCCAGTGAGGCAGTCAAATTCTAAAGCTCCAAAATAATCTCCTTTGACTCCATGTCTCACATGCAGGTCATGCTGATGTGAGAGGTGCGTTCCCACAGTCTTGGGCAGCCCCACCCTGTGGCTTTGCAGGGTACAGCCCCCTCCCGACTGCTTTCACAGGCTGGCATTGAGCGTCTGCAGCTTTTCCAGGCACACGGTGCAAGCTGTCAGTGGATCTACCATTCTGGGGTCTGGAGGACAGTGGCCCTCTTCTCATAGCTGAGGGACCCACCCCTGCAACAAAGTTTTGCCTGGGCATCCAAGTGTTGCCATACATCTCCTGAAATCTAGGTGGAGGTTCCCAAACCTCAGTTCCTGACTTCTGCGCACCCCCAGGCTCAACATCATGTGAAAGCTGCCAAGGTTTGGGGCTTGTACCCTCTGAAACCATGGGATAAGCTGTACCTTGGCCCCTTTTAGTAACAGCTGCAGTGGCTGGGATGCAGGGCATCAAGTCCCTAGGCTGCACACAGCAATAGGGACCCTGAGCGTTGCCTGCAAAATCATTTTTTCCTTCTAGGCTTTCAGGCCTGTGATGGGAGGGGCTGCCATAAAGACCTCTGACATACCCTGGAGACATTTTCCCCATCGTCTTGGGGATTAACATGGGGCTCCTGTTACTTACACAAATTTCTGTAGCTGTCTTGAGTTTCTCCTCAAAAAATGGGTTTTTCTTTTCTACTGCATCATTATGCTGCAAATTTTCTGAACTCTTATGCTATTTCCTTTTTAAAACAAAATGCTTTTAACAGCACCCAAGTCACCTTTTGGATGCTTTGCTGCTTAGAAATTTCTTCTGTCAGATACCCTAAATTATCTTTCTCAAATTCAAAGTTCCACAAATCTCTAGGGCAGCGGCAAAATGCACCAGCCTCTTTGCTAAAACATTAGAAGAGTCATCTTTGCTCCAGTTCCCAACAAGTTCCTCATTTCCATCTGAGACCACCTCAGCCTGGACCTTATTGTTCATATCACTATCAGCATTTTGGTCAAAGCCATTCAACAAGTCTCTAGAAGGTTCCAAACTTTCTCACATTTCCCTATCTTCTTCTGAGTTCAGTAAACTGTTCCAATCTCTGCCTGATACCCAGTTCCAAAGTTGCTTCCACATTTTTGGGTATCTTTTCAGCAATGCCCCACTCTACTGTTACCAATTTACTGTACTGGCCTGTTTTCACACTGCTGATAAAGACATACTGGAGTCCGGGAAGAAAAAGATTTAACTGGACTTACAGTTCCACATGGCAAGCAAGGCCTCAGAATCATGGTGGGAGGCAAAAAACTTCTTACGTGGCGGCAGCAAGAGGAAAATGAGGATGCAAAAGCAAAAACCCCTGACAAAACGATCAGATCTCTTAAGACTTATTCACTACCATGAGAACAGTATGGGGGAAACCTCCACCATGATTCAAAGTATCTCCCACCGGGTCCCTCTCACAACATGAGGGAATTAGGGGAGTACAATTCAAGATGAGATTTGGGTGGGGACACAGAGCCAAACCACATAAAGCTTGAATATAATACTTCTTAGAATACTGCAAATCTCAGTAGTTTTCTCCCTTCCCCAGTAATTATGGGCCAAATGGTATCCTTAAAAATTTATATGTGTGGGGCATGCCCCAGATGGCCAAATAGGAACAACTCCAGCTTCCAACTCCCAGCGTGAGCGACACAGAAGACGGGTGACTTCTGCATTTTCAACTGAGGTACGCGGTTCATCTCACTGGGGCATGTCGGACAGTTGGTGCTGGTCCACGAGTGCAGCCCAACCAGTGAGAGCTGAAGCAGGGCGAGGCATTGCCTCACCTGGGAAGTGCAAGGGGGAAATGAATTCCTTTTCCTAGCCAAAGGAAATTGAGACACACAACACCTAGAAAATCGGGTAACTCCCACCCTAATACTGAGCTTTACCAAGAGTCTTAGCAAACGGCACACCAGGAGATTATATCCCACACCTGGCTCAGAGGGACCCACGCCCAAGGAGCCTCCCTCATTGCTAGCACAGCAGTCTGAGATCTAACTGAAAGGTGGCAGCGAGGCTGGGGGAGGGGCGCCTGCCATTGCTGAGGCTTAAGTAGGTAAACAAAGCCACCAGGTGCAGGCCACCAGAGCTCAAGAAGGCCGGCCTGCCTCTGTAGACTCCTCCTCTGGAGACAGGGCATAGCTAAATGAAAAGCAGCAGAAACCTCGGCAGAGGTGATTGCCCCTGTCTGACAGCTTTGAAGAGAGCAGTGGATCTCCCAGCATGGAGGTTGAGATGTGAGAATGGACAGACTGTCTGCTCAAGTGGGTCCCTGACCCCTGAGTAGCCTAACTAGGAGACATCCCCCACAAGGTGCAGACCGACACCTCACAACTTACATGGCGGGGTACACCCCTGAGACGAAGCTTCCAGAGCAAGAATCAGACAGCAACACTCGCTGTTCAGCAATAGTCTATCTTCTACAGCCTCTGCTGCTGATACCCAGGCAAATGGGATCAGGAGTGGACCTCAAGCTAACTTCAACAGACCCACAGCTGAGGGTCCTCACTGTTAGAAAGAAAACTAACAGCAAAGACACCCACACCAAAACCCCATCAGTATATCACCATCAAAGACCAAAGGCAGATAAAACCACAAAGATGGGGAAAAAGCAGGGCAGAAAAGCTGGAAATTCAAAAACTCAGAGTGCATCTCCCCCTCCAAAGGAATTCAGCTCATCACCAGCAATGGAACAAAGCTGGAAGGAGAATGACTTTGATGAGTTGAGAGAAGAAGACTTCAGTCGATCAAACTTCTCAGAGCTAAAGGAGGAACTATGTAACCAGCACAAAGAAACCAAAAACCTTGAAAAAAGAATGGATGAATGGATAACCAGAATAATCAATGCAGAGAAGACCTTAAAAGAACTGATAGAGATGAAAACTATAACATGAGAACTACATGACAAATGCACAAGCTTCAGTAACTGACTTGATCAACTGGAAGAAAGAGTATCAGCAATTGAAGATTAAATGAATGAAATGCAGCAAGAGGAGAAGTGTAGAGAAAAAAGAGTAAAAAGAAATGAACAAAGCCTCCAAGAAATATGGGAGTATGTGAAAAGACCAAATCTACGTCTGATTGGGGTGCCTGAAAGTGAGGGGGAAAATGGAACCAAGTTGGAAAACACTCTTCAGGATATCATCCAGGAGAACTTCCCCAACCTAGTAAGGCAGGCCAACATTCAAATTCAGGAAATACAGAGAAGGCCACAAAGATACTCCTCCAGAAGAGCAACTCCAAGACACATAATTGTCAGATTCACCAAAGTTGAAATGAAGGAAAAAAGGTTAAGGGCAGCCAGAGAGAAAGGACGGGTTACCCACAAAGGGAAGCCCATCAGACTAACAGCAGATCTCTCGGCAGAAACTCTACAAGCCAGAAGAGAGTGGGAGCCAATACTCAATATTCTTAAAGAATTTTTAACCCAGAATTTCACATCCAGCCAAACTAAGTTTCATAAGTGAAGGAGAAATAAAATCCTTTACAGACAAGCAAATGCTGAGAGATTTTGTCACCACCAGGCCTGCCCTACAAGAGATCCTGAAGGAAGCACTAAATATGGAAAGGAACAACAGGTACCAGCCATTGCAAAAACATGTCAAAATGTAAAGTCCATCGATGCTAGGAAGAAACTGCATCAACCAGCGAGCAAAATAACCAGCTAATATCATAAATGACAGGATCAAGTTCACACATAACAATATTAACCTTAAATGTAAATGGACTAAATGCTCCAATTAAAAGATACAGACTGGCAAATTGGATAAAGAGTCAAGACCCATCAGTTTGATGTATTCAGGAGACCCATCTCACATGCAGAGACACACATAGGCTCAAAATAAAGGAATGGAGGAAGATCTACCAAGCAAATGGAAAACAAAAAAAAAGCAGGGGTTGCAATCCTAGTCTCTGATAAAACAGACTGTAAACCATCAAAGATTAAAAGAGACAAAGAAGGCCATTACATAATGGTAAAGGGATCAATTCAACAGGAAGAACTAACTATCCTAAATATATACGCACCCAATACAGGAGCACCCAGATTCATAAAGCAAGTCCTTAGAGACTTACAAAGAGACTTAGACTTCCATACAATAATAATGGGAGACTTTAACACCCCACTGTCAACATTAGACAGATCAACGAGACAGAAAGTCAACAAGGAGATCCAGGAATTGAACTCAACACTGCACCAAGCAGACCTAATAGACATCTACAGAACTCTCCACCCCAAATCAACAGAATATACATTCTTCTCAGCACTACATCGCACTTATTCCAAAATTGACCACATAGTTGGAAGTAAAGCACTCCTCAGCAAATGTAAAAGAACAGAAATTATAACAAACTGTCTCTCAGGCCACAGTGCAATCAAACTAGAACTCAGGACTAAGAAACTCAATCAAAACCACTCAACTACATGGAAACTGAAAAACCTGCTCCTGAATGACTACTGGGTACATAACGAAATGAAGGCAGAAATCAAAATGTTATTTGAAACTAATGAGAATAAAGATACAACATACCAGAATCTCTGGGACACATTTAAAGTAGTGTGTAGAGGGAAAATCATGAATGAACTCCCATTCACAATAGCTTCAAAGAGAATACAATACCTAGGAATCCAACTTACGAGGGATGTAAAGGACCTCTTCAAGGAGAACTACAAACCACTGCTCAGTGAAATAAAAGAGGACACAAACAAATGGAAGAACATACCATGCTCATGGATAGGAAGAATCAATATTATGGAAATGGCCATATTGCCCAAGGTAATGTATAGATTCAATGCCATCCCCATTAAACTAGCAATGAGTTTCTTCACAGAATTGGAAAAAACTACTTTAAAGTTCATATGGAACCAAAAAAGACCCCGCATTGCAAAGACAATCCTAAGCCAAAATAACAAAGCTGGAAGCATCATGCTACCTGACTTCAAACCATACTACAAGGCTACAGTAACCAAAAGAGCATGGTACTGGTACCAAAACAGAGATATAGATCAATGGAACAGAACAGAGCCCTCAGAAATAATACCACACATCTACAGACATCTGATCTTTGACAAACCTGACAAAAAAACAAATGGGGAAAGGATTCCCTATTTAATAAATGGTGCTGGGAAAATTGGATAGCCATAAGTAGAAAACTGAAACTGGATCCTTTCCTTACTCCTTATATGAAAATTAATTCCAGATGGATTAGAGACTTAAATATTAGACCTAAAACCATAAAAACCCTAGAAGAAAACCTAGGTAATACCATTCAGGACATAGGCATGGGCAAGGACTTCATGTCTAAAACACCAAAAGCAATGGCAGCAAAAGCCAAAATTGACAAATGGGATCTAATTAAACTAAAGAGCTTCTGCACAGCAAAAGAAACTACCATCAGAGTGAACAGGCAACCTACAGAATGGGAGAAAATTTTTGCAATCTACTCATCTGACAAAGGGCTAATATCCAGAACCTACAAAGAACTCAATCAAATTTACAAGAAAAACACAAACAACCCCATCAAAAAGTGGGCAGAGGATATGAACAGACACTTCTCAAAAGAAAACATTCATACAGCCAACAGACATATGAAAAAATGCTCATCATCACTCACCATCAGAGAAATGCAAATCAAAACCACAATGAGATACCATCTCACACCAGTTAGAATGGCAATCATTAAAAAATCAGGAAACAACAGGTGTTGGAGAGGATGTGGAGAAATAGGAACACTTTTACACCGTTGGTGGGACTGTAAACTAGTTCGACCATTGTGGAAAACAGTGTGGTGATTCCTCAAGGATCTAGAACTAGAAATACCATTTGACCCAGTCATCCCATTACGGGGGATATACCCAAAGGATTGTAAGTCATGCTGCTATAAAGACACATGCACACGTATGTTTATTGCGGCACTATTCACAATAGCAAAGACTTGGAATCAACCCAAATGTCCATCAGTGGCAGACTGGATTAAGAAAATGTGGCACATATACACCATGGAATACTATGCAGCCATAAAAAAGGATGAGTTCGTGTGCTTTGTAGGGACATGGATGCAGCTGGAAACCATCATTCTCAGCAAACTATAACAAGAACAGAAAACCAAATACCATATGTTCTCACTCATAGGTGGGAACTGAACAATGAGATCACTTGGACACAGGAAGGGGATCATCACACACCAGGTCCTATTGTGGGGAGGGGGAAGCAGAGGGATAGCATTAGGAGATATATCTAATGTAAATGACGAGTTAATGGGTGCAGCACACCAACATGGCACATGTATACATATGTAACAAACCTGCACATTGTGCACATGTGCACTAGAACTTAAAGTATAATTTTTTAAAAAATTTATATGTTAAAGTTTGAATGTGATTGCATTCAGAGAAAGGGTCTTTAACCAGGTAATTAAGTTAAAATCACATCATTAGAGAGGACATCAGAGAACGGATCTTAACCCAATATGACTCGTGTCCTTATAAGAAGAGATTAGAATACAGACAAGTACAGAGCGAAGTTCATGTGTTCAAGTTAAGACAAAGGGCGGTGGCAACCTACAATTCAAGGAGAAAAACCTCAGAGGAAACCCAAACTACTGTAACCTCAAACTTTTGACCTCTAGACCCATGAGAAAATAATTTCTGTTGTATAAGCCACACAGTCTGTGGTACTTTGTTACAGCAGTTCTAGCAAACTAATATACACCAGTCTTGGGGTGGGGGAATGGTTGAATGAGAAGAGCAGGTTGTGCCTCTGCTTATTAAGCCCTGGAGAGGTATCCAGCCTCAGTTTTTTGTAGCTTCATTTAAATAAGGAATACCTGGACCTTCTTCAACTCTGAGATCTTATCAACAATTCTGGGGCAATAGAAAAAGAAAATTCCCACTCATTGTCATGTTATACATGCATCTAGTGGGATTTTAACAGTATCCAAAAGGAAAGCCAAGTTTTCAGTAATGCAAAGAGAAAAATGGCTCCTTTGTTGTCCTTTGCTGCTATACATCTCATAACACCTCTTAAGGCAATAGTACCTTGCCTATATGAACCTGGGTGAAGGTTCTATGATGCAGTGATATGTCTGCTCAGTGATTTCATGGGCGATATACCATAAACATGGCTGACTTGTGAAATTACCTCTTTGCATTGCTGGCTAGAAAATTGTTTTCAAACGCTGGTCAAGGTCTGGATGGCATCCTTCTAAGTAGACATAAATCACTACCTTGAGTGCTCTGAACAATACTGAGACAGGAAATGATCTTGGCAGTCACTTAACCCAATCCTTTATCTGATGTTTCAGTGACTTCTTTCTGCCTATGTCCACGTTAGGTTATACATAAAGCAGAATGCTTGATAAATATAGCCAGGCTAGGATTCCATATACGGAAGTCCTATGTAGAGAGTGAAAGAAGCCTTATACATTTTCACACCTAAAACATTGTTTTTAAAGCTGGTCAAGATTCTTGGTTGAATAAGAAAACATCGTCTACATTTATACTCTACTCCCTCAACACTTTACCATTCGACACCCTCTGTAAGACTGGGGTCCACTAATGAATAGTATTTAGAGTGAAAATAAGACATCACAAGAATTTGATAGTCCATTCTTAGCCTAAAAAAGCAGTTTGTTGACTATCTGACCTTGGGCAAGTCCATCAACCACTGTTGACTTTTTGTTTCTTCATCTTAAAACAAGAGGATAAACAGTAAAGCAAAAAAAAAAAAAAGTACATAGCCATGAAGGTTGCTTTCAGTTGTTAAATTCTCCAAATCTCACTATATGTGGTGCGTGTATGTGCATAAATATATATATATTCTAAAACCCTTCATCCTATCCTATTCTGCTCATCTAATGTTGCCTACATCCTTCTGCTAAACTTTTTCTAGCCATATTACCTAAGTGTCTGCACCCACAAGCCTTTCCACCCCGGGTGATGTTCTCTCTGTGAAACATCCTCGAAACTACAGCTAACTTTCACAAAGACTGGAAGGAAATGCTAAGGGGGTCAGGCAGTGTGTTATTTTTCTATCACTATCATAGCAAATTACCACAGAGTGATTAAAAACAACACAAAGTCATTATCTCACAGTTCTGTAGGTCAGAAGTTGAGGTTGGCTCAGCTGGTCTCTCTGACCTAGGTTTCACATCTTCAGATGTGAAAATGTAGAGGTTGGCCTTATCAGGAGGCTCTGGAAAGAATTTGCTTTCCAGCTCAGATTGTTGGAAGATTCCTGTTTCTTGTGATTCTAGGATTAGGGTCCTATCAGCTGGAGTCGTCCTTACCTCCTAGAGAGCTCTCTACAGTTCTTGCACCCTGATCCCTGTATCTCAGAGCCAACAACAGCCGGTTGAATCCTTCTCATGCTTGAAAACTGACTTCAACTTCTGCTGAATCTCCTGTTTCCAGTCACAGAAAGTTCTCCACTTTTAAAGGTTTATGTTAGAATGAGTCTATAGGGATAATACAAGATAGTCCCCCCTTCTCTTAAAGTCCTTAATTACAACTGCAAAGTCCTTGAGACTCAATCTATTCACGGGTTCAAAGCATTAAGACATGGACATTTTGCAGGCAGGGGGCATTATTCCACCCACCAGGGGTGGTGAGAGGAGAAAAGGAACTGGTGGTACAGAAATAACTTTCTCTGTAGTGCTGATCTGTCCAGGGGTTTTTCTTTTCTCTAATTCAACCAGACACTTATAACAGTAACTCACATTTAATGTACATAATTTTACATGTGCAGCACTTTATTCATATAGGCAAACCTCGTTTTATTGTGCTTTGCTTTATTGAGTTTTACAGATACTGCATTTTTTGTTTTACAAATTGAAGGTTTGTGGCAACCCTGCATCAAGTAAATGCATCTGTGCCATTTTTCCAACAGCATGTACTCACTTCACATCTCTGTGTCACTTTTTTTAGCAATAAGGTATTCTTTAATTAAGGTATGTACTTTTTAAAGACATACTGCTATTGTACACTTAATAGACACTATATAGTGTAAATACAACTTTTCTACACACTGGAAAACCAAAAAATTCATGTGACTCACTTTATTGCGATTCTTTATTGCAATGGTCTGGAACTGAACTCACAATATCTCCAAGATATGCCTGTATTTAAATGCATTCCTTTTTTTAATCCCCATAAAATCAAATGGAGCAAATCTACTGTTTTCCCCATTTTATATTTGAGGCAGCTGAGGCTCACAGCCTTAAATACCTTCTCCACACAACTAGTTAAGTGGAAGAGTCAAGATTTCAACCCAGTTTCTGTGACTTCAGAGCCCACACTCTCAACATTGTATGGCAGAGAAATCAGAGGTTCACAGAGATCCCGTGACTTTGCCAAGATGGTTTATGAAAGTGTCGGAAAATAAATCAGATCTATACCAGCCTTGGCACAACTTGCTCTTCCATCTCACACGTGCTTCACACCCTTCCATCAGGTTGCTTCCACCACATATTTGTTTTTTGTTTGTTTGTTTATATGGAGTCTCGCTCCGTCACCCAGGCTAGAGTGCAGTGGCGCAATCTCAGCTGACTGCAACCTCCGCCTCCTGGGTTCAAGCAATTCTCCTGCCTCAACCTCCTGAGTAAGTGGGATTATAGCACCTGCCACCACACCTGGCTAATTTTTATATTTTTAGCAGAGACAGGGTTTCACCATATTGGCCAGACTGGTCTCGAACTCCTGACCTCAGATGATTCATCTGCCTCAGCCTCCCAAAGTGCTGTGATTACAGGCATGAGCCACCATGCCCAGCCACACATTTGTTCTTATGTCACTAATTTTTATTACCACGTTCTCCCCATGACGGAAAGTACAGTTCCTTTTGTGGTCATAGTTTTCGGAATAGTGAGACATTTTAAAAATACTCTAAATGGACTGGGCGCATTGGCTCATGCCTATAATCCCAGCACTTTGGGAGGCCAAGTTGGGCAGATCACTTGAGGTCAGGAGTTCAAGATCAGCCTGTCCAACATGGTGAAACCTTGTCTCTGCTAAAGATACAAAAATTAGCTGGATGTGCTGACATGCACCTGTAGTCCCAGCTACTTGGGATGGTGAGACAGGAGAATCGCTTGAACCTAGCAGGCAGAGGTTGCAGTGAACCGAGATCACACCATTGCATTCCAGAGCCTGGGCATCACAGGGAGACACTGTCTCAAAAAAAAAAAAAAAAAAAAAAAAAAAATACTCTAAATGTCACACATAATGCTAAAATATAAATTTGATAGAACTAGTTTTTGGAGCTTGGACTCCCATAATTATCTTCCAGCATAGTAGGCAGACAAGATAGTAGCTACTCTGACCAAAAGAAAATGGAAGAAGGACAGCACACCACCAAAATTTTGTACAAATGACAAGAGTTTATAATATTTGCTCTTGTTCCATTTGTATGCACCTGCTCAAGCTTGTAAATAGGGAGGTGCTCCTAAAACTGTTATGGCCCACTGTACAATTGCTAACACACACTACTAAGGATTTATTCATGTCTCTAGGGAAGAATATACATTTGAACATAATATAGAGAGCAATTAATGAGCTCTTTCCCTAACTCACTGTTAAGGCATTTTGAAATTTTACTGCAGTCTCTTTCAAGAGTGGATGTTGACATCCTGGCCAATGCTGTGAAGAGCACTATTTTTAAACACATTCAGCAAACTCAGGAAGTTATTGGGTAAGCCTCATTTATTCCATATTATTAAGGAATTTGGCATTTGTTATAAATTAATTGCTCATGATTATTCTTACATCACCAGTTGATGATAATCTTTATCATTATCAGTATCATTATCATATGTTCTCATTTAATCACCAAAGCAGCCCATACTAGATGAGTGTCTCAATACCCAATACGCACATGAGACACTACGGCCTCGAAAGGATAAGTAGCTTATCCAAAATTAGACAACTAGCAAGAGGCAAAATTCAGGATTCCAAACCATATCAGTCTGATGCCGAAGTCCCTACTCCCTTCCCTGCTCCTGAATCAGCAGCATCTCAAGAGCCAACATTTTTAAGTGAAGTTTGGTATTTCTCCTCAACTGTTCTCAGATTCCTGTCTTTTGAAGCGACAGTTCTTCACGTAGTTTAACAATTATTGTAGTAATGGATCTAAAGATTTTGATGACGGCTCTTTTGTTTGCTTCCAGGTTAGAAATGTCTTCTGGAGAGCAGAACTTGTGGGAAATCTGATTGCTTAATATGGGATGTTTCTCTGTATTAAAAGTTTTCAACTGTTTCCTACTTTTTAAATCACTTTTATTTATATTCCCTCTCTACCTAGTACTTTCTAAATGTCTTGTCATCTTTCATTTTAATTTGCAAAATAGAGCTATTATTCACTACAACTAAACATGCCAGCAAGTCATGCTGAGAAACGTAATGAAGAAATATGGTTTACCCAACCTTTACGCCAAAAAAGGCAGGCTTGACAAAGTACAAATTATAGAATATTGGCATCATGGCTCTATTATATCTAGAGTGAAGGCAGTGGAATATTGAAATAATATTATACTTCAAATTAGCTAAGCAAGCTAGAACTGATAGACTTGTTTAAAATATAGTTACCTGAGAAGCTCTACTTATCCAAATCTGTACATAAATGTGTGAGCATTCTGATTTCACAATGGAATCTATTTCACAAGTCTTAAATATCTCTTATCTTGCCACTAAAATAATTTTTTAAAGTAGAAATAAAGATCTCAAGAACACATCAAAATTAAAACAGCTTCCAACTATCGCCACAATCTTAGAGGAAATCCCACTTACTACTCAGATGAATTGAAAATCTTCCCTGAGGCCTGAGCTAGGCTGTGCTGGTGGGAGGAGAGCAGGCTGACCAGTCCTAAAGATGTTTGGCCATTGGAGGAGGTTTTATTTGTTCCCCACTCTCTGCTGCTTAATTACATGCTCAAGATTCAGATGAACCAGGAAATAGATGGCTGTTTGCCATTCTGCTGCACAATGACAGGTTTTAAGATGGTTGGTGTCCTGTTACTCTCCGCCAATCAACACCAGGCTCTTCTGTAATTCTGCCACTCTGCATTTGTAATTTCTCTTACTCAACAAGACAGAAATTGGGGTAAATCAGAAGGCTGGGCTCAAAAAAAAGAGAAGAGAAAAGGTATGATCTCAGAAGCAGACCAGAGTGTCCCCTGCCCTCCAACTTCAAGGGCTGGGGTCAGATAAGGAGCAAAAGAGCACAACAAAACCTATTCCTTGCTGGGGAAAGGGAAGGAGACAATATCTGAAGGAGATAAGATCTGAGAGTGAACTAGACAGTTTTTAACCAGAGTTCACTCTCCAAGATTCTATCCAGGGGTGGAAAAGTGAACTTTGAGAATCCTTAATCAACAAAACATAAATCCACTGTATATTTTTGCCCACAAAATTGGGACTTTTCAATTAACTGGTCATTCATGCCAGAATTGCATACCACCCATTCACCATTTTGGGGTAACCCCTAATCTAGTCCCCATTGCTTTGATGTTGTCATTTCAAAAATGTTATATAAATAGAATCATGTAGTATATAACATTTTGAGATTGGCTTTTTTCATACAGCATAATCCACCTGGATATCCATCAAGTTGTATGTGTCAGTAGTTTGCTACTTCTTATTGCTGAATATTATTCCATGGTATGGATATACATCAGTTTGTTTAACCATTCACCCACTGACCAAGGGCCAACTTTAAAAATTTAGTAGGGTATTTGAACTTTCCTACCTCATGAAAAAAGATCTGTCAACTTACCTAAAGAGATTCGCTTTGGTTATGTAAAAGGAAAATAAATTCACCTGAAGTTTGAGAAAATGGAAGGAATTCGCAATAAGTACTTATTAAACGGTTGGCCCGTTTAACTGTTTAATAAGTTTAAATGTTTAAACTTATTAAACATTTAGTTTTCAGAGTAAACCTAGACTGGAGATTATATTCATTTTACTAGTAAAAGCAAGGTTCAAAATGGCTAAATACATTCCCACAGTTACTAAGTAGTTGACGTATGATTAAACCCGAGTCTTTTCCAACCAAATTCTATAGCCTCTGGACTCCATTATGCCACACTGGGATTTGGAAGAGAGAAACCAATGGGCCACCATGAATTAAGAAATAGCACTCATCCCAGACAAACAGTGAAATCAGCCACAAGTGAATTGAGAGAATAAAAATTTGACTGCTGCCCTTCCAGTTTTTCACCACAATGGCTTTTTCAAATCTGAATTCTTTTACTTCATATTCCCATAACTCAGAACTATAAACCAAAAATTCTCTTACTCCCAATAAAAACAACAAAAATCTGGGAAAAAGATGAATGAAAAAGCTAGAATCAATTGGCAGTATTTGTGGCAAATACAGTATGGCAAAGAATTCTCTGATAAGGGTGCTCCCATAAGGAAGGAAGTGCTTGCAGATGAAAGAGTCCCCCTTCAGTTCCTCCCACATGCTGACATAGCACTGCTCCATAATTTTTTTGTCACAGCTTTCAGATAAATCATTAGAACCACTACCTCTCTTGTCAAGCTGGTTTCAAATGACACCAGAGCACTGAGCTGAGGTCACAGGGCTGTCCCGCTGCTAGCTTCTTGTGCGTGGCCCACACCCCCACCCACCTTGCAGAAGACAGTGTCTTGCTTACTAGACAGAGATAAATCCCTCGCTGGCACGCTCATCAGACACTAAGCCAAACTCATCTCCTTCTTCCTCTCCTTTCCTCCCTCACTCTGGTTATTTATAGAGATCACAGGTGAATCGAGGGAAATTATTACAGCGCAATGACTGCTGAAAGGCTAGAAGCTAAAGAAGATGGATTATCATGGCTCTGACATGATTTGTATGGATTTCCAAAATTAAGCTGTTCGCTTAGAGTGACCACCCTCCTCTCGCCCCAGGCTTTGCAGCCGCCCTGGTGATAACCTTCATCTGCACTTGTGAGCCTAGAGAGCTGAGCACATTTCCCATTACCTTTCAAGTGAGTGTGTAGGGTTCTTCTGGCCCCTCAGTAATAGCAGGGCTGCTGGTGAACAGAGTGATAAACACCTACTGAGAGGGATGTAGCGTGAAAAGATCTCATCACCTGCCATTAGCTCCCCAATGAATAATGCAGCATTTTCCGTGGCAGGTGTCAGGGGTGGGAGGGAGAATTGCTGCCGTGAATGCTCTGGTGAGCACATCAGCACAATGTAAGGGGTGAAAGCAACAGATGCATGTGACAAAATTACACAAGCTATTGTGTTTTAAAAGAAAGAGGAACTTTTACTTCCCATATACCTGGCAGGTTTTTTTTTCTCTATCTTTACAGTCAGGACATGGCAAATGCTGCTTTAACTCTTACCATTTTCATCTGGACCCTTTGCAAAGGGATCGTTTCTCTTTGATCTTGTTGCTTAGCTAATAGCATATTTCTCCCTCTGCTTTCAGTTTTTCTCTGGCTTGTCTATCTTGGACTAGATGTGTATATTGGGATTTTTTTGTATTTTTATTAATCTTTATAGGCTTGGGTTAAATAGAAATGCCAAAAAAAGAGCAAATGCAATAATTTCTGTGTGCATTTGTATGTACACTTGCATGCACACATGTGAAAGTTGTAATTTTTGGCCAAAACAATGGGTAGCTAATAGACTTATTGCCTTTGAGAACCTGCCTGAAGACAGTAATATTAGACCAGCAGAACCCTAAGGCAAAAATGAGATCCATTATTGGTTATTCCAGCACACAAATTCATTTGTCTTGAAAGCCACAAATGGAAGCGATTTGTAGCTTCAGTCCACAATATGAGAAAAACTGATGAGCTTTAGGTCAACTTCCCTCAAAATTGGCACAATTTCTGAGCACTTACAGGTAGATTTCGCATTTTGGGGACAGTTGTCATGTAACTTCCAAGGTGGCCAGACATGAGAATTAAATTCCAGGACTACTTAGCCACCACCCTCTCCCCAAAAAATCCCACATTTTCTGAGGCTAAAATGTCGAATTTTTTGTATTGAGCTTCCCCATTGAAGGCAAGGAAGAAAATAAAAAAGACAGAAATAGTTCTTGGGTTAAAATTAGGCTAGAGAATTTTAAAATGTGGTACACGCTACTACCACTAAAATAGTTACTGAATAAGACTAGCCATGACTTACTCCTTAAATTCTGGACCTGCCCCTATCAGTGTAGCAAATAAAGTTCCCATCCTTTCTCCACATCATAAGGGATAAGAAAGAGCTGGATCAGATTAAAACACCTTGATAAATTAAAACAAAGCTTGCTTTTGACTATTGACGCCCTTTCCTCATCACTTTGGCCATCATTTTTTTTTGGAACAAGTATATTGACAAGGGTAAGAGTGCTTAGACAGTTGCTAGGACAAAAAGTAAACTGTCCCAGAGAAGCAGGGACATACAGCCAACATACCACCTTTTACCTTGTTATCCCAAGAGACTAAGACCCTTATATCGCCTTCAGCTGTTCAATAACATTCTCGTTTAGGCTTACACTCCTCCAAAATACGCAGATTGCCATATTACCAATAGTTCCTTACTTCCTCAAAATTCCCAGCCCTTTATTAGACAAGCTATCAGAATCCATTCATTAATTCAACAATATCCATTGAGCACATATAATGCAGCTAAGTGTCAAAGCTGTCATGTCCCTGCCCAAAGAAGAAGTACATGCTAGCAGAGGAAACAGGTAATAAATAACCAAAAAAACAAACAAGTACTTAAGTGTCATGATAATTCCATAAAGGAAATCAAACAGCCAGCAAGATGATGTACTAAACAGTAACCAAGACAGGGGGCTACATTTGTGACGTTAGAGAAGACCATGTAGAAGTGGGCATTTAAATAGCCAGGAAAGAAAATAATGCCAGCTGCGTTAGTCCAGGTCCTCTGAGAAGCAGATGCCAAGACGGGGTTAAAGATGCAAGGATTTTATTGCAGAAGATGCCTGTGACGAAAGGAGAGGGAGGCAGCAGGAGAAAGCTGAGACTGTCATCATACCACAATTCAAGTTTTACCATGGGTGAAGGAGAGCGGGAGAGAAGGTTGGTAAGAAGAGTCCTGGTCTGCCATGCAATCTAAGAAAGTTTCAGGAGAGCTGTCACGGATTCCTGGAACCAAAGTCAGCAGACAAAGTAGCCCTACATCTCCCAGGAATGCAGCTGTCCTAGCATCCCCACCACACTTGACTGCTGGTGGCGAGCAGCACAGAGACGCATGACCTCGAGGCAGAATTGGTGACAGGCTTCAGAGCACAGCAACCAGGGCCCATGCCCTCAGATGATCTGTGAGGCTCGTTCTCGTGGCTGCTGTAACCACTATGTAAAGAGCAGGAGGAAGACAATTCCAGAGAGAGGGAAAAGCAAGGATAACTGCCTAGGGGTCAAAAACTCCCTGGAATAAATGAAAGGAGTTTGGGCAGATTTGACAATAGTAGAAAAATACACAAGGGCTAGATTATATGGGGGTTTACACATTAAAGAAATAATACGCTGGGCGCGGTGGCTCACGCTTATAATCCCAGCACTTTGGGAGGCCGAGGCAGGCAGATCACCAGGTCAGGAGATCGAGACCATCCTGGCTAACATGGTGAAACCCCATCTCTACTAAAAAATACAAAAAAATTAGCCAGGCATGGTGGTAGGCGCCTATAGTCCCAGCTACTCCGGAGGCTGAGGCAGGAGAATGGTGTGAACCTGGGAGGCTGCACCCCAGCCTGGGCAATAGAGCAAGACTCAGTCTCAAAAAAAAAAAAAAAAAAAAAACCAAGAAAAAGAAATAATAATGGCTTAGTTATTAAGTGTACACCACTGGCTGGCATTGTTCCAGGTGTTTTACATAAACTCTGTTCATTTTCCATATTTTTATAAGGTGCTATTATTATCCTAATTCTACAAGTAAGCAAACTGAAACCAGAAAGGTGAAGAGATTCACTCAAGGTTACATTAGTTTGTAAGTAAAGGAGCTGAGATACACACACACAGCCTACTTGCAACCACCAGGCTTACATCATCTCTAATAAGGGTTTTGAATTTTATCCTAAGAAAAATAGGAAGACACTGAAGCAGCATAAACAGAATTAATTAATATACACTAATATGTGGTTCCAGGGCATCTGCTTATCCTCTTAGCCATTTGATAATCTTTTCAAATAAAACTAAAATAATTGCTTATACTTTGAACAAAATACACAACCATGGAAGCTGTTATGGTACGTTAACCCATTCACAGAATGACCCCAAAGGCTATCAGTTTGCACAGGCTGAAAATGGGAAGATTCTGCAGCAGGTCCAGCCTTCCATGTAAGCTGCTCTGCCACATGGGCCACACTAGACCTTTGAGGTCCTTGTGACAGATTGGAAGACTAGATGAGGGTTTTGGAAGGTTCCTAAGTCTGGGCTATAGATGATTCATACACAGATCTTTAGGATTTTGGAGCAAAGCCATGTCATCCTCTGCAGATTACTAGTCTTCTGAGAAAGAGGTTTTGGCTTGCTACTGGGTTTAGTAGAAACTATGCAACCTGAGCTGCTCATCATTAACAGGGTGTTGTCTGATTCACAAAGCCATAAAGTTATGCACACACAGCAAAACTATCATCAAATGTAAGTGGCATATACAAGATGAAACTTGGCCAGGTCCTGAAGGAAAAGGAAGTTGCAGAAGGAAGCAGTCTAAATGATCATGGTCCCTACTTTTTGAGTCAGGGTCTTGTTCTGTCACCCAGGCCGGAGTGCAGGTTCAGTGGCGTGATCATGACTCACTACAGCCTGGACTTCTCGGGCTCAAGCAATCCTCCCACTTCAGCTTCTGAGTAGCTGGAACTATAGGCACACACAACCATGCCCAACTAATTTTTTGTATATTTTGTAGAAATCAGGTTTTGCCACATTGCCCAGCCTGGTCTCAAACACCTGGGCTTGAGTGATCCACCCGCCTCACCCTCCCCCAAAGTGTTGGACCTAGTCTTGATTCATTGCCTCTTCCTTCTTAACACAGACCATTGACCTCATGTGGAGTTCTTCATGACCAGTTAACAGATGGTTTACAGATAGTCTGCATGATATGCCAGCAATATCCAGAAGTGGATGACTACAGCATTACAGCCCCTCTTGAGTTTGGCCCTAAAGGACAGTGGTGAAGAAAAAGCTTTCCACTTGGCAGAACTTCAGGAACTGGTTGTTCAGTTTGTCTAAAAGAAGAGACATCCAGAGGCGTAGGTCTGCAATGATTTATGGGCTATAGCTAACAAGTTGGCTCATGGCCAAGGGCTTATAAAGAACATAGTTGGAAAACTAGTTGACTAGGAGATCTAAGGAAAAGGTATACAGAATGATGGCCCCACAAATACATCTTAACCCCTGGAACCTGGAATTGTTACCTTACATGGCAAAAGAAACTACAGATGTGATTCAGGTTAAGGAATTTGATACCAGGAGATTATGGTGGATTATCTGGGTGGGCCCAACCTGATCTCATTATTCCTTAGAAGTGTAGAACCTCTCCAGGGTCAGGTCAGGGTCTGAATCAGATTGCACGTAGCTGGTCTTTGAAGATGAAGGAAGGGTGCCAAAACCAAAGAAATGAGCAACCTCTAGAAGCTAAAAAAGGCAAGGTAATGGATTCTCCCCAGGACCTCCAGAAAGAAATGCAGACCTACCAGCGCTCTTATTTTAACCCAGGGAGACCTGTTTCCGACTTTTGGCCAATCTGTAAGACAATTAATACCACCGTCACAGTATTCTATACAGAGTTTTTGAGCAAGCACACATTTCACAGCAAATGAAATATGACAATGGAACCATACTCATGGAATTCACTGGTCTTATCACGCTCCTCATTACTTGAAAGCAGCTGACTGGAGAGAAAATGGAATAGCCTTTTGAATACTCAGTTATAGTGCCAGGTAGGTGACAATACTTTGAGAGATGGAGGCAATGTCCTCCGGGATCCAGTATGTGCTCCAAATCAGTGTTCAATATATGTTACCATTTCTTCCACATCAGAATTCCCAGACATGGAAAATGGGAGAGGTGTATCTCACTGTTCTACCTAATGACCCACCACTCGCAAAATTGTTGCTTCCTGTTCCTTTGAATTAAGGTTCTGATGCTCTAGAAGTCTTAGTTTCCAAGGAACAAATGCTTCCACAGGGGACGTAAGAGCAATTCCGTCGAGCTGAAAGTTGAGACCGTCACCCAGCCACTTTGAGAGCTTATGCCAGTAGAATAACAGGACTAATATCGAAGGGCTAAAAGTTGAAGAAATTGATTGTCACTCTCAAGGGAAAATTAAGTTGCTACTGAGAAACAAGGGTGTGCTTTTAGTATTTCAATGTCCTGTGATTAAAGTCAGTGCTTGGGTATACATGTGCAAAGAAAGGGTGCAATATAATGTTTAAAACTCAGAAAACTAACCATTTGCTAAGTCTATTATCAAATAATCTATTTGACTGCCTTCTCCACTAAGTAAAATATTTAGAGGTTACTTTTTTAAAAAAGCAATAGGTGATCAAAAAAAGTTAAATACACTAAGAAAAACAGAGTTTAGGCCCCTTTTATGTACAGTAATTACCCCCCGATTAAGTCCAATGCAAACAATAAGCTTTCTCAATTCAGAAAAACAATCCAGTGAAATTACTCATAAATCTGTACTGCATGAATCTAGGGTTGAACAAGCCCTTCCTTCATACCTCTCAGGAGCAGGAACAAGACGTTATGACATTGGTTAGGATTGAGGTAAAAAAAAAATGTGCCTAATGGTCATTTGTAGCATCTTAATACCCTTCCTCTTGATTCCTGTGGTTCCACCCAATGTCCAAATCAGTTTCCAGCTTTCTAATCAATTATCTAAACCATATGTGGTAAAAAGCTTCCAAAATGCCTCCCAGTGCCCGCTGCCTCCTCATATTAATGCCCTTGTGTATTCTCCCCACTCCTTTTGTGTGGGCTAAACCTAGGGATTTGCTGCTAGTGATCAGAAATGGAAAAGGCAACGGAATATCGCTTTTGAGATTAGGTTATGCAAAACTGACTTTCATCTTGTTCACACACACTTTATCTCTGCCCCTTCTTACTTCTTTCCTCTGATGAAGTAAGCTGCTATGTTTTGAGATGCCTTACAGAGAGACCCAGTTAGCAGGGAACTGAGGGAAGCCTCCAGCTACAGCCCATGAGGAACTGAAGCCCTCAGTTTAATAGTTCTTAACTGGATCATGCTAACAAACAGAAGAATAAGTCTAGAAGTAGATTTTTCCCCATTTGAGCCTTGAGATACCCACAGCCATTGCCAAAACCTTAATTTCAATTCTGTAGGAGACTCTGAACTGGAGAACCCAGCCAAACTGTGCTGCGATTCCTGGGTCACAGAATCTTTGAGCTAAAAAATGACTCAGTGGTTCCCTGGAAGAAGTGCTCTGCTTGGCATGTATCATTCTGAGACACAGGCTAAAGAAACAACATCTACCTGGGAAATATTCTCAGACCACCACAAAGAGACGAAGCCCAAACACACAAGCACATTTCAAGCTTCTACTCGTATCATGTCTGCCAAGATTCCATTAGTCAAAGCAAGCCATATGGGCAAACTCAAAGTAAAGAGATGGGAAGGTACACTAGGTCTACCATAAGGCAACGGTAGGGGTACAGACATATATTAGTACGACAGAGCCATAAAGCATTCAGATCAATGCTTCTATCTGCCACACATCCAACCATTTTTCTTTTTAAATTATCTATAATGGTTTTCTGTTTGTCTGCAACCAAGAATCCTTACTGATACAATGTATGACAGTAAAAGGAAGCAGTGAAATGAGGAAAAGTGGAGACAGCACGCAGGTTCAACAATAGGGTAGTGATCACTTAAACTATGGCATATTCATGAATGAAATGCTGTGTGGTCAATAATGTAGATTTTAAAGCAAGTAATTTCAATGTCTCTCTTCCTACACAGACACACACACACACACACCACAACACACGTTTCACACTCACAGGAAAAGCTCCAAATTTGTCAGGTTTAAGGATGCTAGCCACTTTGCTAGTGGGAAGAGTACGTCACTGTTAGCAAAAGAGATAAAAGTCAAGTACACATGTAAAGAGGCAGAAGTGCCCTTTTTTTATTGAACTGGCACTTTTCTGTAGGAAATTAAGACTTATTTGTCTGAGGATCTGGTACCCCATCTAAAAAGAAATTATTAAAGTAACACTGAGATGGCCGGTCATGGTGGCTCACTCCTGTGATCCCAGCACTTTGGGAGGCCAAGGCAGGGGGATCACGAGGTCAGGAGATCAAGACCATCCTGGCTAACATGGTGAAACCCTGTCTCTACTAAAAATACAAAAAATTAGCCGGGCATGGTGGAGGGTGCCTGTAGTCCCAGCTACTCGGGAGGCTGAGACAGGAGAATGGTGTGAACCCAGGAGGCGGAGCTTGCAGCGAGCCGAGATCATGCCACTGCACTCCAGCCTGGGTGACAGAGCGAGACTCCGTTTCAATAAATAAATAAATAAATAAATAAATAAATAAAGTAACAAAGAGACAGCCATGCTGAAAGATGAAAGACTGATATGGAGCAAAAGAAAAAGGGGTGAAAAAATCTAGATCTATACTGGATATATCCAAACTAAGCTTAGAGCACTGATGTTTCAGACACTTAACTATATGAACAGAGTGGCCACACCAAGCTAATTTTCTATGAGATGAACTAGTCTGGAAAATGGTTAATTGGTTCATCTAGTTTGTGATATTATTCTTCTATTTCAAAATAATTGGAAAACAGTTATTTATGATTCTATAGTGCAGACAGATTGAAGTAAAGATGTGTACATCTTTTCTGTTTAGTTACCCTGAGATCTTAATACTCTTGTTTGCCCTTAGTGGGAATCAAAGACTTCTTTCTTGAACCAAGTTTTCATCTGTTAAATGGATGAAAGCATTGTCCAGTGGAAATATCAAATGTTGCCCACTAAAGATTATGTTAGATATTTTCCCCTAGTAACTTCACCCAGCTACCTGTGGGAGTGTTTAAACTCATCTTTTTTTTTTAAATTTTTTTTTTTTTTTGAGATGGAGTCTTGCTCTATCACCCAGTCTGGAGTGCAGTGGCACCATCTCAACTCACCGCAACCTCCACCTCCTGGGTTCAAGTGATTCTCCCACCTCAGCCACCTGAGTAGCTGAGATTACAGGTGCCTGCCACCATGCCTGGCTAAGTTTTGTATTTTTAGTAGAGTTGGGGTTTCACCATGTTAGCCAGGCTGGTCTCGAACTCCTGACCTCAGGTGATCCACCCACTTCGGCCTCCCAAAGTGCTGGGATTACAGGCATGAGCCGGAGTGCAGTGATACAATCACAGCAGTAGCTGGAGTGCAGTGGTACAATCACAGGTCACTGCAGCTTCGTGCTCCAGGGCTCAATTGAAACTCCCACCTCAGTCTCCCCAGTAGTTGGGACTATACAGGCATGGCCACCATGCCTAATTTTTTTGTAGAGACAGGGTTTCCCTAAGTTGCCCAGACTTTTGATTTTGTTGATTGTTGATAATTTTTAAAGTTCTGCTCAATAATCAAGTCTACTGAAGAAATCTGAGAAAGTAGAATTTGGATTTTAGTGATGAAATAGAAGAAAGAAGTCATGTGAGTCAAACAGAGCTGTAGAGTGAAACCCAACTGTAATGAGTTGAGCTCTGTTCCCCAGAAAAGATACATTCAAGTCCTTCAAATGTGACCTTATATGGAAATAGGGTCTTTGCAAGTGTAGTTAAGATGCAAGTTGAGGTCATGCTGGATTATGGCAAGTAATATGTCTACTCACTGATGTCTTTATAAGAAAAAAGAGACATACAGAGATACACAGAAAAGAAGGTCATGTGATGGTGGAAGCAGAGACTGCAGTGACAAGCTAAGGAATGCCAAGGGTTATTAGCAACCACCAGAAGTTACCAGAAGGACATGTGACAGATTCTCTTTCAGAGCCTCCAGAAGGAACTAACCCTGTTAACACCTTGATTTTGGATTTCTAGCCTCCAGAATGTAAAAAAAAAAAAAAAAAAAAAAAAAAAACAAATCTGTTATTTCACATCACCAAGCTATTGGTAATTTATTACGGCAGCCCAAGGAATCTAATACGCAAACTGTGGTTTGTTTTACGTTTTGTTCATTTCTGTTCTTGATCCATATTACAAAGTGTTTAACAAATAACAAAGAATTTTTAAATAGTTAAATTAAAATAGAAGGCCATGTGTACAGGGCCACACCCTTGACACATGTCCTTTGTCACAATAGGCTTGAAGTTGAAGTCTATTAGAGCCAGAGCACATGCCAAGGGGCTAGACACCACCATCTTACATTCTAGCATTTTCAGATGTGCAACCCACCATTCATAATGCTTAGTGAATGCTGCCTTAATAAACAGCATTCAGAGTGCTTGGGAAAAAAAACAAAACAAAACAGGCCAGCCCCTCATCAACTTTGAGCAGCTGTTGGGAAGCCAGCAAGATTGGGTCATGTGAACATGTCTTACCAGGTTCATTAGGACATGCATTACCAGGTTCATTAGGACACATTATTATCACTGAAAACCATAAGCCAGAACAGACTCTTTATGGAACGGGTTATTATCACCAGCCTGTTCGGTAACACAGCTTCTCACAGATGTTAACTATATCCACTACCCTTGGACAAAGCTGAACTAGGATGACCCTCTTTTCATATTATAATGATCACATCTTTGTATGCCATTATTCTTGAAATATGATAAATTCACGAGTTTATCAAAAGCCTGGTCTCAAAAATGTGAGCATTTCTCCCAGCAAAAACTATGGCTCTATGAAGACTTTCCCAGTGTTAGGAATAAAAAATAGAAAGTATTTGGAAAAAATAAATGTATGCTATTGTTAATGTTCTTGCTCTGTTGGCTTCTTAAATTATCTGGGGACAAACTTAACCGTTATCTTATATTTGAGAAAAGGGCTTTTTTTTTTTTTTAAGACATCAGACTTTCTAAAACATGTGCATGTGGGTGTGTATACACACACACACACACACACATGCATGTGCACACATATATGTAAAGGGCATACGGAAAAAGAAAAAAGAAAAAAGATGTGAAGTACATAAAAAATAGATGTATTTTGATATTTCCACATCTTGAAATAAATTAAAACTTTAAGTTTCAAGAAAATTTAAACAGTTGGACTTTAAGCACATACTTCACTTTAATATAAACGATGCTAAATAAATTGCATTGAGATACCACATCTATGTAGAATCATTCCCTTAATGAATGTAATAGGTTTCTTTGTCAGTAACTTTGATAACCAAAAGCAAAACAACTTGAACAAAGGATTGACTTGTGTAATAGCAGATAAAAGGAAAATTATTTAACAGTACTTAAAATATTGTCAAATGTAACAATACCTATCAAATATCTACTTGAGGCTGGAGGATAGAGGACAGCAGGACATAGCTTCTTGTTAAAAATGTTGAACAGTAAAGATGTAGCCTAGGGCAATAGCTTGGGTATGGCGAAGCTCAGCTTATGGCTGGTTTTCCAAAAGAGTATTTTTATAAATTTCAAGATTCTGTTGTATGATAAAAAGCATCTAATGTTCTACATTCCAGTATTTAAGATAGCTTCTAGCTAGCCTATATACACAAATTTGTTATATTCTGGAAAGTACAACTTCCACAAATAGAGACTAGCCTCCAAAGAGGATGGATGATTTAGCCAACACTTACTTTGGGTTTATCTGCCCAAATTCTCCCTCTCAACACATACAATTACAGCACTGGGTCCCCACAAGCCATGTCCTTAAAATGTGATGATGCCTGCCTGGTCCAACTGGATTGGACACGGGTTGGGTCTTTCATTCCACTACGGCAATAAGTTTCTTTCCAGGATACCGGAATTAGGCACGCTATATTATAAACACAGTTTGGCTGATTTCTTGAAGAGAGGAAATACAAACTTAGGAACCTCGAGTAGCTATTTTCTATTATGTCTATGGCAAGCTTGTCTAGCCCATGGCCCACAAACCACATTGAGCCAGGACAGCTTTGAATGTGGCCCAACACAAATTCATAAACCTTCTTAAAACATTAGATTTTCTTTTAAAGTTCATCAGCTGTCTTTAGTGTTCGTGTATTTTATGTGTGAACCAAGACAATTCTTCTTTCAATGTGGCCCAGGGAAGCCCAAAGTTTGAACACCCCTGAGCTATGGGATAGTTATGAGTCTGCAGTAGAAGAGAAAAAGAAAAATGAAAAGGAGAAGAAAAAGCAGTAGATGCATGAAGAAAGGCAAGATAAAAGAAAGTTTTATCTAGCATTTCAGTTTCCGGTTCTAGTTTGTTCCTGAGAACCGCATGCAATCTATATTCCAAAAGCTGATCTTTGTAATCATTTTTACCACTTATTTAAGATATTTTGGGTGAACTTTTAATATTTTTCAGTTAGAGAGTGCCAATAATACAGAAATTGGTAGAAAGATGAATGAGTTAAGACAGAATGATGTGGTTAAGCTTTCACCAATCCCAGGATGGGATATTCACAACCTTTGTCATATCTTGTAACGTAAGACAAGCCAGACCCATGCACACATACACAAAAATTTGGGAATGGTGGCTCACGCCTATAATCCCAGCACTTTAGGAGGTCGAACGGGTGGATCACCTAAGGTCAGGAGTTTGAGACCAACCTGGCCAACATGGTGAAACCTCATCTCTACTAAAAATACAAAAATTATCCAGGTGTGGTGGTGGATGCCTGTAGTCCCAGCTACTCAGGAGACTTAGGCAGGAGAATTGCTTGAACCCCAGAAGCAGAGGTTGCAGTGAGCTGAGATCATGACACTGCACTACATCCTAGGCAACAGAGCGAGACTTCGTATCAAAAAATTAAAAAAAAAAAAAAAACAGATCTACGCACATAAGACAATTTAAAAATAAATAACAACAACAATAATAAAGAATCTTAAAAGCAAAGATATGTACATTCAAAGAAGCAACGAAAAGACTGACCTCTGGCTTCTCAACAGAAACAATACAAGCCAGAAGGCAATAGGGTGTCATCTTTAAATTTCTGAAAGAAAAGAATTGCCAGCCTAGAATTCAAACTCTAGTGACAATATCCTTCAGAAGTGTTCGTAAACATAAAGACATTCTAAGAAGAGCAAAAACTAAGTGAATTTTTCAACATACTAGCTCTACAGTGGGGGAAGCGGGGAGGGGAAGCGGGGGGGGAAGCGGGGAGGGGAAGCGGGGAGGGGAAGCGGGGGGGGAAGCGGGGAGGGGAAGCGGGGAGGGGAAGCGGGGAGGGGAAGCGGGGAGGGGAAGCGGGGAGGGGAAGCGGGGAAGAGAAGAAGGGGAGGAGAAGAAGGAGAGGAGAAGAAGGGGAGGAGAAGAAGGGAAAATAAGAAGGGAAGATAAGAGAAGGGGGGAAGAGAAGAAGGGAAGGGAAGGGGGGGAAGAGAAGAAGGGAATGGAAGGGGGAAGGAAAAGAGAGAAAGGGAAGAGGAGGACGAGAGGAAGGAAGCAGAGGAAGGAAGGAAGCGGGGGCAGGGAGGAAGAAAAACTCTTCTTTATAGTAAAAGACCAGCAAATAAACATGAAGATTTTAGGATTCTCATGGTGCTAAGTGTCACCTCCCTACCACACATGTTAAGGATAGAGTGGAAACTGTATTTATATAATAAGAGACTAAAATTGCAGCACCTATAAAACATTCTTGCAAAAAAAAAAAAAACATTAATCTGAATATAATCAAGCCTCTAGATCTACCTTCCAGTTTACTAATATTTCACCAGTTGCAGCAACAAGTTAAATTAGAAACAAGTCAAATGTGGAAACAACCAGACAGTTTCACAATAATCCTTAATCCTACCAGCCTGGACTCTTCAAACGTCAAGGTCAGCATGTTAAGTGAAAGCCAGGAACAGAAAGATAAATAACCACATGTTCTTACTCATCGGAGAAAGTTAAAACAGCTAATCTCATAGAAGCAGAGAGTCGAGAGTAGAATAGTAGTTATTAGGGGCTGGAAAACAGAGGCAGGGATAAAGAGAGGTTGGATAAAGGACACAAAATTACAGCTAGCTCAGCTAGACAGGAGGAATAGGTTCTAGTGCTCCATAGCACTGTACAGTGACTACAGTTTACAATTCTTACATATTTTCAAATAGCTAGAAAAGAAGGCTTTAAATGTTCCCAACACAAAGAAAAAATTGTTTGAAGTGATGGATATTTTAATTACCCTGATTTGATCACACATTGTAGATATCAAAATATCCTTATGTACCCCATAAACATGCATATTTTGTGACAATTAAAAATATGAATTTTAAAATAGTTTTTAAAAAACTTAAAAGTCAATGTCATTTTTTTTTTAAAGACAGGAAAGAGTTCTGGACTAAAGAATATAATAATCGAAGCCAATGGGCAAACCTTAATAAGATCTTTATTCTGGTTAAAGAAAAAAAAAAAATCCATAAAGGGTATACTGGGGAAATTGGAGAACTTTAAATATGGACTTAATATTAGAATGTATTATTGTTAATTTTCTTAGTGTGATAACACTGTGTTTATGCAGAAGAATTCTATTTTTACTATATATATATACACATATACATATTAATGTGTCAATTATATACATATTATTAATATATATATATTAACATACACATGCATATATACATATTAAGTAATGTGTCAATTATATTCATATTAAGTAATGTGTCACACTATCTAAACTGTACTTTCAAGTGGTGCAGCAAAAATGAAAGAGAAAGAAAGAGTTGAAATCTGAGTGGAGAATATATGGGAATCCATTTTGCTATTCTTCCTCTTTTCTGTATGCTTGAAACTTTCCCTAATGAAGAAATAGAGAAGGAAAATCATTTTATTTAAATCTCTAGTGAAAGCAATTTAACAAATAGTATAAAGATCTATCAGTCAGTTCTTTATCAATTGTAAGCGACAAAGGCCATTGCAAAAATGACTTGTAGTTGGGGGGGAGCATTTTACTGTTTCTCATAATTAGAATAGATATTATTCTCTATGAATTTTTGGACACAGATGCTTAAATATTGTCACCACAAGTCTTTCTAGTCCATCTCTTGGCTCTGGATTCTCCTAAGCTTGGAAGGAGCATGGGAACCAACAGCAGCCTCTCCCTTGCAGCCTACCTGCTTAGCAGCTATGGGAAAAACAGGGGGCTGCTTCCAAAGAGTCTCAGCCAAAGTATCTCATATCAGCTTAGGTCAGATGTCTGAACAAATCATTGTGTGCAGCATAAAAGAACACGCCAGTGGGCCAATTCTGAAATACACACCTGCCCTTGGAATCACAAGGGGTGTCAACTACACTGACTGAAGTCATTAGGTCCTTATGCAAAGGTTACTTAAAAAAAATAAAAATAAAAAAAAAATCTGATCATTGTCATCAAAAAGGGTGGGGTGAGTTAGAAAATGAGCAGAAAAAAAACAACAGATGAGCAATAGGTAACTAATAATCTGTCACTCTAAGGGAAGGTGGTGGACGCCGATAATGACCAATCACAGATTCTTCGCTCTTTAATGGGGGCATGGGCAGTCAGAGACCTGGGCTACATATAGGGCATGGGAGGCAGGGACTAACATCTCCAGTGAGGAAGGCCCAGAGAGAGGAGACTTGTGGCAGGAATTTATTTTATTTTGATAAATGCATTAAATAGGAAGCTTTCAACTTTAAGACACAGAATTTCGGAGTAGAATGTCCTACAAAGGAGGTTCCTGCTGCTGAGGAATTTTGCAAGCATTTGTAGAGGCAATGTCTCCTCTATTGGCCATAACAACTGCCCTCATCACCTGGTTTTCAAGAATCCACTCCACAGATTCTCTCTCTAGGTTCAATTGCCCTTCCAGGTAGCCCTCTCGGCCGAAGTCCCTGCATGTTATTTACAGACCAGCTCTTTCTATGGAACAGCCCCCATCGGGTCCAGACAGAACACTCACACATCATTGGCACCAGAAAATCTATTCATTGCCATGAGACCACCTTTTTGCTTGGCTGTGAGGGTAGCCTGCTAGCATGACAAGGGCCAAATACCAGTCCCTCGTGCTCTTTCAACATCAAAGGTACCAATAACAAGATCTCTGTACTCCTCTTAAAACCCTCTCACTTGGAGTAAAGTGAGGAGAAATTCCTACCCACAATGACAAAGTAAAATGCCACTGTTCTCCAGCAGCCACTTTCAGGAAATTCTCTCTCTCCTCATTTTAACCTTCATATTTTCACGAAGAGGGATGTTGAGTGAGAGTTTATAAAACTGGATGTTTTGATAGTTTCTTTGCAAACCAAGCATTGGGGATCTGACATCCATCACCCTGCCTTAGAGTGACAGATTATCGGGAACCTATTGCTTTTGTTCCTGGGTCTTCAGACAGTACTGAGACACAAATAATTCCATATTAACATCCCATTACATCCTACTGGCTTAGCCCCATAAGGATGTATTCCCAGGCACTGATAATCTCACCAACCAAATAAAACTGGGGTTATTACTTTAAAGGAGAAAACCTATGTGATAGGCAACCAAATGTATACCACACAGCAGAATTCATCTATTTTTTTAAAATCTAGAATGGGACTTCTAGATTAAATGGGATTTAATCTAGAATGGGACTTCTAGATTGCTTTCAAATGGTTGGAGATTAAGTGGAAGGTTTAGGAGGAGGGATTGTCTTGGGAATAGAAATATTCAAAATGTGACTGTGTTTGTTTAAAATAAACGGGCCACTAGATTCTAAGTTTTAAATTTCTCTCCGTGTTTTTTGACCACCATATTTTCAGTGACTGGAATGAAGCCTAAGGACTATAAATACTTCTTGATTGTCTGACTACAGACCAGTTACTTCATTATAAAAGAGTTTGTTTGCAAAGGACTCATTAATGCCAGTATCCTTGCATATGTGATTGCATAGTATAAACATGGGCGAAGCATTCTATATATTGTAACTCTTGTTCTTGGAATGTTTCTGCCACACTGTGCATTTGTCAAGAGTTAAAATTTAAGAGTTTCTGCGTAAATGCCATTTAAATCCACAATCCAATTAATGCATTAAAAGCTGACAGAGTTTTGCTAAAAATCACCATTTGTCATGTATTCTGTGCCCTGGTATTATCCCCACAGATATATAAGGCTAAAAAAGGCCACCTATTACTGTAGAGATGTATCTAAAAAATCTCTCAGGCTGCCTGTAATAATCTCCATTATGTATAATGACCATTTTGATAATAGTCTTTAGAAGAGGTAATGGCCCTGCTGAACGGTTATTACCTGTCTGTTCATGCTGGAAGCAAGATGCAGAAGCCAGAGGGGACAGTCAAATGGTCCTTGTGGTGTATTCTGAGGAAATAAGAAATATTTAACAGAATGCAAGAAACAGACAAGCGAGTGCCTTTTGCGGCAGGACTGGCCGCCTCTCTGCCACAAGCCTTCTGAATTTCATAATTTAAAGCAAATGCTCCCAATAATGGACCTGCTCTCAGCCTTCAGACCAATTTTGTCCAAAGCATCACCACCTGGTCTATTAAGAGGAAGAGGAAAAGACAACTGAATGTTATCATATTCCTTCCCATATTGTTGATAGTGGGATAAACTGATGTCAACAGCTACTCCAGTGGGGGGACAGGGATAGTTGATTGTTTCTAATCAGCCCTCAAAAGGGAAGCCTACCTGTGGCTGAGGTCAAACCGTGGACATGTCCAATTTTATCCAGATTCAGCTGCAGCTACTATGAGAAAACATACATTGCCCCTGAAAAGGGTAATTTCAGAGATTCAGTTGTTTCATGTCCATGGGGCAAAACTTTATGCCCCTTCTCTGGAAGCAGAACAGATTTTGTAAAACTTAATGGAGCCTCCCCTTTACATCTTATGCTTCCCCTGAAATAGGTGACGGAACTAATAGGCTAAAGGTGTAACATAGGTTTTTAATGGGGTAAAAGGTCTAAAGGAGACTTTTTTTTCCAAAAGGAGAATGAGGTCACAAATTGTTCATAGGCATTATTGAGCGGAGGATGGAGTGCAGGTGCCACGGTCAAGTGAGATCAGAAAATTCTGAGTAAAACCACTGCAAACAGGTGTTGCTCGTTTGTTTTTGTAGTACTCCTTCTTACAGCCTTTAACCTGTCCATATGTATTGTGAATCTCTAAAAAAGAAATAATACTGGATAATACCACACTTTCCTCAAAAGCACGTAGCTAAGGGCACCTTTTTTATTTATGGAAATATGAGAGATAATTATGTCCTTGGTTCATATCTGCATTGCGTGATAGGGTAGCCACTGACCATATATGACTACTTAAATTTAAATTAATTAAAATTAAAATTAAAACTTACTCCTCAGTCACACAAGCCTATTTCAAGGGCTCAACTAGCCACAGTGGCTGGTGGCTACCATATTAGTGCAGATATAGGACATTTTTATCATTGCAGACAGTTTTATTGGGCAGCACTGCTCTAAATAATATGCCATTTTACATTGAACTTGAAATGCAGCTTTTTACCTCTCAAAAAAATAATTGTTCTAAAACATACACTCATTCTCAAACTGAATTTTCACTCCACAGAAAACAGAATGAAAAACATAGCAGAATATCCAATATCCATATTCATTCTAAATTGACACAAATTATAACAACTATGGGGATAAAAATCTCAGTAATTTGGAAAATTGAAGAAAGGAGGGTCTGAAATCATAGAAACTTCTAAGCAAAGCAGCAGAGAAGGCCTTAAGGGTGAGAAGAAAGCTAACTCAGTGGAAAAGTATTTCTGGCACAGACATTGAAAGAACCAGGTAGGTCTGTTCAAACTAATCAGTGATCCATAACTGAAGTATCCTTTGTAAAATTCCAAGTTGTGAATAGTCCTCTCTTCTAGGAGCTATAATTTAGGAAATATTGGTATTGATATTTGCTGGGTCCAAGGAGGGAAAATTGATTTGAACTACATGATGCTTAGCATAGTCCTTGGCACAGAGTAATGATTTAAGACAAATGGAAGGACAGAAAAAATTCAATACAACAAATATTTTTAAGCATCTCATGTGCTAAACACTATATGCTAAGGACGATACAAAGATACATGCGATTTAGCCCTTGTCCTCAAAGAGCTTATAATTGTTCAGAAGCAGAAGGCTGTATGAACAGAGACATAAGGCAAGTAGAAATTCAAATGAGGTTGATCACTTCCAGACAGGAAGATGACAAAGATTTACATGGAGAATGTGACATTTGAAAGAGATCTTCAATGATTAGAGTTTTGATTGAGGTGGAAGAACAAAGGTGTGTACATTGTGGAAAAACTGAGAATTTTTTTTTTTTTTTTTAGACGGAGTCTCGCTCTGTCGCCCAGGCTGGGGTGCCCTGGTGCAGTCTCAGCTCACTGCAAGCTCCGCCTCCCGGGTTCACACCATTCTTCTGCCTCAGCCTCCCAAGTAGCTGGGACTACAGGCGCCTGCCACCACTCCCAGCTAATTTTTTGTTTTTTTAGTAGAGACAGGGTTTCACCGTGTTAGCCAGGATGATCTCGATCTCCTGACCTCATGATCCACCCGCCTTGACCTCCCAAAGTGTTGGGATTAGAGGCATGAGCCACCACACCCAGCCTAAACAATCTTTATAGTGAAACTTAAGCTTCAACTTCTCCACGAAGCCTGAACTATCTCAATCTTCACAGATCCAATGGAGATTTAAAAAAAAACTATGTTGGCCATCTACATGATCTAGAATTGGAAGTATCTATGACTCCTAAAACAACACTGGAAGTTGGACACTCAAAATCTACATTATTCTACTGAAAAACAGACATGGAATCTGCTTAAAAGGGGTGGCTATAAACCTCTGACCATAGGAGATGAAATTCCTGTCCACAGAAATCCTTTCATTTTCCAGACCAACACTTTCTTACACAAAAATAATCTGGATTTTGTGTAACATCAAAGTCTCCTATTCTCTGGATTAAAGACTTGGATTTAGACCAAATCAAGATTTCTAGAAGCAATACATTAAAGAGATCAATTGCTTTACAGCATGAAATGAGAAATGAACCAGAAAATCAGTACCTGAGATAGAATATGAGTTCAGGAAGAAAAGACAAGGAATGGAAGCAACTAAAGCAGTTCAAGTTTATCCTGGAACTGAGCAAGGTCAAATTTTAAAAATTAACAGAGGCAGAAGAAAGGAAAATCAATATTAATGAGCAACTTTTATGTACTAAGCAGTATCTTTGTCTGGGTTCCCTAGACAAAGAAGACTGAAGCAAGAATTAAATGTCCATGCTTTTGAGAGGTGATTTTCAGGTTGGGAAAGTAAAAGAATAATGAAAGAGATATTAAGGGATAGAGCGAGATGCAAGGTATTGCATTTTCATGCTGGTGACAGGTCATGATGATCCATGAAGCAATGTAGCCTGCTTTGCTGGTAAATTCAGCACAGCCCTATAGGATTTCTCCAGACAGGATATATGGAGAAACTTGGCCAAGAAACAGTCTATGGGAGGGAGGGACGGAGGAGAGAAACTTATCTTCCATGTTTCCTCCATGTCCTGTTGCCCACTGGTTAAAATGTGTACCATAAGGAATTAGCTGCCCCACATTTCTGGATAACATCAAACCATATCCCATACACTCTGTTGTGGGATCCAAGTCCGGATGTGGCAAAAGAAGTCAGAATCATGGGGCAGAAGGCAATTCCATGCAGCTGCTCGTTGACAACCAAGGAGGGCCCAACTTTAAGTGAGCAACTGGTCAGTCCCAAACAGTATGGACCCAAGCAGAGTCCTTGGCCATGGTGGCTGAGGCTGAGCCTGCTGCTTGCAGGTCTGATAGACAATGGCACCTAGGGAATTGAGGGAGGCCTACAGGTATGTCTGATGTTAGCCACCATGTTAGGTGACTTATGTAATCCTATTCGGTATTATAATTGCTGCTTTACTCATAGTGCATTTGGGTTCTAATTGAATGAACAGATCATGACCTATTGTCACAGTAATAATGCAGCAAAAATTATACTTAATTTAAGGTCTGACTATCTGAACCGTGAAATTCCACCTTTCTTTTCTATTTCATTTCTGTTTCACCTTAGATGCTGAACTTGGTGTTATGCTTACAGGTGATCATGGTTCCTCATTCATTCATTATGTTATTTCACCTATTTATAATACATGCCAAAAATACTAATCTTCAGAGAATATAAACTCCTTGCCCAAAGTCTCACAGCTAATAAGTGGAAGAATCATACTTTAAACTTATGTCAATCAGCGTCCAAAGTCACTCTATGCTTTATCATTGTTCACAGCCAACAATGCCTACTCTCCACCTGCCCCTGGCTCAGAGGGTCAAGCTCTGTATACATCATCTGCTTAGTCCCCATCAGGGTTCTCCCGTTTTGGAGATATCCTCACAAAATATACTGTACTCATTTTTTCAAGGGTACAACTGAAACACAGCAAGTTTAAGGACTTCCAAGAACATAGGCATCAAGTCAGTGACAATATTAGACCTTCTCCTAAAGTTACAGATGATTCTCTAGTGCTGAGGCTGGAATTACAAAGATAATTCAAAGTCACATAACACACATAGGAAGGCAAATTTGCATTCCCGTGTGGGGTCAAGGTCTAGAGGAACTATGAATATAACATATTTCAATTTAGGTCAACAGATACAAGTTTATAAAACAAAAAGTACTTTGTTAAACTTCTGAAGCTCATGTATACTTGCATCCTTTCTGGAAATAAAAATATTGCTGACATATTTGAAGTGAAAATGAAAATAGAGACAAATTTTACCTATCAAATGCTCATGAAACGTTTTATATGTTTGCTTTTATTTTTTAATTTGAAGGTGGAAATTTCAATTTGAAGAGGAATAGAAAGTTCCTCATTAGCTCTTTAATTTTAAGAAATGCACTTCTTAAGTGTATTTCAATCCCTTGGGTCAATATTTCTATTTCTGATAACATGCAAATAGCCTGAGAAGGCTAAGAGTTTTGTTTGTTGTCCAGTTTTTACAATTTAAGCTACTATGAGGGTAAGATTCCATTGTTGAAAACAGGTTTAGGAAAAGAACTTCAGGCAGAAAAAAAGGCCGGGCGCGGTGGCTCAAGCCTGTAATCCCAGCACTTTGGGAGGCCGAGACGGGCGGATCACGAGGTCAGGAGATCGAGACCATCCTGGCTAACATGGTGAAACCCCGTCTCTACTAAAAAATACAAAAAAAAAAAAAAAAAAAAGAAAAAGAAAAAAAGAGGTTCCTTAATAGATCGCTGGGTCTTCAATAACAAATATCACCTGCTTCACACTTTTTCTTACAGTCAGCATGACATGTCACCATCAGAAAAAAACACATCTCAGCCAGATCTTACAATAATGAGGGGCTGTTTACAGGATATGCTCCTTCTTAGCACCAAATCATATTTGCAATTGACAGGTGAGATATACCTGTCCACCTGTCTTCTCCTAAACAATTTGAGCTATAATGTCATTTTCCTACACCAAAAAATCTCAGTCTTGCTTTCTGCAATTTCTCGAAGACTTTAAGGACAGAGCTTTCAACAACTACATTTCTACCATCATGGCCATCCATGGTTCTATAACACTGCACAGCCCCGTGCACATGCTAGAAATGTAGATATGCACTCTGCAACATATTTCTAAGGAGATGCATCTCCTGACTGGGTGGCATGTCTGCCACCACTCTCTGGCTTACACTGTTTTAAGTCTCTTTGCAGGCTGCTCTTGCCTTTTTAATTTGAAGAGAATAGTGAGGGCAGAGAACAATAAGAAAAAATCTCCCCCAAAGCTCAGAAGTCATAAAATCTGTCATCTTTTCTGAATCATATTATTGAAACAACCTTTCCTCTCTGATGCCTTCCCTGTATTTTGTATTGAAACAATTTTCTGACCATGCCTCCCCTTTGTGAAGTCCCCACTACTGAAACCAAACAGCAAAGCACAGAAGATGTACAGGAATTTTAGTTACCACAGAAAGGGCATTGACCAAGGATGCCATAGCTTATATCCCAAAATTTAGCTGCACACAACTTCTACCCACTGCATCATGGCCCTTTAAGTAATTTCTTACTAAATTTTTATATCCATTTCAGGTAAATGCTCATTACATGGAAATATGGGGTTTGAGTTAATATACTTGCAAACTCAACCAGTTTTAGATTATGTCCATTACTTCTGAGGTAGGTGATTTTGAATATGTCACTCTCTTTAAGAACTGAGAGCAGTATGAAAAAAACATTGTGATATAGAGAAGAACCCTCTTCAGCCTCAATTTTCTCACCTATGAGATGATCTTTCAAGCTCTTCCAATATTAATATTTAATCCCTCTGAAGAATTAAGCAGCTATTTGACGTACATGCTGGTCACTACTGAACCATAATAAGATATAATGGAAAACAGGACAATAGAAGACTTAAAGATTCACCCTTTACGTAGTTTTTAAAGAATACAGTAAAATATTAAAATTTTAACTTCTGGGGCTATTATTTGAAGCACACAAATCTGTTTTAAAAATCAGTAGGAACAAAGAATTCATATTTTTATGATGCTTTAATGAAATCCATAGAGAACTCAACTGCAACAAACTGAATTAAAATGCATTATACATGATATAAAAGGTATGTATTACACATAGTAAAATAGATGTAATTAACATATAAACAAATGAACTAAACATAGTTTAATGTGTCTGTGACATTAATTTAACATGAAAGCTAGATTGCTGTTATAAAACTTTACAGAATTCAGTTAACTTTCATCCTCACATTCACTGCTAGATAATTTGAAGATGCCTTAATGTCTTTCCTGGTTATACATTTAAAAAAATATTTCTCAACCCAGTCAATGGGAGTTTATACAAGGCTGCCTTGAATGAAAAACCTCAGCTGGAATTTTGTCTGCAAAGCTATGAGAAAAGGCCTATAATAGAAACAAAATTAAGGCAACTAAGAGCAATGATCTTTCCCTCGGGACCAACAGTATAGTCACAATCGGACTCTTGTCCCTTCCAAATCTTGTGACGCTCTTCAATTACTTGGATTTCAAAAGCATCTGTGAAAAGGAATAAAGATCTGAAAATAAGATAGGGAAAGAGAAATCAGGAGTACATGATTAGTCTGTTTTTACAGAGATTGCCAACAATAAGAAAAACCAGTAAGTGCTGGTATCCAGAATCTTTCTAAGAATACACGATTTGACCAGGTGTTCATAAAAAGTTTAAAAAAAAAAATTACATCCTCAAGTCTTAAACTATTTGTGATTTCCAAGATTGTTAACACTTGGATTACAAAATGAATATTGAATGGTATTTTTAACTACAGATATTACTTGATTGAAGCAGAAAAGATAAGCCACATTAGGCCAAGCACAAAGGCGAGATCTCATTCTTAATTTCTCTCTTCTCTCATTTTCCCATCCCTACCAACACCCATCAGCAAGTCCTGTTGGCTCAACCTCTAGAGACCCTCTACTGTGGTGGCAATAGCAATAAGGAAAAGTTGATGGTTTTAGAGGGGATAGGAAAGCCTTAAGGGAGAAAAATAAATGGGAAAATCAAGAGTTCTGTTTTATCTATGTTAGCTTTGAGATGCTTGTTAGACTTTTAAGTAAAGATGTCAAGGAGGTGGTTGGATACACGAATCCGGAGTTCAGTGATAAAGTCAAGGCTAAAGATATAAACTCAGGAGTTATCGGTATTAAATTTATGATGCTATGAATAGCTGCTCATAACGTATTCATTGGTCAAACGGTGATGGTCTCATCTATTCCACTTTATCAGCATGATTCTTGTCACTTAGTAGATACTCAATAATTGTTTTCTTATTGCCCTGAACTATACTGGAATGCTTCATACTTGTGATGGTTAATATTGAGTGTCAACTTGATTGGATTGAAGGATGCAAAGTATTGATCCTGGGTGTGTCTGTGGGGGTGTTGTCAAAGGAGATTCAAATTTGAGTCAGTGGGCTGGAGAAGGCAGGCCCACCCTTAATCTGGATGGGCACCATCTAATCCGCTGCCAGCACAGCTAGAACTTCAAGCAGAAAAACATGAAAAGACTAGACTGGCCTAGCCTTGAACATCAGACTCCAACTTCCTGCCCTCGAACATCAGACTCAAAATTCTTCAGTTTTAGGACTCGGACTGGCTCTCCTCACTCTCAGCTTGCAGACAGCCTATTGTGGGGGCTTGTAATCATGCAGAGTTAATAATAAACTCCCCTTTACATGCACATATACATACATACATACATATATATATATATATATATCCTATTAGTTCTTCCCTCTAGAGAACCCTGACTGATACAATAGTGCTAAGGATAAGTGTATAAGTTCCAAGTATTTTGGCTGTTCCCTACCAAAAAAAATGTGGATTTTGTGTTCAGGGTTAAATTCTGGGAAGGCATATAGATAAGAGGTAAAGAAGAATCATCTCCGTTTTGGGCACCCAGAGAGAGGTTTAGAAGAGTGCTTCCTTTTTTCCCCCTTCTATATTTAGAACTTAAGGGCTTCTAAAGGGAATTCAAGCATTGGAGCTGTAGAATCTACTAGACGGGGTTTAAAGGTATTTCAGACTCTGAAATTATATGCCACATAAAAACCGTTCTTCTTTGTAACAAACTAGTCTCCATATTTGTACCTAAATCTGCCTTACAATGGGAGCTAGTATTACCAAACTGCAGTGACTCGAACTTGTGTCCTGACATTAAGGATACGCAAAGATGATATTCTGTTCTTTTACTTCTAACCACTTGGCCCTAAAAAAAAATTCCTTGCCACTGTTTTTCCCCTATACCTTCTACTTGTTCTTTCTTCCTTATTGTTTAAAATTAAAATAAGAGCAGAAGATGTCTTAGTTTCTGATACAAAGATCAAAAGCAGTCATCTTGTTAATTAAAATATATCTTTGGCAGTCATGATAGACACTGATATAACAACAGTAGATAAAATAAGCTAGAAAATGTTTCTTGCTTTTATATGAAAGCCCCAGCTGGTATGAAAGCACTGTTTAGAGCAGCCCAGCTTCCTTGTGTCTTCTGCTCTGCCATTCCTCAAATATTTACACAAGAAACTCAAACAACTCACGTTGCAGCCAGTAGGAAAGGGAAGAGGTGGAGGTGGGGGCGTGCTCCCTCCCTTGAAGGAGGGCCACTGGAAATACAACTCCCTCCTGCTCACATATCACTGCCAAGATCTTATCCTAACATAAGAAGTGGAGATTGGACAACACTGAGTAGTTTCTACCACATGCCTGTTTTTTAAAAAATCTTCCCCCATTATTCAATTATTTGAAAAGCTAACAAGTGCATATGATAAAAAATTTCAAAAAGTACTAAAGAGTCTACGTTACAAAGCAAGTCTCCCTCTAGCCACTGTCCTCCAGTTCCCCAGCTTCTCTACCCAGAGACCATTTCTTCTGTCTTTGTAGTCTATGCATCAAATAGACATCAAAATTTTAAACATTGTCTGTTATGAACCTGTTTTTCTGCCAGTCTTGAAATTACTCTCATAGATTCCTGCTACTCTTCTCAGCCAGCATTCTTTCCATCACCAAGTCACCCTTTCTCTCACTCTTGCAATTTTATGGTTTGTATAGTTTATGAGTAATTTAAAACAGTCCATTTAACCCATATGAATCAACCAACTTCAGCCCACTTAATATCAGGCTGTTATCAAAAGAGATGAGGGACCAATGTATTTATGACTACACTAGGACAGTGAAGGATATAGCATTGATCCTTGTCATCCTGTTTCTCCAGCTCTGGTTCCAGATCCAAAGATTTTTTTTTTACAATATGAGCATGAGCATGTTCTTCCTCTAAAGAGTTGATAGTTCAGTTTGAAATAAGTTAGAGAAATCACTTTGGACATCAACACATTATCTAAACATGATAGATAGAAAATCTGAATACAGCCCTGCCCACGACTGGGTCTCATGCCTCTTTCAGTGTTCCCTTTCCCACCCCCATCCTGTGCAATACAGCAGGTCAGACCCCACCATCCCCCAGGACGGCTGTCTCAGAAGTGGGAGGAAAGCCTTCTATTGCCTCATTTACTCCTCAGATGAACTCAAAGAAGTAGAAGCTCAGTAAAGTCTGGGGTATCCGCTTTAGCTTATTTGGGGAGACAAAGTTAATCAAATACTAGAAATCAAAATGTTTTATGGCCACATAGTGTTAGTCTGTAACAAGTTATCTTAGAATTCCGTTTACCTAAAATACATAATTTATATAAAAATGTTATTGATTTTACTTTTACTCATAGTTGAATTGACCACAACATACATTATTAGTTGCAAAATTCCCCCAGGCAATATTAAGTATCCAATTTTAAGAGCTTCACCTTGCTCATGATTTGGTTCTAATTTCTAATATGTACTTACCTAAATCTAGGATTCTCTGCCCCTGTGTCTCTAGAAATATATTTGCATGTTTCTAATATTTCAAATCACACATAATTTTTGGCACACAACAGGAAGGAATGTAATAAATAGTTTTCCAAACTGTTCCTCTCATGTGATCAGGATTAGATCGAGAGTAGTGATCCCACTGTTAGTTCTTCAGAAAGATCACTTGACTGAGTAAAGTGAATAAAAATGATCGAAAGCTCTATTTTCAGCTGAGTGAGACTTCCAAACAGTATCACAATCATAGCAGTATCCCATCACTATTATACCCAGTCTCTGTGATAGTTCTGTGATTAAATCTGGAATGATTGGCCAAAGAGCCTGTAGTATGTCCTGCAGAAATATCACTTCCATTCCTTTCCACTGTTCTGTTCACTCAGCTACTCCATAATGAAAGCCACTCTTTGGACCTCTGGTTTACTAGTAAATGTAAATCTGCCTTCTGCTAGATAGCTTCTACTATATTGGTATGGTATCTACAACCCAACCCATCCCATCAATCTCTTGATACCTACCATGTTGTATTTACTGCTTGGTGTTGAAATCTCAAGATCATCTCCCCACTCATAGACAATTCAATTACAAATTAATATCTTAAACCAGTTTTTTAGGTATTTCCTCCTATGCATAATAGGAATGTCCCCTCATGAGGTATTTTTATTTCTCTACCCAAAATCATCCTGTTATTTATCTGTATGATTTATCAAGAAGTCTACAGTTTCCTTTTCCATTTAAAACTCTTGAGTTTATCTAATTTGCTGACATTTCTCAGGGTCATGAATCAAAGAGGACTTTATGGGCAGAAGAGCATGAGGGGAATTCCATTCATGGAGCAAATGCTGGAGAAATAAAACCATGAGGAAACTTGAGAGGAGAAGGATATCATGGACAAAGAGGGATTTGCAGGAAATATGATGAATCACCAAATGCTAATGCATAGTCTTCACTTTAACTTTAGGAGGGCACATGGACGACATCATTCAAGAAAGATCCTGCATCATAGCACTACGAAACATCAAGGTTGATCATTTCACCAATATCCTGTGAATTTCCAGTGAATTTTTCTAGGCATCCCAAATATAATTTTTATTTTCTCAGGTCTTTGCCCATTTCTACATTTTACTTAACAATTAACATCGTACTTAAACAATTACCAAGTATTACATCTCTGACCATGACTCTGTATCCTGTAAGATACCATCTTTAGAAAACAGAACCAAACAGGACTTGCTCCCTGCAAGAAAGGGAATCAATCCACTCAACATTCGGCATAATCCTGTTTACAACTCAGCTTAAAATATTTCTTAAAAATCCAACAGCTCCTCCCCAAAATAGGAATGTTTTGAGAATAAAACACGTCACTGCCTTGTTTTTGCAATTAAATGATATAATGAAAGTAAAGAGATACTACAATATAAGGTATATTATGTGCCCACAATCAATGTTTATGATCAACATTAGCTATATATTATCTTATCCTGTATATATTAAATTTAAAATGAACATCACAGAACATATTCTAAATTAGATGAGAAACATAAGAACATAAAAATGACTACATATGAAAGTTATAGATAAAGTATCACCATTGCAAAAGCCAGAAAGAGACCAGTTTTTACCATCTTCCATACTGCCTAACTCTTAGGATACAACAGCATCAAAATTGGGAAACAGACTTGCTCATTGGGGAGTTCATGACAAATTCAGTTTATAAAATAGAATCAAAAGAATTCTAGAGACACTTTCCCTGGGATATATTTCATTTTTTAGAAAAGAAGAAATGATTTTAGCTCTTACCCCTAGCAGCTTGGCAATGAGCTAGTACATTATTAAGATATCTGTCAAAAACAGTTCAGTTAGCAGGAACAGAGCTATGTGGAATGTGTCCTCAGGGAACTTTCAAACCAATGCCATTAATGTAATATTACAAAACAGGAAACAAAATAGACAACACAAAAATAAAGGGTGAAGGCAAACAACCTCATTATTAGCTGTAAGGTGAGACCTGAAAATTTCAGGCCACGTGATTCTTCAAAGGATGACTCATGATACCTGAAACGCGCAAATGATCCATGAGATTGGAATGTGGATAGGAGAAGAAAAATAAATAAAAATGCAGAAAGACAAAGGAAGTCTGCTTCTCAGGCATAAAAATAAATAAAAAATAAACATTCCGTTTTTGCTTCCAAGGGCAAGCAATGGATATTTGAGAATGAACTCTTTCATCTCAACCATGTCCCAGTTCTCAGCAGGACCAAAGAGCTTCATTCTGACAATGCTGTTTCTAGCCTGATGTGTTCTCACCTTGAGACAGATTGTTCATGGCAAAAAAGAGTCAGGGCTGTTCAAGACAGGACAGGCATCCCACAAACATATCAGGAAAAAGACCATGACATTTCAGAAGGCCAAAGCACTCCAGTCCCTAAGAGCTCTTTAATTTGTTCTCCATCTATCTAATGGCATACATTTGGCCTCCTCTCCCTTGGACCACTGCTCCCAGTATCAGAGCCCAGGCATCTGAGGAGAGACTTTGGCCCGGTGCTTCCTCACATTTTCAGGTCCTCTTTTACTTCCATTCTTTGGCTTCAAAATGAGTACAAATTGACAAAATGGAATCATTTCTGCTTGGCACAGAGCTTGGCAACCAGATAATACCGGCAAAAAAAACACCCGCATTTGCTCTCCCCAACATTCATCGGCATGCAAAGTTCCAAGATGGAAATTTGTTTCTCCTGCAGTTTTATGACACTTCTACTGCCTGATTATCCCACTTTATGGCAATTTGCATCGTTATGGGCCTGCAGCAAATGAAACAAATTGCCATAAAATGTTGGGAAAATCCTAAATCATGGCTCTGTCTGGCCTGCTGAATGATGACGCTGGGGTTGAATTCAGATGGTTTGGTTCATTTTGCTACAAACAGTCATGCCGGCCTTAATGGGTGTCACTGGCTTGCACATCAGGCTGCATGGTGACTACTAAATGAGGCAAACTAATAGAATTTTTTTTTCCAATGCACTAAGCAAGTCTTCAGTAAAGAAAAACACATTGATTCCGAAGTTGTTTACTACCAACTAAATAGAACTCCTATAGCTTTTCCCATGCAGCCCACATTAGAGCTAAATTAACAGCCCTCATATGTATCCATTCTACTAGTAGCAGACAAAAGTGCTTACACCATTAGGAATGTAAGTTGCCTCAGTCTAAATCATGATACAGAAGATTGTCTTTCTCATTTAACTGCCTAGCTATCAAAAGTTGTAATATCAGGCATAGACAAGCCCTTCAAGAAAAAAATAAATGCACTGAAAGGTCATAAATAATTGCTACATTTTAATTTAATGGTGATGTGTAAGCTTTAAAATAAAGGAACAGGAGCTGATGGCTAGACATACAAAAATGAGAGAGATTCAGGAAGGATGACAACTTTGATAAGTATTATGATCCTTGTTGATCACAATCTTGGCTCTGCTTTTGTCAGCTTCTCATAGGAGTAAATTTGTGAGAGAAGAATCTTTGTAGTGAGAAATTCTCTTGGCTCACAATATGGAAGGTTCATGTGGACAATGAGGCTGAAATAAAAGCAATGAATTTTGTTGCTCATAACCTCCCACATGTCACATCCTACTAACCTCTGAGTCATCCTCAGTGTCCCAACCCAAGAATCTTGCAGGGAATGCTCAGCTCTTCCCACCCACAGAGGTAACTCTCTCAGAACCACCCTTCCTTCCCCCATCTCCATCATGGATGTGTCTAGTGTCACGTAAAACAAATAGCAGAGAATATCTAGATGTGAAGAGAACCTGAAGGTGATGTAGAGTCCTGGGTACGGGATTCAAATCATGAGGAACAAGCTACATCGAGAATTTGCTTTCCAGACAGTTGTATATATTCTAGAAAGCACAGAGCTTTTAGGGAGACTGGTTTCACATTTCTTAAGACCCACACGTTTTTCATGTAATACTTGACTAAAAAGAGTCATTAAATTAACAATTATCATTTACTGAGGACTTAGTACATGCCAAGGAGTGTACTGAGAGGTTTAAATGATTTGTTGATTTAATTAGTCCACCTCTTCTTTAACCACTTATAGATAAGTAACCTAATTCTTAGGCTAAGTGACTTCCTCAGGGATGCGTGGATAGTGAGTAGAAGGTCTAGAATCTAAACCAAGATCTAATCTCACCATTAATGACATGCTGTTCACCACTGCACCACACAGTTGCATTGTAAAAATCAACTTTTCTGCTACATTAACATTATTATTAGCTCAACAATAAAGTCCACAAGGATAAAAGATCCTTGCATAATTTTAACAAGTATCACACATTTGGCTTCTCCTGGATGATTTTTATGACATTAGTCTAGCCAATTTTTCTTCTAACTCATTTATCCTTTTCTATTTTACTGTCATTTTCTAAACAAAGTATCAAATTCTCTCAATACAGAAAAATGAAAATTTTTTGACTCTGTTCACTTTCCTTCTTGAACTTGCTCATTTTAGGTACAGAAACTACACCTGGTAAGCCAAGCCTGTAACACTAAAGCAACTTAAAGTTCTTGAATACTTGCTATTTACGGCAGTTCAAATTCTTATCTGTAACAAATAAAGGTGAATATTTCAAGACTCTACATCTTTATTCCGATTTCCCTGAGGTTTCACATACATCCCTATCTGTTTGGTTTCTGAAGTAGGAAGCATAAAACAATTTCTAGAAATCTACACTGTCTTGAACCACGGGTCCTGGTTTGCAGTTTCTAAAGCACTTGTTAAGTTTGTGAATCTGTATACTATATTTAGATTTTGAAGCATCACTTCGGCATATACTGCATATTGAATCTCTTATTTGAGAGGATAATTGAGCTAACATTATGTAGTGCCAACCAAATTTGTGTTTGACTTTAAACCAAGGGCTTGGTAGTTTTGGAACCCACCTGCATTGTTCAATGGTAGTTTCCATCCATCAATACAGATACACTGGCAATTCCTCAGGAAATGCTCCCATGCTTGTGTGCCATTGATATGACACACGGGAACCAGACAAGCCACAAGTTTCCAATCTTTCTCTCAACTCCCCAAATGGGTAGCACAAATGCAAATTTATTGATCTTTTTTATGAGAAACAACCCAAATTATTTTGTGGTTCAAATATCTCTATTCAAATATGCATTTTTAAAGATGCAAACTCATTAAACCTGTTCTGTTTGAAACAACATTCATTGATTAACCTGCAGAAATAATAGTCACATCATGCTATCAATAATACTTTAAAACTTGCTTTCATTTTCAGGACTTGACCTATTGCTTATTATAGATTGTAGGCAATCTCTAATAGGTTTTATCTATCAGAATCCTAGTTGAAATTTTCAAAGAATCCAATCTATCAACAAGTTGTCTTAGAACTCTCTTGTGAGTTGGCGGCGGAGCAAGATGGCCGAATAGGAACAGCTCCAGTCTCCAACTCCCAGCGCGAGGGACACAGAAGACCGGTGATTTCTGCGTTTTCAACTGAGGTACTGGGGTCATCTCTCTAGGGAGTGCCGGACAATCGGTGCTGGTCAGCTGCTGCAGCCTGACCAGCGTGAGCTGAAGCAGGGCGAGGCATCGCCTCACCTGGAAGCGCAAGGGGGAAAGGAATCCCTTTTCCTAGCCAGGGGAACTGAGACACACAACACCTGGAAAATCGGGTAACTCCCACCCCAATACTGCGCTTTAAGGAAACAGGCACACCAGGAGAATATATCCCACACCTGGCCGGGAGGGTCCCACGCCCACGGAGCCTCCCTCACTGCTAACACAGCCCTCTGCGGCGATCTATCCGCAAGGCAGCACCGAGGCTGGGGGAGGGGCGCCCGCCATTGCTGAGGCTTAAGTAGGTAAACAAAGCCGCTGGGAAGCTCGAACTGGGTGGAGCTCACAGCAGCTCAAGGAAGCCTGCCTGTCTCTGTAGACTCTACCTCTGCAGACAGCGCACAGCTGCAGCCCATTAGGGGAAAGAGCGGGGGCGGTGCAGACGCCAACGACTCTGTCTGACAGCTTTGGGGAGAGCCGTGGATCTCCTAACGCGGAGGTTGAGATCCGAGAATGGACAGACTGCCTGCTCAGGTGGGTCCCTGACCCCTGAGTAGCCTAGCTGGGAGACATCCCCCACTAGGGGCAGTCTGACACCCCACACCTCACAGGGTGGCGTCACCCCTGAGAGGAAACTTCCAAAGAAAGAATCAGACAGGTACACTCGCTGTTCAGCAATATTCTATCTTCGGCAACCTCTGCTGCTGATACCCAGGCAAACAGGGTCTGGAGTGGACCTCAAGCAATCTCCAACAGACCAAGAGACAGTCCTTCTGACTGTCAGACGGAAAACTATCAAACAGGAAGGACACCTATACCAAAACCCCATCCGTACGTCACCATCATCAAAGTCCAGAGACAGATAAAACCACAAAGATGGGGAAGAAGCAGGGCAGAAAAGCTGGAAATTCAAAAAATAAGAGCGCATCTCCCCCTGCAAAGGAGCGCAGCCCATCGCCAGCAACGGATCAAAGCTGGTCAGAGAATGACTTTGACGAGATGAGAGAAGAAGGCTTCACTCCATCAAACCTCTCAGAGCTAAAGGAGGAATTACGTACCCAGCGCAAAGAAACTAAAAATCTTGAAAAAAAAGTGGAAGAATTGACAGCTAGATTAATTAATGCAGAGAAGATCATAAACGAAATGACAGAGATGAAAACCATGACACGAGAAATACGTGACAAATGCACAAGCTTCAGTAACCGACTCGATCAACTGGAGGAAAGAGTATCAGCGATTGAGGATCAAATGAATGAAATGAAGCGAGAAGAGAAACCAAAAGAAAAAAGAAGAAAAAGAAATGAACAAAGCCTGCAAGAAGTATGGGATTATGTAAAAAGACCAAATCTACGTCTGATTGGGGTGCCTGAAAGCGAGGGGGAAAATGGAACCAAGTTGGAAAACACTCTTCAGGATATCATCCAGGAGAACTTCCCCAACCTAGTAGGGCAGGCCAACATTCAAATTCAGGAAATACAGAGAACGCCACAAAGATACTCCTCCAGAAGAGCAACTCCAAGACACATAATTGCCAGATTCACCAAAGTTGAAATGAAGGAAAAAATCTTAAGGGCAGCCAGAGAGAAAGGTCGGGTTACCCACAAAGGGAAGCCCATCAGAATAACAGCAGACCTCTCGGCAGAAACTCTACAAGCCAGAAGAGAGTGGGGGCCAATATTCAACGTTCTTAAAGAAAAGAATTTTCAACCCAGAATTTCATATCCAGCCAAACTAAGCTTCATCAGTGAAGGAGAAATAAAATCCTTTACAGATAAGCAAATGCTTAGAGATTTTGTCACCACCAGGCCTGCCTTACAAGAGACCCTGAAGGAAGCCCTAAACATGGAAAGGAACAAGCGGTACCAGCCATTGCAAAAACATGCCAAAATGTAAAGACCATCGAGGCTAGGAAGAAACTGCATCAACTAACGAGCAAAATAACCAGTTAATATCATAATGACAGGATCAAGTTCACACATAACAATATTAACCTTAAATGTCAATGGACTAAATGCTCCAATTAAAATACACAGACTGGCAAACTGGATCAAGAGTCAAGACCCATCAGTCTGCTGTATTCAGGAGACCCATCTCACATGCAGAGACATACATAGGCTCAAAATAAAGGGATGGAGGAAGATCTACCAAGCAAATGGAGAACAAAAAAAAGCAGGGGTTGCAATCCTAGTCTCTGATAAAACAGACTTTAAACCATCAAAGATCAAAAGAGACAAAGAAGGCCATTACATCATGGTAAAGGGATCAATTCAACAGGAAGAGCTAACTCTCCTAAATATATATGCACCCAATACAGGAGCACCCAGATTCATAAAGCAAGTCCTTAGAGACCTACAAAGAGACTTAGACTCCCATACAATAATAATGGGAGACTTCAACACTCCACTGTCAACATTAGACAGATCAACGAGACAGAAAGTTAACAAGGATATCCAGGAATTGAACTCATCTCTGCACCAAGCGGACCTAATAGACATCCATAGAACTCTCCACCCCAAATCAACAGAATATACATTCTTCTCAGCACCACATCGCACTTATTCCAAAATTGACCACATAATTGGAAGTAAAGCACTCCTCAGCAAATGTACAAGAACAGAAATTATAACAAACTGTCTCTCAGACCACAGTGCAATCAAACTAGAACTCAGGACTAAGAAACTCAATCCAAACCGCTCAACTACATGGAAACTGAACAACCTGCTCCTGAATGACTACTGGGTACATAACGAAATGAAAGCAGAAATAAAGATGTTCTTTGAAACCAATGAGAACAAAGATACAACATACCAGAATCTCTGGGACACATTTAAAGCAGTGTGTAGAGGGAAGTTTATAGCACTAAATGCCCACAAGAGAAAGCAGGAGAGATCTAAAATTGACACTCTAACATCACAATTAAAAGAACTAGAGAGGCAAGAGCAAACACATTCAAAAGCTAGCAGAAGGCAAGAAATAACTAAGATCAGAGCAGAACTGAAGGAGATAGAGACACAAAAAACCCTCCAAAAAATCAATGAATCCAGGAGTTGGTTTTTTGAAAAGATCAACAAAATTGACAGACCGCTAGCTAGACTAATAAAGAAGAAAAGAGAGAGGAATCAAATAGACGCAATAAAAAATGATAAAGGGGATATCACCACCGACCCCACAGAAATACAAACTACCATCAGAGAATACTATAAACACCTCTACGCAAATCAACTAGAAAATCTAGAAGAAATGGATAATTTCCTGGACACTTACACTCTCCCAAGACTAAACCAGGAAGAAGTTGAATCCCTGAATAGACCAATAGCAGGCTCTGAAATTGAGGCAACAATTAATAGCCTACCCACCAAAAAAAGTCCAGGACCAGATGGATTCACAGCTGAATTCTACCAGAGGTACAAGGTGGAGCTGGTACCATTCCTTCTGAAACTATTTCAATCAATAGAAAAAGAGGGAATCCTCCCTAACTCTTTTTATGAGGCCAACATCATCCTGATACCAAAGCCTGGCAGAGACACAACAAAAAGAGAGAATTTTAGACCAATATCCCTGATGAACATCGATGCAAAAATCCTCAATAAAATACTGGCAAACCGGATTCAGCAGCACATCAAAAAGCTTATCCACCATGATCAAGTGGGCTTCATCCCTGGGATGCAAGGCTGGTTCAACATTCGCAAATCAATAAACGTAATCCAGCATATAAACAGAACCAAAGACAAGAACCACATGATTATCTCAATAGATGCAGAAAAGGCTTTTGACAAAATTCAACAGCCCTTTATGCTAAAAACGCTCAATAAATTTGGTATTGATGGAACGTACCTCAAAATAATAAGAGCTATTTATGACAAACCCACAGCTAATATCATACTGAATGGGCAAAAACTGGAAAAATTCCCTTTGAAAACTGGCACAAGACAGGGATGCCCTCTCTCACCACTCCTATTCAACATAGTGTTGGAAGTTCTGGCTAGGGCAATCAGGCAAGAGAAAGAAATCAAGGGTATCCAGTTAGGAAAAGAAGAAGTCAAATTGTCCCTGTTTGCAGATGACATGATTGTATATTTAGAAAACCCCATTGTCTCAGCCCAAAATCTGCTTAAGCTGATAAGCAACTTCAGCAAAGTCTCAGGATACAAAATTAATGTGCAAAAATCACAAGCATTCTTATACACCAGTAACAGACAAGCAGAGAGCCAAATCAGGAATCAACTTCCATTCACAATTGCTTCAAAGAGAATCAAATACCTAGGAATCCAGCTTACAAGGGATGTAAAGGACCTCTTCAAGGAGAACTACAAACCACTGCTCAGTGAAATCAAAGAGGACACAAACAAATGGAAGAACATACCATGCTCATGGATAGGAAGAATCAATATCGTGAAAATGGCCATACTGCCCAAGGTGATTTATAGATTCAATGCCATCCCCATCAAGCTACCAATGACTTTCTTCACAGAATTGGAAAAAACGGCTTTAAAGTTCATATGGAACCAAAAAAGAGCCCGCATTGCCAAGACAATCCTAAGTCAAAAGGACAAAGCTGGAGGCGTCACGCTACCTGACTTCAAACTATACTACAAGGCTACAGTAACCAAAACAGCATGGTACTGGTACCACAACAGAGATATAGACCAATGGAACAGAACAGAGTCCTCAGAAATAATACCACACATCTACAGACATCTGATCTTTGACAAACCTGAGAGAAACAAGAAATGGGGAAAGGATTCCCTATTTAATAAATGGTGCTGGGAAAATTGGCTAGCCATAAGTAGAAAGCTGAAACTGGATCCTTTCCTTACCCCTTATACGAAAATTAATTCAAGATGGATTAGAGACTTAAATGTTAGACCTAATACCATAAAAACCCTAGAAGAAAATCTAGGTAGTACCATTCAGGACATAGGCATGGGCAAGGACTTCATGTCTAAAACACCAAAAGCAACGGCAGCAAAAGCAAAAATTGACACATGGGATCTAATTAAACTAAAGAGCTTTTGCACAGCCAAAGAAACTACCATCAGAGTGAACAGGCAACCTACAGAATGGGAAAAAATTTTTGCAACCTACTCATCTGACAAAGGGCTAATATCCAGAATCTACCAAGAACTCAAACAAATATACAAGAAAAAAGCAAACAACCCCATCAAAAAGTGGGGAAAGGAGATGAACAGACATTTCTCAAAAGAAGACATCCATACAGCCAACAGACACATGAAAAAATGCTCATCATCACTGGCCACCAGAGAAATGCAAATCAAAACCACAATGAGATACCATCTCACACCAGTTAGAATGGCAATCATTAAGAAGTCAGGAAACAACAGGTGTTGGAGAGGATGTGGAGAAATAGGAACACTTTTACACTGTTGGTGGGATTGTAAACTAGTTCAACCATTATGGAAAACAGTATGGCGATTCCTCAAGGATCTAGAACTAGATGTACCATATGACCCAGCCATCCCACTACTGGGTATATACCCAAAGGATTATAAATTACTCTACTACAAAGACACATGCACACGTTTGTTTATTGCGGCACTATTCACAATAGCAAAGACTTGGAATCAACCCAAATGTCCATCTGTGACAGACTGGATTAAGAAAATGTGGCACATATACACCATGGAGTACTATGCAGCCATCAAAAAGGATGAGTTTGCGTCCTTTGTAGGGACATGGATGCAGCTGGAAACCATCATTCTTAGCAAACTATCACAAGAAGAGAAACCAAACACCGCATGTTCTCACTCATAGGTGGGAACTGAACAATGAGATCACTTGGACTCGGGAAGTGGAACATCACACACGGGGGCCTATCATGGGGAGGGGGGAGGAGGGAGGGATTGCATTGGGGAGTTATACATGATATAAACGTCATGCACATGTACCCTAGAACTTAAAGTATAAAAAAAAAAAAAAAAAAAAGAACTCTCTTGTGAGTTGAGAGGAAGTGTGTTATGGAGTTAAGAATGCAGATTTGAATCTCTGCCTCAAAATTGTAATTCTGAATTATGTGACTTTGGGCAAGTTACTTAAATACTTTTCAGATAAACTTCATACGTAAAATTGGAACATTAATTGCACCTGCCTTATAGGATTACTGTGGAGATTAAACAGTATATAGGTGGTAGACACATCTGTCTAATAAAACTTGTGTTCCCCTTAGTATGATATTTTAAGTGGGAAGCAACTTCCTAGACCGGAATCACATCTACCAGTCACTCCGTGCATCCACGGGTAACATGTCACCACCTTTCACCAGTGAAATGTGAGAAGTGATATATTTCTCTTCCAGGCCAGGACTTTTAAGTACCAACGTGTCTTGTCCCTAGTTTCTACTAGCTGAAGGTAAAGGATAACAATGACCTGTGGGAAGATGTCCTCATGGGATAGAAACAGCCTGGGTCACTGAGTCACTATGAGAAGGAAAGTCACTGACCAACCAGGAGCACCCATGAGCTAAGAAAAACTTGTATTGTGAGAAGCCACTAAAATTTTGAGCTTTATTTGTTATAGCAGCCAATATTATCCTACCTAATTCGACCTGCAAAGAGTTTAGCATAGAGCCTGCCATGTAATAGGTTGTGGTCAAAGGCATAAAACATTCTGAAAACTAAGCACTGGGATCAGGATGTTATCTTTTCTTTGAGACAGAGTCTTGCTCTGTTATCTAGGCTGGAGTGCAAGTGGCATAATCTTGACTCACTGCAACCTCCGCCACCTGGGTTCAAGCAATTCTCCTGCTTCAGCCTCCCCAGTAGCTGGAATTACAGGCATGCGCTACCACACCTGGCTAATTTTTGTATTTTTAGTAAAGACGGGGTTTCGCCATGTTGGCCAGGCTGGTTTCAAACTTCCGACCTCACGTGATCTGCCCACTTCAGCCTCCCAAAGTTCCGGGATTAGAGGTGTGAGCCTCTGCCCCTGCCTCAGGATACTAAATTTTCAAAATGACTCCCACCTTGATTCACATTCTAGTTCAACCATGTTCACTAAATATTTGCTGAGAACCTACTATAGTCTAGGCACAATTCTGGGTTCTGGGTATACAGTTAGTAACTAACTACATTCCAGTCTTCATTGGAGCTTCTATTCTAGTCTGGCAAGACACAATTATAAATATATAAATACTTGATAAATAAGTAAAGTGATTCTGGATAGATTACGATGGAGAATGGCTTGGGGTAAGAGAGGCCATTTTAGAAAGAATTTTTAGAGAAGTGTTTCTGAAGATGAAAAACAATGTTAATAGCTAACATCGTGCAGTGTATTCATACTATATCAACTTAACTAAGCTGGAACCTACACTTCCCAGAATTCCTTTCCTTGCGTAGTTCCAGGTTAATGTGAGACAAAAGAGATGTTACATAGATTTGGAAAGTGGAAGTGAGGCGGCCATATTCTCCTGTGCTCAGAAGCACAGCGCAGGACACCAGGCACTGTTGCAGCTCACACAATTTGCTGATCTGCTGCCGCACTTTGTTGGCATGGGGCATCGACTACCATGTTGCTCTGTAAGCTATTGCAGGATCTTCAATTTTTCCTACTGCTGGGTCATGCGTGTTTGGCTCTGAAAGGAGGAGACTGACATCGCTGCAGTGGGAAGCTTGGAGACAGTAAGCCACCAAACCCAAGTTTCAGGTCTCCCTTGTGTGTTCTCCTTTCTCCTTGCTCTCTCCCACTTTACATCCACCTTTCCTTCCTAATACTTTTCCCAAATGACATTAGGTCCAACACTAGATACAGAAGCAGCAGCTTCCAGAAATTGTCTGGAATCCCCTTTGATAAGCCCTATGTTCATATCATTGCTAAAGTTCTCTTTGTTTGATCAAACCCTGTTACACATAGGTTGCATCCTCTCTATGAAAAATACATACTTCTAAGGGCTTTATAAGATGATCTCCTTTAATCCTCATAGCAACTATGCAGCATGTACTAGTAGGATCCTCTTTACAGATGAAGAAACTGGGTTCACTAGACCAAGCACCTGCCCCATATCACACGCCTAGTGAGTGGGAAACCTGAGACTCAAACCCTGGGAATGTGATAAGAGAGTCTAACAGTTAGATGCTGTCTTGCCATCCCTAGTTATGCTCTGTAAAGCTGTTGTGGAAAGTTTTGGAGTTCACTACGTGTTCTTCTCACCTGAGATTTAGCTCAGAAGTCTCTGGACTCATCACTGAGAAAATGCAACTGATGAGGGAATAGAATTTGAGAGATGGAAAGGAATTTAAAAATCATTTAGGCCAATTATATATAAAAGAAAATAAATCTCAGAGAAGAAGTTGTTCAAATTAAGCAAGGTCCCTTGATTAGGGGCTCTGCCTAAAGTCTGTGGCTTTCTGCCATGCCACACTTCAGACAGGAGCAAGCTTAGGTCCACCTGTTTGAGGTGGTGATGTAGCGGTCTGAGACATACCACAGAGCATTTTGTGAAGAATTAGCACTTAAGATTTTTTATGTGTGTGTGATTATCTCTCTGGTGTCCTTTGGCCCAGGGTAAAATAACTGTTTCTTTATTCTTGTATTGTAAGGATCCTTTCTGCTACTAATCCAAGTCTTTCTTAACACTTCAAATGGAAATACTGTTAGGAAAATACCTTCCAATACTTCTGCTAATAGTTTCCAGCAAACTTAAACCTAGAGCAGCATTTGAATGAATTTATCTGTAGTGGGCTTTTTCAAGAATCAGTAAGTCATTCTGATTCATTCTCAGTTTCTAGAGGAAAGTATTTATTTTCTAAGGATGAGACTGAACAGAAATGGGAATCATTTGTATGGAGTGAAGCATAGCTTGCCCAGTAAAATTACCTCATTTTCTCTTATTACTCCTAAAGGATTAAGCCATGGGAAATTTGGAATTGAAGGCTACAGATCTCTTCATGGGATCTCTCTAAAATATTATAGAAGTACTAAATATCCCCATGGAGTTCTAAAAACTCACACCAGTTTGAGGTTAAATTTTTGTTTAAAAATACACTTTGAAAGACTAGCTCGTTGAAAACTAGACCAAGCTTGATCTGCCAGTATATAAATATATAAAAATGTGTCCAGAAAAAAAATCAATTCTCTTATTTCTTCCAGTGAACATAAATAACAAAAATACAAGTCTTACCATTTGAAGGGAAATGGAGAAGGCTAATAACTGATTCTTGTACTCAAATCTATGATTTTTCAGTAATGAGCATTGTACAATAATAAAAAGGTTTTACAAGAGTAAGCATTTTCCAGTGGAATTTAGATTAAGAACAAACCCCAAAAGATCAGGGGTCTCTGTGAGATCATGTTCATTTATTTTTACCTTATAGAGATCTCAATGTGTTGCAATGGATTTGTGTCTGTCAGCTTGGAAGAAATGGATATTAAAACTTCAGAACATCCCACTAGGAATTTTTAACATACCTGGGAATTAACCAAGACAGAATTAATAGAATTGAAATGGCATTTAATTTTGATTTTTTTTCAACAGGTGGTTACAAAAAAGTATATTCTTATATCAAAGAAAACAGACCTTAAACCAGCAGGAAAAAAAAAGGACAAATGGCATCACATAAATGACAAAGAGTTCAACAAGACTTAACTACCCTAAATATACATGCACCCAACATTGGAGCACCCAGCTTTATAAAACAAGTACTTCCAGACCTACAAAAATATTTAGCCAGACAATTATAATGGGGAACCTCAATACCCCACTGACAGTATTAGATCATCAAGGCAGAAAAGATAAGTTCTGAACTTAAATTTGACACTTGACCAATTGGACCATATAGACATCTACAGAATACCCCACCTATCAACCACAGAATATATCTTCTCATCTGCACAAGGAACATACTGTGAGATTGATCACATGCTTAGTCATAAAGCAAGTCTCTGTAAATTGAAACAAATCAAAACCTCACAAAACATACCCTGCACCAGGGTGGAATAAAAATAGAACTCAACACAAAGAAGATCTCTCAAAAGCACACAATTACAGGGAAATTAAACAACTTGCTCCTGAGTGACTTTTGGATAAACAATGAAATTAAAGCAGAAATTACAAAATTCATTGAAATAAGTGAAGACAGACACACAACATATCAAAATCTCTGGGATGCAGCAAAAGCACTGTTAAGAGGAAAGGTTACAGTGCCAAACAGCTACATCAAAACGTTAGAAAGATCTCAAATTAATGATCTAACATCATGCCTACAGGAACACAAACAACTAATCCCAAAGGTAGTAGAAAAAAATAACTAAAATCAGAGCAGAATTGAATAAAATTAAGACCCAAAAACCTATACAAAGTATCACCAAAATCAAAAGTTGTTCTTTCAACAAATAAACAAGATTGATAGACTGTTGTTAGATTAACAAAGGAAAAACAGCCAGGTATGGTTGCTCATGCCTGTAATCCCAGCACTTTGGGAGGACGAGGTGGGCAGATCATTTGAACTCAAGAGTTCAACACCAACCTGGCCAACATGGTGAAACCCTGTCTCTACTGAAAATACAAAAAGTAGCTGGGCATGGTGGTGTACACCTGTAATCCCAGCTACTTGGGAAGCTGGGGCAGGAGGATTGCTTGAACACAGGAGGTAGAGGTTGCAGTGAGTCGAGATCACTCTAGCCTGGGCAACAAAGTGAGACTCCATCTCAAAAAAAGAAAAGCCAAAGAAAAAGATAGAAGATATCTTATTTGGATAAGCACAATTAGAAAGACGAAGCTGACATTGCAACAAGGCCTCAGAAATACAAAAGAGCCACAGAAACTATCATAAGCACCTCTATGCACACAAACTAGAAAATCTAGAGAAAATGGATAAATTCCTGGAAACACATAGTCTCCCAAGATTGAATCAAGAATACATTGAAACTCTGAACTGGCCAACATTGAATTCTGAAATTGAATCATTAATAAAAAACCTACCAACCAAAAAAACCCCTGAACCAGATGGATTTACAGCCAAATTCTACCAGACATACAAAGAAGAGCCTGTACCAATTCTACTGAAACTATTCCAAAATATTGAGAGAGGGAGAGGGAGAGGGGAAGAGAGAGAGAGAGAGCGCGCGCGCGCGCGCGCGAGAGAGAGCGAGAGCACGAGAGAGAGCGAGCGCGAGCCTCTTCTCTAACTCATTCTATGAAGCCAGTATCACCCTGATACCAAAATCTGGCAAAGACACAACAAAAAAAAAGAGAACTTCAGGTCAATATCCCGGATAAACAGATACAAAAATTCTCAACAAAATACTAGCAAACAGAATCCAGCAGCACATCAAAAAGTAATTCAATGGTGTTGCTTTTGCCTCTGAAATTATCATGCTTGTGGGGCTTGTTTTCCTCCTGATGCTTGGGAATTTAGGAGTTAACCTCTTCAACTTCTGCATATTTTCTCCCTAAGATAAGTCAGATTTATTTTTTTAAAAAACTAGTTAATTCACCATGACAAAGTAGACTTCATCCCTGGGATTCAAGGTTGGTTCAACATACACAAATAAATAAATGTGATTCACCGTATAAACAGAATTAAGACAAAAACGATAGGACCATCTTAATAGATGCAGAAAATGCCTTCAATAAAATCCAGCATTGCTTCATAATAAACCCCTCAACAAACTAGGCATTAAAAGAAGATACCTGAAAATAATAAGAGCCGTCTATGGCAAACCCATAGCCAATACCATAATAAATGGGAAAAAGCTGAAAGCAATCACCTTAAGAATAGGAACAAGACAAGGATGGCCAGAAGTCTTAGCCAGAACAAACAGGCAAGAGAAAGAAATGAAAGGCATCCAAATAGGAAAAAAAATAAAAATAAAAATAAGCCAAATTATCTCTGTTCGCTGACAACAAAATTCTGTACCTAGAAAACCCTCAAGACTCCACAAAAAGGCTTCTAAAACTAATAAACAACTTCAGTAAAGTTTCATGATACAAAAATCAATGTACAAGAGTCAGTAGCATTTCTACACACCAGTAACATTCAAGCTAAGAGCCAAATCAAGAACAATTCCATTTACAATAGCCACCCCTCAAACAAACATTGGAATACATCTACCAAAATAGGTGAAAGATCTTTATAAGCAGAACTACAACACAGTGCTGAAAGAAATCATAGGTGACACAAACAAATGGAAAAATATTCCATCCTCATGAATTGGAAGAATCAATATCAGTAAAATGACCATACTGCCTAGAGCATTCTACTTATTCAACACCATTCTTATCAAACTACCAGTGACATTTTTCACAGAATTAGAAGAAAACTATTCTAAATTTCATATGGAACCAAAGAAAGAGTTCAAATAGCCAAAACAATCCTAAGCAAAAAGTACAGAGCCAGAGGCATCAGACTACTCAACTTCAAACTAATCATCAGAGAAATGCAAATCAAACCTGCAATAAGATACCACCTCACACCAGTCAGAATGGTTTTTATGAAAAAGTCAAAAAATAACAGATGTTGGCAAGGCTGTGGAGAAAAGTGAATGCTTATGCACTGTTGGTGGGAATGTAAATTAGTTCAACCATTGTGGAAAGCAATTTGGAGATTTCACAAAGAACTTAAAACAGAATTACTATTCAATCCACAATCCATTACTGGATATGTACCTAAATATACACAGGGTATAAAAACCCAAATGAAAAGAAATCATTCTACCAAGAAGACATCTGCACTCATATTTTCATCACAGCACTATTCATAACAGCAAAGACATGGAATCAACCTAGGTGCCCACCAATGGTGGGGTGGATAAAGAAAATGTGGTACATATACACCATGAAATAATACACCACAGCGAATGATTGCAGGAACAGAAAACCCAATACTGCACGTTCTCGCTTCTGAGTGGGGCTGGACATTGGGTACTCATGGACATAAAGATGGCAACAATAGACACTTGGGACTATCAGATGGAGGAGAGAGGTGGGGGACAAGGGGTGAAAAGCTGCCTATTGGATACTGTGCTTACTACCTGGGTGATGGGATCATTTGTACCCCAAATCTTAGCATCAAACAATATACCCATGTAACAAACATGCACATGTACCTCCTGAATCTAAAATAAAAGTTGAAATTCTAATTTTTTCAAATGTGAGACTTAAGGCTCCTAGCAGTCAATTGTAAAATCCATCTGACTGTCCTTAGGACTAGACCATCTTAAAATTAACATATGCCTCTGCCACTTGGGAATAACATGAACAACAGGATCCATGAAGCCCAAAGCCTTAGTCTGGCCCTGGTCTTCATAGAGACAGAGATGTATGCATGAACAGACTGTAGGACACCTAGGGAGAGAAGCCCTTCTCAGATATTCTTCCAGGTGTAGCTGCTTAGGGGAAGAATAAAATATATAGTATCCCATGGTTCCTGAAATGGAGGAGGGGTTTGGAGAAGAAGAAATGTCCTGAGAAGGAACCAAGCACAAAAGACCCCCACAGTAGGATTTTGTCTCTTTTATCATATAACACAGGACAACTCTGCCAGCAATGTGAAAAACTATGAATCAGCCAGAAGGGTAGCAGAATACAGAATGCAGCACCTACTGCCAGGCTATGATCTTTCCCTGGGGTGCAGCACCTACTCCAGACCAATTTTATCATTGATTTTAGCTACTAGGAGGTGACATAGCTAAAATTACAGAAATTCAATACTTTTTAAAAATATTTTTATTTATAAAGTATTTCAAATGATACATAATATTGAAAGCATAATGGGAACACATGTATGTGCTCACCAACCAGAGTTAACATATATTAACATTTTGCTGTATTTACAGTGACTTTTTATTTTCTCTACAGACACAGCTAAAGCCCAATCAGTCCCCACCTTATTGCATCACCTTCACCTTCCTATGCTTCTGCCTCTGCAAGTTTACGGCAATCTTGAAGTTGGTATGGATCAATCCCAGGGATGATGGTCAATTTTAAGTAAACACGTAGAACTTCATTAAAATATATATGGTATATTTTTGCAGGATCCAAAATCAACATGTAAAAAATCAGTAGTGTTTCTATACAATAAAATAAAATATAAAACACTTAGGAACAAATTAACCAAGGAGGTGAAAGAACTGTACACTGAAAATTATATATCATTGATAAAAGCAATACAAGACAAAAATAAATGAAAATGTATTAATATTGTTGAAATATCCATACCACTCAAAGCAATCTACAGATTCAGTGCAATACCTATCAAAATTCCAGTGATATTTTTCACAAAAATAGAGAAAACAATTCGAGAAGTTGTATAGAACCACCAAAGTTTCCAAATAGCCAAAAGAATTTTGAGTAAAAAGAACAAAGCTGCAGGGAATTTTACTACCCAATTTCAAACTACATACAAAGCTATAGTAACCACAACAGGATAGTATGGCAAAGAAAACAGACATATAGACCAATGGAACAAAAGCGAGAGCTCAGAGATAAATATATGCATTTAGAGCTAGTTGATTTTTTTTAACTGATAAAAGACTTCAGTACAATTGATTTTTAGCCAAGATGCCAAGAATACACAATGAGAAAAGGACAGCTTTTTCAATAAATGATGCTGAGAAAATTGAATATCCTCATCCAAAAGAATAATATTGGACCCTTATCTCATACTAGAAACAAAAATCAACTCAAAATAGATTAAAAACTTAAACATAGGACCTGAAACTGTAAAACTACTAGAAGTAAACCCGGGGAAAAGTTACATAACATTGGTCTGGCGATTTTTTATAAAAATTTGACCCCCAAAGCTCAGGCAGTGAAAGCAAAGAGAGACAAATGGCTCACATCCAACTAAAAAGCTTCTGAACAGTAAAGGAAGCCATGAACAGGGAGGGTAAAGAGATAATCTATGAAATGGGAGAAAATATTTGCAAACCATATGTCTGATGAGCAGTTAAGATCCAAATATATAAGGAACTCAAGCAACTCAAGAGCAGGAAAACAACCCAATTAAAAAATCAGCCAAGGAGCAGAACAGATAATTTCTCAAAGACAACATACAAATGGCCAACAGGTGTATGAAAAAATATTCAAAATCACTAATTATTAGGAAAAATGCAAATAAAAAGCATAATGAAATATCACCTCACCTGTCTCAGAATGACTATTACTGATAAGATGAAAAGATAGCAAGTGTTGGCAAGGCTGTGGAGAAAAGGGAACCCTTGTAGACGCTTGGTGGAGATGTAAATTAGTACAGTCACTATGGAAAACTGTACAGATATTCCTCATACAATTAAAAATAGAACTACCATATGATCCAGCAACCCCACTTCTGGGTATACATCCAAAATATTTGAAATTAGCACATTGAAGAGACGTCTGCAAGACCATGTTCATTCATTGCAGGATTATTCACAATAGCCAAGATAGCGAATCAACCAAAAATTAACTAACCTATGTGTTCATCAACAGATGAATGGATAAAGAAAATGTGGTATATATACACAGTGGAATACTCTTCTGCTTTTTAAAGGATGGAAACTATTATTTGCAACAATACGAATGAATGTGGAGGACATTAAGGGAAATAAGACAGCCACGAAAAGATCACCGTGATCTCACTTACATGTGGAATCTAAAACAGCTGAACTAATAAAAGTAGAGAGTAGAATGTTGTTTACTAGAAGCCAGAGGGAAGAACAGGGCAGTTTGGGGAGATGTTGCTCAAAGAATACAACATTTCAGATGGGAGGAATAAGTTCTAAAGCTCTATTGCACAGCACGGTGATTATAGTTCCTAACAATGCACTGTATTCTTGAAAGTCACTGAGAGACTAAGTGTTCTTACCACAAAAAATGATAATCATAGAGATAATGCATACATTAATTGGCTCTATTTAGCCATTCCAAAATGTATGCATATTTTGAAACACGTTGTATATAATATATGCAATTTTTCAATTAAAAATAATTAAATATATAAGTAGTATATAAAGAGTACGGTTTTGCATACTTCTTAACTCATAGAAATTACATTCTATACTAGGATTTTTCAAAGTTGGCATTATGAACATTTGGGGCTGTGTATTAGTTTATATTACTACCATAATTACCACAGGCTTAGTGGCTTGAAACATAAATCCATTGTCTTAATAGCTCTGGAGTTTAGAAGTTTGAATTGAGTCTTGGCTGACATCAAGGTGTCAATAGGGCTGGCTCCTTCTGCAGGCTCTAGGAGATAATCCATTTCCTTGCCTCTTCCAGGTTCTAGAAGCTATCCACATTCCTTAGCTTGTAGCCCCTCAACACATGGCCTTTTCTCCCTCTGTTCCACCATCAAGTCACCTTCTTCCTTCTTTGATCTTCTTATTGCCCTCTTATAAGAACTTTGCGACTATACTTACTTATGGCCTGCCAGGATGATCCAGAATATCCCTATAACAAGATCCTTGACTTCATCACATCTGTAAACCCCCTTTTACCATTGAAGTATTTTTTAAAGAGCTTTAGATACAGTAAGTTTAACACAGTTAATTTAAGCAAATAATAATTCATGAGTCAGGCAGAAGGTGAAGAGGTACTGAAAGTTCCACCCAGCAGTGTGAGCAGCATCTTTTGTGAATCAAAAATGGAGACAAAGTAGAGAAATCACTTGATTAGCTACTGCAAAGGCCTCTGCCTTATTTGGGCATGCTGTGATCAGCTGGCTGCCTGTGATTGGCTGAAGCTCTGCTATCTGTTACAAAATATATACTTCAGTAGTTTTTTCATATATCGTAAGTCCTCAGTTAATATCATTGATAGGTTCGTGGAAGAACCTGAGGCTTTAACTGAAATGATATATAGCAGAAATAATATTTCATTCAACATTGCTTTACAATACTAGCAAGAAAAATATTTGGTTTCATTATATATCATTTGGCTTAACATCAATTTCCAAGAACCTACCAATGACATTGAGGACTTACTATATTTGCTCTTAGATATCTTAAAATATTTTGCTATTCTTGATATTTTTAATTGCATTCTCTAATTGTTCCTTCTGTATAGGAATTCTATTCATGTCTTTAAATGAATATTGTATCTAGCAGCCTTGTTGAACTCCCTGAATAGTTTGAATAGTTTGATTCACATGAATTTTTCTTGATAAACATTATTACCACCTGCAAATGATATATATATATATTTTTTTTTTTTTTCCTTTTCTCTTCTCAAGCTTTGTCTTACCATGCTAAAATCTCCTGTTCTACACTGAGGGGAGTTGTTGACAATTAGAATCCTTAACTTGTTCCTGGCTTGGAATATGTTGTTTCTGTTATGTCATCATTCAATATATTTTCTATAGCCTTTTAAATTACTGTTTATCAGATTAAGAACGTTTTCTAAGAGCTGTTATTAAATGTCGTATATAATTAAATATGTGTCTTGCATTTCTTGGTTGATACAATTTTTAAGATGTTAATGAGGTAAATTACACTGATTTTTATTTTAAGGCAGTTTTTATTTTTATTGAAGTTATAGATTAACATGTTTTAAAGAATCAAATGAGTATTTGTTGTAAAACACAGCAGGCCCCTCATTTCCTCATCCACAAAGGCAATAATTTTTATATATTTTAACTGATTATTTCAGTACCTATTATATTTTTAAATAACATCATTGCATTGCTGCTTCTTGAATTTTCACTTTTAATCTTCTATTAACTTTCCTCTGTATGACCAGCTCTGGCTCCTAGCTCCCATCACACTCATTCTCTCTCATCCCTCTGTCATCCTAATAGTTATATGTTTAGATTACTTAAATATTCTGTGTTTATATTATATCTATACAAACACTATTCATAGCTAAACCATGTCGAAAACTATTGTTTTTCTTTTTTCTCAGCATATACTGTCTTGTTTTTATTTGCTAAGTTTTCCATGAATTTATAATTCAAGACCAAACTCTTCACTGTCTAAAATATATTTTAAGATGATCAGATGTATCTGAATATTAGCTATTCTACCTTTCTGAAGGCATCTTTTCAAGATCCTGTAACTGCTCCAATCTGGATGGTTGCCCAGCATGCCTGATGCACAGCTATGATCTTAGAATCACCTTTGCCATCATCCCAGATATTTCCTTTGCATATCTTCTAAGATAAATCTCCTATATCCTGTATCTTACACCTTTACATTTTGTTTTCACTCTATGCCTTCATTCTTTGGTTTATTCTCCATTTTTTGAAGCACATTTTCCAGCAAATTCCAGAGAAGGAATATATGGCAAAATAGTAACATGGCTGAACATACAATTCTGGGAAGGAAAATATTTTTCTTCAGAATTTTGAAACATATGCCATTTTTTTCTACCTTTTAGCGTTTATGTTGAAAAACCAGAAGCCAATGCTTTCTGATCTTTTGTACTAGATCTTAGTTTTTCTTTCTATAACCTTGATAATCATCAGTCTGGCCCCATTGTACTGAAATTCTCAAGTCATATGTGTTGGTATTTTATATCTGTTGTACTTACTGATCTCTCCGGGGCTTTGAAGCTCATGTCCTTCGGTTTGAGAGAATTGTTTAATCTTTTGGTTGATAATAGTTATATACATTTTCCTTCCCTTTCTAGACTTCCACCATTTGGATGTGGTACTGGTCTTCTGATTTCTTGTCTTTTACTTTTTAATATTTACCTTTATTATACTTTAAGTTCTGAGATATATGTGCATAATGTGCAGGCTTGTTACATAGGTATACATGTGCCATGGTGGTTTGCTGCACCCATCAACCCATCACCTACATTAAGTATTTCTCCTAATGCTACCCCTGCCCTAGCCCCCCTCCCCGACAGGCCTGGGTGTGTGATGTTCCCCTCCCTGTGTCCACGTGTTCTCATTGTTCAACTCCCACTTATGAGAACATGAGGTGTTTGGTTTTCTATTCCTGTGTTAGTTTGCTGAAGATGATGCTTTCCAGCTCTATCCATGTCCCTGCAAAGGACATGAACTCATCCTTTTTATGGTTGCATAGTATTCCATGGGGTATATGTGCCACTTTCTTTATCCAGTCCATCATTGATGGTTGCATAGTATTCCATGGGGTATATGTGCCACTTTCTTTATCCAGTCCATCATTGATGGGCATTTGGGTTGGTTCCAAGTGTTTAATGTGAACAGTGCTGCAATAAACATACATGTGCATGTGTCTTTAGAGCAGAATGATTTAAAATCCTTTAGGTATATACCCAGTAATGGGATTGCTGAGTCAAATGGTATTTCTGGTTCTAGATCCTTGAGGAATCGCCACACTGTCTTCCACATGGTTGAACTAATGTACACTCCCATCAACGGTGTACAAGCATTCCTATTTTTCCACAACCTCTCCAGCACCTGTTGTTTACTGACTTTTTAAAGATTGCCATTCTAACTGGAGTGAGATGGTATCTCATTGTGGTTTTGATTTGCATTTGTCTAATTACCAGTGATGATGAGCTTTTTTTTTTTCATGTTTGTTGGCTGCCTAAATGTCTTTTTTGAGAAATGTCTGTTCATATCCTTTACCCACTTTTTGATGGAGTTGTTTTTTTCTTGTAAATGTAAGTTCCTTGTAGATTCTGGATATTAGCCCTTTGTCAGATGGATAGGTTGCAAAAATTTTCTCCCATTCTGTAGGTTACCTGTTCACTGATGATAGTTTCTTTTGCTGCACAGAAACTTCAGTTTAATTAGATCCTATTTGTCCATTTTGGCTTTTGTTGCCATCGCTTCTGGTGTTTTGGTTATCGAGGCTTTACCTGTGCCTATGTCCTGAATGGTATTGCCTAGGTTTTCTTCTAGGGTTTTTATGGTTTTAGGTCTTTAATCCATCTTGAGTTAATTTTTGTATAAGGTGTAAGGAAGGGGTCCAGTTTCAGTTTGCTGCATATGACTAGCCAGTTTTCCCAACACCATTTATTAAATAGGGAATCCTTCCCCATTGCTTGTTTTTGTCATCTTTGTCAAAGATCAAATGGTTGTAGATGTGTGGCATTATTTCTGAGACCTCTGTTCTGTTCCATTAGTCTATATATCTGTTTTGGTACCAGTACCATGCTGTTTTGATTACTGTAGCCTTGTAGTATAGTTTGAAGTTAGGTAACGTGATGCCTCCAGCTTTGATCTTTTTGCTTAGGATTGTCTTAGCTATACAGGCTCTTTTTTGGTTCCATATGAAATTTAAAGTAGTTTTTTCTAATTATGTGAAGAAAGTCAATGGTGGCTTGATGGGGATAGCATTGAATCTATAAATTAGTTTGCGCAGTATCACCATTTTCACGATATTGACTCTTTCTGACAGATTGTCTTAATATTCTATGTTGATCTAATTTTAAGAACAGAATTCTACATATGCCCATTTGATTGATCTTATAATCCTTTGTTCTATCTTTTCTTATTAATTTCTGCATGACTAATCCATCAATTGCTGAGAGCAGTGTGTTAAATCTCTTCATGACTTAAGACTTGATAATACCTTTGTAAAATTCTGTCCTTTTTTAATGTATATACTAAGGCTATGTTTTGAAGTGTTTACAGAATCTAATGGATAGTTTTATTACGTAATGATACTGTACTTAGTAAGGATAATACATATAGCTACACATTTTTTCCTTGTCAATATTAGACTGACATATTTCCTTTCTTCTACTTGCAATCTGTATCATTAGGTTTTAGGTGTTTTCTTTTAAATAACATATAGGTAGGTTTTGCTTTTCTTCAATCAGAAAATCTCTGCTTTGGTAAAAATTGTGATTTATATTTTTGTTACTTTAGATATATTTAGGTTATTTTGTGCTTTTAATTTGTCATGTCTTTTTATGTGTTTTATCCTTCCATGTATTGTGTCAAATAGTCAAGTTTTGTTTTGTACTCCTTCCCCTACCATTACAAAGTGGAATACTTGCTATTAAGAATGGTCCTAGAAGGAAGCCTCTTAAAGAATGAAGTTTCTGTACTGTCTGAAATGACTAATTCTAACAATCATGGGGAACTTGGGTTGCTCTCTACACAATGGGAAAATGGGGTCTACGTCTGTAATCTAGGAGCTCCTCTGAGAAGCCTCTTAATACATCTATGTCCAATAGAATAGCAACTTTAAAGAGTTTAAGTCAGTACCATTGAGGATTAAGCTACTTTTGAAATATTCAGTTAACCCAGCAAGCTAAAAAGAATCTAACCAGTGTCTCCTCCATTCTACCTATAGTCTTCTCAAACTCATTAAAAGTATATAGAATAGAGAATATATATAACTCATATCTCTGACCTCTCATTTCATTGTGCTAAAGCTTCTCTTTATATATGTCTTCTAATATATAAATTTTAACTTCAGCTGTGTCTAAATGGATATTTAACTTCTCTGTTGAATTTTAACTTTAAATTCCCAATTTTTTTTTCCATTTCTAGAAGTTCAATGTTATGTCCTGTTTTAAAACCTGCCCTGAAATTATTTCACTCGTTTTTTTCTTATATTTCTTGGTCCTTCTCTTTGTTACTCATTTAAAAGATACTAATTTTATAGCTTTTGATTATTGCTTTATCTCAGAATTTGGCATGCTAAACTTTTTTTTTCTGCTACCTCTAACTCACAATGGATTGTTCTTAATATTTTTAGGGTTAGTTTATTTTAACTAGGAATATTTTTTCCTGTGGCCTGGATTATGGAAAATTCTCTCTAAGCATGTTTGCATTTATTTCTTGCTGGTATTGTAGGGATATCACCAGCCTGGGGACTACTTTCATATTAATTTATCAGTTTGATAATATGGAAAAGCATAGGTTTAACCCAAGTATGGCACATTTTGGGCCTAATATGCCTCTCCTTCACCATTAGATATAATGCACTTTACTTTTGGATATGAACTGGTCACATCCTAAAACTCCAATTTTCAGTGAATTGTTTCAGTGACACTCTTTTGCCAATTGCCAGAGCAAAGTCCACTCAAACTCTAGTGTATGAGAAGATATGTAAACAAACAATATAAAGTAGTTGATATTACTACGTAAGTATTCATTTTCAAATAGCTATTTCACCATGATCAAAGTGGGAGTCGGTTATAGTATATTAGGAAGGGAGAAGAGCAAATCCAAAGGCACAGAAGAATGCAAGCCTAGCATTTTCAGAAACAGTGAAGAGTGCTAGGAAGTTGGAAAACAAAAGATGAGATGGATATGGGGAGACTTACAGATGAGGATGGACTAATTGACTACAGTGTCTTATGAAAGCCTCTTATCTGTGAAGAGTTGAAGTTCTGATTAGTTTATATATCTTGTTTTCATGGAACTATGAATAATTACATATATGAATGCTGCTTTTTGATTAAAAAATCATTTTAAACCTGAATTACATATATAATTAATAGGCTTTTGTAGTAAAAGTTGGCAATTTCTAGATTAATACTAGCTCTTCTTTGAGTTCTTGAGAAGGAGGAGCAGCAGCTAAGCAGGATATTTCTGTTGGTCACTGCCCAAGGAAGGGGTTCAAGAGGAGGATGGGGGCTAAACCCAGCCTTGTCAATATGAAGACAGAGCATAGAACAGGAGGGAATAAAACACTTTTTGTTTGTTTGTTTGTTTTTTGTTTTTTGAGACTGAGTCTTGCTTTGTCACCAGGCTGGAGTGCAGTGGCACAAGGGAATAAAACTTTCTAAGGTATATTGCCAGCTATGCTTTTCAGAGTAGGAGAGAATTGAGAAATTCCTGTGCTTTCAAAGAATGGACAATAAACATGTACACATAATTGAGTTGTAAATTATATAAATCTGATACCTTTTTCCTAAGGAACATCCTGATTTTATACACAATAGGCAGAATAAAAATAGAATGAACACTATTCTGTGACAACGTGAACCCATGGTTTCCAAATCTGGCTTTATTCTCAAAATTATCTAGGGAGCATTTTTTAAAATGTAAACGCCTAGAACCTACCATAGAAACTAGAGTTCCTTATCCTTTTCTTTATGTTCTCCATGTGATTCTCATGCAACTAGCCCAGCCCCCGAGTCAGCAGACCAGGAAAAATACAGACAAGATGCTCCGTGATTATACGCCAACTTTTGTACTCTTTACATTTTTTAATTAGTTCTTTATCTTTAAATGATGTGTTTTTTAACATTTTAGAAATAGCTATGCAGTTATTCTTCCAGAGATTAAAAGTGATTAAACTTTTTCAAACTTTTTGCCTCATTTTTTCTCACTGTAAATATTTTATGTGATAATAAAGATAGAATTCTAAGCCAGTAAAGATTATTAATCAACAGTTTGTAACATTAGGTAGCCATCTGAACAAAAGGTAGATCTATTCCTCATATCTTACTCCAAAATAGATTTCAGCATTACCAACATTGTAAAACTGAAAAACTAAGTAAAACATACTAAATATTTTTAAATCTCTGAATTGGAAGAAAGATTTTTAAGTGTAACAGAAAACCTAGAAGCCATAAAAGATAATAACTGATAAATTTGAAAATAAAACTGAATATCCTACATGGTAAAAGAAAAAAAATCATTTTTAACATCTTAAAAGATAAATCACAAATTGGAAAAAGATATGTGGAACTCCTCACAGAAAAAGGATATCTATATTTATAACTAGCTATTTTGTTTAGAGATAGATAGATATAGAGACAGATATATAAACAGGCTTAATATAAAAAGAGTTATTAACATCAGTAAGATAAAGACAAAAAAATTGATTTAAAAGACGGCCAAAATGTAACAATAGTTCAAGGAAAAAGAAATAAAAGTCTTTTAAAACTATGACAAGATGCTAAGCTTCATTGTATATACACAGAAAATATATACACATAATCATATGAATGCAAATAAACAGATATAAACTTTAACCTCTCAAAATTGAAAGATCGGAGTTTGATAACATAGTATTTATAAGAATATAGGGAACCTGAATCCTTCACACATTCTTTGTGAGAGTATAAAATGGTACAACCTCCATGGAGGAAAATTTAGCAATATCTACTAGAACTTTTTTTTTCTCTCTCTCTTTTTGAGACAGAGTTTTGCTCTTGTTGCCAGGCTGGAGTGCAATGGCAATCTTGGCTTACTGCAATCTCCGCCTCCTGGGTTCAAGTGATTCTCCTTCCTCACTCTTCCAAGTAGCTGGGATTACAGGCATGTGCCACCACTTCCAGCTAATTTTGTATTTTTAGTAGAGACAGGATTTCTCCATGTTGGTCAGGCTGGTCTCGAACTCCCGACCTCAGGTAATCTGCCCACCTCTGCTTCCCAAAATGCTGGGATTACAGGCATGAACCACTGCACCTGGCCAGAACTTTTCAAATATATATGGAGACTCAGATTCCACTTCCAAGAAATTATGCTACAACTATAGTCACAAATGTGCAAGATTACATATATACTAGAATATTCACTACATCATTAACAAAAATTAGAAGTAACTGAAATACTCAAGAAGGGATTTGATAATACAATGCTGCCTTTAAAAAGAACATGGCAGTCTTGAGATAGAGAAAAATGTACCTATATATAATAGTTTTTATTGTCATCTTTTGTATATTTTGAATTTTGTCGTGTGTGGATATATGACTTACTCTAAAACTTTCAGATGCAAAGTTATGGCATTTCTGCCAAACATATGCAGTAGGATGGTAAATGAAAAGCAATACTATAAAAATTATAATGTTATAGTGATCAGATTATGAAGTTTTACTTTGAAAATGTTTAATGCTTTATGTACTTATAATAAGAAAATAAAGTGAGAAATTACAAACTTTAAAAAATATATGTTCCTGCTCATTATAGACAGGTTGTAAAATGACAGTAGAGAAATAAAAAGAAAAAATAAATATATGACAATTTTCCCTCCTATAATATAAAATCATTAGCACGGTTTGATGTTTTTCTATTTCTATATGTGCTTGCCTGCTTGCGATTGTGTGTACAGTATGTTAAAATCAATACACATAGACATGTACATATATATTGTTGAAGGCAATGTGGCAGTATGCTCTTTATACTGGTTTTTAAAGTTAGTTTGAAGGATTTAGATGACAGAACCATAAATTAAAATATAATAAAGAAATTACAATGAAGGCTCTGAACAATATTTATGTGTTTACTCTTTATATTTATTTGGGGGAATTAATTAGCCTACTTATTAGTAGATATGTACTCCAACTGTAAACCTTAAAGAATACTCCTTTGACCAATAATACATTTGCAGTTCCTTAAAAGCAATAGCAGAATCTTGAACAATAGGCTCTTAAGAAATAGTAAGTTAAATATTAATAATGTATTACTACCACTAAGAATGCACACTTTAAATAATCTAGTTCTTGTCCTAAACCACCTAGTAATAGTAACGTGTGAAATAAGTACTATAAGGAATTAACGGGCACGTCACATTGCAACCATCAGCAGGGTAATAAAGTTAGAAGTACTGAATCAAACTTTTCTCATTGTATAATTACATTTTAGGGAGAGGATCAAAACTGTTTTAGTGCTTTGCGATACTATAGAGAAGAAATCAATTACACTAGAAATTATTGGATTTTAATAATTTTATTTGTATCTATCAAAAAATGCAAACCAAAAAGTAAGAAATAATATAGAGAGTACATTATAATTCCATTATAACTTCTGGGAAGGCAATGTTTCAGCATATGGATTCTATTGTCACATTGAATTAAAGATTAATGTGTTTCCCTTAATATTAAGTTTTATTAACTTCATAAAGAAAAAAAGTGGTTTTTTTGTCTTGAAAAGCTGACAACCAATGTTGTTGCAAAATGTGATGTTAAAGACTTTATTTAAAAGACTTTATGACAAAAGTCTTGACTTGTAAAGCTTTTTAAAAGTCCCCACTGTTGTTATTCTTAAATCCAAGACTTTCCATTTTTACATATTCCATTTCCCCCTTATCTTTCAAGCTCTTTAGACATTCAAACTCCGACCTTAAAATTCACACCTTCCAATCAGTCCTCCCTGTTACACTTCTTCCATCCTAACTCCATTTGCAGGTGTCAGTTTCTGCCTTTCTGAACTGAAAAACATTCAAGATTAGGAATAATATCATGCTTTGTCACGTTTTTACATCTTTTTTTATAATACCTACTTCATTGATCTGCACCTAGTAGGCACTTAATGAATGTACTTAGTGATAGGTTCAAGGATCCTACAAATACTTGAGTTAGTAACAGGCATGTGAATTGCCACATGGTAGACTTTAATATCACCTTCCTCTTTGTAGGGAGATGGAAGTGGGTGTTAAAGAAACCCAGCTAAGTGTTCAATCTACTTTATCATAATTCCCCTTAACAACTGTGTTCCATGTCCAAAATTATTTGATTCTTGCCAAGATCTTATTTAGAAAAGCTGTAAAGTTCAATCCTATTTTATCAAGCCATATTGTCCTCTTCCATCGTGACTTTTTTTCTCTGACACAGAAAGAGAACAGGGTACTTCAGGATAAGCTATCTACATTAACAAGTTAACCCCTAAACCTCAGTGAGCTGGCACAACAAATGTTTATTTCTCACTCATGCTATGTCCACATGGGTTGGGGAAGGGGCTAGCCCTGATTATGTGTGTAGACAAAGGGAATCTCCACTTTGTCAACACTGCGCAGGGAAAGAGGGAGCTGGAGAGTCTCACACAATGCCCAGAAACGGACAGGTTTCCTGCACTCCCAGCTAAGGACCAAAAGTTGCTCATGGCCCTACCTAATGCAAAAGAACTGGGAAATGAGCAGCACATGCATACTCAGTGAGCAGCAACCATTTCCCCCGTAAGAATAAACACCTGGTTCATCCTAATTCTGCCTGGAAGTGTCACTGTAGAATCTTGGCCATCATGTGTGCCACTTCTCTTTACAATCATTCCCAGATGAGTCGTAAGTTTTAAAGATGCCAAATGACTAGTTTGTATTATACAATCCTCAGTTCTCAATTAGACAAACTTTTACCAAGACACACCTGTTTTAATGTTTTCTTTTGTCTAGTTCATGTCTTACCTAGACAATAAACTTGCCTCATTTTTCCTTTTCCTTTCAGAAACATTATGTCTTTTTTGCTCTAATAGCCTGTGCCTTCCAGATCCTTTGAGAAGTGTCACAATCATAACCAACTCAGAGAAAAAAAAAAAAAACCCTTCTTGCCCTTTGCTTTTCCTCTTCCTATCAGGATGTTGTTTTTAACTGGGTTCTGACTTACCTTCTTTGGTCTCTTTCCTTTTCTTATTCTGTAATAGGATTTGATACTGCATGGGCTCTTCTTTCCCTTTGCTAATCATCTCCCTCCATCCCTTTAATGCATCAGTCCCTAACTGTGGCTACACATTCGAATCACCTGGCCACCTTTTTTTTTCTTCTTCTTCTTTTTAAGATGGGTCTTACTCCATCACCCAGCCTGGAGTGCAATAGCATGATCTCAGCTCACTGTAACCTCCGCCTCCTGGATTCAAGGAATTCTTCTGTCTCAGCCTCCTGAGTAGTTGGGACTACAGGCAACTGCCACCATGCCTGGATAATTTTTGTATTTTTAGTAGAGACGGGGTTTCACCTTGTTGTTCAGGCTAGTCTCGAACTCCTGACTTCAGGTTATCTACCCACCTTGGCCTCTCAAAGTGCTGGGATTACAGGCATGAGCCACCGCGCTCCATCTAGCCAGCTTTTAAAAAAGACTCATGCTTCAGATTCTGGGGCACAAAAAAGGGAGCCTAGGTGTCTGTCCTAGAATGTGAGAAGAATTTTAGAAAAGGCTGTGCCAAGGAAGTGCCACTGGAGACAAATCTTTAAGATGAGTAGGAGGTGACCAGGTAAAGAAGGGGACTATCTCAGGTAGTAGTAATATCACATGAGGTCCCCCAGAGCAGGGCTGTGACAGTCAGGTCTGTGCATTGAAAAATGATCCCATTGGAGCCTACACAAGACACAGAATGTAGAGAAAATATAGTAGGTCTGCACAGCAGAGAAGGAATTGATAGGATAGCCTTGGCAAGAGGTGGGCACAACCTCCCTCTATCACATTTATTCAACAATAATTGCTTATTTGTGTGTCCACATATGCATTAATAATCTCAGCTTGAGATGTGTTCAGCTTTAAGTAGCAAAATCACCTGAATTACCATAGCTTAAACAAATAAGGGTTTATTTTTATCATACACACAAACACGCAATTTTAATGCTTGGATTTCACCTAAACCAATTAGCATCTCTGGGGTTTCCCACAGCCGTCATCTGCTCACCGATGTACTCCCAATTTGTTTTGTTTTCTCTCATTCCCCCACTCCTTCATAGCCCTTTCGGAATCACTCCCAAATACAGTTGGCCCTTGAACAACACGAGTTTGAACTTCACAGGTCTATGTATATGTGGATTTTCATTCGCCTCTGCCTCTCTTGAGACAATACGACCAACTCCTCCTCCTCCTTAGCCTACTCACTTGGAAAACCATGTAGATGAAGGCCTTTATGATGATCCACTTCCACTCCCACTTAATAGTATATTTTTCTTCCTTATGGCTTTCTTAATAGTTTATTTTACCTAACTTAGTTGATTGTAAGAATACAGTATATAACACATATATAAAATGTGTTAATCAATGGTTTACATTATGTGTAAGGCTTCCAGTGAACAGTTGGCTATTAGTATTTAAGTTTTCAGGGAGTCAAAAGTTATATACAAATTTTTAACTGCACAGGCGGCTGTTGTCCCCAACCCTCATGTTGTTCAAGGGTCAACTATAAATTATTTGGACCTAAATCTTCATTTTATTATCTTCTTTGAAAAATAGGAATAATAATAGTGCCTATCACATATGATTGCTGGAAGGATTAAGTGAGGTGCTATATGTGAAGCACGTGTTACCTGTACCTTCTCTGCCCTCCTCCTAGCAAGCTCTAGTCCACACTCCAGCAGGGCTGGCTTCTACTTTTCACCTCAGCTTAAACATCCCCTCCTCAAAGAAGCTTTTCTGTGACGTGAAGTCCACTCTTGTTTTCTCTCACACTATTGTTTTTCTTTCTTGATACTCAATACTTGTAATCATGTTTGCTTGTTTTTTTAAATGTCTCCTCCCATTGGAATGAAAGCTTGAATAACAGATAACAGGTACACGGACTCGTTCACTACAATTTACTGGTGTTCACCAGTTTACTGTTGTCTGACACATCATAGGGGCCCAATGCAGAATTGTTGAGTAAATGCCATCTAGATATATGGCTTTACTACACTATACATCCTATAGCTTTTTCTAAAATTCCGGGTAAAGAACAAATTAGGAAAAATTAGAAGTTAGAAACCTATTGTGGCAGGCAGAATAATGGCACCAAAAAAAAAAAAAATGTTCATGCCCTAATCCCTGGAAGCTGGGAATATGTTACTTTACACAGCAAAAAAATTAAAAAATAAATAAATAAAGGCATTGCCCATGTAACAGATCTTAAAGCAGGGAAATTATCCTGGGTTACCCCAGTGGGCCCGATCTAATCAAGTGAGCCCTTAAAAGTCAAGAATGTTCTCTAGCTCATTACAAAAGAGGCCACCAAAAGAAGATGGAGAAGAGGAGCCAGAGAGATTCCAAGTATGAAAAGGACTCGATCCTACTTGCTATCAATGGGGCCACATAGAAAGCAGGCAAACTCTGCCAGCCCTGGATGTAGCCAGCAAGGAAACAGGAACCTCAGTCCTACAACTACCAGGAACTACATTTGGTCAACCATTTGGATGAGCTTGGAAATGAACTCATTCCCAGAGCTTTCAGAAAGGGAAGCCTTGCTGTCACCTTGAGTTCTGCCTTGTGAAACTCTAAGCAGAAAATGCAGGCCACGCTCTGAGCTTGCTGAGCTGTGAGATAATAAACAGGTATTGTTCTAACCTGCTAGGTTTGTGAAAATTCATTATGGAAGTAACAGAACACTGCACCATCTAAACCTAAAACTCTCTCTTGGTGAGTTATGTCTAAAAGAGAAAGAACTGAAAGTCCATTATTCCAGAGTAATAACAGATCCAAGGGAACCTCTGCAGTAAGTAAAGCTACAGTGCTCAATAAGATTCTTTAACTCCAGAAGACAATGTGTTTCTGGAAACCAAGAATGAATACTATTTCCTGTGCCTATGTGTTTTCTCATAGACACTGTCACTTAGGGTAGAAAGAGGTGGCCATCCTGAGGTGATATATAAGATGCAAATCTATCAAGACACTCAGCAACTTTTAATGTTCTTCCTGCCTGGTTAGTGACTGCTAATTAGGAAGAGACCCACACTAATTAATGCCACAGTAAATATCAGATGTTGAAAAAAATGAGAGGTATCTTAACACTCCATTTCTCAGAATCAAACTATCCCCAAACATGAAGTACTCATGCGAGTGTGTACAAATGCAGAGGTGCTATGTGTCAACAATTCTAAAGTGGTCTTTTTCAGATTTTGATATACTTTTAGGTAGGATGTGTCTTAAAAACAGTGTATGCTCTTCAGATGATGACTTTTCTCCCCAAAAAGCTATTTTTAAAGGAAGATTAATTTCATAGAGTGAAGAAATATGGTATTTAGCACTTAAGTGATAACACGGTATCTAAGTCTGCTTCAGCTGCTGTAACAAAATGCCAGACTGGGTGGCTTAAGCAACAGAAATTTATTGTCTCACAGTCCCAGCAGCTGAAGTCCAAATCAAGGTGTTTGCAGGTTTTTGTTTCTCCTTTGGCTATTCTTCATGGCTTGTAGATAGCTGTCCTCTTGTTGAGTTCTCACACAGTCTTTCCTCTGTGTATGAGTATCCCTGATGTCTCTCTCCTCTTATAAGGATACTAATCATATTGGATTAAGGCCCCACGCCATTACCTCATTTAACTTTAATGACCTCCTTTAAGGCCCGATTGCCAAACACAGTCCCATTGGGGGTTAGGGCTTTAAAATATGAATGAGAGGGCATAATTAGGTCCATAACATATAGAGAACTGAAACTAGTGATTTGAGTAAGGAAAAGCAGAGCTAAAATGGAAACGGGATTTTGCCTTTCCACAGCCGACCTTCCTCTGTGGTCTCCTGGAATGCTGGATGGCTTTCTGGACACACAGGGTCCAGTGGGCACATTTCGTCAAAGCTCAGTCACAGAGAACTGGTAAGTGAGGCTGTTGAGACTGCACAGAAGGAAACTGATGTGGGAGGCAGCATGAGGAGCTAGATCAGAGTGAAGAGTTTTTCAGGGAGCAGAGGTTTTATCTTGCAGAAAAATTTTCAGCCAGATTGCTAAGCCAGGTTAACCCCATTTCCCTCTTCCTAGAAGTTTGAAAGTGTTTAGAAACTTGTTCTGAATATAACATGTCTTGATGTCAGCAAAACACTCAGAATGACTTTATGGTGGGAACTTTGTGGTGGCTGAAAACACTCGAACTCAGTGTCAAGCTTCAGATGCATCTAAAGTTGATTGCTACAGAGTTCTTTCCTTGGTTCTCTTTTGAAACTTGGTGTCAATGATTTAGATAAAAATGTAAAACATACCTATAAAATTTTCACTATCAAAACATTGAGAGGAATGAGTATTATGCTGTATCAAAGTTTCAAGATCCAAAGAGATCTTGTTAAGATGGAATGTTCAGACAAAGCCAACACAGTGAAATTTAACCATAGAAGTCCTGCACTGGAGGAAGACAGCCATGGAACAACAAGGTTGAGCAAACCCCACTCAACAGCAGGAGGAAAGATCTATTTAAATTGAGAATAATGGAAAGAGAAGCATGCCAAAAGCAGGACCCTAAACTCAACCCATTTGACATAACAATGGTGCAAGGCAAGAACTTACTGGAGCTAGAATCAAAATTCTTTGCATGATAATTTACTTGTCTATCCCCCACCCACTGTTCTTCAGCTTTTACTAAAAAGGAGTATCAATAATTTCATTTGTTTCTATTTATAGCCAGCAAATACCAAGATTAAAGAGAGGGTCAGCCAGTTCATCATCACCACATATTCCAGAGTGAAACATTCTGAATTCTCACACACTTAGACTTGGAATGAATTGTGGATACTTAGGTCCTTTCCTCTCCTTAAAATGCCCTCCTCCCACCTTCTTTGAAGACATACCCTTCTTTCTTTCTTTTTTTTTTTTTTTTCCCCGAGACGGAGTCTCACTCTGTCCTCCAGGCTGGAGTGCAATGGTACAATCTCCACTCACTGCAACCTCCGCCTTCCGGGTTCAAGCGATTCCCCTGCCTCAGGCTCCTGAGTAGCTGGGATTACAGGTGCCCACTACCATGTCTGGCTAATTTTTGTATTTTTTAGTAAAGACAGGGTTTTACCACGTTGGCCAGGCTGGTTTCGAACTCCTGACCTCAGGTGATCTGCCCACCTCGGCCTCCCAAAGTGCTGGGATTACAGGCATGAGCCACTGCGCCTGGTCAACATACCCTTATTTCAAGGTGCAATACAAATGCTGCCTGTGGATACAGTTTCATGATATCCTTCCACACTTCAGTTCTTATAATCCCAAATTGATGCCCCTTCTCTTTTGAATTTGTAAACGTTTATAGCAAATACATTTGCTTCCTTATGACATTCAACATGATATTTCTACATAGGGGAGGGTGTCTTTGTCATGAGGATCTCTAAGCATGAGGCCCACTTTTCCCCTTGTTGCTTACACAGGAAATGACCAACCAGCTTCTCTGCCCACCCTAGCAGTCACATTCCCCTCTTACTCTCTAAGCTTCTTACCATGGAGGTGGCAAACTATATCTCATCCATCAAAGCCTACAAACCTTTGTTTTCTCTTATGTGAAGCTTTTTTCTGTCCATCCCAAGCAGAGATCATCATTCCTTTGTATCATGCCTTCACCTAACACATGCTTCTATTAGACAGATTTATAATACTGAAATAGCCATGTTCCCTCAATTATAAAACTATGTTTGCAAAACACCAATGATTTACACATAGGATATAACATCAAATGGTGTATTAACACTGCATGTCAGTTATGAAATACATCATGACCTTAAAAGTGATCTAATACTTTAAACTATGCATCCTATGGTTGAAGAATATAATAATTGTTGACTCATATGCCTTATCCAATAGACTGGCAGGTCTTCAGCAGGCAGCAGGAATCACATCACATTTATCTTATTATCAGTGTTTGTCCAGTGGCTAGTATGTAGCATTGGCTTAAGACATATTTGTTGAGTGAAAGAATGAACTAAATAAATTTTTAGCTGACTGTAAATTAAATTTGGTTCAACATTCTGGTCTGGTCTCTAAGAAAATTCACATAATATAGGACTGCATCGTAGTAGGATGTTCCGCGGATAGAAAGCAATAATCATAAAAATATTCAATCACATTAGGAATATGGTATTCAATATTTTCACTGTGTTAAATATTTTAAAGGGAGCATTGACTGTCCAAGACGATCAGGATGATAAAAATCTTTTCATATAAAGCAAGCCTGAAAGAACTGGGTATATATTGCCTGCAAAAGAGAAGCAAGTATAAAACATGATAGCTGTCTTCACTCCTTCGGAAGACTCTACGTAAGTGTAAAAAGGTCTGATGTGTGGAGCTCCAGAGAAGCAAAGACCAGTGTGATAATTCCAGGAGTAGACCTGATTCTCCATACAAAATACCTTTATAAAGTGCTACTCTAAAGCAATGGAACAGGTTGTCTTATGATATCCTGTATGTCTTACACCCAATCTCAGGACACCAAAGTAGAACCTTAAAGGCTAAGAGTTATTCAGCATTTAATAGAATGGTAGACCAGATGTCTCATGAGGCTTCCTGCAATTTCAAAATTTTATGATTTTTATCAATATTAATTTCTTTTCTAGAGAGGACCACCATAAGAATGGGCACAACTAAAAAATGGCAGGTGTTGTAGGGGATGACCTGGAAGTTTCCAGCCTCAGATCTGTTACAGATTATCAATGAACATGCATCTATCCATCCATTCATTTATGTATGTAACCAACGAATAATCATTGAATGTCTACTAAGTGCCAGGCACTGTCCAAAGCCCTAGATACAGCAGTGAACAGACACAGTTACTACATTCATGAACTTAACGCCTAGTGTAGACAATAATAAGAACACATAGAAATAACGACCCCTGGTAAGTGCTATGAAGAAAGGCATGAGATAAACCAAGAGCCAGTTGAGCTAGTTGCAGGGTTCAGAGAAGGCTGCTTTCGACACTTGAGATAAAGAGTAGGGCAAGTCCTTTAACTCTCCATTCATTCACAAAGATTGCTGTTAAATGGGGCAGAATATTCTTGCCTCACCATGACTTTGAGGAATTTAGTTACTATCTGGGGCACTCATTGTCTTTATAGCTTTGAAGACGGTCATTTGATGTCTGTAAACCTCAGTTTCCTCATCCACAAAGTGGGAAGCATAACAGCACCTAGGTCAGGATGCTGTCAGATCATGCATGCAAAGCCAGTGTCTGCCATGGAGCCAATCTTCAACAGGTGGCAACTACTGTTGTTAAAATACATAGGAAACACTGTGAGTGTTTAGATGGAAAAATGCCACACACGTTTTAGATGTTATTTTTACTCTTCTAAAATCCCCAGGCTGTTGGGTGAGGAGGAGGAATGAGACAGCCAGAAGGCATGGTGATAATTTATCTCAACCACATTTGAGGGATCAGCAGTCTCTCTATGCACCACACGCTTCCCTCCTTAAGAGTCAGTTGTCCACTATAGGATGAAAAATATCCTCCTTTCTTTCATGTTCAACTTTCTTCTGTTTAAAACATCAGAGAAGGTTAGAAAGAACACTCCTGGAGAAACGAGACCACCTCTGCCTCAGCTGGTGCAGCCACCAAATGAAAATTCACGACAGCGGCTCCCTAGCATTCTAGGAGAAGACCAGCCCAGTATGAATAAATAATCCACATTTCAAGCAGGATTATGGATATAAATGAAAGATGAAAAGCACATCAGGGTACCAATTCGTCACACATCTCCACACAAAAGCGCAACCTTGTTTCTCTCCTCATCCCCGGCTTACCCAAATTCCCACCGCTCTTTGTGGCCAAGCATGCACAACGTTGAAAAAGAGAAAGGAAAAAGTAGGGCAGAGAGATACTCAGACATCCAGACAGACAGGTGACAGCGGTGGGTCTGCGAGTGAGACCCATTGCCTCCTTTCCTGTCAGACTCCGTGGGTACACTTGAACTTTTGTGGTCAGATGGTATCTACCAGAGCTTGACTGGCACCACAGCCAGTGGTATCACAGGGCGCCCTGCCACGGTCTCCCGGGAACCTACCCCTGCACAGGCTGTGGGGTTATCTCCCTCTTGTCTTGATAGCTAATACAGTTCCTACAGCGGCTGTATCCCATTAGGTCACAGCAATGAAAACGAATGCCATTTTCTTGATGGCTTATGCAGAATTGTTGTAATTCGAAGCAAGCCTTTCCGATCCTGCTTCTTCTTTCTGTCTCCATCCCTCACCCCTGGAACCCCACCCCCTCACTTGCCTTACTGCTCCCCTTCCCCAGCTGCTATCCCCCACCTCCCGGTTTCTGTCTGTCCTTCTCTCTTTTCATACTGAATATATTGGGGCCCTGGCAGGCTGCCATTCTAACTGCACATTAGAAATGGTAGAGTTTTCCTCTATCTGATTCTATAAAATGAGTTCACCAGAAGGTGCAGACCCAGCACATTCGTGGTTTTTCCTATAAATTACTTTAACACTGTGTCCAATCATATATATAATTTCAGATTTTCAATTTCAACTCACTGCTGTGTCAGCACAGACTCCACTGATATGTCTAACATATTTAGCTTAAAATGAAACGGATGGCATTTCATTACCAGGAAGATAATATTTTTGAATATGTTTCCTGCATGGCGGGATCCATCATTATTCTGCCATTTTATGTTCAGTGTGTGTAATAGCTTTTTAATGCTTTGACGTACTTTATTTATATGTGTAATATTTTTCTAATATCACAGGACCGTTTAACTCATTGGACACATTAGGAAATCTTAATTGAATGCTTTTAAATATTAGCCAAAAGGGGAAAGGCTGAACAAATTGCCAATATTTTTATCTAAGATTTCATAAAGAGTAACAAAAAAGGCCCAAAAATTGTTCAACCCTTGTTCTTTTTTCTATTCTCCCCAAACTTCTCCCTGCCCCTCCCACTCAGTAGTCTCCCATAAATATACACACTTTGAAGAGGAAATAAAAAGATAAAGAAAAATCCCCTAGTCCCCTGAGACTTACAAGCTGTCAGGGTGAAAGCAAGGAACACAAGAAATAGTGAGCAAGTCCCAGTGTGAATGACAGGAACCCTCTCATTGGCTGAAGCTTCTGACAGCACTGAAATCTTTCATACCAGGTTCTCGGCTCTTTGACCAAAGTCATGGAGTGTTTGAAAGGAGACTGTTCTCAAAAGACGCCTTTGCAAAGGAAATGCAAAGGAAAGTGTTTCACCTTAAAAACTTGCAGGTAGCCGACTTTGCTATAGGCATTTCAAGCTAACAGGTAAGAGCTAGAGTGAGCACTTCTCCATTCTCGTTCTTTCCCTCTTCTTTCAAAGCACCACCTTACTCCAAATGAAAAATGTGGGAGTCAATGTGGGAAAAATGGTTTGCTTTTCTCACTCTAAGTCAAAACAGTTTAGTGGGCTACTGGCCACTGCACATTGCTGGAAGCTCCTAGTTTAGGGTCACTCACAAGGGAAGGATGTGAGAATTAACATTGTCTTTTCAGGGAAACACTGCCTTTACTGTATTCAAAGTATAACCCCTGTTTCTCTGACTCCTGCTGTTCTAGGGAACAGCAAATAGAAATGGATTCTAATTCTGGGCCACCTCTTATCACCTATGGGACTCCGAGCAAGTTATTTGAAGTCTGCTGAGCACAAGGGGATTTATCTGTAAAACTGAGATAATAATTCTCATTTTGGAGGTTGCTGCAATAAGATATAGTTGATGTAGGCACCTGGCCCAATTCATAGCTTACACAGTAAACACAATAATTATTTTTGCTATAATTAAAAAAGTGTTTTGGTGTTAAAAGCCAGCCAATCTTCCCCCACTCCTTCAAATTCTGTAATCTAAAACCAAACTCCAATCTGCATGCTGATAAAATTAACTCTCTCCTATAAATAAAAGTTATAAGGGCACAAACAATTATAGTATTTTTGTTACTCAAAGCTCATTTTGGAGTGAAACTTTCCAACTTTATATTCAGGATACTTTAATGAGTTTTGCTGCTTGCTAGCCTGGAGTGTAGACATACCTATATTTATGCTTATTTACCTTTTTGTTCTTAAAGGAATAGAAAATCATGGCCTAAGATCCTGAATAGAACATGTCCCTAACAATTCCTCATATCAAATTTACTTACTTGAAACTTTTTGCGACTTTTTCTAGTCCTCAAAGAGTTGGAAAACAAGGCTCTAAGACAGAGGTGAAAAAACTTTTCTCTGAAGGGCCAGATAGTAAATATTTCTGCCTTTGCTAGCTCAGTTCTTCTACTGTTACTCCAAATAGCTGTGGAAAATAAATGAACAAGCTGTGTTCTAATAAAGCTTTATTCCCAAAAACAGGTAGCTGGCTTAGTCTGCAGACTAACACCTGCTTTAGGACATTAATATATCTTAATTTCTGTATTTCTCAAGAACCAAAAGTCCCAGAGAATATAATCACAGAATCAGGTGCAGAGAAAAGGAAATTCAACAACATAACCCTTTAGGTTGAGCACGGGAATTCTAAGAATCATATTATAGGATACTGTATCTTGTATTATTCTTATATCTTTTGGATGTTCACAATTTTATGGAAATTTGCCAAAACGAAGTTTCAGTTTTTCACCCCAAAACTGTTATAGATACGTCAAAGTTAACCTAATTTAATGACCAGATGGACAATTTTGATCAAGATAAAGGCAGCATAAATAATTTATACATTCAACAAACTCCACTGAACAACCACTATACACTAGGCACAACCAAAAGGCAGAGTACAAAAAAAGACAAAATCCACATCACCACACATTTAGGTTTTAGACGTAAGAGACACACAATACATAATTAAACAAGTAAAGAACAAAATAAATGGATTTACCAATAAGTGCTAATAACAACCCAAAAGGCTGCTGTGACAGAAAGGAATGGGGTTGAAGGAAGAGGGGAGTCCTGGGAGAGTAGACTGTTTAAGAAGAGAAGATAATCTGATATTTGAAAGGAAAATAGTGGGCCAGACGTTGTAGCTCACATCTGTAATCCCAGCACTTTGGGAGGCCAAAGCAGGTGGATCACCTGAGGTCAGGAGCTCGAGACCAGCCTGACCACCATGGAGAAACCCTGTCTCTACTAAAAATACAAAAAATTAGCCAGGCATGGTGGTGCATGCCTGTAATCCCAGCTACTCAGGAGGCTGAGGTAGGAGAATCGTTTGAACCCAGGAGGCAGAGGTTGCAGTGAACTGAGATCATGTCATTGCGCTCCAGCTTGGGCAACAAGAGCAAAACTCTGTCTCAAAAACAAAACGAAAACAGAAGTGACCATGCTCAGCACTTTGAAAAGACAGAAATAACAATGCAAAAGTGAAAGAAAAAAGAGTCTGAAGAGTAGAAGGAAAAGAAAGGAAGCCCACTGGCTTCCTTTGAACCCTTTGAAGCCTATATTGGTTGACATATAGGAAATTACAGGCACACAGATTGATTTGCAAAATTACAAAAACTAGATTTTGTCCTCATCAGGAGAAAAGTATTTGCACTGGCTAATTCCCAGTTATGTTATTTGTTGACAACACTGAAGAAACTATCTTGAAATGAAGTCATGAGCCAACTACAGAAGAAAAATCAGAAATTCCTTATCACTCTGTTATAGGCCTCCTTCTGAACCAAATTTCTAAATTCCTGCAGTCTAAATTTCTGCTCTCCTAAGTGGAGGTGGAAACATTTAGATAGGTATGTGCAGATCAGCATTGCCTTATTTGGAGTTGCTCTTTCAGGAAACAAGGCAGAAGCTATTTAATAATGTTCCTCTTCAAAGTTATATGGCACTTTTCATCTAAGAATATCAGAGCACTCTGCCGCAATTAAATTATTAATCCTCCTGACAACTCCATCAAGAAAGTATCTGCTTTATTATCAGTGAGAACACTTGGCATTTACATGCTCGCCTTGAGAATGCTATTCAGTCATATGCAGTTAATTAACACGTACAACACATTCAGGAGGCAGGTCAGCATTCTTGTCCCCAGTTACAGATAAAGAAACTGAGGTCCCAAAATGACAAGGTGTTTCCAGACAACTTACCCAAGTGAGATTGGTAACAAAAAGTACATGCTGCCTTAATCTTGGTTAAGAGTCACTTATTTATACATTGAGCTCTCAAACATTTAAATACCTGTAACTGTGTAGCTGATTATAAAATCATCAACTAAATTGGCATCAACCTGAGGGCAGGAACCTAGCCTTCTTTAATAGTCCTGATAACAATGTCTTTATAGCAATATAAATTTTGCATATGCCACACACAATTCTCATTTGACTTTTATTATGACCTTAGGATGTTGATGTCATTGATTCTGCAAGTGAAGAAATTGATTCTCAAAGAGAATACAAGATTTGCCCGTCATTATATGGTAATGATGTAAATTAAAAAGGCAGTCTTGAATTCAGGAATTTTGTTTTTAAGCATAGTGCTATTTCTTCTGTACCAATGTTTCTCCTCTAACCTCTCAGATTTTTATTATAAAATGATTTGCCCTTGACCTCCATCCAAGACATTTTGTTTTCTGACCCTCAAGGTGGTGTTGATCATATTTTTATATCACCTATAAAGTTGCTCCATGGCGTGGACTGTGACAAAAGGGTTATAATAAAAGTTTCCTTCAGTTGATAACAAAATCTACTGTAAACAAAAGAAAGAAAAGCTGCACTATGGTTGCTTTTAACTCAACATGTTGTAGTTTGGTATATTCAGTCAAAAAAATTGAAACCATTCTAGGAATTTCAAACAGAGGGAATTTAATTCAGGGAATTAAAATATGCTGAAAGGCTGCAAGAGCAGAGGGGAGAGGGGCCTGAATTTGAAAATAACAACAACAATAATAAGAGTAGTAAGACCCAGATGCTGATAATGGCTCTTAGTTGAATGAAACCTATGAACTGAATTGGTGCTACACAATTGGAGACACCAACTGCAGTCAATTTTAGATTTACAGAAGAGGCCTCTCCTCAGCTAAGGATAGGAGCACTAAGACAGTGCTGTTCTGCCTGGAATTGGGAATTACACCCCAGCAATGCCACACTGAGTGAGCCCAAAACCACAAGCTTCTTTCTTCTCCCCATCCATTGATCCCTTACCAGTGCCTCCGAATGGTAGATGCCAAAAGAAAGCCAGCTGGAAAGGGAGGTAGGAAACTCAGACTCAGACTCTTCCCTAGCAGGGCATAGGATGGAGAAGTGAGTGTAAGTCTGGGAGACATTGGGGAAATCAATGGCATGTTGTACATTCTGAAGGCTCAGACAGATGAAGCAGGGAGTGCCAGAGCTCTCCACAACCCCAAGCAGTGCCCTGCACCTCAATGACAGGCAGGGAAGGCATTACGAAGGCTATTCCCACAACCATCCTGAAAAGGCTGAAAATAAAACATGCCCACCAGGAAAACAATATGTGCTGAATAAAAAGGTTGGTGTTCTTTATACCTTAAAATCCACAGGGGAAGATAAGGAGCCCATCTAGGCAAGAAGATAGTTGTCATTAATACAAAAATACGTCATGTGAGTCCTTAAGAATATGGATCTCTGCTATACAGAAGCCAATAGTGACGGTGGGAAGAAAAAAAAAAGACGCATATGTTGTTGGCAAAAGAGTTCTGAGGAGTAAGGTGGGAGAAGCATAGGTGAGCTGCAAGAAGAGCCAGAGTTAGAAACCAGGATGTCCTTTCAGAGTGGAACAAATGAAGAAAAGATTGCAGGAGGTACCTATGGCCAAGGACAGAGAAAGGAAGAGAGAGAGACCCAAAATGGATTCACAGAGCTGGACAGGTTGAACAGCTGGCCAGAAGAGCTTACAAGAAAGCATCAAGCTTAAGGCCAGCAAATGTCCAGCAACATCTGAAGGACAAAGCTCAGGGGAATAACAACCAAATGCAATATGCTGCCTCAGTTTCCCAGAGATGATTAGCCCCCAACAGTATGAAGACACCAGCTTCTAAGACTCTGAAGCAAGCAAGATGCTCATTTATGGCCACTGCACCACCACCCTCTACCGCTCAATCCTCCGACCCACTGACACCATACATTAGAGAACTGCCCTTCCAATGTCTAGCTCTCCTCATTTCGTATATACATAGATGGTCACTGGAACACTCACTTTTCTAACTATCTTGTCTAGTATAGGTTTCTCAGAATTCTACATTAATTTTCTAAAAACAAGAAGTGACCATTGCTAGGAGGTATCTGGTTTCCTCCATTTAACAACTTACTTAGTTAAGTTCTTCTACCAACCTTTATTTCCTAAGGTCTTAGACACATACAAAGATTACAGAGCTGGAGTTCAAGGTCCCTTTCACTGAATTCTAGCCATAAACCCCACTATGTGACTATAGAAGTCAATCTAGAAATGTCCCATAAGGTAAGTGGAAATACAGTTCAAGAAATCCACAATAAGTTTTGGGGAGAAACTTTTTTCTTTGCTCAGGATGAGTTTATCCCTCCTCACTTGGAGTGCACAATTGATGCAAGCCAATAGGTAGTGATATTGCTGGGTGCGTATGTAGAGATGGTGGGAGATGAAGCCGAAATTTTTAGTCTGTGTTAGGATCTGAAGGAACTTGACTGCTTTGCTAAGAAAAATTAAACCTTATATGGTAAGAAATAAGGAACACACCACGGTACTTCTACTATCATGAAGAAAACGTCACAAATCCCATACAGGTAAGTCTGGATGTACAGCCAGAAATCACATCTTCAGTCACTCCCTGCTCCACGGTCCTTCAGCACCTTGTACATAGCAAGAGAGATGAGTGCTGTTAGAATCTGTGCCTCTCAGTCAGGCGTAATAGCTCCTGCAATCCTGTAATACAGTAATTCCTGTAATTCTGGAATACACTTGTAATCCCAGCACTTTGGGAGGCCGAGGCACGTGGATCACGAGGTCAGGAGTTTGAGACCAGCCTGACCAATATGGCGAAACCCCGTCTCTACTAAAAATACAAAAAAAAAAATTAGCCAGGCATGGTGGCGGGCGCCTGTAATCCCAGCTACTCAAGAGGCTGAGGCAGAAGAATCACTTGAACCTGGGAGGCAGAGGTTGCAGTGAGCCGAGATGGTGCCACTACACTCCAGCCTGGGCAACAGAGCGAGACTGTGTCTCAGAAAAAAAAAATAAAAAAATCTGTGCCTCCCTCTCTAACAAGCATTTTCCTTTCTCTTGGAAACTTTCCAAATTTTCATTTAGACATCCACACACCCCCGTGCATCCTACGTTGTTGGGAGTATGAGACCGATTCAGAGGTGGACACAGTCCCAAATCAAGCCAAACACGCAACAGGAGAAAGTTTGCTGCTCACTTTGGAGAAAGAAACTTCCCTGTTCGTAAGAGAGCTCTTGGCAAAGGAAAAAGAAGGATAAACCTTCTTGCAAACATGAGCAGTTTTTTTAATGACATTGATATTATGGAAGACAATCACGAATAAGAATCCTGAAGGATATCCTTGATCCTAAATTAAATCAAACTTTAACTCAATCAAGCTAGACAGACATATGATATAAAAATTTTTTTAAAGACCATTAAGTCAATTGTAGTTGGATTTTCTGTTACAAGCAATGAAAAACCACTCTAACTCATACAAGTGCCTATATCACACCATAGATTACATGTGTGTGTCCTTCTCCCTCAGAAGACCATGAGCTCCCATCATGCAGGCAAAAGCCCTAATATCATCTTCAAATCCCCAGCATCTGGTCCACATTAAATTGTCCCTAAAAAGCTGTTGGACATATTGAATTGAGGTAGTTACCTCAAGTCCATGAGGAATTAGCATGGAACTTACCATGGCAACTTACCATGAGGCAGTTCCCAAGCAATGTGATGACATCTTGCCTTTTTCACTTCTCAGCAGAGTCCCAGCCTGTCCTGCCTTCCATCTCTGGGATCAGCACTCTCATCTCCCGGTTGCCCAAGCCACTAACACCTCCCTCTATTCCACATTTCAAAACCTCACTGCCAGCCAGGCATGGTGGCTCATGCCTGTAATCCCAGCACTTTGGGAGGGCAAGGTGGGTAAATCGCTTGAGCTTAGGAGTTTGATACCAGCCTGGGCAACATGATAAATCCCTGTCTCTACCAATACAGAAAAATTAATGGGGCATGGTAGTGTATGCCTGTAGTCTCAGCTACTTAGGAGGCTGAGGTGGGAGAATCACTTGAGCCCAGAAGCCCAAGGCTGCACTGAGATAAAATCATGACACTGCACTCCAGCCTGGATGATAGAGTAACTCCCTGTCTCAAAAAAATAAAAATAAACTCACTGCCACTTAAAGGCTAATTGATTCTAAATCCTCAAAACTAAGGCCCCCTGCTTCTCTCTCCCCAGTTCTAATACCTTGTTCTGACCACCCTGATGACCATTTCAGATGAAAGAAACTGTCTCCAAAACTGGTTCTTCGACTCAGGTCTTGACTCCCTTCCCTTTCATCTCCTGTCTGCAGCCAGACTGATGATGCAAATGCATATCTGGTTATGGTGTTTCCAGGACTGGGAGCCTCTCCTCGCTTCTCACTAGTCTCAGGTTAAAATCCACAGTGGGGGCGGGAGCAGTGGCTCACTCCTGTAATGCCAGCATTTTGGGAGGCTGAGGCGGGTGGGGCATCTGAGGTCAGGAGTTCAAGACCAGCCTGACCAACATGGTAAAACCCCGTCTCTACTAAAAATACAAAAATTAGCTGGGCATGATGGTGCACGGCTGTAATCCCAGCTACTCAGGAGGCTGAGGCCGGAGAATCACTTAAACCCAGGAAGTGGAGGTTGCAGCAAGCCAAGATCGTGCCATTGCACTCCACCCCGGGTGACAGAGTGAGACTTTGTCTCAAAACAAAACAAAACAAAACAAAACAAAAAAAACCACAAAAACACCCCAGAGTCTTCCTTATAACAAGCAGCCCTTGGTGATCTGGTCCCTTTCATATTTTGCCAGAGCCATTTTTCTGTACCGTACCCCTCACCACATACTATAATACCTTTAGACTACCACCAGCACCCTGACACAATGAGTCCTCCCCTGAAGCCTTTAAATAAGCTGCCCTGAGATACACTTCCTGCAATGTTTCATCTATACAAAATCTGTCCCCTTCAGAGCTCAGCTCAGCCATCACCTCCTCTAAGAAACCTTCTCATTCTCCCCTTGCCACCCAGTCTGTTAGCAGCCCCTCCTCTGTAACTCCAAAACAATCCAAATGCACCTATCTCATAGCACTTGTCATACTGTATTATCTTCAACCATGTATACGTCTTTTCTGCCAGGCTTTCAACCACTTTTTAGAAGCCAACTCCAGGCAGAAACCTTGTCATATTCAGCATTGAATGCCCAGGACCATGCTTAGTTCACAGATGATCAGAAAACTATTAAGATGAATCAATGAAAGAGTAAATATTGGACAGTCAAAAATATTCCAGCTTCCAGCTCTTTTTCTCACTTTAAAACCCACCAAAAATACATGTTTTTCCAAAATTATATTCTAAAACAAATGAATTTATTCAGGAGCCCACAAAATAGTGTCCCGAAAGCCAAGAGAAATCATTACTGAAACAACATTTTTGTGGCCCAACTGCCCACTTCACTACTGTACTGCCATCTTTCCACTACGCTTGAATGTCTGCATACATCCAGTTCAAGATGAATTTTCAGGTTGGAGTGGTTGACTGACCATACGTAGAAAACACAGACCATAAGTATATCCATGCCAAGGCAGCTAGCTCTCTTTCTTTCGTCTCAGTGAGAAAAGAGGGGAGTGACACATTCTGAGTTCTCGGTGCTCCCAACAGAACTTGCTGCATGCTGGTAGGATGGAGGTCTTGTTTCAGTATGCAGATCTCCACAGAGCCTGGTGGCAAAGGGCTCCTCACCAGCAGATCTCCTTGGGAGGACAGAAGCACCCCAGGCCTCAGGCTGCCCTGGGGGGTTGACCGCAGACTGCTCTGTTTCCAGGACAACGGAGAGTACTCTCCCTCTTAAGGAGAAGGGCCTGATATTTTGAAGCAAGGTTGCGCAGGCAGAAGTGAATGTTCCCCACACACACGTCCATCCACTCCCTTAAAATATTTACCTAAGAGCCAATTACACTCTTACAATTTAAAGTTAGTATGGCACTATGTTTGCCAGATAAAACACTAGACTACCAGTTAAAATTGAATTTTGGGTGAACAAATATTTTTAGTGTAAGTATTTAGTTGAACAATGGATATTTTTCATAGGAATATGGCCCATGCAATACTTGAGACATTTTCATACTAAAAAAATTATTCACTGTTTATTCGATATTCAAATTTTATGGGGAGCCTGTATTTTTATTTTCTAAAGCTGCCAAGTACATATTGCATCAAAATTCAAAGTGTTGCATTTAATCAGCTACTTTTTACTCTTCAAGGTCTGCGGATTTCAACTAACGTAGTAGACAGCCTTGAGAAAGATTTTGGGACATAGCAACTTTTTTTCTTTTTTTTTTTTTTTAGATGGAGACTTGCTCTGTTGCCCAGGCTGGAGTGCAGTGGCGCGATCTCGGCTCACTGCAAGCTCCGCCTCCTGGGTTCACGCCATTCTCCTGCCTCAGCCTCCTGAGTAGCTGGAACTACAGGCACCCGCCACCATGCCCAGCTAATTTTTTTTGTATTTTTAGTAGAGACGGGGTTTCACCGTATTAGCCAGGATGGTCTCGATCTCCTGACCTCGTGATCCACCCGCCTTGGCCTCCCAAAGTGCTGGGATTACAGGCGTGAGTCACCGCACCCGGTCAAGACATAGCAACAATTCTAAAAGGGGATTACCCTAGAGATCCTCACCAACACAATGACTCAATGGGGACATATAATACGGATTTGTTTGTTTTGTTTGCTTCCATGAATTATGGTGAGTTTGTTTCCCTGTCATTTAGGAGTTATGTGCAAGTTTTATACAACTTGAGCTACCAGCTTTCTCCAAGGGCCAGATATTAAATACAGAGAACTGTGAGACCTTCACTTTTCCCTCTCGGAATCATCAAAAGCTGGCCCTGTTCTTGCTGAGAGTTCATCCTCTCATTTACTGATCCTTGCAGATCCAGACATGGGTAAGTAACCATACAAGCAAGAAAAGAACTGCGTTGTGTGAACAAAAAGACACTATGGAAATTCTCCTGGGGCTCATCAATAGAAAAGGAATCCAACCCTCTGCATTAGTTAGCGTGACTCCCTTGCTGTTCATGGCCAGGAGACTGAATTACAGCAGCCTATAATAGTTACATAGTAATGTTTTCTGTGGCTCATTGCTCAGTGGTGAAATTTGTTCTGCAATAACTGATGCCATCCCCAGCACCCTAAATCGCAAAATGTGTGCCCCATTCTCTCTGCTGGTACACTCACAGATTGTTGGATAAGGTGTCTCTCGGGGTCTTCAGGTAAGTACCCTGTCATTTGCCTTCATTTTCTACGCATCAGCTAAAAAAAAAAAAAAAAAAAGTCTGAATTCAAAACGTATTTCCAGTCAGAAAGTAAGATTCTTTAAGTCTCTTTTCTAAAGCAGAGACATCCTCTTCCCTTTTCTTGATGTGTCATCGGCAACTTTAAAAGCAATCCCCTTGTGTCTGTCACAGTGACTCAAAAACTAGGCCAGTGATGATTCTGTCATTTCGTGGTTCTGCAGCATGTGTGCTCCACCATCTTTCATTTCTATGCTTTGAAATACTAAGTGGACCACATGGAGACATCTTTTTATCACAAAGTACTCCATGTAATGACTTTGGAACACCAGGAGGGAATTGGAGATGCAGGGAGGGAGTGACTTTTGCATAATTGCTGTTTATTTCTGTGGCAAGTCACTAGTTAGGAAAATATGTATTTGAGGGACATTTAAGGTTTGGCATTTCAATGCTTGACTCCAGTCCTTGGAACTGCCTTTTGCATGGTGACATTTGAAACTTGACCACCCTAGACCACCTGGTTGCCAGACAGCAGCCACTTTGGCATGAAGTAACTCCAGAGGGATGGGAAGAGGGTGTCTTCTTAAAAAATAAAAAAAATAAAAAATAAAAAAATAAAAAATGAATAAATGTCTGCTCGGGCCCTGTATCATCCCAAACAAGCAACCACAGGCAAAAGGCAAAAGGTTCCTCCTATCTTGTACAGCCAGAAAAGGTCAGCTGTTCCAGACAAGGCCAGAGAAAAATGCACTAGAACGTGTAAGGGGGGCAGCAGGAGGGGTTACCACTTATTTTTTAAAGGAACTTGAAAGTTCAATTGTAGGATAAAAACAGTACTTTCCACCCCCATTTGACCCCCTTTTCAGTGTGTCTGAGCACATAGCACACAGTTAGAATCTGTGATCATGAAGGCCTGACACTGGCGTAAGTCCCTTTCAGCTGAGACCATTATGCTCCCCGTGTATGTCACAGCCCCTGTTCTCTTTAGATTGCTGTAAGGAGAGAAGTTAATTGAAACTCTTTCATTTAGTTTCATCCTTGGCTCTTATTCCTGCAACTCTGTCGTTTTCCCCATTCACCTATTTCCCTCTCTTGACCTCCAAAAAATCATTTAAAGAGAGGCAAGATAGGCTGGTTGAAGTGGCTCACGCCTGAAATCCCAGCACTTTGGGAGGCTGAGGCAGGCAGATCACCTGAGGTCAGGGGTTCAAGACCAGCCTGGCCAACATGGTGAAACCATGTTACTACTAAAAATACAAAAAATTAGCCGGGCATGGTGGTAAACGCCTGTAATCCCAGCTACTTGGGAGGCTGAGGAAGGAGAACAGCTTGAACCCAGGAGGCAGAGGTTGCAGTGAGCTGAGATTGCACCACTGGACTCCAGCCTGGGTGACAGAGCAAGACTATGTCTGAGAATAAAAAAAAAAAAGAAAAAAAAAAAAAGAGAGGCAAGATAGAGTCAAATGGAAGAGGAGTGGGTATTGAGGGAACAGAAAAGGCCTGAAGAAAGTCTGTAGAGCACTGGCAGCTCAGGTTTTCACTCCCTGAGAAGCCAGAAGAAATCAAAACAGAAAAAAAAGATTACAGACCACTCCTCTCTCCTATAATAACATAAGAAAAATAAACATGAGTATAAAGGTTACATTGTTCTAAGCACTTCATGTATGTTACTGGGTTTAATCCTCACATACCCTTTGTGGTAGATATTAACCTTATCCCTTTTAGCAGAGGCGGGGACAGGCCCAGAGAAGGGAAGTAATTTGCTTGGCATCACACAGCATATATGTTAAACAAGAAGCTGAAGAACCACTCAAACTCTGCGGCCTAACTCTGCCATCTCTAGCCTGCCTCCTGTGGTTTGAAAGTGTTCATTTCTGGCCATACTGTCCTCCCACTCTGTTAACATCCCATATTTTTCTTCTCTTGGGGATTAAATATGAAAGGGCAGATTTACTGCTTCACAGATTTCACTGGATGTTTCTATAGACCGGAAATGAGGACCACAGGGCTGGGCACGGGGGCTCATGCCTGTATGCCTATAATCCCGGCACTTTGGGAGGCTGGGGTGGGCAGATTGCTGGAGGTCAGGAGTTCAAGATCAGCCTAGCCAACATGGTGAAACTTCTCTACTAAAAAATACAAAAATCAGCCAGGTGCAGTGGCAGGTGCCTGTAATCCTAGCTACTTGGGAGGCTGAGACAGGAGAATTGCTTAAACCTGGGAAGCAGAGGTTGCAGTAAACTGAGATGGCAAGATCACACCACTGCACTCAAGCTTCCATCTCAAAAAAAAAAAAAAACAGGACCAAAACAACAGAAGACAGGAACTGTGCCAGCTTAAATCCACAAATCAAGGGCATCCCCAATGTACTTGTATTCATTGGTCATTTAATCAGAAAAGCAGGAAAAAGTATGAATAAGATCAAACCCTGGCTGGCTGGCAGAAGTAGGTTGGGGTGAGTGGGGATGAGTCTGTTGCAGGGGTTTGACTTGTGCAAATTGTAGGAGCTGGTTAAGCCACCTCTGTAAGGCCATTGTCCTTGGGAGTACTTTAGAAGCCTGAAAGCAGAAGCAGTCAGAACTCTGAAATTTCAGAATTTCCTGATAGCAGGAAAAGGTTGGAACCCCACAAGGGTGGTATAAAGCCCATGAAAATTCTTATTGTCTCTGACCTTGACCTTAATAGTATGAGTATCCTGCAGTAGCTGGTAGTCAGGCCAGCATTTGTCATCAACATACACACTTGGCACAGGAGGTGGAGGAGCTGAAGGAAGATGCAGGGGGTAGTGAGCAGATCTAAGCCCAGCTACTGTCTCGTACCAATGAGGTGAGCCAGCGGAGAGGTGGCACCCACCGCATGGGAGCTGCAACGTGGCTGCTGCTTCCCTTCTACCCTCTGAATCTCCCACAGGATACCTCTTAGGGCCCACCCTATGTGGCTGAACACAGGGAAGGGAGTTCCGGAAAATGTGGTTCAGCCTAGCCAAATCAACAATTACCAAGCCACCAGGCTAATTGAAACTGTTCCATACCACAGTGCTTGTGTAATAATTTTATGATCTAACCAACTTCACCACTCAGTAAATAAGGAAGGCAGAAAAGTCAAACGATTTTGACACAGACTCAGGAACAAAAGAGACCTAAGTTCAAATCCTAGCCCCAAGAGTTACTCACTGTGTAACTTCTATAGGCTTTAATTTCCTCATTTTTAACATAGGCTTAACAATAACGCTGTCTTAATTGAATACAGTCAAGACTGTGAGAGAATACCTGTAAAGTACTAGGTTCTGTGTCTAGGGCCTAGTAAATATTCAGGAATACTTACATGTAATATGAAGTAACACATACATTACATACATAACTATATAGTAATAAAGTAATCATTTTTATTAATAATTTCTAATCTTACAATAATTATACAATGACCAGATTAATTGAATGTGTTTTTTTTCTCTCAGCTAAATAGAGTTCTTATTATACTTCATGAAGAACAGTAACCTATGAGGTCTCCTAACTTGGTGTCCCCATATATTTAGAGTTTTCATATAAGATGTATATTAATATTGAAATGAAAAGTATTCCTTACTAATATGTGGCTAGGGAGTCACTTGAGTATTTGAATGGTTTCTGTTGAGGATCTTTGATCTAAATATGCCTATTTCAAGCCAGGATAAATCAGTAACAGCAAGACAAAGAGAAATAACCACAGATAGCTTAGATCCACCCCATAAATTAAGTTCATGACTTGTAAGGGTCATGTGATCTCTGAGTTACAGAATCCCTGAAACTCAAAATTGGTATGAACCATAGAAGCAGTTTAATCAAACCCTACTCTGACACATTAATCTTCTCTATACCACTCTTGATAAGTCTGGGACTTAGAAATGTCCAGCGATAAGAAACACCACTCCTGGAGGCCAGACCAGTCCATATAAAGACAACTCCAATTTTTAATACGTTATTGCTTATATAGTCGGATGTTGCCTCCTTGCAACTTAGAGCTATTAGTCATTGTTCTGCCCTCTTTAGCCACACAGGAAAAGTATAGCACATTGGTCTTTAGTCTTTGAGAATCTCATTAATCCTATGGACCTACTCCACCCAAAGGTATAAATGTTCCCATTCACACAAATTGCATGTAAGCTCAGAGGCTTCTCAAATCTCCTTTAACACCTGCTGACCAAGTCTCCACATAACTTCCCTTCCTTAATCTAAAGACAACTGTCAAGTTCTTCCCAAGTCCTCCTTTGTGCAAAGATCCATCAACTGTTTTTTTGGCATGATTTTGAAATCTCTTACTATCATGGGCATGTTTCCATGCCCATGAATCAGCTCTTCCTTCTAATGTCCCTCTTAATGAGTTGCACTCAGAGATAAACATAATGCTATAAGAGCAACCTGTGCAGTTCAGAATATAGTGAAACCATCACCATTTGCGTAATCGTGTTCTAATTCAATACAGCTCAATATTGCATAAGCCTTCTTGGCAATCACATTGTGGTGCTAGTTCAATTTATATTAAGCAGAGCTTCAGTTTTCTATTTTGCGGGATAAGATGGTTTGAAAAGAACATCTCCAAGTACCTTCCGCCTCTAAACCGTGTAGGTCTACTTTTTGAAAAGGACCCCCTGAAGGTGATACTCTCACCAACCAATTCCAGGGCTAAAGCATTGCTTAAGGGAGACGTGGAAGAAATCAATGGTGAAGACATATTAAGTTATGTTTTTTAATGCTGTGGCTGTGGTTATGAGACTAGGTATAAAATGGAAGGATTTGTGATATTTACCAAAATGCCAAATTAAGGGGAAAAATAGCTTTTCCCATGTTACCTTTGAAGAGCATTTTCAGATTAATAAAGAGCTTTCATAAACATTAATTCAAACGATCTTGTTTGGAAGACTACCTCTGAAGCTTTATTACACTGTACTAATTAGCGCTCAGCAAAGAAACACTGTACTGGCTTAACAGTCTCTCGGAAATGAGGGGCTCCCAATCATTACCAAGCTCATCATTTAGCATTTATGCATGTGTAGGAAGCATATGAATTTGTAGGCTCCAGTTCAGCTGGTGTTCTACAGCTGAACTCCACTAATTTAAACGACTTGAGGCCAGATGTGTCGTAAAGTGGTGATTTATCTAGATTAGTCATTGCACATTGATAGCCACTATCCTTTCTGCAAAATGCACAGCACATTCTTATCCTAAGATGCCTCAACATTATGAATTCCTTTCACTTGGTTGAGTGTTTCATTTGCCTACTAATATAAAATTCATTGAGGCAGCAGGCAGCAACGGGAGCTGTTAGGAGTTCTAGTTCAACACACCACAATCCCATTGCAGTAAGACTAATGGCAAAGAGGGCACCTCAGAATAACCCACTTGCCTGTCTGGTCTAACAGTAGGCTTTTTGTATATGTGAAGCACAGGTACAGGGTTTACAATGGTTGGGAATAAATTTGCAAATCTGACCACCAGAGACCAGGACTATTTCCACTGTGGTTCTATAACTACTTAGCAAAAATGCTTCAGAGTGCTCAGCAGGGAGAGGAAATGTGATAATTGTGGGAAGACTGGACATTAGAGTGAGCTCATTGGCACAAAAGAATAATGTCTGTGAAATGCTAGTTTCAGGTGGCATAACACTGAATTTTCATCATGTTGCTTTGAGGATGCAAAATAAGGGGCAACAGGCAGTAAGGCTTTAAATCTGAACCAACTGAGTGACTCTTTGAGGGTTCCGCATCAAAGAATGGAGATAGGTGGATGGGGACAAGAAGACTGAAGGTTATTCTATGAGCTACAGAACTGTGACTTCCAGCTGCCAGACTTGAAGCATGGCATTTCAGCTTATCAAGGCATGAACGAGGCTTGTGTCTTCCAAATTCGCAAGGGATTAGTTTGTGTGAGAAACCCAACAGAATAATTTCCAGAGAAAAATAGAGAAACCATTTTGGAAAACTATAATAAGATAAGATGTTTCCTTGGTAATTATGTTGTCTTGGAGCAGAGAGGGATTTATCTCATTCAAGTTTTCCTGGACCCACAGCCTCCTTCTTTCTAGCAAAAATTAAAAAACATTACCTAGTACTTACCTTCAGGTTTCTTTGAACTAATGCCTGAAGACACACAAATAGGAAGTGATAAACTGAAATTCCAAGTAGTACTCTTGGACTATAAAACTTTTGTCCGTTAGTCATCACTACTCCATTTCACTAATTATTTTTTAAGCGCATTAATTGACAAATATCTTTCATCAATGTATTAGTCAGGATAGACTTGGCTAGGTTGCAGTAACAAATAATACCTTCAATCTTAGTGGCTTGATATTTCACACAAGCTACTTTAGGGCATGCAGTTCTTCCAGGAAGCTCCTCTCCAAGTAGGAACTTAACCCATACAGTTTTCATCTTGTAACTACATTATCTAGAAACATTGGCTTCCAAAATCTGAAAGGAGATCATCACATTGGTGATATGTCAGTCACATGACTCTTGCCCTGGTGACTAGAACACAATGAAAAGCAGGAGTATGACGCTTCAGCTTTCTTGATAGGAGGGGGCAGAGTTCTGTTTCTCAATGTAATGGTGTATTCTCCCTCGGTACTAAGGGGGAGAATTCTCCCTCGGTACTAAGGGGGTACTAAGGGGGATTGGAAGCTGGACAGCCAAAAAATTGTAAAATGTCCATTTTATTCACAATGTATAGCTCATTGTGCTAGAAGCTAAACGGGATATAAGTAACGCATGACTACAGCTTTGAAAGAAAATCATCTTCAAGAAGTCTGAGACACTGATCTATAGAATCAGCTATAATTTCAAAGACAATACAAGTCGGTAAAACAATGGAAAGGAGGCATGACAAGTGCTGTTTATAGAAATTGCCAGTCTCGAAATTTCAACTGGTATATTTACAATTTCTCTTAAGTGATAAGGCCTCCTCATTTATTCAGAATGGGAAAAAATTCTAAAAAGAGAAAATGATTCACTTATTAGAAAATTTAACCCCGTCTCTACTAAAAAACACACACAAAAAAACTAGCTGGGCGAGGTGGCAGGCGCCTGTAGTCCCAGCTACTCAGGAGGCTGAGGCAGGAGAATGGCATAAACCCAGGAGGCAGAGCTTGCAGTGAGCTGAGATCCAGCCACTGCCCTCCAGCCTGGGCGACAGAGCAAGACTCTGTCTCAAAAAAAAAAAAAAAAAGAAAAGAAAAGAAAATTTGAAAACAAAGCTTTTTTTTCTCTTGAACTTCCCACGTTTTCATTCTCTTAATATCACTAAAACCCAGTTTTCTTACCTGGAGAATTATTATAATATATGCTGCACTTTTCCTTGGGTGATGCCTACTATGTAAATACTAGCATAGATAGTATTTCTCTCCATTTTCTTGGCCCTTGGTCATTTTTTACTGCATTAAATAAAGGAAATGGTGATTGCACCTGCCATAGTTGGGTCTCCTGAATTTATTCTCTCTTTGACTTTAGTCTCATTGTCAGATCCTACTCTGTTATAGGTCACATTCACTTCCCTAGGGTCTTACAAAGTGTATGGCAAGGTAATTTGATGAGATATTTTTGCTGTTGTTTTAATGGATGATAATTCATTGGTATATTATTCCTCCAAAGTAAAATATATATGAACACTGGTCCTCACTGTCTCAAGTCAATGTTATAAATAAATAGTAAGATTTTTTGACAATGTGTCAACCCCGGAGGGCAATTATATCCATGTCAGGAATTCTCAACCTCAGCCCTATTGACATCTGGGGCAAGAGAACTCTTTGTTGTGGTGGGGGGAGGCCTGTCCTGTGCATTGCAGGATGCACTCCCGGTCTCTACTCACCCAAAACCAGTAGCAGCCTCTCCCACCCCCACAAATGTGACCAAAATGTCTCTAGACATTGCAAATGCTCCCTGTTGTAGGGAGGCCAAAATTGTCCCTTCCTCCCCATGCTGACAGTTGATAATCACCGATCTAGATAAAGGAATATTTGTATTCTCTTTTACGCCCAACACTGATGTTGCCTTCCAAAAGTCATTGCATATTTTTTCCCATAATAACAGAATCCTGATTTCATTGTGGTATACACCTTCAAGAGATGAGGGTGAGCCTATTCCAAAATCAGAGCTAAGTCCTCAAAGCCTAATCCAACATGATAATCCCAATGCCTTCCTCAGAAGTGGTTTAGGGACAGACATGTGACTCAACCCTAGCTAGTAAAAATAAAGAGCACACTGCTATTGGGCTTCTGTGACAGGTTTTGTTGCTGCTGTCAAAAACACAGGAATACCTGTCCTCTTCTTCCATTTGATATTACTGTGCCTGCATATGATTACTAGAACCACTAAAAATCATGAAGATTTTAGCTAGCATGAGAGCAAAGGCAACAAGCTAAAAGCAAAGAACCTAGGTCTTTGATGTCATTGAAACAGGAATTTAATTGATCCTGAAGCTACACCACCTCCAGACTTCTTGCAAAGTATATTAAAAATTTGCCCTTTTATTTAAGCCAGTCAGTCAGGGTTTCAGATTAATTAGAGCTAAGCATCCTGTCTAACACACTCCACACATCACATCAATATAGTCAGTATCAACTCCAGCCTTTAGGGCCTACTTGACCAAGGCTGTTTCTGTATAATTAAAAGACACAGATCATACAAAAAAACTGGCAATTCAGTGTTTCTTCTTCGTCAATGAATCATATAAAAAACAATTTTACTGATTCTTTTCCTTCACTCACCAGATAAGCATGTATCATTGTGCCTCCCCTGCCAAAAGAAACAAAACAAAACAAAAAAACTGTACTAGGTATGATAAATGTGTCTTCAGATCTGTATTAAAATTACCCACATATAAAAGGATTTAACAGGTACTTATTGAATACTTATTTCATAAAAGTTACTCTATGGATGTCAGGGAGGATAAACATATTAGGTCAAAATTCTTCCTCCCCTCAAGTTGCTCACAGTGCACTAAAGAGAAAGCATGTGCAAAAATTACCATAATCCCTGGGTTTTGATCACTAGGAATCATAAGAGTGGTGGAGCTAGAACATTATGGGAATTCAGATGAAGATAATGTTACTTATAGACTGTCAATTAAGGAATTCTAGGACTGTCTCATTATGAAGGAGTTTTTTTTTTTTTTTTTTAGAGACAAAGTCTTGCTCTGTCACCAAGGCTGGAGTACAGCGACACAATCTGGGCTCACTGCAACCTCCGCGATTGCTGGTTCAAGTGATACTCCTGCCTCAATCTCCCAAGTAGCTGGGATTACAGGCATATGCCTCCATGCTTGACTCATTTTTTAGTAGACAGGTGGGTTTCACCATGTTGGTCAGGTCTCGAACTCCTGACCTCAAGTGGTCTGCGCTCATCGGCCTCTCAAAGTGCCGGGATTACTGGCGTAACCCACCACACTTGGCCATGAAGGAGTAATATTTTAACTAGCTCTTGAAGTATGGCTAATACTTATTTGTTTAGACTGGGAGGTGTCGTGGGTTGTGAGGCAGGAAGCAACAGCCAGTCACAGCCAACAGATACAATAGCGTATATGAGGAGCTCTGAGACATTCAGTTTAGCTGTATGTCTCAGAGACATTCAGGAGAATGGAGATGAAGATGTGGAGAGTAGTAATGGCCATGAAGGAAGTAATGATTGTGGCCAGATGATGAGCAGTCTTAAACATCATTGTAAGGAAAGCTAGAGGCAGGGAAAGCACAAAAAAGCAAATGAAAATTAAAAAGAAGGAAGATCCCAAATGTTACAAGTCAGGGAATACATGTATTTTCTTATGATCAAAAGAAAGATGAAACCAGGAAAGAGCAATATCAGAATACTTTGATTTAGGAAAAATAAAGTTAATCTGATTATCTCTAATTATCTTCTTAATACAAGAGACCAAGATGAGCAATTCATGGAATATCCAGTGGACTCTTCACCTTTTTAAACATCACAGAATTGACGCAGCAGCAAGCTACGAACTGGAATAGGTTATAAATAATCTAGGTACACTTCTAAAACTTTCACCCCCCGTCTCTACCCCAGAAAAATTCTTATACATAGCCTATTTTCTTTGAAGCTGTGCAAGTTTTCAGCCCTCAAGTAAACATAGACAGTGTTAGCTTTTTAAATAAAGATGATTTGGTTTCTAGTCCTATTCCCAAGTTGATTCAGTAATTCAACATAGATTCTGCTCTCAAATTATAGCATAAATCATTTACTATATAGTAGGTGGTTTAATGATTTCACAGAAAATGTAAAATCAATTTCAATGCAAATGTAACTTCAATAGAAATCACCACTTCCCCCACTTATCAACCGCGTGACTTTGGAGATATTATCTAACCTTTCTGAGTCTATTTCCTCAAGAAAAAATGAAATAACCATATCTACCTTTGAATGTTGGTGAAAGTATTGAATAAAATGATATGCCTAAATCACCAAAACAAATTCTGTAACATGGTAAGAGCTCAGCCAAAGCTGGCAGGGGTGGAGCTGGGGAAAAGGGAAATCATTTCATCAAAGCCTCAAACAGAAAGCCACTCAAAACAGAATAAAGGAAAGGGAGCATTTATAAAAGGATAAATACCTCATAGAAACCAAGAGAGGAAATTACAGGAGGGACTCACGAGTGACTGTAACTAGTAAATGGAAAGTCAGAATCTGAACCCACTGAATCTTCTTTCAGACTGTGATATCGCTCGTCCACGTGTCTGCATATCTATTCGACTCCTTCTCACTTGCAGACTAGCCACTCCTGCTTCACTTAGCACAGGGCAGAACTTAGCAGCCCAAGCCCAACTGTATATCACCTTATATGCAAATACCAAGCAAGGCTTCAAACTATGTGGGGGGCACAAATGTCGACCGAACTGTGTGTTGCTCCCACCTGGGTCTGGGGTACATCAACCATTCAATCCACTGGGCATGCCCATTCGTTTCTGAGAAAGGGTTCTCTAGGAAGAAAGACGCACTTGTCACACCTAGTATATCAACAAAAAGAAAATCCAATAATGCCCTGACGTTAATATCCTCTGCGTTCGCATTAAACAAAGAAAATAGTGGACTGTGGTATCCCTAGAAGAATCCTGTTTCAGAGTCCACAGGAGCTAAAGAGCTTTCAACAATGGCCTCTGCCAACTGCTTAGTTTCAGCTGAGGCTGCTCAAGAACAATCCCAGCTCCTCTCCTCCCCATAATATATTCAGGTCTCCCTCTTCCATTACGGCTGTGTGTGTATTTCAGTTTGGCATCTCCCTCCGTAGTGAAGCGGAGGTGATCATATTTCAGGAGGTGCTAGTTCCTGCCTGTGGAGTTGCTTCTGTGTTATAATTGCTTTCCGCCATGCAGCTGCCGCACATGAGCTAATCTACATGCTGTATTGCTTCGTTTACGGCAAGCTGGCCTCACATGGAGTTTAAAAAGAGGCAGGCGCCACCAGCAAATCTTGCTTCCTGGAGCATGTCATTTCTTTGGACGATTTGCAGCCCGATAATGACCATGTCATGATTGTGCGGTGATAGTTCCAAATGCCCCAACACACTTGATGAATCTTAGCATAAATTGGCCATTTATCAACATGTAGGACCATCAGAATTTCCATATTTGAGCTGTTATGCCATAATGTTGATTAATTGTTTGAGGCCCCATTGTAACCTCTACATCCTGTGTTACTGGGGGGTTACAGCTACCCACGTGGCTTAAATAGATTTGCCTGAGAGAAAAGCAGTGCTAGATACTCTTCAATAATAGGCAATAATCTCTAGTTTCTCAGTGAATTCACAGGTTTCTTAAAGGAAAGCATCTAAGTACTTCTGTGTATCATCTACAGTCCCTTTGGAAAGAATAAAGTCCCTTTGAAGATATTAACAAGGTACAGTTTGCAGACTTTTAAATCAGAAGTAGAAAAAGCGCAAAGCTATCACTATATTCAAAGTATGCCTTGCTCCCAATTTAAGGAATTAATTGATTATGCAGGTTTTTTCATAATTTCTAATTTACTTATTGCTAGTATCTTTGTCATTAAAATATATTCATCTATGCAACAAATATTTACTAAGTACCTAAATATTACTAAGTACCAGAATCAGGAACAATATTCAGGGATGGTGTAGAATGATTTCTGGCACTAGTTACAAGGAGATCAATCACAATGGCCCCTGCTCATTCTAAGATTCTGTTCCTTCTAAACCAGTATCTTAACATTCTCCATTCTGCCAGTCAAGTAAACAGAAAAAAAACGTATACAGCTGTTTCACATACCTCAAGCATAAGCAAATGCTAAAGTATGCTTCTTCCTTCCCAGTGTTTTTTTCCATCCTTTTTTCCTTCATGGATTCTGGTGCCTTATTTTCCCTTCTTACTGGTTTCTGCTTTTACAAACCTTATCTTCAGTGAGCCCTACATTTCACACTGAAATCATTTTTAGTAGTCATCTTCTTTTGCACATCACGATCTGATTTTAGAATTTTCTAGTGACCCTTCCTACACTGTATGTTTATAGCTTCAACAAGTTATTGCTAAAACTTCCCATTGCTGCTGTAACAAATTGCCAAAGTTTCAGTGGCTTAAAAGCAGTACAAACATACTGTATTGGTCTGTTCTCATGCTGTTAATAAAGACATATCTTAGATTTGGGTCATTTATGAAGAAAAAGAGGTTTAATGGACTCACAGTTCCACGTGGCTGGGGAGGCCTCACAATCATGGCAGAAAGCAAAGGAGAAGCAAAGTCACGTCTCACCTGGCAGCAGGCAAGAGAGCTTGTGCACGGGAACTCCCATTTATAAAACCATCAGTTCACATGATACTTATTCACTACCACAAGAACAACGTGGAGGAAAGCCCCCATGATTCAATTATCTCCACCTGGTCCCACCCTTGACACGTGGGGATTATCACAATTCAAGGTGAGCTCTGGGTGAGGACACAGCCAAACCACATCATGCATTATCTTACAGCTTTGGGGTTCAGAAGTTCAAACTGGGTCTCTCAGGGCTAAGATCAAGCAAGGCTGTGTTTCTTTTGAAGGCTCAGCAGGGAGAAGTCATTTCCTTGCCTTTTCCGGCTTCCAGAGGCTGCCCACATTCCTTGGCTGATGCCCTCTTTCCATCGTCAAAGCCACCAATGGCAGATGGGTGTTCTTGTCACATTGCTTCACTCCAACCCTGCTTCCACTGTCACATCTTCTCCTCTGACTCCGCCCACCTCTCATCTTTTAAGAACCCTATGATTACATTTGGGCTCACACAAATAATCCAGGATAAAAGGATAATTTTTCTATCTTAACATCTTATCTTAATCACATCTGCAAAATCCCTCTTGCCATGGAACATAACACGTTCACAGACTCCAGAGATTCGAGTGTGGACTCGTTGGGAAGCTATCGTTCTCCCTACCATAGGAGCTCAATATTGACTGTGAAGTCTTCCACTTCACAGGTGAAAAACAAGCAGCAAGGAAATGGAAGTTCTTGCTCACCAAGATGCCCTGGGGTAGAATCGGAATGATAATTCACATTGCCAGCCTTCCATCCCAGTACTCCAGAATACCCAGTAAAACTATAATTTAAGAGGAACCTAGAAACTAAAAAGAATATTATTAAAGCAACTATCTTTCTAGGACTGAAAAAGTTTTCCCAAATTCTATAAATTATTATATGATTTAACAGTTTTCTGATTATTAAGTATTTTAAGGTAATTCCTTGCCGGACTAAAAGAGTTAATATTTCCTTTTAAATGTACTTGATTTGCAGAAACAATTCTCATGTCATGCCATAAAGAATGCTGAGGAAGGTCAAATTCACTTACTTTATAAAAGAATCTTCTAAATCAAATAAAGTGCTTCATTTTATTTCACTTATCACTGTGATTAATGTTTGGATAGTGGTTATAATTCCCTCTTTAGTTTTTTTGTTTTTTTTTAATGGACTTTTTTTTTTAAAGTAGTTTTAGATTCACAGCAAAACTGATGGGAAGGTACGGACAGTTCCCATGTACCCTCTGCCCCCACACACGTACAGCCTCCTTTATTAAAAACATTCCCCACCAGTGTGGTATGTTTGTTACAACTGACGAACCCACATCGACACATCGTTATCCCCCAAAGTTCATAGTTTACATTAGGGTTCATTCTTGATGTTGTACATTCCATGGGCCATATCACAAGGGATCAATCCATCCTTATGGGATCATAAGTAGGTAATGTGAAGCTTCCCACCTGGCTGGGAGCCACCTGGGCTAAGGTCTCTTGACAGCAGGTGATGTTTCATGGATGCTTAGTGAATTGAAGATGAGCAAAAAATGCCCATTAGTTGCCCCTTTGAGCCCAAGCTCGTCTTTCCATGCAACAGAAAATGACAACAAACAATCCCCCTGAATCGCCCCCCATCCCCTGCCATGGAAGAGACGAGCACCATTAAGGACAGGCAGCACTCACTCCCTCCAAGTACCCTCTTGTTTCCTGATGAACTTAGGCATTTCAATTCTTGGTATACACATCTTTAAAATGCCAGGTACCAGGCACCAAGCAATCCTCAGAAAAACAGACTTTTCCACAGTCTCCACCAAGGACTGCATTCACCAGGGTGGTGAAATGGTCCAAGAACCTCTGACTGACAGCCCAGCCACAAAGCAGCGCTTCGGGATTATTCCCACAGCATCTTGCCTCCCCATCCACTTGACAGTTAAACAATACTTAGCGGAACATGGTATACAGTACAACTTAAAATCAACAGTGGACTAGGAGCCAGGGTCTGAGAAGAAAAGAAAAAAATTAAACAAATCAATCATGAAGCTAATGTTAGAAAGGGAATGGAACTCGACAACAGAAACAAGACAATGGAGATACATCGCCAGTTGAAATTTGAGCAGAAATACAAAGCTGATGAAGCAGAAAGAGGCCAGAAACTCTTCGACATGAGGCTAAGCTGCCCTGCCTTTCTGCTGAGAATCAAGGCAAAGCTTTGCACATCTCCTGTAGTTCCTTTCTCTTGCAGATCTGGGCTTCCCGCAGCCTAAGCAGTCACGGAGCACTTGGACGCTCTTAATAATAATGCTGGGTGCAGCCTTGTGTGCATCAGATATGGGGCTCCTCTCCAAGCAGAGCCCTCTGCCAAATGGGCCCCAGCACCTTGCCCCTTGCAGCCTGCTGATAATCTGCAGCTTGTCTGTAATTGTTGCGGGAACATGCACTTTCTTTCGCTGATGATTTTGGCAGCCTCGCAGGGCTCTACCCAAAAAGGCATCGAACAATAGGATGTGATTGTTTTGAAACGTACCCAACAGGAAGCCCTCCTCCGACACGCACTCAGGCCCCAGGCTTTAGGGATTGGACGGATTAATGGAGTTCAGCTGCAGTTTACAGTTTATCATCAACCAAGTGCTGCTGTGGCTGCCTGTCTTCCCTTCTCCAGCATCTAAAGAAAAATAAAGGGAAAAAAGAAAGGAAGGAAAAGCAGCAGCCCCAGAACATTCACTATATAACAATCTGAACAAGGGAAAGGAAAAAAAAAAAAAATGCCCTGGGTGACCATGAAACTGACAAGACTCCCCAAAATGGCTTCCAGCTTTCAGTCTGTCATGCAGAGCTGTCTCCCCTTCACTCTCCCAACCCTCTCCCCCGTTTATAATCATCGTTCAACGTGGTGAAAGGCCTAATTGCCCCGAGCAGTGTGGTCAGTCTTCCTGGAGATTTAGCTGCCTGCTTTCATCTGGCAGCCTGGAAGGGAACTCAGTATTTCCCTCCAGGCAATCTATATGGTCTAGCAGTTCACTGCGGAAAGTGGTGCCTTATCGATTTCTGCCATAGCTTCCATGGCTGACTCAAGGATCAGAGGCTCTGACAATGACTAACAAGTTTAAACCATTAGTCCCATTTGTAACTACTCAGCGAAAGGCTTGTCAGTCACCGCGTAGCATATACTGCAGCTTTTAGCAGATTTCTAATCCCATTCATTTTGCCACAATGACCCCTGTAGTTAATGGGGGTTATCGGAAAACTATTTTTTCCCTTCAAAGGTGATGCCTTTTTTCTCCTTCTTCTTCTTCTTTTAGGAACATAAAAGCCATCTCGGTTCTGATGTTTCAAAATAGTGATGCAGGAAATGATCAGTGTCCCTCTTAGGAGAAAACCTGTACCCTAGTGTAGGGTACGATATGTCTGATCCTGAAAACGCAGAGTCAGGTGGCGGAGAGTGATTCATCAGAAACATCCTCCCTGCCTTACCCCTGTCTTACTGTTATAGAGGTTTGTCTTAACACCCGTTTTCTCTTCCCTCTGACCTAGAAGTGGATCATTTTCCTGTGAGAAACTTCTCTCTTTCTGCATAACTAACCACCCCACAGGCTAAAGCCTGTTACTTAAAGTGTGGTCCCCTGAATCAGCATCACCCAAGAGCTCATTATAAATGCACAATTTCAAGTCTAGCCTTAGACATTCTGAGTCACAATCTGTGTTCTAACCAAATTCCCAGGTGATGCCTGTGCATTTGAAGGCTTGAGAATCACTGGTCTAAAGAAGCTATGCTTTTTCACTTCTACATTAAATACAGCAAAATTTAACATTTCCATTGTATATTAGGATATTTTTAAGAAAAAAATGAGTTTTTCTGCATAATAGTTCCAGTGATATTCTCCTTGTAGCTCTGACAATAGAATGTTTTCATCTTCATATCCACAGTAGCTAATCCAGTACCTGGTGGGTAAGTACAAGATAAATAGTTGTTGGACTATTCATGAACATCTGTCGAATTCACAAGAACGAACAAGTGAATGAGAATGAAGAAAGAAATGTGATGTGTCTCTCAGTGATATAAAGAGCCAGGACTGATGAAAAATGAGAAAGCTGGCTCAGAGGACAAGCCTCTCCATTCATTTTTTATGGATATTTAATAGTTACATATATTTGGGGGGGTACATATGATATTTTGATACCCATATACAATGTGCAATGATCAAATCAGGGTAATTGGAATATCCATCACCTCAAACACTATTCTTTCTGTTGGGAATATTATAACTTTTCTCTCTATTTTGAAATATACAATAAATTGTTGTTAACAATAATTTCCCTGCCATACTTTTGAATACTAGAACTTATTTCTTCTAAATATGTTTATACCTACCCATCAACCAACCTCTCTTCATGCCCTTCTCCACACACCCTTCTTCCCAGCCTCTGATAACCATCATTCTATTCTCAATCATCATGAGATCCACTTTTTAGCTTCCTCCTATGAGTGAGAACATGCAGTATTTGTTTCGCTGTGCCTGGCTTATTGTCCTTAACATAAGGACCTCTAGCTCCATCTGTGTTGCTGCAAATGACAGGATTTCGCTCTTGTTTACAGCTGAATAATATTCCATTATGTATATGTACCACATTATCTTTATCCATTTATCCACTGATGGACACGTAGGTTGCTTCCAAATTTTGGCTATTGTAAATAGTGCTGTGATAAGCATGGGAGTGCAGGTATCTCTTAGATACCCAGATTTTCTTTCTTTTGGATATATGCCCAGCAGTGGGAATGCTGGATCATATGGTAATTCTATTTTCAGTTTTTTGAGAGTCCATTCATTTTTTTATTGTCTTAACTAAATGTTCATACCACCAAGTTGATCCCGTCCTAAGAATGGATTGAGACAATGCAGTAGGTGGGGCTTTTCCTAGAGCATCTCTTTCTTTCCACGTCTTCGTCATTCTCCTCCCATTTCTGCTGCTTATTCTCTCTCCTCTCTCCTCTCACCATCATACTGAGTCTCTCATGTGTTTGTTTGTTCTGATCATCAGTCTCCATCTCTTAAAATCCTGTGCTCAGTCAGGTTAGACTAAAGCATTTGAAAACCAACACACTAAAATGGAAGTGACGATTAAGAAGAGACTATGTTGAGGGCTACTTCTTGACAACCTGGAAATCATACCGCCTAAGCAGTCTATTTTATCTAGGGGGCAGATCAGCTCTATGGCTGCCAAATTAACACCAGAAAAAGGCAAAGTAACTTTCCTACACGACGTTTGTGGAAGAGATTTCCTTATGTAGCTGCTTCTTGTCTAAGCCCAGCCCCTCCAATTTCAAGGAATGTGTTTACATAATGTGACCACCTTGGTTCACGGACATAGGTCTTTATTGTTTAGACACTGGTCATAAAAAAGCATTTGTGGGGAAGACTTGCTTCCATCTTCTCTCAAAAAAATTAAAACATATACATTTAAATGCAGGGCAAATTTGATGGGAAAGTTAAAGACCACAGTCATCTTTATCAAAGAGAATCTTCATGTTGAATTTTTTTTTTAAGCCTAAGACAAGGACTTGGGAAATAAAATTATCTTCTTCCAGTGATTACCTTTGGAAACAGTTATTTCTGGAGCTTTCATCTATGAACTGCCATGTTGTGACTACTTAATTGCTGCCTGAAAAACAGAAAGCTGATTATGTGTTTTTTGTTTTAAGTTAATCCTTTGACATTTTGAATAGTTACAAAGATAGGTTGTTTTGTGAGTTGCTAGCGGGAACCAGCAGGAAATTATTTCATTCGGGGGCAGATGGTGCTGGTGACTATACAAAAAGGGCTGGGTTGATGGCAGGGCAAGAGTAGACAAGTACACACACGCACAGAAGCTGAGGATGCCCCAATTCTGTGTTGTCTGAATTCTCAGCCTGAATCTGTATACCTTAAATAAATTATTCATAGATTTCCCACATCCAAGTTAAAAAGTGCCTTCAGAGTCAGGGTCTCCTCCCCACAACCCACCCACTATGAGTTTTAATATGTAATTGGAGAACATGTAAAATAAATGGAAATGTCATTTGGCTTGTAACAAAAGACCTAAATCATAACGGATTATTGAGCGGCATCTTGTGGTCCAAAGTGAGTATGACACTTACAGAAAGCCAGTTGGCTTGCTGGCATGCCACTCCAAAATGTGTTAACGTCACCTCATATGTGGCTTTTGATAATGCTAATAAGGGGCTGTGCAAGGTTATCAATGCACCCTTATCATTATGCCACCTTAAAATATTTTTGTGAATGAGCATATTAACTTATAATTAATCATCATGCATTAATGTAAATGTATCCATGTAGGCACGTTTAATCAGCACTCTTTCTCTTTCATATTTTAATAACAGAGCACTAAAGGAGACTTACAAGATATAAAGTAACAAAAGCAGTGTTTATAATCTAAGCCACTTCAGCAGAATTTAAAAATTAGTGTTTTTCTATGAGATAAAATATGAAACCATTCAGTCATTTACTAAGTAAAATCCACTGTATTTTCTCTATATTCTACAAAACCATAGGAAAAGAAGAAACTACTCTTTCTTGGTGTCTTTCTTCTCTGTGTCCCATAGAATCATGTGGATTTTGACTATGAAATAAGTTAATGGACCTTCTTAAACAGAGAGACAGAACCCAGACACAGCAACTATATATCCAATAGGCTTTTTTTTTTTTTTTCCCTGAGTCAGGCTCTTGCTCTATCACACAGACTGGAGTGCAGTGCTGTGATCATGGCTCACATGTACCCCCTAACTCCTAGGCTCAAGTGATCCTTCCACCTCAGCCTCCTGGGTAGCTAGCTTCAGGCATGCACTTGTGTTCCTGGATGATCTTTAAAGGTTTTTGAGACAAGATCTCGCTATATTGCCCAGGCTAGTCTCAAACAACTGGCTTCCAGAGATCTTCCTACCTTGGCCTGCCAAGACACTGGAATTATAAGCATGAGCCACTGCACCTGCCATCCGCGGGTGTTATTTTTATAAGACAGTATGACAGCCAGCTGACTGCCAGTTCGGTTTTCAAAACTCTATTCAATATTTTAAAATTTCTCATTGTAGACATGATTTAGCCACCATGGCATCATAAACAAAAAAAAAAATACCCAAACAAAGGCAGAATATGAGCTATCAAGTCAAAACTCAGATATCAAAAACCACTGAAGGCATTCAGTAATTCTAATAAATTTTATATTATTTCTATCTCAAAATATTAATGTATGAGTCAAAAATCCCAGTATATGCTGGGAAAGCATTTCTGCTTTTCACCAACCTACTGTAACAAATTGTTTATGCTTTCTGGCACTTTAATTGTTCTTCTGAATAAAAAGAGGGCTTTATATCACTAATACATCATATGATTTTAAATTTTGTAAGCTCTGACATTAAAAGTGCTACTGAAAACAAAAGACACCTGTGTAAATAAATTTGCTATATGTATCAGATAGCTAAACAGGGGGAAAAAACATTCAAATATGTAAAGCAGAAAGAATTTAGTACAGGGAATTGGTTACACTGGTGATAGAAGAACTGAGAAGCTCAGTGACAAATGTGGGACAGTGAAGCAACCCAGAGATTAGCAACAACAGGAAGCCAATACCACCCCTTCTTTTTTATTTTTATTATTTATTTATTTATTTAAGACAGAGTCTCGCTCTGTCACCCAGGCTGGAGTACAGTGGTGTGAGCTCGGTTTACTGCAACCTCCGCCTTCTGGGTTCAAGCAATTTTCCTGCCTCAGCCTCCTAAGTAGCTGGGATTAGAGGCACACGCCACCACACCTGGCTAATTTTTCTATTTTTAGTAGAGATGGGCTTTCACCATGTTGGCCAGGCTGGTCTCGAACTTCTGACCTCGTGATCCACCTGCCTCGGCCTCCTAAAGTGCTGGGATCATAGGCGCGAGCTACCACACCTGGCCACCACCCCTTCAACAGAGGGATAACTGGAGGAGGCAAGGGAAGAGATATTCCCCAGGCCACAGAAGAAAAGATGAAAAACCATGACTTCCTCCTTCCACCAATCCTCCGAGCTCTCTTCAGTGCTTCCCACTGGCTAAACACAGCTGGAAAAGAGCATGCTAACTAGTGACTCTCCAAAAAGAAAAAAAAAAAAAAAAAAACAAGCCCTGATTCGTAGCATTTGCTGATTTCCATGGCATAAATACTCTCACTTGGCCAATTTCAGGCTACTGCTTATATGGTCCCTGAATGTGAAGTTGAGGAGAGATGCACAATGACAGCACACTGTTACGTAGTGTTTCCCACACATATGGATATACCATAATCTCTAGAGCAGAGACAGTCAAAAGAAGGGTAGCAAAATAATTAGGAAATGATAAATTTGGAATAGATATTACCATTGCTTTTTAATATACAACAGCTTATTTAACGTAAGTTTAGATAACTTAATTTTAATGGTGATATTAACCAGTGTGAACAACCAGTTCACAGGATCTGAATATTTGTCAATTGGCTCTCACACACTGAAAACAGCCAGCTCCTGCAAACCCTGTCAGCTAACAAGAAACCCTAGAAAAAGTCGTCTAAAAGTGGTCCATCCAATACAATGCAGAACAGAGCAGGGAAGAGCATGGAATAAAGCTGAGGGCAAAAAGATCCAGAAATGGTGCATTATAAATCAGCACACGCCAAAGACTACTTAAATCCATCCAACAAGAAGGCACTGAGCATCTCTATAACTAACTTCCTGCTAAACCCTGGTTAGATGGATCATAATTAGGCTCACAAAATACTTACCAGGAGAAATACGTGCCTATGGGTTGATCCCACTGGTCATTTACAATTATTTTGTCAGTTTTATTTTTTCTACTGTCTTTTGAAGATGATAATCTTCACAGCATCACATATTAAGAAGCAGAAAGTGTCCCAGTAATTTCTGCACTAATGAAATTTTGATTGATTTCTCTATCACATTTTTTGGCAAATTGATTCATCATGATGAGTTTGTGATGAGCTGCCCAGTGACAGAAAGAATTCAGAAATGTTTAGAGAAACAAAGAGTGTTGTTTGTGTACGGTTTGTTTTCTCTTTTGCAAACTTTGGGCACTTAGCCTCCCAGAGCCTCAGTTTCCTCATTTATAAAATGGGAAAAGAAGGGGTTTCATTAGATAATCTCTATGGTGGTGCCTGACAGTTATGCTCCGTGACTTTATTATGGTGTGTGTGAATTCAGGATGAATATTTTATTCTATTTCTTTTCCCTTTTTTAAAAATTCCTCTCACCTACCCACTGTATTTAGCATATATCAGTCCTTTTGATCAAAAACATAAGCCGAGTGGACATAAAAAAATAGGAAAAGCAAGGAAAGATGAGTGAGCAGTTCCAATGACAATCAGGAATCTTTTGTAAGTGGCTGCATCTTGGGAAAGCCTGATCTAGCTTATTTTCTGGGAACTAATGATCAGCTGAGATGAGTTGCTGATAGGCCGCAAAGGCAAGGACCATTAACACTTGATTGTCACTAATTCTGAGTCAATGTCCCATTTCAAAGTCATTAGTGCTATTAAAAACTGCAACAGCGCATACAAAGAAAAAAGAAAGAGAGAAAGCATTAGGATATTCTTAAGATGAATATATTACTACTGAAATACAAAAGAAATTTTCAAGAAAGCCTTAATGTAATAAATGCCTATTCAGAGACTTCTTTGTGTAAATTTTATATTAAGCATTATATGAGATATAAAAATAGAAAAAAATAGAAAATACTTCCTCTACCTTTAAAAAGTTTAGATTCTATACAATATTGTGTTCATATGGATTTGTACTTATTTGGCATTGATGATCTCATAAAAACTTGCCATTTCTTTTTTTGTAAATTGCATCACATAAGCCACTGGCCTCAAAAGCCTTTCAGAGCATGTTTCATAATGGACTTAAAGGTATATATTCTTCCTGCCCTACAGGAAATACATGTTTGGTTACCTGCCAAGTGCCAGTCATGAGCTAACAAAGCTAACCATCCAATGGGAACAAATAAGTAAGAACTGCATTGAGTGCTACAAAAAGGAAAACAACAGGTGACAATTATAGGAATGAATGGAAAGTCCACTAATTCAAATTTGAGGGGTCTGAAATCGCTTCCATGGTAGTCATCTGCTATTTTTGCCTGCCCAGCATCTTTTTCTCTCTGAGCCATGGCCCCTAATTTATCCTTGAAAACTCTCTTATTTCATGGCAGTTGGGAACTCTTCTCATAAACTGCTGAGGGCAGCCCTCTACTCAAGGAGTGGATCTGTGATCCAAGCTACACCAACTATGAGGCATTTTCTCCAAGAAAAGGGAATATTAATCCTGAGTAGTACAATCTAAGATCGAAAACAGCTGGAGTTCTTCCAATGGCAGAACCTTGAAGAGACACATGTTGGGTCCTACTTCAATTCCTGAAGCAGCCCTCATTTCTCTCTCCCAAGTCCCTGAGTTCTTAGCTTTTTTTTTTTTGAGACGGAGTCTCGCTCTGCCGCCCAGGCTGGAGTGCACTGGCCAGATCTCAGCTCACTGCAAGCTCCGCCTCCGGGGTTCACGCCATTCTCCTGCCTCAGCCTCCGGAGTAGCTGGGACTACAGGCGCCCGCCACCTCGCCCGGCTAGTTTTTTGTATTTTTTTAGTAGAGACGGGGTTTCACCGTATTAGCCAGGATGGTCTCGATTTCCTGACCTCGTGATCCGCCCGTCTCGGCCTCCCAAAGTGCTGGGATTACAGGCTTGAGCCACCGCGCCCTCGGCCGAGTTCTTAGCTTTTTGTTTCTTTGTGCTACTCTGTGTCCTTCCAAACAATTCTTTCTCAGTATGATAAGCCAGAGTCTGTTGCTCTTGCTTGCACCCTACTACTCTAATAGATACTTATTCCCAGTGGAAACTCTAAGATAAGCCCAAGAGATATTGCTGCCTTAGTAAAGCTGGGGGTGGTAGTGGTAGCGTTGGTAACTTTACAAAGCTGAAAGAAACTCTGTCTGGTTTGAATATAAAGCACGAGATGGAATTTCATGAGAAAAGCCAAGAGTACACAGAAAATGAATCACACAGGGCTTTTTAAACATGTTGAAGCCAAAGGGAAACCATTGAAAATATTTGTAAAGAAAAGTGTTTTAGAAAGACTGCTATGATGTCAACATGGAAAACAGAAGGCATTAGACTAGTGATGGGAAACCAGCAAGACAACTGTTTTAATAATCCATTCCAGAAATGATAATGGCTTGACTTAGGGTGGTGGGAATGGAAATAGAGAGGGTAGCTAGATGTCCAGGAAATTGAGGAGCTTGACTCAACAGGACATGGAGATTGAGTGGATACTGAGGTCAGGGATAGGAAGAAGTCAAAGATAACTTCCTGACTTGAGTTTTAGCTGACTCAATAGGTAATTGTCCCATTCACTGACACTGAAATAGAGAAAATAAAAAGATTCTGGTTTTCTAAAGAAAACAACCAATTTCTTATTTTAACAGCCAAACAGATATGTCAGGTAGGTAATTAGATATGTAAATTTGATTCTCAGGAGCAGTCTGAGTAGAAGATATAGGCTTGAATTTAGGAATAATCAATATGTAGTTGAAAGCAGAGCTAAGGCTGTAAATGTAATCGCCTGAGGAGAGTACATAGAGTAAGCAAAGATGATAACCCAGAACAGATTGCCTGTGATATATAAACATTTTAGGGATAGAAGAAACAAGAACCTGGGATAGCCATAAAACTCAGAGAAAAACTAAAAGACTACAATGTTATGGAGGCTAATTTGTTTTTAGTTTCCAAAAGAAAGATACAGATAATGCTGCCAATAAAAGGAAGAAACGTAAAGATTAAGAATCATCATTAGACTTAGCAAGGAGGCTATTAGGGACATTAGTCAGAGCACTGGGACAGAAACTGGACTGCGGGAGGTTGAGAAGTGAGTGGATGAAACAGTGAACGAAGTGTAGACAATATTTTTAGAAAGTGTAGCTACAAATGGGATGTAAAAAGAGAGAGCTGAACGAAAAGGGGGGCAGGGAAGAAAGATTTAAAGGAATGTGCTTTAAAGGAAAGATAAACATATCGCGAGTAGGTTGAAATGTTGGAGAAAAAAAAACAAATTGAGATGAAGTGGTGACAAATGAGAGAGGAGGAGTAATCAACAGACCGAAATCTCTTTAAAAGTTGAATGGGGTGTGGTCCAGAACTCAGATGAAAGGATTACCCTCAAACAGAAGTAGCAGACGTTTTTCATCAAGAAGGAAGGAAGAAAAGAAAATTGTAGAGTTTAATTTTAGGCTTCAATGTGGAATATTGAAGAAACTCCTGTCTAATGGCCTCTAATTTCTCTTCAAATTAGCAAGAAAGTCATCTTCTGAGAGTCAGTGTTTTAGTCCATTTTGTGCTGCTATAACAGAATAGCTGAGACTGGGTAATTTATAAAGAAATTTATTTCTCTCAGTTCTGGAGGCTGGAAAGTCCAAGATCAAGAAGCTAGCATCTTGTGAGGGCTTTCTCACTGCATCCTCACATAGCAGAAGATGAAAGGGCAAGAGAGAACCCACTCCTGCAAGCCATATTTACAGCAGCATGAATCGATTCATGAAAATGAAGCCCTTATGACCTCAACACTCCCCAAAAGGCCCCATTTCCCAACAATTAAGTTCCCAGCACATAGAATTTTGGGGACACATTTAGACCACAGCATTCTGCTCCTGGCCTCAAAAAGTCATGTCTTTCTCAAGTGTCATTTCTTCCCAATAGCCCCAAATGTCTTTACTCATTTCTGCATCAAATTTTCCTCCAGTTGGTAGCATGTGAAATCAAAAAGTTATGTGCTCTCAAATTACAACAGTGGGACAAGCATAGCATACACATTCCTGTTCCAAAGGGAGAAATTTTTTAAAAAGAGGAAGAAGAAAGGAGTAACTTCCTAAGCAAGCCCCAAACCCAACAGGGCAAGCAACATTAAATCTTAAGATCCTGAGAATAATGTTCTTTGAATCCATCTCACTTTCTGGACACAATGGGGCAGAGGTTTGGTCCCCAAGGTCCCAACCCCACTTCCATGGCTTTGCTAGGTGCAAGCCACGTTTTAGCTCTAACACATTGAAATCACATGCCTGTGGCTCTCTCAGGCTGACACTCACTGCATGCCAATGGCACTACAGTTTCAGAGTAACAGGAGCAGCCAGCTTTCATGGCTCTACTAGGTATTGTCCTAGTGGGGACTCTGCAGCAGCTTCACCCATGCCTGCGCCATAAGGCTGTCTGAGATATCATTTGAAAGCTAGGTAGAGGAAGCCATGCCTCCACAGCTTTTGCACTCTGCATGCCTACAGAATTAGCACCACATGGGTGCCTCCAAGGCTCACTGCTTGTGCCTTCTGGAGTGGTGATTCAAGCCACCCCTGGACCCACTTGAGCCATAGCTGGGGCATCTGGGGAGCACTATGCTGAAAACTGGGGAGCAGAGACCCAATGTAGCCCTGAGTAGTGAGCCTTAAGTTTCTACAAGCACTCTGAGCCCCTCCCTTTAAACCATCCTACCCTCAAGTCCCCAACTCTTTAGGCCTGAGATGGGCATGGAGACCCCAGATCTTTTCAAAATGCTTTTGGGGTCATTATTCCATTGTCTTGAAGAATAGTACCTGACTTCCTTCTAATCCATACTAATCAAACCACAGCACACGGTTTGTTTCTATAAAATTGCTGATTATGTCCACATTCAAAGACTCTGTGAGAATATAATTTTTGATTCCAGTTCTTTTTCTTGTTTCTGCAGTCTGAGCCTTTACCCCATAGCATCCTTTTTGTCTGTGGGATCAGTCAAGAAGCAACAAGAAATAAAATGGTGCAATATAAGCAATCAAGGGCAGCCCCTCAGTGTGAGCCTTCTCTTGCCTTTGAGTTTCTCTAGCTTTGTCCTGCAGTAATTTAAGAAGAAGATTTTCACCAGCAAAGGAATGTTACTGAAGATTGGTTTTTCTTCTGACTATTTATTGTTTCCCTATGTAGGCTTCTGGTAAAGAGGAATCAGGATAATAGCAAGGAATGGGCATTGATTCCATTGCAATATAAGAATTAAATAATTCACTCATTTAAGAAATATTTGTTGTGTGCCTACTAGGTGCCAGGCACTTTTCTAGGCATAAGGGCTAATAAATAAGACAAAGGTCTTGCCCCCATGGAGCTTATATGGTTGGCAGCCAAACAACAATCATGTAAATAACTAAAACGGTTTCCAGTAGTGGTAAGAACCATGAAAAAAAAAAAATGTTAACATAAAAAAGAACAAGTGAAGAGGAAAGAGGGATTATTTTGATAGAGTGGTCAGGACGGATTTCTCTGAAAAGGTGATTTTGGAGCTGACACCTGAACTGTAAGAAGAAAGGGATCATTCAAAGCTCTAGACCTTAGAGTTTACAGAGAGATCTTTGCTGACAGCTGGTGCCAAGTCTTCAAGCAAGATGGACTCGTCTTGTTTGAGGTAGAGGGGCAAAAATGAAGCTGGAGAGGAAAGAAAGGGCAGATCATGTTAACTCTTGAAAGTTAGAATAAGGAGCATATATTTCTTGCTTATTAAAATAAGCAGCCAATGGAGGATTTAAGTAGGGAAGCAATGTCATCTGATTCACTTATCACTACTATATAAAAAACTAAGTCTCCATCCTGAAATCTGAGCAGCTCCTATGCTTCAAAGGGTAAAACAAAACATATTAAGGAGTCTTAATCAGTCAACCTGCTTCTTGCACTTTATGTGCTAGGAATTTTTATTGTTTTGAAAAGTGAAAACTTTGAACAATTGCATTCTGTATTTCTCACCATTCATTTTATCCCAACTATTCAGTATAATTGTGATTAAGCCTTTTGCTGAGTCCTCTCCACCTAAATCACTGGATAAACTCAAGGAATTGTAATTTTTTTTATCATGAGAGCCATCAAGGTTGTTTACAAACTCAGATTTTCACCACAAAAAAGATCAAGAGCCTGGTAAGGATACTGTAAATTTCACTCAGTATTCTTTATTTGAAAAATTTGAATTCTGAACTATTATGCTTCTTGAAATCCTTGTTAATTAATATTAGACTTATTCATTTTCATTTAGTTTTTAGAGGTCCAATATTTAAACTATAACACCTAATGAGTAATTAGAATTTTGAGGTATTACATTGAATAGTTATTAAGAATCTAAAATACATAAACCACTACAATTATTAACACAATTCTAATATAATCTTATAAAAATAGAATGAAAACCAATGACTGCAAAATCCTTGTGATCATATTGTTAAACTTTAATATAAAATAAAAAATCAACGCCGTTACAGCTTTTCAGGTCCAACATTTTGATTAATGACTTGCGGGAAGGCATTCATGTCAGTGTGATCCAATCTGTACATGAAACAAAACTGAAAAAATAAATACTAACTTGACAATTCTCAAAGCCGAGCAATGGACATGAGTGATGAACCAAATATTTTCAAACAGAAATTAGTAAGACCATAAAAGGATAGGATGGGGAAGACGTGTCTCAATCAACAGCCACTACACAAAGCTAAATACTGTACAAAGTTAAAGCTCAGCTGTAAGCCCAGTGGTTTAATATAATTTTAACATGAAGTTAGCAGAAGTATTTCAGTGTCTCAAATAAGGAAGCAAGTGATCTTCTATAATTCACCAATTCAGTCCTGAGGACTAAGGGGTGATGATCGCAAACTGAAACGCATGCAGATGAGATCTATAGTTTGGCAAGAAGTCATATGAGGAAATACAAAGACAATTGACGACATTGGGCTGAAAGGAAAAAGAAGTGAGGAGAATTGAATAGTGGCCCTTTGAAATGCTACAGAATTCCCATGTGGGAGTCAACAAGAAGAGGAATAAAATTTCTTTTGATGCAGCCTTGGATGGAGTCCTATGACCAGTGAGTGGAAGTTATAAAGAGATGGATATGAGCCAATGTAAGCGAAAACTTTCTAAGAGTTAGATATGGTATAAAATAGATGGTTTCCTCAGTCCCTAGGTAGTTCTCTGTCACATGGATCATTCCAGGCATCCAGAGTTGAGGATATTGTTTGGGTTAGGATGGGATCAAATGTTAAGACCCTTTTCGATCTCAAGGTTTTACATATGCTATTAGAGCTTAGTTGTTAACATAATAGCAATATATGTTAAGAACAAGATCCTCCACACACTACAGTATTTGCTGAATATTTATTGCAGAAGGTAGAAATTGAAAGGCAATTCCAGTTATGTTGCAAAAACAACCAGAGAACATAACTTTCATATTATTTCTCCATGCATCCTTTGAGAAATTGTTAAATGCCTCCACAACGATGAAAGTCACACAGGTGATGTTTCTGAAAACTAAGCAATGAGTGTGAGTATTGTTCCTTCATAGAGATGTTTCCATCCCTCATCATAAGCCTAATAGCTCTTGGGAGATAACTAGTTTACACTAGGAAGATTCAGGGTCCAAAGAATTGAAACCACTAAACAAGTTAAGTACAGGTGTTATCAACAGAATTCCCAAAGACAGTCTGAGCCATTCCAATGAATTTAGTCACTGAATTGATTTATTTGTAACCCATCATTATATATTTGCTTTCAGGTAAGAAAATAAGATTTTGAGCACTTACTCAAAAAGATGCCTTTTAACCATGGACTGATTAATCATAAAATCAAGGTGAATAGTGGACTATATTTGAAGCTAAGGACCTTGTCATAAACGATCTAGCATTCAAATGAACCTGGTTAATCAATCTCTAAAGCAGCATTTCCTAAACTGTGAAATCAATATTCACAGAGGAAGAAAAAAGATTAATTGGTTAAAACTAAAGTTCTGGAAACACTGTGCTAATATGATGCTAAACTGGCTTCTCTACTGAAGGACTTCTCAGAGCTTTTCATGTTTCCTGTGAATTGCCAAGAAAGTCTATGCTATGCAGGAAATATATTCTATGTTTAGAACAAGGCACTTCAAGACACAACAGTTACGCTTTTAGGAAACAGTGTCAGAAAGTAGAGAATAGAATGCAGTTCTGATTATGTTGCATAAATAATCAGAAATCATGTATAACAAGTGGTGGGCTGGTAAACTTTTAACAACCAGTCCTGTGGGTGGAAAATACATGCAAATATATACATATATACATACATACATAACTTTATCATAAATGTTTTTCATATAAATGGTATTAGCACACAATTAACAAATACTATAAAATATACAACACTGTTATAAATTTCATATGGCCAGTGAATTCTCTCAGAATACATTCTTGGTTTTTTGCCTGACTCATAGCTGTAGCTACTTTACGGTCACAAATTAATAAACAGGTGTATCTCTAACATAAATGTTGGCTGATATTTTTGCCTATTTTAATGAGTAAGACAAAAGTGAAACAACAAAGACATACGTCAGAACATTGTTGAGCAATTTCCTTGTTAGACAGTAGTTTTGAACACTGGAAAACTATATTTACTCAATATTTTGTGTTTTGTGCACAAAATATTATGTATTTATGTATTATGTATATTTACTCAATATTTTGTGTTTTGTGCACAAAATATATGTAATGGCTACATAAGCAAGAAATTATTAAGTTTGATTTGCATTATTAACATTTCCTTCAAGACATTCTTCAGTCTGTACAATCGGCAAAACAATAAATCCCATCCCCAATTTATAATGTCTTCTAATTTCTATGATGTAAATATTCTCACCATGCTCAATTTCAGACTATCAACACAACATCACTGGAAGCAGGGCTGAAAAGATTTACAGCAGCACACTATTATATAGTGTTTCTACCACATAGATATAATATTAGATATAATATTAATAACTTCAGGGCATAGTTACAAGATGTAGTAAGAAAAAAAGGAAGAAATAAGTTTTGAAATTTTATCACCTTTGTTTTAAATATGATTTATTTAATTGTAAGTTTATAAAATTTATTATTTAACAATGGCTGTGTAATAACTACCAGCTTATTGAATTCTTGAACATTTAACAATCAGCATTTGTTATCTAGTGTGAGCTGGTTCCAGCATATCACTCACATGACCAGAAAACTCTTGTCTCTAAGGAAGCCTTCATGAGATATATAGACCAAGGTCCCTAAATCCTCTATAGCTGTCACACTTCACACTTAGCCTCTCTCCCTTTCTCTCTGTCTCTCTTTCTCTACATATATAGGTATATATATGTACCTCCAAGATATATAGAGAGTTATTTTTTAAAGTAATAATTTTCTTTCATATTCCTATTAGAACTTTGTTAAACATAGCTCCTGGCATACAAAAATAGCCTTTACAGTTTAAAATACCTGTTGAATTGCTCATTTTATGCTTCAGCTAATGTTTATGTTATAAAGAACTGAATATATTAAAAGAAAATGTTCATACAATAGAGAGTATACAAAAACACACTAATCAGATTCACATGTAAACCATATTTACAAAACATATTTATCTTGAAAATTCTAGGGTTTCTGGTTTAGACAAAAGTAAGAATCACTTGGGCAGCAGCAGTTGCTTAAACCAATAATGAAAGAGAGCCATTCAAAATTCCCTTTGAAAAAAGGGGGAAAAAAATGTCTTGGGTTTCTTGCTGGGGTTCTGGTGTTGAGTAATTGGTTTATTTGAAGATTAGATTAACGTTGCTGGTAAATCATTTCTTAATTGAGATTATGTTGGTAGAAAGAAATCTAGGCAATGGGGAAAAACATGGAGAAAAACTTCCTTCTGGATGGTCATGTCTCGTTGCTTTGGCTGGGGAAGGTGCACCAAGAAAGTTTTTGGGGAAAAGCAACCTTGGAGTGTGGGAAAAGCAGGATCCACGTGTATTCTGGGAGGAGGGAACTACAAACAATCCCCTCCCCATGAACAGTATCCTTGGATCCACTGTCCCTACTAGACCTCATGGTGGAGTGGGAGATAAGTAAACACATCCCGGAAGCAAAGATGAAAGCCTGAATGGAGGAGAGAGAAGCCTTCCTTTCAGGAGACCAGCTCATTTACTGATGAGGAACCAGAGGCAAAATGCTTGCTAGTGAATGTGCTATTTGGAAAAAGCACTCACGGACTTTTCTGTCTTCTTCATGCTTATAATGGCATCCATCAACTCATCTTTTTCTGAGCATTTGGATTTCTCTTTTTTTCCAGTTATTTTTCAAGAGAATTTATTTCATGCTAAAGTACAAAGTTGATTATATCCAGGTTTCCATAAGCTTCCTCCAGACTTGGAGCTTTTGATGGCTCTCTCTCGAGGCTGGCATCAGTTAACGATGATTCTGGTCCTTTATACTCTTTTCTTTTTTAAATAAGGCTAAGCTTGTCAAGAATTTTACATCTTTCTTTGATGTGTTCAGCAAGTTTTATAAGCAAGCTGTTTTCCTCTTCTTAAATAACATCCTATGTTTAACGGATCTAAAAACTTCTGAACAAGAGAATTATAAATAGTGCAATGATTGCTGCACCTACCACTACCTCTCAGAGCCCTCTGCCATATCTTTAGGCAACCCTACTGTTTTCATCTGTTTTGTGCTGCTATAACAGAATACTTGAGACTAGGTAATTTATAATGAAGAGAAATGTATTGGCTCACAATTCTGGAGGCTGGGAAGTACAACATCTAGGCACCTAGCATCTGCTGAGGGCCTTCTTGCTGTGTCATCACATGGCAGAAGGCAAGAAGGCAAGAGAGAATTAAAAAGGGCTAAACTTGTCCTTTTATAATAGTAACAATCCCACCTATGAGGGTGGTGCTCTCATGGCCTAAACACCTTTTAATGGCCTCACCTCAATATTGTTACAATGGTAGTTAAATTTCAACATGATGTTTAAAAGGGAACAAATATTCAAACTGCAGCACCTACCAGAACCCAGTGTGGCTTCTCAAAGATCAGCCCCCAAGTAAGTCTTCGCTCCTTTCTACAGGCACTCCTGGCCCCCAATCTCTCACCAGAACTCCCACCAGGAGCCATGGATCCATCAAGCCCAAGTAGACACCCCTAACCACCATCACTAATACATAGCATTTTCCCAAGAACCCAAATCCACATCTGACAACTGGAACAAACTGAGCAAGGATTGTTTAGTGAGAAGAACAAGAACAAAAAAGAATTCACATGCCCACTCTACAGACTAGTGTTCTCTCTTTTCTCTCCTTTGATATTAACATTTTAAAGAATAAAATACATAGAGAATAATGCACAAATCATGAGTATATAGTTTGATTAATTATCAGAAATTGGACACAGCCACATAGTGACCACCCAGGTCAAGAAATAGAATAATACCTTCTGCCCCCCAGAAATCCTACTCTTGTCATACTGAAACCTCTGTATCTTCTTTTTCCAAGATAACAAATATTCTGACATCTAATATCATAGATTCAGCTGTTTTTGAGCTTACAGTACCTATTCTTTAAGTCCAGTTTTTTTTGCAAAACCTTAAGTGTGTGTGATGAATCCATGTTGCATGGACCAATATTTCATTCATTTTCATTATTGTATAGCATTTCATTAAATGAGCATATCATAATAGATTCATCCCAGCATTGATGAACATTTGGGTCCTTTCCAGTTTCTACTACCAAAAAATAAAAGCGTTGCTATGAATATTTATTTTACATGTCTTGTTAGGAATATATGCATGCATTTGTGTTGGATATATTCCTAGGAATGAAATTGCTTGGTCAGAGGGTAGGCATATATAGTAGATATTGTCAATTTCCAGAGTGGTTGACTAACTTCCACTCTTACCAGCAACTCTAGGAGTTCTAACTGCTCTATCTATGTCCTCACCAACTCTTGTTAGTATTAAACTCTACATTTAGCCTTCCTTATGGTTGTGATTTAAAAATATTCACAGTATTTTAAATATTGTGATTTTAAATTGCATTTTCTTAATTGCTAATGAGATTCAGCACCTTTCCACATCTTTATCCTTCATCATCTTTTGTGAAGAGCTACAGTTCTCCCACTTCTTTTTCCAGTGGGCTCTCTTTTCCTTATTGACATAGGAATTTATTACACAAGCCCTTTTTCAGTTCTCCATGTTCCAAATATCTCCTCTCAAATTGAAACTTGTGTTTTTCAGTCTCTAAATAAGGAATTTTATACAATGAAATTCTTACTATTGATATGGACAAATTTAACAATCTTTTCCTTTGGAGTCAGTGTTTTTCATGCCTTGTTTAAAAATCTTTGCCTACTCCCAGGTCATAAAGTTTTTCTCCTAAATTACCTTCTAGGAACTCTATCATTTTATCATGTATCTCTACTATCCAACTGGATTGATTTTTGTATTGGTATGAGGCAGAAGTTAGGCTTCTATTTTTCATACGGATATATGATCAACAAAGCATCATTTATTAAATATAAAACTGTTTTTTCTCCACAGACCTGAAGTGTAAACTTTGAATAAGTAAAGTATACATTTATTTATGAGTCTGATCCTGGACTCTAATCCATTAGAATATTATATATCTGTATGCCAATATCATACTGTTTTGATTACTATAGGTTTATTATAAATCTTTATGTAAGGTAAAATCATCCAACTGTACTCAAGATTGCCTTTGCTGTTCTTGGTCCTGAGTATTGCCAAAAGAATTTTATTATATATAAGTACACATTAAAAAGAAAAAAAATGCTAGGTTTTGATACATATAGTCTTTATAGATCAACTCTGAGAAACTGGTGTCTTCATAATAATGAGTCATAATAATGAGTCTCCCAATCCATGAACACAGTATGTTCTTCCATTTATTTGGGTTTTCCATATTTTTTCAATGTTTTACAAAAGATTATGCAGAACTTTCTATTTCCTCTAGTGTCAGTTTTGATAGGTTGTGTTTTTCAACAGATTTGTCTGTTACATCACAATTTTCAAATGTACTGCATTAAGTTGTATGATGATGCACCATTTTTAATTCCTGATATTGTCTTGCCTTTTGACGGTCAGAAAACTTGTCAGAACTTATAAACTTTATTAGTCTCCTAGAAAAAATTGGCTTTGTGATCTACTCTATTTATTAATTTCCTATTTCATTTATTTCTAAATTTGCCTTATTTTCTCCCCTCTGTAAATTTAACTTGCCATTCTTTTGCTGAGATCTTGAGAGAATACTCTTAGATAATTTATATTTAGCCATTTTTTAATTCTAATACAGGCATTTAAGACCATACATTCTCTCTACACATGGCTTTACCTGTATTCCACAAGTTCTGATATGGCATTTTTATTATCATTCATTTTAAAATATTTTCTGGTTTACATTGTTATTTCCTTTTTGATCCGTGATAATTTAGAAGTGCTTAATATACGGTATTTTTCTAGTTATCTTTTTTATTAATTTCTAGTTTAATTCTACTGTGGAATTTAAACATTTTAAATTGTTTGCAATTTGTTGAGACTTGATTTATAGCCCTGTAAGTGACCCAAGTGCACATGAATAAAATGCAGTCCTTTGTAAGTATAGGATTCTATATGTGAATATTGCATCACATTTGTCAGACATTGTATAAATCTTCTGTATCCTTATTGACGTTTGCCTTTTGACTTTTTCAGTTACTGAAAGAAGTCTGTTAAAATTTCCTACTATGTTTGAGGATTTCTCTTTGGTAGATAGATGATAGACAGACAGAGAGAGATTGGGGAAGAGAGAGAGAGAGATAAATAGAAGCAGAGAGACACACAGAAATACTGAAAGATGGCAAGAGAGAGACAATATTTTGCATACAAATGCACAGCATACAAATTTAGAATTTTCTCATTTTTGTGTCCATTCTTTTTGTTTCCTTATATTTTGAGTTTATCTCTTATAAAGTAGCAGGTTTGTATTTTGCATTTAATCCAACCAGTCAACATGAAAGTATTTCATCTGCATACATTTAATAAAATTATCGATGTATTTGGGTTTAAATCTACCCGTCTTACTATTTTTCCGCTGTTCCTCTTGCTTTGTGATCCTCTTTCTTTTCTTCTTGCATTATGTCCAGTTGACTACATATTATATATTATTCTATATTTTTGCCCTAATTTGCTTGTTAAATATATATTCTTATTCAAATATTTCAGGGTTTCCCCTAGAAGTTACTACATGTATCTTCAATTTATTGACATCTAATATAAATTACAGTTTTAATATTTCATTAATATTTTAATATATTATTTTCATAATACAAAACTACATTTAATCCACTTAATCTCACTAAAATATAACATAAACAATTTTTTAGTGAGACTAAGGTGATTAAAATGCTTCATTATCTATGAAAATCCAGATTCAACACTTTGAGATACAATTTGAATATCTGAATTTAAACTCAAGCTCATGTCAATATTTAGCTATCTGACATAAAAAACCTACCTCAGAAAGGTATGTAGATAAAAATGGAAAAGCTCCCCACATTTGCTAAAATCTGACATATCCTTCAGTCCTCATCCTTCAATTAGGCAAAGTTTGTGTGGATATTAAGTTAGCAAATTTTTGTATTCCCTAAATGCAGGCATTTGTTTCTACAAATTAATTAGCAAGTGTAACAGTCTTAGTTTTAAAAATTGTTTTGAGCATGAGTAATATGATTCAAAGAGTCAGAATATTTTTTTCAAATGTTGATTATGTTGATAGACTCTTAGACCATTTTCAGTAACAAAATCACATAGCAATTATAACCTTCCCAAATGCCATTTTTCAAAATGCTCTTTCCATAACATGAGTATCTTTTGAAAAACAATTACTTTCTCATTCACAACTAAAATATCACCTTTATGTTGAAGGGACTAATTAAAAGTGTATGTTTTTTCAATATCTTCTAAGGAATGTACCAAAGAAAGCCAATTGTTAGGAAAGGTCAGCAAATTTGGAGCATTTCTGTGTTTGTAACAGAATAAAGTATAACCTATCTTTCGGGTTTACTTCTCTTTTAAATAATTTGCCACATGATCAAGAACAAACTTACATGTGGTTAAAATTATTTTCATGGTCACTCCTCATCTCATTACAAACACTGTAAAGATGCAATATTTCAAAGTCTTATTTGAAAAAGAAAAAAATTAACCACATCAATGAATCATGTAGCACTTTGGTTATATTTGGCTTCAACTTCTTCCCTGCAATATTTCTGCTTATGAATGTTGCAGGAAATGAATTGCCCTCATGATTCTTACTCTGTGATTTTACTTCCAGAATCCTTTCTTTTTAAAATTCCAGCCAAAGCAGCTATACTCACCCAGCTTTTCCAGAAAATTGTTTTAAAGAAGTCAGTTAATCTATAAAAAGCATCTTATTTGATACTTTCCTCTTTTATGGGTCACACAGTAGATTTTTTATGTTCTTTAATGAAACAAAGCCTAATAAATACTATAAACTGAGACATGATCAAGCCAGCTGTACCTTGAGGCAGCTATATAGCAAACGTTCTATGTTTGCTCTAATACTTGTTTCTTCAAATGATCAGCCGTGTTTTCTCTGAGCCTTCCAATAGCATTTGCTGGCAAAGGAAGACATTTTAGTTTATTGCCATATTGTTTGCCAAACACAGTGTCAGCCATTTTTACCAAAACTATAAGAATAAGGTATTTCCAATTGGCATGTAAAATTACTGTTTCTCTCTGTTCATTACTATTATTAATTTAATACATACATTGATTGTCTACTACATGCCACATAGTTTTCTAAGTTCTTAGGGTATTGCATTAAACCAAATTGAAAAATGCTGCCTGCACTCTGAAAGCTATTCTTTAAACCTCAAAAGTTGCTTCTAAACATTTAAGATGAAGTTCAGTAAATTTTAGTAAAACATTGAATATCTCATGATTTTAAATATCCTTGAACATGCTACAGGCTTTTCCTTATGTTTTGATTGCTTTGTTTTTAATTGTCTTGGTAATTGCTGCATCTTCTTATTGCCATTAATTCATACCCAAAGCACAATATAAACCAGAGGTGAGATTCATTCTTAACAGTAGTGATTTTCCAAGCTTCCTTTCTCAACATATTACTTGTGTGATTAGATCACTGTGGTTTTCATACTGTCAGCACCACCTTTTTCTTGTTACCTAGTGTTTACATTATTAACCTGTATTTTATAGTGTCTGTATAAGGTGGGGCCCAAGCAACAAACAAACCACTCTAGTTATTTTGACAGATAATTTAATAAAGGAAATTGGCTCAAGAGGCATTTAGGACTTAAAAGGGGAAAAGGGACACTGTGGTCTCAGAGACCACATTAACTTAGGAAGCAGCTTCCACTCCCAGGGCCAGAAATCAAAGGGAAGAAGTTGGGGTTAACAGATCCCAAAGAATGTGGGAAGCTGGGGGTCCTGGGACCCAGATCCCTGAAGAGATATTGGTGCTGTTTTCTCAGGTGCTCAAAGGAGGAGCCCACAGGGTAGGGCTCAGGGCTCAGACCTCCAAGGAGGGAGCATAGCCTGACTGGTGCTACCACATTGGAGTTTCTGAGTGTGGAAAGAAGGTGAGAACTGGAACCAACTGCTTTTGGAACCAACTGGGGTGACAACAACAAAAGCAGCAGACAAGTAGGAAGGAGCAAACTCTTGCTCTCTTCTTCTACCTTTCAGGTTGACAGAATTCTACATAGGGAACCAAGTGACAAGGCACAACTGTGGTTTGTGGAGACCCAAGCCATGGGTCACAGGGTGGAGTGCACAGTGAGGCAAGAGACGATAGCATAATACGCAGTCATGTCTCTGCAGAAAAAGTTTTAATCACATGGAGGGTTAGTTTATTCAATAGTAACCTATTATTATAGGTAATGTAATTCATAAAATTGCAAAACTAGGCTATGTAGGCTATATTATGTCACAATGCATTAGGAAAAGGTCATGCCTGTGACCACCACAGTACACAATGCTGGGTTGTTGAACTCTCAACTGACATGTCACATGTGACCAGTCAACAAATGGACCAAGACAGAAGGAACCAATTCCAATTGGGATCATGGAGACAAGTAGAGATTACTGGATTCTTTTTCTTAATGTAAATATAAACTGAAGTTCTAATGTTTTCCTACCATATTCATTGAATGGTTTGTAAAAATGGCTGTCATCCCTCTGGACCATTGATCTAGACCAGGGCTTGGGAAACAAATGGCCCATGGGCCAAATCCCACCTGCTACCTGCATCTTTAAATAGAGTTTTATTAGAACACAACTATGTTTATTTGCTTATATATTGCCCATGAATGCTTTCACACCACAACCACAGAGTTCAGTAGCTATAACAGAGACTGTTTGTCCTGCAAAGTCTAAAATATTTGCCATTTGGCCTTTTACAGAAAAGTTTGCTGACCCCCAATCTAGACATCACTGTCCAACAGAGCTTTTGGCAATGACAGAACTCTTTTACATCTGTACTTTCCATAATGGTAGCATCTAGCCATTTGTGGCTATGGAGGACTTGAAATGCAGTGCAACTGAAGAACTAAATGTTTTTATTTTATTCTTATTTTAAAAAGCTGCATGTGGTTAGTGACTACTGCATTAAGTAGTGCAAAAAATAAATAGAAATAGGAGCAGTGATGGCTCTAGAGGCATCTAGCATTGATTTTTGATTAAACCTTAAAGTCTTAGAGAAAATATATTGGAGCATATATTTCTAGACCCCTGTGGCAGACATCCCTCATGCATGCCAATCTTTTCCTTCCATGTACATTGAGGATTACAATCCCTCATTCCTTTGAAGTTGTGTGAGCGTATGACTGGTTTTATATGATAAAATGTGAGCAGAAGTGATGTGCATCACTTCCAGGCCAAAGCATTTACGTGCCCACACTCACCTCCCAGCACGTCCTTGTCTTGCTGAAGCAAATCCCAACATGCTGTGTTGAAGATCACACCTAAGATGATGGTGTGATCTCTCCCCACCTGAGCCCTTGATTGACAACTGTTTGGAGGAAGGTACTCCTCCAGCCCCTGGTGGACACGTGCATGAGTGAAAAGGAAATGTCTTTTGTGTTAACAAATTAATGTTTGGAAGTTATTTTTCACCCCAGCATCAGCTACTCAGCCCTCACAAGATCCACTAACATAGCATTCAAATGGCCTCAGAAAATTCTGTCTTCCTTGTCTAGCACATGCCAAATAAAGCTAGAGGTATCTTATGCAAGCCAGGGAGATGAGGCTGCAAAGTTGGTGATCTATTGGCTCTGAGTTTCTTTGGAAATAGTGAGTTTCTAGAGCTCTGTGTCATGGTGATTTGGAGTCAGTTTGCCACCTGGTGAAATAAATGATTTTTAAAGATCTGTTCTTGCCCTTCCGGGTCCCTACTTCCTGTTGCACTGGTGTAGAAGGTAAGGATTGCTTAGGGAGTCAGGCTCATGAAAAATTGAGTCCCGACTCTGCCATTTAATAGTTCCATGACTTTGGGTGAATGATTTGGTTTCAAGTCCCAATTACCCCTTGATTGAAATGTTTATAAGTATAGCACCTTTTCCTGATTGTTACAAGCATCAGCAATGACTTGAAATAACTATTAGTGTACCCTTCAATCCGAAAAACATTCCTTTGCCTCGTTCCTCCTTTCACTGGAAATACCCTAAGCATTCCAAGTTGCCTCTTCTTAAATGTTATGTCCCTCTCACTCGGCAACATTTTCTCTTGCTGCATCAGTTGACCATGATGCCTTCCTCTCTTTAACTCTGTCTCTCAAGTTTTGCCAGCTCCTACTCTTCCATCAAAATCCATCTTGAGGCCGGGCACAGTGGCTCACACCTGTAATTCCAGCACTTTGGGAGGCTGAGGCGGGTGGATCACAAGGTCAGGAGATCGAGACCATCCGGGCTAACACGGTGAAACCCCGTCTCTACTAAAAACTACAAAAAATTAGCTGGGAGTGGTGGTGGGCACCTGTAGTCCCAGCTACTCGGGAGGCTGAGGCAGAAGAATGGCATGAACCTGGGAGGTGGGGCTTGCAGTGAGCCAAGATCATGCCACTGCACTCCAGCCTGGGCAATACAGCCAGACTCCATCACAAAAAAAAAAAAAAAAAAATCCATCTCAAAAGTCACCTTCTCAGGAAAAACAGCCCCAATGTGGGACAAAGTTTGCCTTCCTCTTCCCACCCAACCCTTGCTCTGAACACCTGTGGTGCTCTGCATGACTTCTAGGGTTGCATTTGATATAACTGCATTGTTGTTTTTCACTCATTCTCTTGATAACTCATCAGTGGCAGCACTGTAGACTTCTCATCCTTGTATTCACACTCCCGTCCTCTTGTTGCACTAAGTAGAGTGTCTGGCACAGAACAGGACATCGGTAATCATGAAAATCAAGGAGGGAAAAGAAGAAGAAGATAAAAAAGGAGGAAAGGAAAAGAAGAAGGGAATGAAGGAATAAAGAAAAACTTAGGAAACTCTGACGTCTATGAAACAGAAAATACATGGAATTATAGTCTCCCCTTCCAAGAAAAGTGTACCTTCCTTTTAAAGAATTAGTCCAAAATCTTTCTTACTGAGTCATGCAGAATTTTTTAATGATGTTTGAGTTGACAGGTAATCTATAAAAGGAAAGAGTTCATTGCACATTGATGAAATGGAGGCAGTTTTTATTCTTCCTCTTGGCTTCCATACCCACATTTTTATAATTATTTATATTTCATTAATCTATTAACTATAAAAAGAAACTCAAAAGGTGAGAGGGAATATATTTGGTTACCCACGTTACTAATGCCACAAAGAAAGAACTGACAGAGATCGAATAGCTGAGGTCCCGCCGTAGTGCAGAAGAGCCTTCAAAAAAGTTGCACCAGACCTTCTTTATTACAACCAGGCTTTTTCTTTGGAAGGGAAATGTTCCCAGTAACACACTGTAATAAAGCATTAACTTTTTTAAATAGAAAAAAATCAAACCCTGTGACACATAACACAAAATGGAAGGAGAATTCTATAAGCATTTTGGGAGGCCACACAAGGTTGTAGCCAGTGAGGTTATCATCAATTTCTCTTTGCTGCTGCCCCAAATATTCTACCAGATCAAGTCGATGGCAGGTATAAGGGGAAGGTTATTCCTCCAGTAAAGGACATGGGAGCAGTGACAAGAAAGAGAAAGAAACTAATATTGGTTATGAAACTCCAGGAAAATCCGTGTTGAATTATTTATGTCTAAGTTTGAATGTTCCCTTGCTGCTTTTAGCTGTCAGGAAGTCTAAAAAGAAAGTCACAGAATTTTCTCTCTCCAGCCAAGAGGACAGCTTCTTTGAAAAGGTAGCCCTTGGAGATGAAGCCCTGGAAGTCTCAAGGTACAGCATGGGGCACGGGGTTAGTGAGGGTTGAAGTTTAGATGAGAAGTATTTTTAGGTGCGCCAAAAAGTCAGCACAATCAAATTGCTCTGGGACAAGGGTAGCCAACAGAAAATTATCTGTCATCCTGAGCAGTCCTTCCACGATGCTTCAGAGGCCATATGTCTCTCAATTTGTAAGATGGTCAGCAATTGTGTGCAGTCGACCATGCTGTCTCCCTTCGAAATAACGAACAAGACCAAAGTTCAAGATAGAGAGGTTGAACTGAACCTATTCAGCATCGAGGGAAGTTTTCTACTTCTTCATTAAGGGGATTGCACAGATTGGGTCTCAGCCTAACCAAGTGATGTTTCCCTGAACTGTGGAAGGTCATCATGTGCTGATGGCTTGGATTCAGCATTCAGTGAGATGAAAGAGAAGCCAAAGCTTTGTGACCATATGCATTGCTGTCAGGGACCTAAAAAGGAGATTCCCTGACCCCATTTATCGGTGAACAACTGGATGGATGGTTGAACAGAAAAGAGCACTGTAGGTTTTCACCTCCACAGAAATCAGCTGCTGTGATTTTTGGAAGACATAGGATATTATTCTAGAAGTTCTGAGTGCAAGCTCCATGCCTACTGCAGTGAAACACTCAGCCACTACCAGTCAGGGATGCCGGAGAGTTAGGAGGAAAATAACTCCTATATTCTGGTACCCTCTATTAACAGGAACAAAGGTTGAAGGAAAATGAAATCGAGTGTGCAGACACTAGAGGATAAGGAAAAAAAGGGGGGATTTTTAAAATGTTTTGTCAATTTTAAAAACACATAATTTTTAAACTATTTTTGTAAGGAACCAAGGAAAAGTTTGCAATGGAGAGAAATACATCATTAACTACTCATTCTTAAGTAACTAAATACAATAAAATTGACTGTACTGTAAATGAAGTCATCTCTCCCAAAATACAGTAAGGCATGAAGTTGAAATCTGACAAGCTTTGTTATCTTCTGAAGACTGAGGCAAATCTATCCTCTCTAGTCTGGCCTTATAATTCAAGGAACTATACATTCTAAGTTTCCTGTGACAGTTTTTATTTCTGCCTGTTGGTCTCAGCAAAATTATTAACATCTTCTTTCATTTTCAAAAGTGACCTGGTTTGAACAACTAGATGATCATACTACTTATAAATGGTTTCCATACAATATACACGCTTTGTTATTTCTTAATTGGAAGGTGAAGGGAGTTTCTCTGCAAATAGGAAAAGTCTCAATATAACACCATGTGTTATACAAAAGCACAAATAGGTTTAACCTCACAACTGGACAGCAGAACAAAACACCACATGATGCTAAGATTAAGCTAACAAAATTATCCTCAATGCCTTTACCAGTGGAATTTCTCCCTCTAGCTCTCTTCAGTCACATGGCATTTTTAAATTTGACATAATTGATGTGATCTTGTAATATCAACACCAGATTTACCGTAAAAAGAGAGAGAAGCTGCTGACAAAGCTCACATCTGTAGTGTACATGTGAACAGCACGTGCTGTTTTTTTCTGCACTTAAGTCGTCCTTTGAACATCTTCCATGTTTTAAGTTATGCCTTCAAAATTGCTCAAGACAGCTGGGCCTCTTGCCTGTTTCTTGTTAATTAATTCGTGTAGTTAGGCCTCTGCTGTTATTACCATTTGTTTATTGGCTGTTATCATCATCATAATATTTGTTTATCTCTCTAAATAAGCTAAATACTAAGATCCTGAAGTGAATACAAGATAGTAATATAAAGCTTGTGAAGGAAATGAAAGAGAATATTGGATAATCATTGTAGGAAATTTTGTTCCTGACAAACTACTTACAGGCATAGATTCTCATGACAGAGCAAAGGGAAAGAGGACATTTCAAAAGGGGTACTTCCTTGCCTGGAAATTGGCAGGCCCTTGTTAGGGAGGACACTGACGGTACAGTGACACGTTGCAGAACACTATTTCCTTTCACTAATGTTCAGCAGGGCACTCCCTCCTCTGTCCAAATGAGGTCTGCAGGGGCGCCCCACCTCCAGGGATCCCATGAGAAAGGAGTAGGTGGGGACATCCTTTAATCCTTCACCCAAGACAAACGAGGTTCCACAGTGCCACTCTCGAGTGACAGCGTGTCATGGAGACAGCCCAACCCATAGCAGAGCATTGGCTCCAAGAGTCTGCAGAGAGATTCATGCCAGGTTCGCTCTTCCCATTCTGTCTCCCCAGTGACCACTTCCACCAAACTATGATCACAGCATCTTGCTCTACTTTATCCACATGTGGTTTTCTCCCAAAGATTTGTCTTTCAAGTTTCCACTGTAGGACAGGAAGTAGTAATGGCCCCAAACAATTACCCACTCAGTAAAAAATGGATTATGTTAGCAATGAAAAGCTTGGTTTTCATTCTTTTGATGCCAAAATGCCACATTGATTCAAAGTCTAGTGTTTGCCTTGGTTAAGATACTCTTTAATTACGAGAAGGGAAAAATGAGAGAATCCACTAGCATAATGTGAGCCAAACCAGAAGTCAATCCAAGAATTAGATAAAAGCGAAATGCCACTATTGGCCCTAAAAAGGAACTAGTCATAAAAACCTCCTCATGATCTATCATTATTACCCTTCATTTAGAAGCAGAAAGTCACTTTCTTTGTGTGTGTATTGCTGAGGGAGCAGTCACCATGCATAGGTGATGTGCTAGACCCCGCAGATGTACTTTTTGGACGTAAACTTTAAATGTTAAGTACTAATTACTCTTCAGTATGGTTTTAGTGTATTTTCTGAGATTGCTTTTATTCCAGAAAAGAGGACATAAGAGGACATGGAGGGTACAGAAAAGAGTTGTCATTCATGCCAAGTTCTTCATTTTTCCAATTTCCATAGGCACTTGTTAACTTTTACCCTTTAAGGAATTTACAGATTTTGATTATTTTACAGTACTGAAAATGTTCATCTGCACATGCCATTTCTCTCAGAAGAGCCATCTTCTCTTCTTTCTAAGAACTTTTATACATGTGAACTCAATTCATCTTCGTAACAACCTTATGAAGGTAGGCACTGTTATAACCTCACTTTACAAATGGAGAAAATAGAGCCGGAAAGGCTGAGTAACTTACCTGAGATCACAGTCGTTTGATTCCAGAGTCAAGCTCTTAACTGCCATACCAAGTTTAGCAGCCAGGGATGGTAAAAAGAGGTCTCTTGGATATGTAACATACCAAAGGCAGCTCCAAATACAATATGACTCAATTAAACAAACATTTATTAAGCACCTACTGTTACTGGTAGAGGGTGTGGACTGCAAGTTGTCCAGGTTCTTGACATTTTGAACAAAGAACTGGACAAAATGCACAGCAAAGCAAAGAAAGAATTAAGCAACAAAAGCAGAGATTTATCGAAAATGAAACTACACTCCACACTTCGGGAGCCTGCAAGCAGCAGCTCAAGGGTCCAGTCAGAGAAGTTTCTGGGGTTTAAATACCCTCTAGAGGTTTCCCATTGGTTACCTGGTGTACACCTTATGTAAATGAAGTAGTGGCCCACCATCAGTCTGATTGGTTGTGGGAGGGGACCCATCATAGGCTAAAGCAAAGTTAAAAAGTTACACAGTATGAAAACATCTGATTGGTTGTGGAAAGTGACCAATCAGAGGCTGAAGTGAAGAAGTTACATTCCTATGCAAACAAAGAGTTGGCTTGCTATCAGTCTGATTGGTTGTGGGAGGAGACCAATCAGAGGTACTTTCAATTTTTCATCTACCAGGCAGGAAAGCGGGGAGGTTGCAAAAGGAGTAGCCTCTGGTTACTTGGGCATAGAAAGTTGAGGTTTTCCTTTTGATTTAGTGCTAGGAAGTCAGTGTGAATCAGCCTTAGGTTCCCTGCCTCTAGACCCTATTCTTGCCTCACTACTGTATGCCAGACATTGTGGCAAGATCAACCAGATTAACTAGGCAAGGGGCACTGTGGAGAGTAGAGAATGCGTACATTTGAGAAACAGAGGAGATGGTGAGGACCACCGAGCATCCTGAGGTCAGAAAGGAAAAAGTACAAATGAGAACAAAGTGACTAGCAAAACAACACTACTAAAGGCATCTTACTAACTCTTTTGTTAAAACCTGTTTTCCCATGATTAATGTCTTTGCTTTTTTGCTACAATATACGTACCGCCTCAAATTTATCAGCATTGATATATAAGAGAGACACACTTCAGAATTTTTCTCTGACTCACAATTAATTAAATGCATTGTTAAAATAAAACGTGCTCCTTGTGTTTCAATCAGATTCTCCTACTTCCCCAAACCCCCACCCAAATCACCTCTTTGTTTCTAGTGCATCCTGGAGAGAGATTTTCCCCTCTCAGCCTTTACAGTCAAGTTTTGCAGACATTTATCAACTCTGTAGTTTCCAAGTCGGGATGTCTGTCACTTAACCTTCATCCTCCTTGAATTTTCATCCTGATAGGTTTGGATTAAACCACAGACTGATAAATGAGCATGGCTTTGGCGACACAAAAGAGCAGTCATTAAGGAAACCTCTCTGAAGGTATGAATCAAAGCCAGAAATCTTTTGTTACCCGCACCCCCGCCCCAGTTCACAGATCGCCTGCAGTAATACATTTTTATTATTTTTATTTATTTCTTTTTTCCCTTCAGTTTCCAAATGGTTTTCATCATTTCCTGCTTGTTTTTCTAAAAGAATATAACTATCTCCTGATGGCAGACAGTTCTGTGTTTATTGCACTAATGTGGCTAGCAAAAGCATTTTATCAATTTGAAATTTAATCCAGGATCAGGAGGCCGGGTGAATAAAGGGGGATGGAGGTTAAGTAACAGGCCCCCTGATGTGAATAGTATGTTTCACTCATAAAGACTTAGGATAATTAGGAAGGTGATTGGATTTTTTTACCCTAAGGCAACAGTTTTTGTTAAACTGGAGCTTGTAATAGGCACATTCCTTCTATTTATTTAGCTTCCAGTTTTCCAGTTCTTCAAACCATCATTTACTTACACATGGCGTTTGGTTTCTTTTTGGCTCTGAAAGTTGCACTCCATCCCTCTCTGAATTTTTTTCCTCTCCATCAAACCAAAAGAAACGAAATAGCAAAAAAGAAACTAGGGCTTGCCAAAGACAACAGCTGTTTTGGACGTGACAAGAGAATATTAGAAAAGATTTTCATGAGCCGTATAAGAAAATAGTGCAGTGTGTGTCACAGTCACACCTGTGCATGCCTACTTGCTCAGTTGCTTTGTCCATGCCTGAAAGAAAATGCCTTTGGAGTTACAGTAATGCCTTATTCTCTGATTGACGTTAGTTGTAACCCAAATGTCAGCTGCCTGAATTTGCTTGAGCTTTTAGCAGTCATCTTATGTTTTAATATTTTAGCAAGATGGTTATCAGAGGCTGGGAAGGGTAGTGGGGGCCTTGCAAAGAGGTAGGGATGGTTAATAGGTACAAAAAAAAATAGAAAGAGTAAACAAGATCTGCTATTTGATAGCACAACAGCGTGACTATAGTCATGATAGTCAATAATAACTTTACACTTTTAAATAAAGAATATAATTGGATTATTTGCAGCTCAAAGGATAAATGCTTGAGGGGATGGATAACCCATTCTTCATTATGTGATTATTATGCATCGTATGCCTGTATCAAAAGATCTCATGTACCTCATAAATATATATACCTGCTATGTACCCAAAAAATTAAAAGTAAAAAAAAATTTTTTTTATTTTAGAGTCATCTGCAGAATCACATAGATTATTGTACACAAGAAATCAAATAGGCACAGGTAGCCCTCAAAGGTGTTGGTGCTCCCGAGTCACTACTCTGGCCAATGGGATAGTCCTTATTCAGGTGGATGGGCTTTCAAGCAGTGAGAGGGTAGAGAGCCAGGTTCTTCGTTTCTAAAGGCACTTGGGGCGGTGGAAGGCACTGACAGTTTATCTGCCTGGTTAATTGCCCCTCTCCTTCCAGAACTGCCCCTCCTCCACTCCAATACAGGTCCCTCTTGGGAGCTGCCCTGTTCTTTATTTTTCAGTAAAAAAGTTTTAAAGAAAAACTCAACAACAAAAAAAAGATTTTAACAAATCACCATTTATATATGAGAAACTCACTATCTGTTGACAGTCACTGGGAGCTTGGGGATGGAGTGGAGGGCAGGCTTACATTTATCCCACTCACCTCTGTTCCCCATTCCACTGAATTCCTGGCTGCACTTCACACACATGCTAACTAATCCTGTTGGCCCTTTGTTGCCCAGCTGGCGCTTGTCCCCAGAGTCTTACTGACACAAAGCTACGCGTGGCAAAGCTTTTTCCAAATTTGGGAAGTAACAAAAGAGGATAATAAAAACCTACCACATGGGACTATTGACAAGGTTTAATGCCATAACTAGAAGTCAGCTACATGAGGGCTTGGAAATAGTAAGCTGCTGTGCTGTATGTGTCTTCCACATGTTTCATGCCTAACCTGGCGGTGGGGATGACATATGATATCTCCTCTACTACATTTAGCAAATAAGAGACAAAGGAAGGAAAAAAAGAATGACTTGTACAAGGGGGACATTTATTTGGCACACATTTATCAATATCTTACCATATTCTAGCTACCACTACACTACATTGCACAAGCAATGTTAAAGTAATACAATTATCCCCATAACCAAAGAAAGTACCAAGTACTGTGGAATAAATCACCCAACAAAAGTAATACTGCAACAACTATACACCCAGCCTTCAGAAGAAATTCCCCTAAGCCTTTGGTTAAGGATTTGTGACAACCTGAATTCCACCTTAGCACTCAGGTTTCAGGTTGAAGACAATAGCAAAGGTGCATTGGGGACATAGGAGTCTGTGTCAAAAGACAGGCAAAGGGGATGCTATGTAAGATGTTACCTCCAACAATAGGCTGGAAACTGTCTATAGACCACAGCACAAAGGGAAGGAGCTTTCCAAGGTAAAGCATAGAAGTCCGTTGCTTCACTAGGGCCAGAGGCTCCTGTTCTCCCAAGAAGCTTTGGATCATACCATGAAGAGCCCAGCAATGTAGGCTGTAGAGAGGCTGGCTGCCTGAGATGGTACACTCCACATTTATTATCATCAGCAAGAAATCCTGCATTTCGGCACCCAAAAGAAATAAGAAACTCCTGTCTGATTGCTGATGGGCACATGTACACTTCTCTGGGCTCCGAGTCCACTCCTGATAAACATCAAAGAACCAGCTGCTCTTACCAGGAACTAGTGGAGTTTTTACTTACCCTTCAAATCCAGCACATCCCAAGATGAGTCATGTGCTTTTGATGAAGAGCTAAAAGAGGTGAATGAAACCACAGGCCAGGTAACAAGGGTCACTCTTATTCCTGAAACAAATACGTCCATGGACGAATACACAATAAATCATCTAAACTACATCACGAGCCTCAAAGAAAGAAAAATCATGTGTTATTTCAAAGAATAATTCGCAAGTCTTAATTATCTCAATTTTTTCTTCTTTAAGGAAGGTTTAAAACCCAAGAAGCAAAGTCACAAGCAAAGCTCTCATTGGGAATAAAACATGGCCCCTCAAAGAATGAAACATCTGGAATCACATGAGTAACAGAATATGGGTAAATAGAGGGAAATACAGAAAATACAAATACCATGAAAGTTGCATGGAAGGCATCTAAGTATCAGACCAAGTTCACAGTCACTGAAGTCAGACAAAAAGTGAGACCAAATCCCAGCTCCATCACTTTCTGTGTGACCTAGGGCAGGTTACTTAATCTTTGTAAGCCACAGTTTCCTCCTCTATAAGATGAATATAATAACATCTGCCTCTGTGTTTTGTAGGACGTAGATGAGATAATATGTCAAGTGCCTGGCTTATAGTAGATACTCAAAATTATTGAAAAACTCTCTTTCGAACTCCCAATACCCTCACAACTTTACAGGTATTAAAGACATGATTTAAAGACAGTTTTAACTGTTCTTTGATCCTTTTTCTGGTAGATGTTCAAGTTAGTTAAGTTTTTACTGGCATGCTAAGTTTTATGATCTATGGATGCATTTTTCATAATTACCAAAAACTATTCTGAAGTTACTCTTCAAAATTTGTTTCATTCTTCCCCCTACTTAACTTTTTCCTAGGGCCACATTTGATCAGATTTTCTTTTTCAACAGTATCAAGCTAATGAGTTAGAGGAGGGCCTTTCATCCCCTACCAGATCACTGAAGAAAAATGGATACTTGTTGCTATCCAACAGCAACTCTTGCAGATGACTGGCAGGCATAGCTGAAGACGAGGTGCAGCCTTTCCTGTTGTTCCTTTCTATTCTGTTACTCTTCCTTTCCTGTGGTTTCAGAAAGGACTTCTTCCAGGCAGCAATCCCTAGTCCATGCAGGAATAACCCAGCCTGTGTGCAAGCAATTAAGGCACCCATTGTTTTTACCTAGCCTATTTTGGCCCTTCAGTTTCACTGAACTAAAATAAAATTTGACTTCTGTTTCTTTTAGTTTGGAACTTTTTGGAATCATGTGTAGGAAAGGTCTACACAGGAACCTATTCAGCTCCCTATCACTGCCTTTCTCTCTCATCCACATCATTTGGGAAGCCAGATATTCCCTCCCTCCCTCTCTTCCTTTTTTCCTTCCCTCCTCCCTCTCTCCCTTCCTCCCTTTCTTCCCTCCCTTCTTCATTCTCTTTCTCCTTTTTTTCTTTCTTTCAATCAGAAAAATAACTGCTATAGTGAGAATCAAGCTCTGCTATAGTCGCCACAGGTAATCACTTTGCATGTAAAATGGGTCTTCTTTACCAGTAGATGACAATTCTAATCCCTAGATTCAATCCAATAAACTGTTATTGAATGTTTAATGTGTGCCAGGCCCCATGCTATGTGCTGAGAATACAAAGATTATTGGAGACATGGTCCCTGTCTCCATGGAGTTTTAATAGAGAAGTAGAAAAGTCAATAATGTAGTGAGTTATTGTACTCTATTGTGTTATAATAATATAGTATAACAATACTACAATACTCTGTAATGCAGAATATAATAGGGTATATGGTGACTCGGGGGGAAAGGTCATTTTGCTGGAGATCATCATGGAAAGATGTTTTCAGTCAAGGATTTTATTGTCTAATGGAGAAAAATTGTCAAAACTTCCTAAAGTTTCTCCCAGATGGTTTCTCAAGCTACTCCAATAATCCTCCATGGTGTTGCCAGAATCATCTTTGTAAAACACAATTTAAGGCCGGTGTGATGGCTCACGTCTGTAATCCCAGCACTTTGGAAGGCCAAGGTGGGCGGATCACTTGAGGTCAGGAATTTGAGACGAGTCTGGCCAACATAGTGAAACCCTGTCTCTACTAAAAATACAAAAATTAGCTGGGTATGGTGGTGGGTGCCTATAATCCCAGCTACTCAGGATGCTGAGGCACCAGAATAGCTTGAACTCGGGAGGGAGAGGTTGCAGTGAGCCAAGATCATGCCACTGCACTCCAGCCTGAGTGACAGAACGAGACTCTGTCTCCAAAACACACACACACACACACACGCACGCACACACACACACAATTTAAGCCATACCTTTCTTAAATCATTTAAGGAAACCCTACATCTCCCTTACGATAAAACTCCAAAGGCTAATTCTCACGATGCATGCTCCATGCACACTTCATGGGTCTCTCTCCACTCTCCCACACTCTCTCACATCTCCAAGGTCTTGCATGTGTTAATTCCTCTTTCTAGAAGGTTCTACATCCCTTCCACCTCTGACCCCTTTTCTACCTGGTGAAATCCTACATCTTCTTTGAGATCTACCTCAAATATCAGCTCCTCTGTGAACCCTTCTCTGACACTCTCCACCTGCCTTGCCCACCAAGGGAATTTGGCACCTCTAACAGACAATGTTGGTTGGCTAAGAGAATCCTGTTCCCAAACCCCACTATTTTATCAGTTAGAGTCTCCACCAGAAATAGATGGTACATTCAGATTGGGTCATTTGAGAAGAGCTTCATAAAGCTCTTGACAAAGAAGTGGCAGTAGAGAAAGCCAGCACGGTGGCTTACGCCTGTTATCCTAGCACTTTGGGAGGCCAAGGCAGGCAGACCACGAGGTCAGGAGATCGAGACTATCCTGTCTAACATGGTGAAACCCCATCTCTACTAAAAAATGCAAAAAAAAAAAAAAAATAGCCGGGCATGGTGGCGGGCGCCTGTAGTCTCAACTACTCGGGTGGCTGAGGCAGGAGAATGGTGTGAACCCAGGAGGCAGAGCTTGCAGTGAGCCGAGATCATGCCACTGCACTCCAGCCTGGGCGACAGAGCGAGACTACGTCTCGGGGAAAAAAAAAAAAAAAAGCCTAATGGCTATTGCAGCACCCGGGGGCCAGAGACAGCAGGGTGTCTCTAGGCCCATAAGGGAAAGGGGAGCTGGCCACTGCTGGCTCAGAAGGAGAGGACCACATGGCAGAAGCTTCCAAATGCAGCCTGCTGCTGCCACAAGGGAGAGAGCAAGGGAAGTAAACAACCAACCAAAAACCCCATCCTTGTTCTCCTCTTTCTCTGCATCTGTCCACTGCTCCCCATTGCCCAAATCCAAAAGCAAGGGGACCCATTGATGTCTTTTCTCTGTCAGCCTCCTGGTGTAGAAAGCAAGGTTTAGAAAGGAGGAGAAGCGGGGGTCTGGACATGCTACACTCTCATTTTGTCATTCCCCTTGCAACGGATGGGGAGGAGGGAGTGGCATTTGACATGGCTTGGGCTTATGTCACTGAAAGTCTGCCTTGGAGGTCATAGAATGGCTCTTACTTCCTTGATGAACAAGCCAAGCTGGTCATTCCCGGCATTTCCCCTCCTCCACCCTGAAAGTGGATGTGACTCTAAAGCTGTGGCTGCCATCTTGAAACACTGGGGGAGAGTCCAAGAAAACCACAGAGATATCAGACCTCACGCCATTGAGACCTTAAACTCATACTAGCAGCTGCCTGCTTCCAGACTTCCTATTGCGTGAGAAATACAAGACACTATTGATTCATTGTTATTTAGTGGTTTTTGTTACTTATAAAGGAAACTATTCCTAACTGAGGTGGCTTCCATATATTATAGCAAGTCCTGTTGAAACTATCTGAATCGTGTCTGTCTTCTTCCCTGGAATGTGAGTTCTGCAGAGTCAGGGCTGGCACAGGGCAGGCCTTAATTGTTGCTCATGGAGTGAGTAAATGAAGCCATGCCTAAAGCACTGCAGCTATATAAGTAGGATTCAATATCATCTTGATGCTTCTTCCAAATGCCATTTCTTCCCTTAGCATTACTTTACCCCAAGGAACTCCCTCTTAAATCCCTTGCTCCCTGTGTTTCCTCATCCTCCCTCTGCCCTCATACGTCCATCGTGTATCAAGCAGACTTGCCTCACACAAATTGTTTGCATTCTGTTTAATACCTATTTTAAAAAATGATTCTTGCTCTAAAAGAGATGGGCTGATTAATGTACTCAAAATATCTTGCACTACACAGCCAATGCCTTTATCCTTGTTCTATTCATAATGTATAGCCCTTCTCTCTTCAAATGTGCACAAAAGGACTCGTTCCCCATCAGTTTATTTGTAACTGCAGAGCTTGAGGTGGTGCTAGATGTCAAAAATGAAAAATTGCTAAATTCAAAATTGCTTCTTTCTTTGTTTTAAAGGTGACCCGCAAGTAGTTTTTTTTTTTTAATGAGCTAATTGTAGGATTATATGCTGAATGCCCCAAATGCAGAGAGTGAGAGAAGAACACTCAGCACATACCTGCTGCAAAATACCTGGTATTGTTTCCTGGCCTCTGCAACCGCAGAGTGCTGACACCCACATTCCCCACAGCCCTAGTGAGGAGACTGATTCAGAGGCACCTCTGCTTTTGAATTGGGATAATGGGTATCTAGAACGATGGTAAGCTAGGCTAGGAACTGGACGGCACAATTTGGCTATTTGCTGCGTGACCTTGGGCAAGTTGTCTTAGCCAGAGCTCAGCCCCTCCACTCCTGCCACAAGAGAACTGGCCTCTTCATTCCCTCCCTCGGAAGAACTGATGGTTATGACTTTGTGTTCAATATGTGCCTTCCATAAAGGGAGGCTGTCAGAGCTGTAAATTATTTCCAACACTCATCAGGCCCATATACATTTTATTTGATTGAAAACATTCTGGAATATATGCAGTGATCCTATCTGTTCCTCAGTTCCAGACCCTGCTCTTTCTGGTTCCAAACACAGCCCGAGGCCCGGCTGGGATTTGGAAGATCTTGACTCTTGTCCTGCACTGAGATGTAAAGACACTCCCTCAGAGTGACTCAGTCACTTCACGAGTCCACAGCCTTTTCCAGGTCATCTATGAGTCTATTCAGGAAGAAAATTATGCCAAACAAGAAGTGAAAGTTCACTAGGTGATACTGTTTAAGGAAAATCACAGAATTACATTAGCAATTTTTCATTTTTGACATCTTGCATTTTTGACCCCCTCCTGATGAAAATGGCACCCTGGGATCGACATGAAGTTCTGCCTTCTTTACTCTGCCTCCAGTTACCTGTCACCTATTAAAATGTGAACAACCATTTGAGGGTAGCACATTAAATGATTCATTATCTACTATTAGAGCTCAGAGAGCATGAGTTGTCCAGATTCTGTTCCAATGAGCTGGTTACTACAGCATCAACAGAACAGCAAGCAGGGCAATTTTGCTATGGAGTCCAAAGAAGGGAGAAAACCGGAGTGAGCAGAATCACAAAAGGAGGGCACCACCACGAGGGGTGCTCAGCACTTGTCATCCATCCATTCCTTCCCCCAGCAAATGTTAAGTGTCTACTGTGTGCCACGGAGTGTGTTAAGAGTGGATGATCCATTATAACATAACTTCCTAACCACAAAGAAGACTAAGAACACTCAAGATCAATGTGGTCCATTTCCTGGAGTCCCCTCCAATCCAGCACTTCATAATTATGCCTCTCTGGGAGTTGGAAAACTTTGGCTTCCATGCCCAGGGGACACGAGACCTCCACACTGGCCTCCTGAGAACCAAGCAACACTGATCATCTGAACACAGCTCCTCTTCCCCATCCCACGCTGACCCCACTTTAGTTGTTTCCAAAAGACTATGGCATTCCTGTTCCTTCACCCACTGATGTGGCAGCTGTGTGGGCCTGGCAAAGACACTAATGAAGGAACGCTGCTAATCTGGGAAAATAGGAGAGTTGAATCACTATTCGTGCCATGAATTTATCAACTCTCCTTACATACAAAAAACGAAAACAAATACACAATCAGGAGAGCCATGCTATGTGGATCCTGCAGAGACTCCATCTTGGTCCTCAGAGTTCTCTGTGAGCTCCTAAGCTTTAGACAAGAACCCTCAGGGACCAAGTCCACCCTTAGCCCTCACTGCCTCTCCCTGGAGGCTTGCTAGACCCAGGGCTCTTTCAGACTCTATTTTGTTCAAGTGCTAAATCTCCCAATGGGAAAAGGTGGTGTGTTTGTTTGTTTTGTTTTGTTTTTGCCTTCCTATTAACGTATCAGAAAGATGCTGGAAACAAAAGCCCAGGTTCGGCCTTCTAGTGAAGTTACTTGGGTGTTGCCAAGTACACACAGGGAAGCCAGCCACTTCAGGAGGTTAAAGCATCAGCAAGCCGTGCCTCTGGATTTGAAAATGCCAAGCTGGTACTTGCGGGTCAAGTGGAAATACCATGCTGAACTCTATGCCTTGGGAGCTTAAGACAGATTAAGTTACTGCTGAGACCTTACCTAGTCAGAATTCATTTGCAAAATGAACTACAAGAGCAAGCCATCCACAATCAGGTAATTCCTATCATAAACCTAATGAGGAAATAACTCAGAAGGCACCAATGGCTTTTGCCTAAAGAGATGAATGATGTGGAGGAGAATCCTTGGCTGTGAGAAGAACAGAAGAAATTAATTGCTGAAACCTTCACAGCATGTTGAAAGCCAAGAATTATCCCCTGGATCTGCACTTATAATTTACAACAGCTGCCTCCTTCAGACAGGCCGAAGTGACTCTTGGGCAGAGCACAAAGCCCAGCTGATTGCAGCAATGAATCTGCAGCCAGGTCAACACTCAGCACTGCACGGATGATGCCCGTCCTTGGGCACATGCACAGAACATAGGTGGGGCCGAAGACTGGAGCCCTTGCTCCCCTCACTCTCTGTAGTTAGCACTGCCCTTGTGACAAAGCATCATCCCACTCATGATCTTATTGTAGATCTTATTGTTGTAACACTTTTTAAAATTCCACTGAGAGATGGCTGAAGCACAGTCTATTCATTGATACTTTTTAGCTACTAGAAACTAGGGCTGTCAGGAATGCATCATGAAAGAACATCTTATACCCTCTGGTGAACTCCTTGAGGATGGTAATAGAAGGACCAGAGAACAACAGCAGGAGATTCCTTTGGGGTCAATGCCTAAAGTCAAGGCATTTAAAATATATGTATAGGGGGAAAAAAAGGTTATAAGCAATTAGGAGAAAATGAAGCCAGAGAAGATGGAAAGTTGATATGCAAAAGATTTATTTAAAATAAATAACTGTTGTAAGGGGTAAAACTTGCAGAGGCAGAGTCTCAGAGTAGTGTGATTTCTACTAAAGATAAGTGCAGGTCTTGTGTAAAGCAGATCATAATCTCTGTAACACATATTTAACAACTTATTTTCTGATTCATACCAGAAACTAATGTTTCTATTTGAATGACGAAGTTTTAAGACTCTACCCAACTGAACTTGCCCAACAAGCCATTTCTACTCATCTAATTTGTAGCCTCCAATGCTGAGACTACTATTTGGGAAAGAATGGAAAAGGAGTGAAACCAAGATTCAAACAATATGAATACCAGTACAGAGTGGCAGATTTTGAAACATTGCTTTAAAGACTTGCAGCCACTCTTCACATGATCAGTTCTGAAAAATTGGGCTGCAGATTTCATCGTAGGTTCTCAGTAGAGAGAAATTGAAGGGCATCATTACAGAAAGGCCCAATTCTCCAGTCAAGCTCCCTTGAGAAGAACTTAACACAGCACAATGATCTATGATTATCTAAAATTCCAAAATTAATAAGATGATTTATTTTGCTTACAGGGCCAGCTGCTGTTAAGTTGATGTTCCTAAATTAGGGAAGACACTGAGTTTCTTCAGCTGTTTACACTTTGCTGTGAATTTGTTTATTAGATCCTTTTCTAAGAACAAGCAATGCTGGGAAGAAAAAATATGTGTGTGGTCCGTGGGTTCTTGGGGATGAGGACCAGGGCATATATTTTACAGTGAGACCAGTTGCTCCCTCTAAGCGTATCATATTTTTCCTTGGGTTACTGTACTAACGTAGAGATTGAGACAATTTTCAAAGTGCTTAGGTCATATTTTTCTGGCCATTTAATGCATCAAAATCAAGGGGGCGGACAATAGGATACTATACAGGATGGCCAACTTTCCTGGTTCTGCTGGCCTCATATCCCACCCAGATAAACTCCTTCCTTTCTCCTGTATCCATCGCATCTTCCTCACCCTTATAGGATTGCAGTTGCACAGGACAACAGGAGTTTGGATCCATATACATATGTATAGATACAGATATAGCTTGCTGGGCGCAGTGGCTCACACCTGTAATCCTAGCACTTTGGGAGGCCAAGGCGGGTGGATCAAGACCAGTCTGGACAACATGGTGAAACTTCATCTCTACAAAATACAAAAATTAGCCGGGCATGATGGTGGGTGCCTATAATCCCAGCTATTCAGGAGATCGAGGTGGGAGAATTGCTTGAACCTGGGAGGTAGAGGTTGCAGTGAGCCAAGATTGCACCATTGCACTCCAGCCTGGGTGACAGAGACTCCATCTCAAAAAAATATATAAAGATATAGATATACATATATAAAATACAGGAATATATATATATAAAACTCCTCCCAGTGAATAATTCAGAGACACATTCCAACCTGACCCCATAGATAATTTAATTTATGGCCATTTTCTGCTGTTGTTAGTACTTGTTCCTCCTGCAGCCTTCTCTTTATCAAATGTACTAGCTATGAAACCACACATTCTTGCCTAACCCCCTCAGTTTTTTTTCCTTTTACCCCATAAAAAGGGTAACGCCATAACCCAACTGCCAACGACCTCCATCATGATCATTGCTAGACACAGGAATGAGACATAGCCTTGGAGACGGAGCCGTCTCCGGGGTATGATGGACTGGCAAACAACATTGTGCAGGACTCAACCCCAGCAGTGACATCATGTGACAGCAAGAAGCAAAGGTCATAGTAGGCTTGCCACATAGACTCCATCCAGCTCCTTCCACATCAGGAGTGAGCTGGGGGGTCAAATGATCACCCACCACCCCTACTTGTTGAACTGAGCCAGCTGCTGCAGCTCTTGTACAAACTTATAGGAGAGGAAGATGCTGGACTTTCTGTTAATAAAGCGAGCAGGTGCTCCTGCAATAATTGGGAGGATTACATTCTCATCACCCTCAAATTTATATCAAGTCCTTCTGTTCTACTTCCCTAAAAGGAGACATAAGATCAAATTTTAGCAACCCCATAACATGACAAACATTTTGAGCAGCAGAATTAAAAACAACAACAGCATCTCCTAGCAAGATCCCCTTCTCCTTAGCCTCTCCACTCCTCTCCTTCAAGGCGCCTTTCCTGGCACTACCACCACCCTCACAACCCACTGTGCTCCTCGTTCCTCTCTCTCAGTTTATTTCTGCTACAATATTAACTGCTAATTAAACTGTCAGCTGATGCTAATGACTTCAGATGAACATATCTGGGAGCATTGGCATTTGTGAAAAAAGACTTACAAAGAGCACTGCCTTCCTCTCCCTCATGTTGCTACTGTCTCTCAGGAGCTGTCCTATGAGCAGTTCCCACCCTTTCTTTCCTTTGCCCAAATAAGGAGTAGGATGAATTCAATTAAGCCTAGATATTTTACTTTTTTTTTTTTTTTTTTTTTGAGACAGAGTTTCACTCTGCCACCCAGGTTGGAGTGCAGTGGCGTGATGGTTCACTGCAACCTCAGTTTTCTGAGTTCAAGCGATTCTCCTGCCTCAGACTTCCAAGTAGCTGGGACTACAGGTGCGCACCACCACGTCTGGCTAATTTTTTGTATTTCTAGTAGACAGGGAGTTTCCCCATGTTGGCCAGGCTGGTCTCGAACTCCTGACCTCAGGTGATCTGCCTGCCTCGGCCTCCCAAAGTGCTGGGATTACAGGCGTGAACCAGCGCACCCAGATGATATTTTCCTCTTGAACAGTGCCATCCTTCGCACTAAATGAATCTGGCTCATGATGCTCATGGTACACTGACCTCTATCTGTTGAATGTAGACAGTTTAGAATCATCATTTTCACTTATCTGTCATGGTATCTTCTATTGAGGAATTTTTCACACATACAAAGGGAGGTCTCTAGCCCATTGGATCAGGATTTCCCAGGAGAGCTCAAAGGCTTATGTGGAAAGCTCTAAGTTAGTGTCTAAAACCAAGAGTCCTAACCTTCACTCCGTGGTTTGCTGGAATTCTAGAGAGGAGAAGATTGCAGACAACAGCAGAATCCATACCTTCCAATGAAAACTTTTGAGTCCCCAGTTGAGGGTAGAGTGAGATTTCAGAACAATCAGGAAGAGTTCTTCCTCTTGAAAACTGCCCAGACTTTTTTCTTAGTGCCTTGCACTTTACTGAAATGCTAACATGCATGTCTGGCTCCACACACCTGGTGGTCCAAGGGACCAGGGTCTGATTTGTCTTTTCTTTGAAGCAGGGACTCAGTAAACGTTTGTTGAGTGAGTATATAAACGATAAATAAATAAATGAAAAACAATGAACAACCATTGCTTCTGATACTATCTGATACTAACAGAGGGGGGAAAAACATGTTCATCAATTTAAAGTTATTCTCCAAAATAAGCCAATTACAAGATGGAAAGTTTGCAGGACTCCCTATAATAAGGACATGTGGGCTTGATCGAGACGTTTCAGCCAGGCAGCGCTGTGAGAAGAAAGACAATTGCCTATTTTGAGAATGAATTATTACACAAATGTTTTCAAAGGGATAAATAATAACACATTTCTACATACTGTATTTTAGCATGTTGTGAACTACATAATTCAGAATTGCACAAATTGGCGTATCAAGTGTGCTTTGCCTGAGAGCTTAAAGAAACTAAGAATCCCTCCACCTACACCTAAAATACTCCCAGTGTCACCAACTGCCTGAATTGTATGTTATGGCTAGAAGTGTGTCCCCAAAAATCCATATGTTGAAGTCCTAACCCCCAGTACCTCAAAAATATGGCCTTCCTTGGAAATCGGGTAGTTGCAGGTGTCAGTAGTTAAAATGAGGTCATACTGGAGTAGGGTGGTCCCATGATACAATACATCTGGTGTGCTTATTAAAGGGAAGATTTGGACACAGAGGAGCACATAGGGAGAACATCATGTCAAGGTAAAGAAAGAGACTGGATGATACAGCAGAAGCCAGAGACACCAAAGATTCCAGCAAGCAACCAGAGGCTGGGAGAGAGGGAGAGTGATAGCGTTTGGATGTTTATCCCCTCCGAATCTGTTTGAAATGTGGTCCCCTATGTTGGAGGTGGGACATGATGAGAGGCGTATGAGTCATGGGAGCTGATCCGTTATGAATGACTTGAGGCCCTGCCTACAGCAATGAATTCATGCAAGAGCTGCTTGTTAGAGAGTCTGGCACCTTCTCTCTCTCTCTCAGTCCTGCTCCCAGTATGCCTTCTGCCATAAGTAAAAGCTCTCTGAGACTTCACCAGAAGCTAAGCAGATGCCATGCTTATACAGCCTGCAGAACCACGAGGCAAATAAAACTCTTTTCTTTATAAATTACCCAACCTCAGATAATGCAGAGAGGCCTGGAGCAGATCCTTCTTCACAGCCCTCAGGAGGAACTAACTATGTGGTACCTTGATCTCAGACTTTCTGTCTCCAGAAATGTGAGACAATAAAGCTCTGCTATTTTAAGCCATCCCATTTGTGGCAATTTGTTACTGCAGCCCCAGGAAACTAATGCATGGTGCTACCTCTTGCTCTTTGCCTAACTCTTTTCTTGCATCTCCCCACCCCCCAATTAAATGAGCCCAGTGACACAAGAGTAGTTGCTCAGAGTGTCAGCCTGAATACCTTGGTCAATAATGGCCATCACGAAGTCAACTTCTATTCTTCTGAGTGGGGCAAAGTATCCACCATGTTGAATTTCTCATCAGGTTTTCTGAGGACTCCAGAATCTTCAGCACGCCCACGCTTGCTTCCAACTCTGCCCTGTGTGTACCATGTTTAATCAGCTGGGCACCCCTGAGACAAGCACTGATACCTCTTTGTCTATATAGGTAGTGTTACCTTATTTTCAACTTGGACAACTAAGAATCCTTCAGAAAGTATAATTTATAAAATGCCCATGCCTAGACACTCCCTGAAGTATGAGAGTACTTCAGGAGGTGTCTCCTGTGATATTTCCATCTTCCCCTACTCTCATTCTCCAGGAGGGTGACAGATAGTGGATATCCAGAGAGTGGAGACACAAGGATGGCTCAGTGCCCATATCTGAGCCTATGTAAATATTCCAGCCACAGCAACAGATAAAGAGATGAGCTAAGTCTTCTTATATAGGACCAAGCATGCCAATGAAATGAGCCTAGCCCTCCATTGGACCTCTCCCTTCAGAAGGCCACAATAAACAAGAACCCACCAGAAAAGGGCCTCTGCTGCCAATTGCCATCTTACTTGACCACAAAAACATCAGTTAAACAATCACATAAATTCATTCAACCTTTGTGTAGAACTTACATGTGCCAGGCACGGTTCCAGGAACTGAGAATACAACAGTGACTAAGAAACAAAACCCGCCCCTCATGGAACTTAATCTAAATGGAAAGAGACGGAGAATAAATATGGTGTAGAAATAAACACATTGAGTATGTTAGTGATAAATGTATCACACAAGGAATAGGAGTGTTTAGCAGAAGTTATTTTGAAGAGTGTTGCTTGTGTGTTTTGCTATGTCAGATAGAGTGCTGGAAGAAGACTTGACAGAGAAGATGAGATTTAAGGAATTAACCTGAAGTCATCATGAGAGAGGGAGCCATGCAGCTATGTAAGGAAAGGATCTTCCAGGCAGAGGAGACAGCAAAGGCAAAAGCTCCAGCAGATGTGAAAAGTGCAACACGCTATGCAAAGGCAAACTAACAGTGTTATCAGAGAGGAAGGTGAAAATCAACATTCAGTAAAACCTTCCATTTCCGAGGAAACAGAAGAAGAAAATAATTTAACACCAACTGAACACATGACCTCATTCTTTTGCTCCATAGAGACTTTTGCCTCACCTTGCATATCTTAGCCCTCAAAAACATGGGAAAACTACCCAAATTGTATTAAGGAAATAAAATTTTGAGTAACATTGGTAATAAGATTGTTACCCCAGCAAAGCCCAGTCAATCCTGACTTATACAAGGGTGCAGAGAGTGACAAGAATTGAGCAAATTGTTCAAGAAAATAGGGTTTCTTTTACAAATAAAAGTAATAATAATATGAAGTTATCTTCAACTACCTGTAAATATATGAAAGATATATGAAGTAGATGTAGTCTGGAATATTCTGGAAGTTAGATACAGAGTTGATAAGTAGATTTCAAATCATTCCAAACTAAATGCATAAGTAAATAAGTTTGTAATAATAAGACCAGCCCAATACCCACTGAGGAAACGGGCTTCAGCCAGAGATGATGTTGTGGAAGGAATGCCAGCACCAGCACCAGGAGTGTGGGCTGAACTAGGAGGGTTTATGGAAAATCCTTTCCTACTAGACATCTCAGAACTCCAGAAGTAGCCCTTTTGGTTTTTTGGTTTTTGGGTTTTTTGAGATGGAGTTTCACTCTTTTTGCCCAGGTTGGAGTGCAATGGCGCAATGTCTGCTCACTGAAACCTCCTCCTCCTGAGTTCCAGTGATTGCCCTGCCTCAGCCTCCTGAGTAGCTGGGATTAATAGGAGTGGGCCACCACACCTGGCTAATTTTGTAGTTTTAGTAGAGACGGGTTTTCACCATGTTGGCCAGGCTGGTCTCAAACTCCTGACCTTGTGGTCCACCTGCCTCAGCCTCCCAAAGTGCTGGGATTACAGGTGTGAGCCCCCGTGCCCGGCCGCCCTTTTGTTTTTTAGCAGTCTCTCGTTCCCTAATATCTCTCAGCTTTGACAGTGGTGTGACTAATATTCACCAACATTCAGACCACAGTGGCAAGGTTAGTGAGTTTCTTTTCATTTCAGCAGCCTCTTTCACTCATGGCTGTCATCATTAGGTGTCATCTGATACTGGGGGAAAATGCACTTGTGATTTCTGACCTTAGGCAGTTATCAGAGCTTAGCCTTAATAATTATGTCAGAGATAAGATCATTAACAGAGTTCAGATGGTGGCAAAGGAACCCTAAATAAATTCACTCCTTAAGAATGAATTGCTATCGTTATCGGGGTTCTTCTTGAGAAATTTCTGATAAACAAGAGATGAGGATATTTTCCGTGTATGTTCATGCTACAAATTAATCTAAACTCCCATCATGAGAAATGCAAATTTCTTTCCTGAGAGCTCTGCTCTCTCGTTTGCTTTAGAGGAGTCGTGATTATGATGGTGTGAATACTAAGCTTAAGACCTTACCACTCAAATAATCATTCATTTACTCGCTTCTTACGCATGTCCATGTGCCACAGCAAAATTCACTTTTGCCTCCACACGTTAGGTTTATCTTTTCCCTCGAACATATTTTCATACATTAGATTTTCACGCAGATACCAGCCCTGTACATGGTGGGGCCTCAATCAACGTAAAACAACAATATCTGCACACCTCTTAGGGAGCTACATGATATTAAAAGTTTTTCATTACTTTTTTCACATTATCTTTTTTATTCAGCAAAGCCTACCCTACGGATGTACTTTTTTTTTTCCCCTCAAAATGTCTTTATGCCGGATCCTTCTCTTCTCTGACTGAAATTCATCTGTGTTTATTCCTCAAGCTCTTGCACTTATATATTTTATTACAGCTTCTTCATACCCTTTCCCACTCCCAAACCTAATCCTTTTCTTCTTTACCCTGAGGGCCCCTGCCAATATAACTTCAGGTGAAACAAATGAAAATACTAGCTTTTGCCCCAGGTTTCAGCCTTCCTCCACCAAAATTAAAACATAAAATCATCGCATGGATATTAATATTATATTCCCTGCCCTGTAAACCTTCTATAACGTTCTGCGGTCTGTCAGTCAACAGCATTTATTGAGTGTCCACTCTGAAAAGGAAGTCAGTACCCTTTGGAGGAGTAAAGGAAGAAAAAGTATTCTTTGCTTTCCTTTACTACTAGCAAAAGTTCCATCTTGTTCTGTTTCCCTCCACTTGGAATTCCTCCACCCCCGGTACCTGCCTGCAAATGCTGGACCAACACTCACCCTAAGTGTTTTGTTCCTCTCAGGTACCCAGTCTCCTAGCTTCCCAAAGAAATCTTCACAGTACCTATAAATTGTCCAATTCGTAATAAGCTACACCCCATCAGCTCCAAAAGGCCATAATAGAGGCAGTGAACTACGATCTGTGAACCCTGCTGATGTGCCTGGAACTGTAGTAGATACTTTACATTCCTAATAACATCCATTCCTAGAGCTAGTCTGCAAGATGGAAATTATTCCCATCTCTCCGATCTTACCAGTCAGAATCAGAAAGGCTCAGTAACTAGTTTGAAGGTTTTTAAAGTGGCAGAGTGGAAAGCAAATTCAGATCTATATGACTCTAAAAAGCTTCCACAGGAAATATGTTTATTTTGCAATTTGGCCAAAGAAAATTGCCTATCCCTTTATCAATTAGGAGTGGGGGATCAAGAAATTCAGATTTTGCTGGGCACGGTGGTGTGCGTAGTCCCAGCCATTTAGCAGGCTGAGGCAGGAGGATTGCTTGAGTCCAGAAGTTTGACTCCAGCCTAAGCAGAAAAAAAAGAAATTCAGATTTTCTTAAATGGTGGTGACAGAGGCCATTAAGCTACAAATGAAAAGGTTTGAGTTTAGAAACAGACAAGAGCATGGGAAAGACAAAATGGAATGCACATTTGCAAGAGCTTTAGGAATAATAGTGAGAGATTTCAGCCGAAGAGTCTAAGGATTTCCTGGGAATTATCCAATCATGGTTGGATGATCTTGGGAAGAGTATTGGCAAGAGTGACAGTGGCTATGACCACACTGTTCTTGAGGACAGTCTTATTTCCCTCTGGAGATTCTCCTGCATTAATGCCCATCCTGGTGGTTCAAGGTTCAAAGCCTCAGCCGCAGCAACAAAATGGCTTCATGAAAGATAAAGAGGATCAAAAAACTCTCACACCTGTTGCTTTTGCTATTAAACCAATCTCACCAGCCTATTTGCAATCGCAAAGGGTCAGTGTAACATCAGTAAGTCACATCACCCGAAGCCCAGATGGTCCAAGTCATAGCCACATGTAGCTCCTTTATGGTGTAAGGAATTATGTATCCCAAGGGTGAAAATGACTGGGGAGATGTTCACACAGCAACTCCAAAGCGAAAACTGGGTTAGCTCTCACTACTCACCACACAAGTCCTCTATTTATGCATTTATAAGGTGAGGTAAGGGTTGCCTACTCAAGTGCTGGCAGGGACAGGCAGGTCATGTGAGTGAGTGGTGATAGGAAATGGTAGAGTGATGGAGAATTCGAACACAGAACAAGGCTCTTAACTGTCCAATCCAATCCTACTATCACTTTAATCCCTCATCTAAAGAGAGGAGCCGCAACCCAGTGAAGATTGCTGGCTAGTGAGAATGGATGCCCACCATTGCCAGATCTTTCCATCTTTCAAGACAATCTGGAAATATGTAGTTTGTGTGTATTCTCTGGATTTTTAAATTGGTGACTAATAAAGCATTTTCTAATACACAAAAGTATATTAGCTGTGAACTGCTCCAGGCAGCCCCCATGCCACAGTCTGGATTATCTCCAAAGTCCTCCTTCATCCTGAGCCTTCTGGGTTCTGTCATTGGGTTGGATCCCTTTGTTCTCAAGGCAAGGTATTCCATCTACTAAAATAAAGGCAGGTATGTGTACCTCTGTAAAACCTAAGCAGCTACTGAGTCCTGCCATGCTCCCTCCTCTCTCCTTCTTCTATCTCTTTTATCAGTGTACACTTAGTTCCACCTCAAGTATATCCATGTGCTGAAGTACATCTGTGTGCTCCCTTACCTGCTATGAACTGAGAGCTGCTCAATTCCCAACAGATTTGCTATACCTCTTCTGGACTGTCACATAAGCTCTCTTAGCCACCAAATACAAACACATAATTGCCACTATCAAAAGTAAGCATTTGCAAGCCGGGTACAGTGGCTCACACCTGTAATCCCAGCACTTTGGGAGGCCGAGGTGGGCAGATTGCCTGAGGTCAGGAGTTTGAGACCGGCCTGGCCAACATGGTGAAACCCCATCTCTACTAAAAATACAAAAATTAGCCAGGCATGATAGCGCATGCCTGTAGTCCCAGCTACTTGGGAGGCTGAGGTAGGAGAATCGCCTGAACTGGGGAGGTGGAGGTTGCAGATCATGCCACTGCACTCCAGCCTGGATGACAGAATGAGACTCTGTCTCCAAAAAAACAAAAAAAAGTAAGCACTTGTGAGGTACCCTCTACCAAGCTAGCTGGCTACAATCCAGCTTACTTCCCTATATAGGTGGTGTTATACAGTGATTACCAGTGTGTTATCTGAGTCAGACTGCCTGAGTGTAAACCCCAACTCCTCTACCTACTAGGTGGGTCATTTGGAAAAATAAATGATACAACCCCTCTGTGCTTCAATGTCCTCAGCTATAAGGTGGAAATTATAACAATACCTACATCAAAGGTTGGTTGTAAGGATCAAATGAATTCTTATAGGTAGACCTCTCAAAATGGTGCCTGCCACACAAGTGTTCTATGGTTTTGCTAACGTTATCATTCAAAAGGACCAAGCAGCACGTTTGATGTAGGTAATACCAAAATGGGATGCTAACTGATAGCAATGGAGAATTTGAACATAGAACAAGGCTTTTAACTGCCTGATCCAATCTTACTATCACTCTCCCTCCATCAGTCACTCCTCCCCACAAGGTCACAGAAGCAAAAAGCTGCACAAAGACAAAGCAAGTTAGCATCTTATTACCAGCCAGGACTGGGGCTAGCATGGAGACTGAGGCTGGGATTGGTCTGGCCTGGAGCTGGGTCACAGGCTGGGCTCTCAGATCTTGACGTGGAACTCTAGAGAACTAGATTCAAATATACAGATGGCCTTTTCGGCTTAGCCTCTATAGCTCTAAGTGGTCTAGCACCAAACTAATAGAAAATACTAGAAAAGCGTGTTGCACCTCCTTTCCTCCAAAACCGAAACTTAAATTTCAGACATAGCCCTAACTAGAGAGAGGCAGGGCTTAATGCCAATTCCCCTCAACACATACACACACAAGCATCTCACAAACACACACACACACACACACACACACACACATATACACCCTTCTGGGACAACAAATAAGCAAGAATTCTCTGGCTTTTATTGCATAGAAGGAAATTGGTATAAGCAGCTGTGTCTGGTCTCTCCCAGTTGGACAGCAATTTCTAGAAGACTTTTGGGAGAACAGGCCCTCTCATTTCCCCAGGCTTCTGGAATGGAGAAAGCAGCTTCTAAGGGTGGGAAATGCAAAGGCAGTCCCTCCTCTAGTGCTGTGAACACTTCAGTGTCCTAGAACTTGGCAGTCACCATCTCTTCCTCCCTGGAGTTGGAGTGACTGAAGCTAGGTCCTGACTCATCTTCAGAAGTAGAGCAGGGCAGGAGAAGAGAGGACCCCTGAGCTCCTGCCAGAGGCCAGCTCTAAACAATAAATGTGAACAACAAACACAGCAGGAGTGACCTTGGGTCTACTTATGTGTAAATGAGGGTTGGACTCATGGTCTGTGAGTTCCTTCTCGCTCTAACGCTGTATGAGCTATAAGGCCATGAGCTCAGACACCACATCATATGACTGCCTAAGTACAAACATTATATTTCTATGGCCTTGGCCTGTAGAGAAGCCACCACAAGTTCAGTCATTGAACTTCATCAACCTAATTTTATAGCTTGCTCGCATTCAAGAAGTGCCTTCTGTGTACTCCACCCATGTTCACTGAAAACCTCCCACCCACTCGGGGAGCTTTCAGATGTGGAACTCTGAGTCACGTGGAAAGCCACTGTGAAAAATCCAGCTCTCTGGCCCTTGAGGAGTAGAGCATTGTGTTGCTCAAGGGTACACTGATTCCTGGCACTTCTGATTTGCTGAAAACAATGACCACTTGTTCTGTAATTCTTCACGCTTGTTCTCAGCTCAAATTTCATCTAGACGTTTCAAAGTTAGTAGAGCATGTGAAAGGGTGCGTTTTTCACCTGCACACACATTTTTCATGTGCTTTTTGTGATTGGATAACTCAAATATAGCTTTGTTTTAAACCTTCAGACATGTGATATTAATGGGAGAAGGAAGTTTACAGGAAAGGGAGATATGACCCTCATTTTCGCCTCCATGTGAAAGGGTGGACTTAAAGGTGGGCTTTATTTTATCAACCCAAATGTGACCCCTGAATGAAAGAGGTTACTCAGAGCATTACAAAGAAAACAGAACTTCAGAAGGAACATCACACAGATACAATCAACAAAGAAATTTCTAACAATCCTAGTCTCCAACGCAAGTGCAGTTTTAGGTTATGCAAAATTTTTCTTTGCAATGAAAAGAAATCAAGAGCTGGCTGTAATTTCCAACACACCATATTGCAGTGCCGTTATTTAGAAAACTCAACATATGTATATATAATTTTTAAACAAAGATGTTGTTGTTGTTGTTTTAAGTGTAAAGCCTACAGCAGTTATATTTGTTACAAACATTGGGTCTAATCCAGGGAGTGGGGAAAATTACTTTTTCTGCCACAGGAAGTCTTACCTCCATTAGCTCTGGGACACGGTTTTTCAAAATTACAGTTTCCCTCCCTTTGGGCCCCAAGAAAATATGAGGATGGAGAATCGGCTTTGGATCTTTGCTCACATAAGTCACAACATTTTAGAGCAGAGGATTTTGGAATAATCCTTAGAACCAACTACTTTACCCTTCCATGTAGTATTATTATAAGGTCTAAAAAAGAGAGCAAATCAAATAAAATGGGATGAATGTCAGAAGAAGGTGACATTCTTCTATAATGTGTTATTTATTATTGGTAATAAATAACAATCAGTGAATACTTACTATATGTAAGTCCCAGATGTAGGCATCCTTATGCATGTTAATTCATTTTTTTAAGAGTTGGGGTCTTGCTCTGTCACCCAGGCTGATGTGCAGTTTCACAATCATAGCTCACTGTAGCCTCAAGCTCCCAGGCTCAAGAGATCCTCCCATCTCAGCCACTGGAGTAGCCAGGACTGCAGTCGTGAGCCACTGTGCCTGGTAACTCATTGAATCCATCCAACAACCTTCTGAGGCTAAGTGCTATTATTACACTCCTCATTTTATATATGAGGAAACTGAAGTCTAGTGAGATTCAGTGACTTTCATGGCAAGTGAGAACACTAGAATTCAAACCTGGGCAATGTGGTTTCACATTTTTAACCACTGTGTTTTTAAATTGTGTAATCACAGTGTGCAATGCTAAGGCTTTGCTAGATGTTTCAAATGTATTGCCTCATTTAATCACCATAGCACTGTAGATTTCCACACCCCAATTTACAGATGACCAAATATAGATCAAAGAGACCAAGTAACTAGGCAAGGGGCACACAGTAGGCAAGTAGCACAACCAGGATTTGAACCGAGGCCTACCAGGTCTCAAAGTTTATATGAAGTTACGTGTCAAGTACCCTGTGCCAGGAGCTAGTAATTCACAGAAAACATGTGACATGGTTCCTGCATTCCTAAAGATTATGTCTCCACCTTTCTGGGAAGGAAGACAGAGAAAGAAAAAGATGTTACAGTATAATGTGATTAGTGTAAAAGGCCCTAATTTTGTAAGCAAAATTACACCCTGACATCTTGGAGTTCAATAGTAAAGTCTTACTCCCTTTATAATGGTCCAATTTTTATTTTATTTTATTTTTTTTTTTTTTGAGACGGAGTCTTGCTCTGTCACCCAGGCTGGAGTGCAGTGATGCAACCTCAGCTCACTCCAAGCTCCGCCTCCCAGGTTCATGCCATTCTCCTGCCTCAGCCTCCCTAGTAGCTGGGACTACAGGCGCCTACCACCACACCTGGCTAATTTTTTTGTAATTTTAGTAGAGACAGGATTTCACCGCGTTAGCTGGGATGGTCTCGATCTCCTGACCTTGTGAACTGCCTGCCTCCTCCTCCCAAAGTGCTGGGATTACAGGCATGAGCCACAGTGCCCGGCCTATAACGACCCAATTTAATGTAACTCCTGAATGAAAGGAGGCCCACCCTATTTGCTTAGGTCATCTGGAGAAGCCATTCCAGAGAATCTGTGAGCCTCTCTTATGCATCCAGGGGTGAAAATGGAAACAGAGTACAAAATCTGACTAACACTTTATCAACCGAACCAGCTTAGCTGAGCTTTTCAAAATAAACTTAGTAGTTTTGAGAAATAAGAAGAGTTACTTACATATGAAGAGCTCTGAGGCAACTGGACACTGGAAAAAATAATGGGAAGGAAGGAACCAGGGGGTCCTACCAATTTGATGACAGAGACCCTATTCTTCATGAAGTTTCTACATGTGGTCCCACAAGTGTGAGCAGAATGAGGAAACTCTGCCTGTGTGGATGAGCGCTGGTCTTTCTGGCTTCTAGGTGCGAGTCGAAGGGTGGAAAGGGAGTGAAAAACTTACATATCTGTGCAGATGACTGATGGTGGGGGAAAATCCCATTTTTCACAAATTATGGGCCGTTTTTTTTTTTATGGCTAGTAATGCACAGAAGATTAAAGTGAAGTCTATATTTCACAAATGGGAGGACCAAATGATTTAAAACCTTTGTTATAATGACCTACTTCGAAGTGAAGAATCAATTTCTTTTACAGCAAGAACCTGTTAATTTAGGAAAAGGGAAAGAGGGAGGAAGCACGTGAATGGAGCGTAAGAGAAAAAGAGGAAAAGGTGGGGAGAGAAAATAGCTAAGGAGGTCAGGTAGAGTTTTTCTGATTCTATTTTCATATGTCAAGCAATGTAGAGGTCATTTTGCATAGTGAAGAGAGGATGAACTTTGGATTCTGTTTTTAACTCCGTCTGCCCCTTAGAACTCCCAATGGCTGCTGTAACAAATCAGCCCATATTTAGTGACTGAAGACAACCAAACATATTATGCTACAGTCAGAAGGCTGATGTAGGTCTCCCAGAGCTGAAATCAAGGTGTGAGCAGGGCCAGGCTCCTTGTCAAGGCTCTGGGGAAGAAACTGTTTCCTTGCTTTTCCAGCTTCTTGAGGTTGCCCATATTCCTTGACTCATGGCCTGTTTTTTTCATCCACAAAGCCAAGCCAGCAATGGCCAGTGGAGTTTCCTCACATCACATTCCTTTGACATTGACTCTCTTCCTCCCTCCTGCTTCCACTTTTTAAGGACCCTTGTGATTACACTGGGCTCACCTAGATGAGCCAGGATCATCTACCACTTTTTGAGGTCAGCTGATTCCTCCTTAATTCCATCTGCAAACTGCCTTTTCCATGTAACCCAACATATTCACAGGTTCTAGAGCTTAGGACACAGACATCTTTCGGGGAGCAGGGGGCATTTTTCTGCCTACCACAGGGGCTGAGGGATCCTGGCAACTTACTTAGCTACTGACTCTCGGTTTCCTCATCTATCAAATGAGAATAAACACTTGCCTCGGCATTTCTGCAAAAATTAAATGATATTACATCAGTAACTCATCAGATGTAAGAGTGGGCCCTTGGTAAATAGTGCCTATCATTATCTTTGTTAACTCTTATGAGTCCGTTTTCACACTGCTATAAAGATACTACCTGAGGCTGGGTAATTTATAAAGCAAAGAGGCTTAATGGACTCACAGTCCTGCATGGCTAGTGAGTCTTCAGGAAACTTACAATCATGGTGGAAGACAAAGGAGTAGCAATGGTCCAGGTGAGACAAAGAGTGCAGGGGAAATGCCAGGCACAATTAGTGAACTGCCAAGCAAAGGTACCTTGCTCTTTTCAGTATCACAGGATTACAGCGATCAAATATTGCCTAATTGTTATCCAAATGTTCTTAGCAAGCTCCTCTTCAGTCAAGCTAAGCATTGCTGGAAGTACTGCCAGGTACCCACCAATTAAATACATCTTTTACTTCACAGCTGCTGAGATAGCAGGAAATTCAAGGCAGTTGTTCCCAGTAGCTAGCCAGGCAGAAGATTCCACTGAAGATGAAGAGAGAGTATTTGGAGGCACAGCTAAGCTACAATTCATCTAAGATGAGAAGTGAGATGTTTCTTCGTGGTTACCATAAAGTTGGTCACCTCTAACAAGCATTGCCAGATCAAATTATTCTGTTCTCTACAAGCACAAAATATTAGGTTGGCGCAAAAGTAATTGTGGATTTTGCCATTATTTTAGTACTAACCTAATACCAGGACCAGTCACTGCAGACACAAGCCACAGAGCTCTAGGGATCTTAACTCTCTACAGCTTCTCTATGGTCTGGGGAGACCTTGTCCTGCTAGCTCTAACCACAGAGACTTTATATTGGGGCAGCAGCCTTCCTGTCACACTTCACTTTTTGTTGGGGTAGAATACATTTTCAGCCATAGTTATAAATGATGAAACAGAGCAGAACTTGGACTTAAATTGCATCTTCTGATTCTGTGGCTTTTCCCTACCACAGCAGGATGCCCCTTTAAATTAAAAAACCACAGAGAGAGAGAGAGGAAGAAAGAAAGAAGTGGCTGCCAGAATATGCTCAGGCTAGTATACTACAGTATTTGAAACAATATAGATGCTGCTTTTAAGTATGTGATGCTGCTTAACTTTTACAAGAAAAACATCTTTGTTAAGTGTTCATAATTCATGGACAGTTTGTTCTCTCAGAAAAAACAAACTCTCCAAAAGTATCTGTGCCCTGACCTTGCCCTCTTGCTCATTCTGGAAGGTTCAGGGTTGCATGAACCATAGAGGTTGCATTCAGTATCTTGGGAATCAGAAAACTTCCAAGAGTGGCACGGGCAGTAATGGGTGGAGACAGAGCCCTCCAGCCAAACACTCTAACACATATTCCCTCAGGCAGCTGAGGCTGCAGCCAGAAGAAGGAGAGGCAAGACTCAAGGGTGAAAAGAGGGGTTCTTGGCCAACCATTCGTGCATCAAAGGACAAGTAGCTATATCCCTCGACACATGCATGGAAAAAATGGAGCAGGCAGAAAACAATAAATTGTCAAAATGGCAGCTCTATGTAATCACCAAGAGAACTAATTGGGTTACAGAAAGAAAACACACACACACACACACACACACACACACACACACACATTCATAGAGACAGAGTCCTGTGAAATACAACCTAATGCTTCCTTATGAATTTTCATACTCCTCTGTGATCCATCACAGCGGATATTACATCCCAAACTATCATCCATCATGAACACCACAAGCCAGCAGGGAAGCACAGCACCAAGGGGACTCGTGACCTCTGCTCCCTGAAGTGCCTCCCCCACTTCCTGCAACCTATAACTTGGGAACTCACTAAGGAACAAAGTGCTAAGGCAGCAGGCATTTAGTGGCACCTGTGCTTGCATGGGAGTGGCAGTGCCAGGGCATTCTCCTGTTTGCTGGGGAATTCATTTGCACCACACGTGCAAAGCTGGGGTGTAGAGCATCTCCTCAGCAGGAAATTTCTATTAAACAAAGGTTTGCCTCCTGTGCAAGATGCTTTCACACCTCAGAGGCCCTGGTAATCTTCAAGTTCCAGATTTTTCCAGAGGCTTCACTCAATGAAGTAGGCAATGTCTTTTTGTTTTAAGAAATTCTAATGTAAGACTCCAATGCTTCCATGGGATCCTTCCCTAGCACATCAACCTAGGGACCCAGGAGAAGCAGTGGGGAAAAGTAAACAAAGAAGAAGAATGGGAGGAAACATTGAAAGAGAGACTGGGCTGGGCGCGGTGGCTCAAGCCTGTAATCCTAGCACTTTGGGAGGCCGAGATGGGCGGATCACGAGGTCAGGAGATCGAGACCATCCTGGCTAATACAGTGAAACCCGTCTCTACTAAAAAAATACAAAAAAAAAAAAAAAAAAAAACTAGCCGGGTGAGGTGGCGGGCACCTGTAGTCCCAGCTACTGGGGAGGCTGAGGCAGGAGAATGGCGTAAACCCGGGAGGCGGAGCTTGCAGTAAGCTGAGATCTGGCCACTGCACTCCAGCTGGGCGACAGAGCGAGACTCCGTCTCAAAAAAAAAAAAAAAAAAAAAAGAAAGAGAGACTGAATATGACAAGTACCTACATATACATCATCTCATCTTTGCAACTACCGTAACAAGAGAACTTCATTTATTCTCATTCCAATTTTAGTATATGTGCTGCCAAAGCAAGCATAGGACTTTATTCTCATTTTGCAAAGGAAAGACCTGAGACTCAGAGAAGTTACTGAGCTTTCCTATGTAGCAAGATTATTTTGTGTTTTCTTTATTTTCTCAAAAGGCTGGTAAAGCTAAGGACAATAGGCTGTGGGTACCCCACCTTGTTCTCAAGAAGAGTTGCTAGACCTATTCCTGCAGGTTTTGCTAAAAGGTGGCCACACCTGTGCTTGGATCCCACTATCCCATTCAACCTGCGTAAGCAGAGTCTGAGGCTTATTTAGAAGGAGAAAAGGTGCAAGAGTCATCCACCCAACTGGGATTTCTACAGGATGAGGGAACTGAATTTCTAGTCCTTGGTTGGAGGCTTGTCAAGTCAAAGAAACTCATCAGTCTGCCCTGGTGCAGTCACACACATGAATAGGATGCATTTCAAGAATGTTAGGAAAGGCTAGATACTTCTTCCTTAGAGTATGTGGGCTTACCAAACCTCAGTGTTGTTGCTGTCTCTAGCCCAGAAATTCATACACTTCTGAATGCAGTAGTAGTAGAGGACAAGTTCCAGCTTGTCCTCCTAGCACATGGCATGGCCAGGATATGTGGGCTCTCTTGGGCCCAGTACAGACTGAGAAGGGGACTTGGTCTTATTTGTCCTTGTGGAACTCAAAAGAGCTTCCTGCCAGGGCAAGAAGACCTCAGCACTAAGAGGCTGTGGGGTAGCCCACCACAGGCAAGACCTGAGGAGGGATTTAAGAGAACAGCAGAACAGCATGAGGATTTAGTATACCACAGGAGTCCCTGTGGGGTACCTCTGAAGGACCGACAGATGGCGTGTAGGGCCTGAGAGTTGCCCATGGTGGCAAAGGAAAACTGCAAATAGCACCAGCTAGCTAGAGACTTTTGCCTCTTTTTGTCAGCACTTTGCTCCCCCTGCCCCAACTCTAGAGGGCCCAGAATATAGGGAGGTATAAAGAACAAAGAATGTAGAGGATATAGAAAACCATGCTGATATGGTTTGTCTCTGTTTCCCCACCTAAATCTCATCTCAAATTGTAATCCCCTCATGTCGAAGGAGGGACCTGGTGAGAGGTGACTGGATCACGGGAGCAGTTTTCCCCATGCTGTTCTAGTGATAGTGAGTGAGTTTTCACATGATCTGATGGTTTTATAAGAGGCCCTTCCCACTACCCATGCTCTCTCTCTCACCTGCCACCATATAAGATGTGTCTGCTTCCCCTACTGTCATGATTGTAAGTTTCCTGAGGCCTCCCCAGCCAAGTGGAACTGTGAGTCAATTAAACCTCTTTGCTTTATAAATTACCCAGTCTCAGGTATTTCTTTATAGAGTGTGAGAACAGACTAATACAAATGCCTACCTCCTCACTACAGGGCTGTGCTGAGCCAGGGCTGGTAGGGATGGGGAGAAAGGATGGGGAGGAAGAAGAAAGCTTCCAGTTATAAGTGAGCTTCAAGTGTTAGAATGGACTGAACTAAAAAATTTTAATGGCTAAAAATGAGCTTTAATTGTCAACATAAATTGATTATTGAACAGTTGTCAACAACTGAAAAGTTTTGGGATCCTAGGGTAGGAAAGTGGGGTTCATCATACCTTGAATGAAGGTATATTTTTTTTCAAAAAAAATATTTTTTTCGAGACAGAGTCTCACTCTGTTGCCCAGCCTGGAGTACAGTGGCACAATCTCCGCTCAATGAAACCTCTACCTCCTGGGCTCAAGTGATTCTCCTGTATCAGCCTCCCAAGTAGCTGGGATTACAGGCGCTTGCCACCATGCCTGGCTAATTTTTGTATTTTTAGTAGAGATGGGGTTTCACCATGTTGGCCAGGCTGGTCTTGAACTCCTGACCTCAAGGGATCTGCCCACCCACCTCAGCCTCCCAAAGTGCTGGGATTACACGCATGAGCCACCACACCCAGCCAGGAGAAAAATTTTAAAACAGTATTTTCCAACTTGGACCCTCTCAAAGTCTGCTAAGCTAATAGGTTAATCACACTGAATATCACAGATGTTTGCAAAGTCAGCATTTGAACTTTATTTTCCAACTGCAAAGGCAGAGGATCATTCTTGTGCTATGGGGATAGAAATCGAAGTCAGTTGAGGTTGTAAAACTTAGAGTTAAACAGATGTCTTGGAATCACTTTTCTTTATGGTTATCAGCAGCAGCATAAATCTGCTTCTTACAGGAATTAGATTTGTTTAGGAATTTCAGTAGGAGTCTACAGTGCAAATAAGTCCAGTTCCATATAATTTTGTCCACTATTGTGTCAAAGTTGGTAGCAGGAGAGCACGCTGGCTGACCAACTGAGTGGAAGACACCAAGAAGTAAGTACTGACAAAGACTCCCTCTTTTACCAAACTTGCTAGGTTCCTCTGAGCCCTCCGGACTAAGCCTCCACCTCTGCCTGTGTTTAACAATTCTTCTAAGTCAGCTTGGCAAAAGTCCCCCTACCCATGGCAGCTCCTCTTAGTAATTTTCCATATACTGAGCCCTTCACTCTGTTTCTAAAGCCCCAGCTATCTTTGCTGTGTTCAGAGTTGAGCTCAGTCACTCCTCGATTGCAGTAGTCTCCCCTGCACTGCCACAGGCTTGAAGAAAATGCATCTCACCATCTTTAACAAGTGTCCAGTGAATAAGTTTTCTTTAACTGTACCAACTCCAGTTACCTTACTGACTGGAACAGTGTCGAAAGGTAACAAGAACAGCTGCCTCTATTTCTTGTGTCCGTGGTTTTGTAAAGGCTGTTTTATTCTACTGTTGTCAAGTACATTTTTAATTTTCTCATTCTTTTTGGTTGTTTGAATTAAAGGAAAAGAGGGAAAAGATTTGAAAAAAAAATTTTTTTAAACATTACAAAGGGACTGAGGGAAAGGACAAATTAGTATGCATGACAAAGAAAGGCTCTGCATTAAAGGCTGAGGAGGAAGGGAAAGGGAAGGGCTGGGAGGGGAGAAGAGAAATGAAGCAGGTTTAGCCTAGTCAGGCTTATGTACTAAATGTTATAGCTTTATAAATTCCCAGAAGTGCAAAAAAGATCTTAGTGTATATAATGCTTTAAAAAGTCACAGAAGGAAAAAGGAAATGAATTCAACTCACTTGCTTTTGGGGATGCCTTAAAAAAAAAAAGAGGCAGATAAATGCTGCTAACAGAGCTCTTTGCAATGTTTCAAAATGAATAAATAAAACCTTCCCTGCCAACTTTTTTTATTATGATGTCTGTCTCTGACTTTTTAAATGCTTTCCTTAAAAATGTTTTCATGCTTCCTTTTCCCTGAACGTTTTACAGTTCGCGTTCTTAAATTTCACTGGAGACCTGCAAATCAAGTTGCATCTTGCTGATTTGATAGCTGCTTTTACGCAGCCCAGCGGAAGGCAATGCCTTAGCATCACTCTTGCTGGGAAGAGAGTTTATTAGCAAGGCCTCCCCTGCTTGGCTGGCAGGAGGACGTGCTAGGAAGGCCAGACTAGGCTTGGTCTGGCCCAGGGGCCAGCCAGCAGGTGACTGGATCAGGCGGAGCGGGCCACTCAGCAGTGACCTTCAGTCTCATAGCAACAGCAAAGGAAATCACCTCTTTCCCCAAACATCATTAGAGACCCTTGCTTTTCCACCCTGGTTGGGAGAGAGGAAGGGAAGTGGACAGAGGCAGGAGAAGAAAAGTCCTTGTTTTGCAATCCTAGTAATTAGTCCTAGAGGATTTCTCCAACTGCTACTGCTGGCAGGAAGGCCTAGAAAGTGGCGACGTCAGGCTCACTGCACCGGCCACCGCGGTGCCGGCTCCCTACTTGAAATTCAAATGAGAGCTGCTCTGACCTTTCCTGTCACATATTTTATTTCAGAGACAGTTTACAAGGCCTCTCCACCATGCAGGTCATGTTTTAGTTTAAACAGAAATACTCTCGTAGGTGTTAGATGCGAGTTAATGATTACACTGAAATCATTCTAATTAGGCTGTGTTGTTACACACTGCCCTTTGGGGGCTGCTGCTGTTGTCACATAAAGTATTTTGTAGAAAAACAATTGGTCTGAGCTCTCTTTCTCCCTCTTTTCACATACCCATCCCCTCTCTGCCTCTTTTTTTCAGAAAAAAAAAATAATAATGATTATTGATCTTTCAGCACTTGATCGGGAAGATCATTCACCTTTCGGTCCCTGTGATCCTTCAGGAAGGCCTCAGGCTGTCAGTGGCCGCGGAGGGAGGTCACCTCCGCTGGTTCTTTAGCAGTGCAGGCCTGCGTCACTCTATCAGAGGGGAAATGAGAATGAGATCCCTGTTAGAGTTCCTCCAAAGCATCCTTACATTTTGTTTTGGTCTGCTCTGTTTTGGGGGGAGCCTCCAGGAGGAACGGCTGACTTATTCCAAGAGGCTTGTCACCTTCCTGCGCTGTGCACTGGTGTGAGGAATGATTCAGCGGGGTGGGTGGTGCTCTTGTCTCTGTATAATTTCTTTGTCATTTACCTACATCTATATACATACACCATGCACAGTTCACTCTCCAGCAATTTTCTATCTTGTTACCACCAGGATGATCCAATATTGATTTTTCTCCCTCCTAACTTTTGTTTCTTCTCATTTACCCTCAATAATTGACCCAGATGCCTTACAGAAAAAAAGCACTTAGCTATTTAAAGGGATATACTTAACACTAGAGGAAGAGGAAACAAATTTTGGGGAAAATGAACAGGGGCTATTCTGAAAAATGGACAATGCTGATGAAGATAAAATGGACCATTGCTTGGAGAAAAAAAAAATGTTTTTGTCCTGCACTTCTGACAGTTAAAAGGTTGGCTGAAGAGTTGAAAGGAGAAAGGAAGAGGCTTCAAATGAAGAGGCAAAGATTCAAGCTGGGAAGGGTGTGCTAACCTAATACCAGGAGTAGGCTGAGTACTTAACATCCTTGCCTACAATTGAGAGTCCTGACTACACTTTTTAAGGTTGTTTCCAATCTTAAAAGTACTGGAAAAATTATCCCGAGGCCGACTGTCTCAGCCACTTTAAATCTAGATCCAGTGCCATCAGAGAATTTGGGAAACACAAATTTTTAATGAAGTTTATGCAGCAAAAAGCCAAGTTGGCAAAAATTTTTCTCACCCTGATAAAAAAAAAAAGTGTAAAGAATTAACAAAATTATAAAAACATCACTACTGTTTACCTACCTTAAAAATTCAGTATCTCTAGGATTTGCTGTCTGGACCAATAATCCTTTCCACTCAAAGTGTGGTTCACGGACCAGCAGTGCCACCCTCACCTGGGGGTGTGTCAGAAATGCAGACTCTCAGGCCCCACCCCAGATGTGCAGAATCAGAATTTTTACTCTAACAAAATCCCCAAGTGATTCACGCATGCATTCAGTCTGAGACGCCTATTGTACAACATTCTTACCTTCAGAGACCCAGGACTTTTCCTCCCTCTTAAAGATTCCCTGACTCAACTTGAGTCCTGTGAAATCCACCTTACATTTCATGCCACCATGGGGAGAGACATGAGGTCTGACTCCTCACTCAGTTTCCCCAAGAAGCTGAAAAGTATAAGACACAGACATTAATTGGGTTTTCAAGAAAAAAAAAGTAGTACTAAAAACTTCCTTGAGAAATATGCTGTTGTAATGTTTTGCTTTTATTTGCTTTTGACATTGGGAAGGTGGGGGTGGGTTACAGGGACTCTGAAGGAAGTCATAAAAATTAAAATACTAAGTTAGAGACCTTTTGTTCTTTTTGTCTTTACTTAAGAGCTAAAGTAAGTTGTCAGTCCAAAACAACCCTCACTATATGAATAAACATTCCACCAGCAATGCTAATAATTCAATTAATGTCCTATGCAAGTATGAAAGACTAGTTTGTCACCGGTTTGATTAGCTTGCATCTTGTTAGGATTCAGTTTTAGAGGTTTTATACACACACACTCACGTACACACACACCCACACATCTATGTATGTATATGTATATATACTGTGCCTATATATGCTAAAGACACTTGCTGTCTCTTCTAACCCATTAAAAACAAGTTTATTTCAAGACCCCCACCAACCTTAGACTGCAGCCTGGCAGCCTCATGCCTGCCAAGGCCTCCAACTGCAGTGTTTGTTGGCAACACCTTTGTCACTGCCTAAACAAGGCATCAATAATTAAATTCCCATTTATAAAAAGAGGAAATTATTCATGCCATCAGCACTCCCCATCAATAACGGGAGGAAACCTAACTATCTCATTACCCCATCACACTGTGTGCAAACAGAACTGCCCGTTGTTGACAATAAATATTTGATAAGTGAGGAAACAGGAAGGATAAACCAAGGGTGCAGAGTGGAGCTGCACAGTTGCCAGGGGACTTGGCCTCGGTGGCTGTGGTTTACCTCCCAGGTCATCCTGGAGATGCCTTCTGGATTAGCTATAAACTGACCATGGTTGAATGAAAAGCAGGCCATGTGCCTGCTTCTGAATCACACAGCCTTTCTATCTTTATTCATGTCTAAAAATGTAACAAATCTTGGTTCTCGCTTTTCTTCCTTTGCTTTCTCAATACATTCCTAGAGAACTTTCTCAGTCAAAGTTTTAAAATACGCCATTGTATTTGGAGATCGAGACCATCCTGGCTAACACGGTGAAACCCCGTCTCTACTAAAAATACAAAAACTAGCCGGGCGAGGTGGCAGGCGCCTGTAGTCCCAGTTACTTGGGAGGCTGAGGCAGGAGAATGGCATAAACCCGGGAGGCGGAGCTTGCAGTGAGCTGAGATCAGGCCACTGCACTCCATCCCGGGCGACAGAGCGAGACTGTGCCTCAAAAAAAAAATAAAATAAAATAAAAAATAAAATAAAATACGCCATTGTATTTGAAACATTCTACTATGCCTCAACATCCCGTCTGGAATGCTGGACTGGAAGTTTAGTGAAAAATGGACTGACCAAGTGGGTGGGTGCTCGAGATTCAAGCTCAGCTTTCCCGTGGACCTGCTGGGAAGTCACGGGGAAGCTGCTTTACCTCTCTGTGCCTCAGTTTCCTCAAGTTGAAATTGAGATATTTGGAAGAGCTGATTTCTCTTTCAGCTCCTAAAAATAAAATGTTTCTTTTCATGGAAAGCCTTCCCTCATAATAATTTTTTAAAATACAGGAAAATCACAAGTCACCCCAAAGGAGAGATGCAGTGTAATTTTCAGTTTGGTAGTAGCTTTGCTGCTGACCTTGGATAAATTATTAACTCTAGCCCCCATGTTTCTCCACTCTGTTGAACAGAGATAATGCTGATTATTTTCTTTTGCAAGGTTATTCTCGACTACCCCTATCTATTTTCCACCCTACTCAGTCCTTCTCAGTATCTTTGGAAACAGACGCCATCAGACATGCTCCCCTCCTTTCTGGCTTCCTGTTGGACTGGACCAATGGAAGTCTCCACCAAGAGATTGGACAGCAAGAGTTGAGAGATGCTAGGACATTTCTTCACCACCCCTCCCTGCTTCTGCAACCCTTCTGGAACAGCAGCCCTCTCTTTCCCCAACTACAGCTCCCACCAGATGGTCCCTTGCCACAACTCCTGTTCTCAGTGGGCTCTGGAAACCTATTTCATCCCCTTTTCCCTTCACCCCCAGGCATAGGAACAGCTTCTGCAGTGGCCAGCCTCTGGTTTCTTTGTCTCTGCTCACATCTCTGTAAGTAGGTGTTTTAGTAAAGCCCCCTATTCAAGCTACCTAAGCTCAGTTCCATTTAATGACAAACCTCGGAGTGATACCCATGGTAAATATTAAGAATAATCCATCTAAAATACTTCTGATACTGTATTAGTGCCTTAAGGCTGCCATAATAAAGTACATGGTGAAAGCAACAGAAATGTATTTTCTCATAGTTCTGGAGGCTGGAAGTCCAAGGTCAAGGTGTTGACAGGGTTGTTTCTTCTGAGGCCTCTATATTAGCCTGTCCTCACCCTGCTATAAGGACATACAAGCGACTGAGTAATTTATAAAGGAAAGAGATTTAATGGACTCATGGCTGGGGAGGCCCCACAATCATGGCAGAAGGTGAAGAAGGAGCAAAGTCACATCTTACATGGTGGCAGACAAGAGTGTGTGTGCAGGGGAACTGCCCTTTATCAAACCATCAGGTCTCATGAGACTTATTCACTATCATGAGAACAGCACAGAAAAACCTGCCCTCGTGATTCAATTACCTCCCACCAGGTCCCTCCTACAACACTTAGGGATTGCAGGAGCTACAGTTCAAGATGAGATTTGGGTGGGGACACAGCCAAACCATATCAGCCTCTTTCCTTGGCTTGTAGATGGTCACCCTCTCCCTGTGTCTTCGCATCATTTTTCTTCTGATGTGTCTGTGTCCTAACCTCCTCTTCTTAAAAGGACATCAGTCAGATTGGATTAGGATCCCCCCAGTGACCTAATTTTAACCTAATTACCCTTTAAAGACCCTTAACATTCTGGGGGAACTGGGACTTAGGACTTCAATGTATTAATTTGGCAGGGATAACATTCAGCATAAAAGGTACTTTCAATATAATTTCAGCAGGGACTTTCAACATAATTAGGCCACAGTTTTTTAAGAATGAAACTTGGCTGCATTTCTCATATATCCTTCAAGAGAGGTCTCCCAGATCATAAACCCACACCACAACCAACAGCCATGCTATGCACGGAGTACGTGGTACCAGACATAAGCTCCAACCAAACATTGGTGACAATGTAGTACTGGTTTCACCCACCTCAACCAGAGGAATCTGTGACCAGAATGGGAGCATGCCAGGGTAGGAAATGTTAATTGGGAGGCAGAAGATGGGAGCTTCTGGCTGAGCGGTCTTAACTATCACTCAGCATTTCAGATGCTCCATTTCTGCCTTCATAAAATAACATCAACCACCTCATGTGGTTATTAAAAGAATCAAAGGAGATAGTAGATGTAAAAGTCCTTTGCAAAACTTAAAATACTATCCTGGTCCTGTACAAATAATACACTTGCCCTAAGTTCAATTGTACTGTTTTCTGTTCTTCAGAGAATGAAGAGTTGAAAGACAATAAGCCCTTTGAAATCAGGAAACTTTTGTCATATGCTATTTTTATTCCTTCCACAGCTCCTAGCTGAGCACACAGTGGGTTTTCAATATATATATAGAAGAAAGTTTTCATCAGTGCAGTGCTTATCCATCTTCTTTTAATTAAAAACAAAAACATTGAATGAAGGCACCCAGTTCTAGAAGACAAAACTAGATATATCTATTAGTTTGCCCATTAAGTCAAGTTTATGAGAACTTCTCAACATTTTTGCCTATGTCTTTTAGTAATTAAAGCACACCAAGACATTTAGGATGCATTCTGAAAAACATTTATCAATATTATTTCTGGGGGCCATTATACACGGTGCATGATCCTTGTCCAGTTTCCTGATACAGTAGTCTCCCTTTATCCGTGGGGCATATGTTCCAAGATCCCAAAGGAATGTCTGAAACCTCAAATAATACTGAACCCCATATATTCTATGCTATGTTTTTACTTACACATACATGTGATATGCTTATGTGATATGATGAAGCTTAATTTATAAATTAGGCACAGTAAGAAGTTAACAACTAGTAATAAAATAGAATAATTATAACAATGTACTGTAATAAAAGTTATGTGAATGTGGTCTCTCTCTCTCTCTCTCTAAATATCTTATAGTACTGTACTCACACCTTTTCCTATGATGATGTGAGGTGATAAAATGCCTACATCATGACATGAAGTGAGGTGAATGACATAGGTATTGTGATGTAGTGTTTAAAACTTACGAATTGTTTATTTCTGAAATTTTCCATTTAATACCTTCAGATCAAGGTTGACCTCAGGTAACTGAAAGCAACAAAAACAAAACTGCAGAGAATAGGGACTACTATAACTAGATGGAACTCTCATTGTAATTGGAGTTTGACCCAATAACAGCTCCATCCTCTAATCAACATATGGGTTCATGCCTATTCTGAAATTTTACTTTAAGGAAGACTGAGTTTTGCATCATTTTTACGTTACACTAAGTGACTATTGAATGCTGGAATCCTAAGACTTCTTCGAATGTTTGAATAATAAAAAATATTATAAGAAATACCAAGGAAGTCTAACTAAAAGTAGAAATTATTGGATAATGAATAATGGGAATTATAAATTGGGATTTTTTTTTTTACTTGAGAAATACTTTATTGAGTCTTTTGACCTTTGCTTGATCTCTTTCTACAAAGCCTTTAATTTCAATTCATTGTTACTCACCCAGAGCATTATAGTAGATAGTCTTCCCTTGAGTTAGGGCTGCTAGGTTTTCTCTGTTTTGGTTTATAATGTGATGGAAAGTATTATTTTAGTTGAACTGTGAGATACATTGCATAATTTGCATAGTTGCTTTCCTATTCAAAACCACGTCTTATTGTGTAACATCCTTGTGACATCATTATGATTCCAGAGAGAGAATTTGAGAAAGAGAGAGGGGGGATTATGGGATCTTACCCTCCAAGATTCCCATTCCACATGCTACATATTAGCAGGAATAAAGAGAAACTGGGAAAAGCTAAGAAACAGTGAAAGGAGAAATAAAAACAACAGATGTTTTAATGGGAATGAGAAAATTATTTTGCCTATGATTGGATGGGAGAATGTAGAGATGCATGTGAGGATGGAACCTAACAGGATGTGGGCTCTGAGGTCAGGCTATCTGGTTTGAATGCTGGATGTGCTAGTTACTCACTGAGTAAACATGGACACATTTTAACCTCTCTATGCCTTAGCTGTCTTTTTTGAAACAGGACAATGTGAACATCTACTTTATAGGGTCATTCTGGAGATCAGTAGAGCCAATTAATGTAGGCTGAGCCTAGCAAATAATATCTGAATAAATATTAGCTGCTGTTGTTACTGTTATTGTTACTGTTGTTATAAAAATATTCAGTCCTTCTTAAGTCAGAATTTTGCCATTGGTTAAAATCTTTCCAAGTGTGTCAACATCTCACTTAAATGTAGGTGATGTTGTTTGATTTTGTTTCCTCCTAATCTCATGTGGAAATGTGATTCCCAGTGTCAGAGGCAGGGCCTGGTGGGAGGTGATTGGCTCATGGGGGCAGATCCCTCATGAATGGCTTAGCACCATCCCCTTGGTGATAAGTGAGTAGTCACTCGGTTAGTCCTCAGAAGATCCGGATGTTTAAAAGAGTCTGGTTCAATATAATCTACAGATTCCAAGAAAAAAAGAGTCCGGGATCTCCCCCTTCTCTCTCTTGCTCCCTCTTGCCATGTGAGATGCTGGCTCCTCACTGTCCTCCACCATTATTGGAAGCTTCCTCAGGCCCTCTCCAGAAGTGGAGCAGATGTTGGCACCATGCTTGTACAGCCTGCAGAACTGTGAGCCAATTAAACCTCTTTTCTTTATACATTACCCAGCCTCGGGTATTCCTTTATGGCAAGCTTGTCCAACCCATAACCCATGGGCCTCATGTGGCCCAGGACAGCTTTGAATGAGTCCCAACACAAATTTGTAAACTTTCTTAAAACATTATGAGTTTTTTTGTGAAATTTTCATGGCTCATCAGCTATCATTAGTATTAGTATATTTTATGTGTGGCCCAAGACAATTCTTCTTCTTCCGGTGAGGCCCAAGGAAGTCAAAAGATTGAACATCCCTGCTTTATGGGGACATAAAAAGGCCTAACACAATAAGATACATATTCTGTAAAAGGGATAGATTGGTCTGGCTCTTTCCACCTCTCACATTCAATGCTCCTGTGAGGACCCTCCAAGCCCTTAGGCTACATAGATTCTAGAACAGGAAGGAACCTGAAAGACCATATTATCTATTCCACATATTTTGTGATGAAGAGACAAACTCAGAGAGATTAGCTCTGGCTGGATTTCTCATAAGGGACTATGTGTTAGGCATGGACCTAAAATGAGAACAACACCCCTGAGAATGGCCAGGCCTCTCCTCACTACATACCCAGCCCACATTGTCACCCATCTCATTGTTTTACCCACGAGTTCTTTAACCAAGGATTCTAAAAATTAACTCATGCACGTCTAGATTTTAAAAAGTGATTTGAAAGACCAAAATGCAAGTTTTTTGAGGGCTCAAACCTCATCTTTTTTTTTTTCTCTTGTTAGTTGGATATATTTCTCAACCTCAACTTAACCTTTTTCTGTTTCTCCCAGAAAACCTAGCACTTTGCCTCACACAAAGCAGGTCTTAAAAAAAAATGTTGTTTAAAAATGTTGGCTTCACTCAATTTGCAATGATACATTTATCATCATTCTTTCCTCACCCTTAGCATGATTTGACATACAGGCTTAGGAAAAGATCATGAAAGAAATAGCTCATCATAAGAATTTTGAATTCCTGGATATTTCAGAACTCCTATCATATTTTTAGGCCCACATGTCTAAAAATAGAAATTAGCTTCCTGAGGGGCCACTACATCACTGCACCATGATATTCCTCAATGTTCCACCAATGTGCACCACCAGCTGCCCGCTTTGGAAACTATGTCCACTAGCTCATGTCTTAGTCCATTTGGGTTACTTTGACAAATACCATAAACTGGGTGGCTTATAAAACTAGAAATGTATTTCTCAGTTCTAGGGGCTGGAAAATCCAAGATCAAAGTGCCAGCAGATGCTTGAGGGCCCACTCTCCAGTTTATAGATAGCACCTTCTAGCTGTGTCTTCACATGGTAGAAGGGAAGAACTGTTGATCTCCCCAGGACCTTACAAGGTTACTAATCCTTTTCATGGCAGCTCCACCTGCCCTCATGACTTAATTGCCTCCCAAAGGCCCCACCCCCTAACACCATAACATTGAGAATTAGGTTTCAACGTATGAATTCTAGGGAGATACAAACATTCAATCCACAGCAGCATACATAAAATTACTTTGTCAAATCAAAAGGCGGTTTTGGCCACAAATTAAACGCAAACTTGGAATGGCTGCCAAATCCTATTTATCAGTGTAACAAATAATATTTACCAATTTCTTCATTTCCCTAAATTGTTTTCCATCCTCAGGCTATGTAGCTTGCATCTTAATTTAGCACTAATTTCTCCACACTAGAAACTTCTCCTGTGTATTTTACCTTATTCCTGCTTCGACAAAAGTAAACACTGATTTGGACTCCTCTGGCAACTTGCTAATACAACAGATTAGTGCATTCTGCCTTAGGCAAAGTCTCTCTTTCTGCCCTTTAGGGATTGTGCAGCCATCAGATGTAATTTTGATTCTTGATATTTTAGCAGTCATGCATGGGACTTCTTTAGGCAAGTGAGACTGAAATATCTCTCTGACAACATGTTGGAACATGTCCCAGTCAAGGACACAAACACAGTTGCCTCTAAGACGAAGAATGCTGAAAGGGGTGGTATAGTGGAAGAAGAATGAGAGAGAATCAACTCAGAATTTAGTTCTAAATCTGGGATATGGTTAATCATCTACCAATCATGGCTTCATTTTTTTTTTTTTTGTCTCCATATTTACCACAACTGAGACATTGAAGACCAGAAACCAAGAAAACATGTGAGATAAGTAAAGATGACAATAAGACCTTTAAGCCAAATTAACACCTCCTTCATACAGACAATAAATATGTGATATGCCTCATGAATAGGCAAAAATGCCCTCTCGGGGTGTCCCCAAATTAAGATCTTCAGGTGAGTCATGTTAAGGAGACAACAAATATAGGTTACTCCAGTGACAAGGATTCTCTCCTTGACCAAAACTTCAGTCAGCTTCCTCTGAATCCTTTGCTTGACAAGGTCTGACGTTGGGCTTCCCTTCCCATCCTTGCAGGATCCAGTTTGAGCAAGAATTCTGATCAGTCAGTTTAGGGAAAATTCCCCCCGGGGCTTTGGTATCTGACCACCCTGGATATGCTATTACCCTGCCTTCAGTAATAAACCTAGCAAGTCACTTGAGCCAGAAACACTTTATCTTTGATGTTTTTCCTCTTAGTAATTTTCCATCCACTGCCACCCACTCTGCCCCTTGGTTATAAATCCCCACTTTTCTTTGTTAGAGTTGGAGTTCAGTCCCATCTCTCTCCCCCACTGCAAGACTCCATTGCAGTGGTCCCTGTACCTATCGCCAGGCTCCCCTCCCCTGGGAATAAAGCCATTCTTATCATCTTTAACAAGTGTCGTGAATAATTTTTTCTTTAACACTGGCTTGGATTGGGGAGGGGGCATGTCAGCAATCAGATTGGTTGTTTCTTCCTCTAATCCAACCTGCCTGTTAATATGGGAAAAATCCCCCCGGCCCTCATCTAGCTTACTCATCAGCTTGATGAGCTCTGGGACTCCCTGTCTCACCAATCCATAATCTCTCAGCTCAGTGTTTCCAACATAAGCACGCATCAGAATCCCCTGAGGCTGAGAAATTGACTACTTGGTACAACGTTTACTATGTGGATGACGGGTTTAGTAGAAACCCAAACCTCAGCATCACACAACATATCCAAGTAACAAACTTGTGCATGTACCCCCTGAATCTAAAATTAAATTAAAAAAAAAATCCCCTGTAGAGCTCACTCAGAATCCCCATTCTCAGGAAGTTGGGGTGCTGAGTGCCCCAGCAGGTGCATTTTTTTTTTTTTTTTTTCTGAGACGGAGTCTTGCTCTGTCACCCAGGCTGGAGTGCAGTGACCCAATCTCGGCTCACTGCAAGCTCCACCTCCCGGGTTTATGCCATTCTCCTGCCTCAGCCTCCCAAGTAGCTGGGACTACAGGCACCCCTACCACACCTGGCTAATTTTTTGTATTTTTAGTAGAGATGGGGTTTCACCTGTTAGCCAGGATGGTCTCAATCTCCTGACCTCGTGATCCACCCGCCTCAGCCTCCCAAAGTTCTGGGATTACAGGCATGAGTCACAGCGCCTGCCCCACCTCTGCATTTTTAATAAGCCTTATAAGTAAATCCAACACTGATGCAGTTCATCTTATATATATAAAAATTGGTGAAAATAGATGTTAATGAACTTGTCCCAGGCCACATGGCTTGTGCTAATTAGGTACACAGCTGGGCTCTGCTCTAGTCTCTAGTCTCCTTTTAATCTCCTGGTTGCAGTAATGAGCCTCTGCTTCTAACTGGCATTGACAGTCAGTACCCCACCTGACTTTATAGGTCCTTCTTTTTATTATTTTTTATTTGCTTTTGTATGTGTGTGTGCGTGCGTGCATGCACATGCATGTGTGTGTGACAGAGTCTTGCTCTATCACCCAGGCTGGACTGCCATGGTACACTCTCAGCTCATTGTAACCTCTGCCTCCCACGTTCAAGCAATTCTCCTGCCTCAGCCTCCTGAGTAGCTGGGATTACAGGTGCCTGCCACCATTCCTGGCTAATTTTTGTATTTTTAGTAGAGACAGGGTTTCACCATGTTGGCCAGACTGGTCTCGAACTCCTGACCTCAAGTGATCCTCCCACCTTGGCCTCCCAAAGTGCTGGGATTATAGAGGTGAGCCACTGCACCCAGCCAGTCCTTCTTAATACAGTACCTTGCACTAAACTCTCTCTAGTCACTCTCCTCCTACCTCCCTGGCACCCTCTACTTTAGTCAAGCAGCCCTCCATGTTCTGTTCCCCTCACACCTTGTCATCTTCACATGAAATATCCTCTCTTCTCTACCCAGCAAGTTATTTCATCAATTCCTCAACTTTCTGATCAATTCCCACCTCTTCCTCAAGCCTATGTGACTGTTGTGCTTTCACTCTTCTCCCTCTTTTGCCCTCTAATTACACTTCTGTCCTTAGTGCACAGCTTGACCATTAGCTACTTATTCTAACATAGTTGCTGTAATGGTTAATTTTATGTGTCAGCTTGACTGGTGTATTAGTTCATTTTTGCATTTCTATAAATAAATACTCGAGACTGGATAAATTATAAAGAAAAGCAGTTCAACTGCCTCATGGTTCCACAGGCTGTACAGGAAGCATGGCTGGGGAGGCCTCAGGGAGCTTTTATTCATGGCAGAAGACAAAATGGAGCAGGCATTTTCACATGGCCAGAGCAGGAGGAAGGGATGGTCGAGGGGAAGGTGCTACACACTTTTAAACAGCCAGATCTCAGGAGAACTCAATCATGAGAACAGCACTAGAGGGATGGTGCTAAATGATTAGAAACCACCCCCATGATCCAATCACCTCCTACCTCCCAACAGGCCCCACCGCCAACCTTGGGAATTATCATTTGATGTGAGATTTAGGCAGGAACACGATCTGAACCCTATCAACTGGACCATGGGACACCCAGATCGCTGGCCAAACATTGTTTCTGGATACACCTGCGAGGGTATTTCTGGAAGAGATAGCATTTGAATCCGTGGGCTGAGTAGACCAGATGGCCTTCCCTTGTGTATATGGGCCTCATGCAATTCGTAGAAGGCCTGAATAAAACAAAAAGGTGAAGAAGTTTGAATTTACTCTCTGATGTTGAGCTGGGACATCGATCTTCTCCTGCCATTGGTACTCCCGGTTCTCAGGCCCTTAGACCTGCACTGGAATCTACACCATTGGCTCTCCGGCTCTGAGGCCCCAAACTACACCACCAACGTTCCTGCATTTTAAGCTTGCAAATAGCAGATCACGGGACTTCTCAGCCTCCATACAAACAGCTTATTCAATCTATATCTATCTATCCTATTGGATAGATATCCATATATATCTCCATCTGATTGGCTCTATTTCTCTAGAGAACCCTGACCAACAAGCTTTTGTTTCTTTTTTACTTATATTCTTTCTTTTAATTTTTATATTTCATTTCATATAGTATTATTGTTTCTTTTCATTTGTTTCTTATATTGTTTCTTTTCATTTGTTTCTTATGTTGTTATTGTTTCTTTTGATCATTTTGCCCAACTAGATCATGAGTTCACAAAGTCAGGGCCCATTCTCTGTATTTTTTCAGTACTCCTATGGCAGCTATCAAGGTGTTGAACAGGTAGTGGGTAATCAACAGATATTTGCTGGTAGCTTGTGATTATTCTGTTATTATTACGTTGCCAACTGACATATGTTTGTCCTACTTGTAAGATGTAACCTCTTGGCCACACAGTGGCTCACACCTGTAATCCCAGCGCTTTGGGAGGCTGAGGCAGGTGGATCATGAGGTCAAGAGATCGAGACCATCCTGGCCAACATAGTGAAACCCTGTCTCTACTACAAATACAAAAATTAGCTCGGCGTGGCAGCGTGTGCCTGTAGTCCCAGCTACTTGGGAGGCTGAATTAGGAGAATTGTTTGAACCCGGGAAATGGAGGTTGCAGTGAGCTGAGATCGTGCCACTGCACTCCAGCCTGGTGACAGAGTAAGACTCTATCCCCAAAAAAAAAAAAAAAAAAAAATAGTAACTTCTTTACTTGAAGTTTTATTGTTATTAGCTTGGATGTCACCGGCTACGGGGCACTTGGATATTAACTTGGGAATCACAAGGTGCAGGGCACTTGGCCAAAGTCTATAAACTGCCAGTTTTATGACATATTTTATTTGTCCACAGAATGATTTTAAAAATTGGCCATTATTTCAATATTAGAACATTTCACATAAAATCTTAACTACAAACTTCTCCTAGAAAATCATAAAACCTGGGAATCCTCTGCTCACATTCTTGTAGGTCAGAAATGACCCTGGGCTAAGTAAAACCAGCTGCCTCCTTTAGGCAGGACTTGTGTAGTCCAATTTGCCATAGTCATCACCCTTCCTATGGTGTCCCCAACATTAAAAGTGAGTGTCAACAGTCATTCATCATCGTGCTTGACTGCTGTTTTACATCTAGTAGGAAAACAGCTGCTGGGACTATTGTTCTATCATAGGAGAGAAATCAAAAGATATACCAAAAAGGCTACTAATTTAAAAAAATATTAGAATATATGCCTTTGTAAAGGCAAGGAATATGCTTGTATGTTTGACATGCAAACAAAGCAAGTCAGTCTTTTTTTTCTTATGTCCTGCCTGCCTCAGTCACTCATCTTGGGTGTCATGTGCACTGACATCTGTAACCACTGATATAGGCCCTAAGGGACTGACTCACCTAGCTATAGTGTATTGATCAGATAGGCTAAGTTATGTTGCCATAAGAAGCCCAATAATAACAAATGTTATCTCTTATTTATCCAACATATCCTAAAAGTCAGCTGGGGGCTCTGATCGAGGTCTCTTCTCTCTTGCTGATAGAACAATAATCATCCTGAATATGGCCAGTCACATAAGCAGAACAAAGCTCTAAAGAGGTCTCACATTGGCAACTAAATGCTCCAATATGAAAATGGTACATAATATTTCTACTCATAACTCCTCGGCCAAAATTAGTCACGTGGCCCTAACTCAACCATAAGGAAACACAGCCCACTTTCTGCCTGAAGACAAAGGGCTGGAAATAAGTGATGAGCAGCATTGACGGACAACCCATAAAGCCAGCAATAACCTGACCTTAAGAAAGCTAAACCTGCCCTTGGAGCACGAGGACCAACCATTGGTCGTCACTTTCTGATGTGTTGCTTTGCTGGATGGCCAGAGTTTGGCAGAGCTGTCATTCCAAGTATTTGCACAAAAGAGAGCCCGACTTTGTTGCTATTTTTGAGGATTCCTAGAGAAGTATCAAGAACTGAATAATTCTTCAAATTTAGTCCTATATATCTTAGCCATCAATATCACATCAATAAGAATGATACTCTCCCCATGAATTTAAGATACTCTGTTATACCTGGGGCAATGGCGACATGAACTGATAAGAAAGGCAAGATTTCCAAGCCACAGGGGTAAGAATTTTATCAAGAAGAGTAATTTGTTCAGGAGGGAAGCAAAATGAGAGGAAATACATGAGCTCACAGTGCAAAAACCACGTCTAATTCAACATTCTATGTGGCATCTTGCATATTACTGCTTTAAACTTTTAACAACTTTAATAATATCCTTAAACCTTATTATTTTCTGACAGGCACACCATAAAAGCCACCTTCAAAAGTGATGCTAGACAAACTACACTTGCTGCTTAGTGTTCTGACAACTATCTGTATACTACTTGTAATATGTAAAAAGTACTCATTTAATTTGCCTTTTCCATATCACAATAAAAAAAAAAAACCATAATCAAGGAATGAGAACACATCTTTGAAGGCTCTAATAGGGCCTGGCCATTAAGACTATCTATGTGAACACCTCTGCACCCATCTTTGGAAATCAGCAGTCTTGCTGGAATATACTTAGAACGACTACCCAGCTCCTTTATCACGGTGTTGAAAATATGCACATATTTTTTTCTACATGCACTGACATTTCTCCCATAGTCTCCTTGTGTGTGAAGAAACATTTTAATCAGAACTCAATTTATCATAGAGAATAATGAATGCTTTATAAAAAGCACAGATGAAGATAGCTTTACAAATAAGCGAGGACTTTCCTAAATTGCTACCTGCTGAAAGCACACAATGAGAGCCCTGTCATGAAATCACAGTGAGATAATAACAGTTTAATAAAATTTGGTGACCTATTGAGTACATGTATTAAGAATTATGTCATAAGAATGCCTTTTTGTATATTTCCTGCAAGCCACAATGTCAGAAATCGAGTCTGTCTTCCCAGCAAGCCAAGCTGGAGGATTCACAGTCCAACACATCTTAATGTCTGCATTAAAAGTTCAGTCTGGCTGTTTGGTCCCTCTCAGTGCATGGCTCACACAGGCAAGACATCTGAAGGTTCTGAAGTATGGTTTATGATTAGCATTAGTGTCATAAAAGCAAAAAAAAAAAATCTTTTTAGAATCATTATTATTATTTTTTTTTTTTTTTTTTTGAGACAGAGTCTTGCTCTAGACTAGAGTGCAATGGCTAGAGTGCAATGGCTCCATCTGGGCTCACTGCAACCTCTGTCTCCCGGGTTCAGGCGATTCTCCTGCCTCAGCCTCCCGACTAGCTGGGACTGCAGGCACCTGCCACCATGCCCAGGTAGTTTCTGTATTTTTAGTAGAGACAGGGTTTCACCATATTGGCCAGGCTGGTCTCAAACTCCTGACTTTGTGATATGCCTGCCTTGGCCTCCAAAAGTGCTGGGATTACAGGCATAAGCCACTGTGCCTGGCCTAGAATTCTTCTCAAATTGGAAGCCAGATGTATATTCCAATATGACTTAAGAAATAAAAACAATGGAACAAACCACAGATGGCTACTTTAGGGCCATGAAAACCTCAACTTTTAATATCAGGAACAGATACTTTTCAAAATCACACACAGACAACAACAACAGCACAAAGATGCAAATCCCAGAAAGTGCAGAATATTCTGGGATCACTCTAAGATCTTAAAGGACTTGATATTCCATTCCGATGGCCCCATTCTGCCATCACTTAGCCACATCAGGTTTCCAGAGAGTTTCAGCTTGTGATATCTCAAACCAGTGTAACAGTTCCAGAAGATTCCAAAGGATGATACAGACAGAGAGATTTTTAAGCTCAATGATTTGGAACCGTCATGACATGTGGGGCCCCAGGAGTAAGTCTAGCAGGGAGAAGGTGGGGAATAAAGGGAGCCTGTGAGGCACTGGAGTGTCCCCTGGTACAAAAAGTTGATGCCCAATTAGATTTAGAAAAAGTGACAAAGAGTTGATGCCCAATTAGGTTTAGAAAAAGCTCTTCTCTGTAAACCTCAATTACCTGTGATGCCTTATGACATTCAGCATTTACAAAGTATAATTACACAATAGTGTCTGACATTTAACGTCTATGGATAATTTAAAAGACTTCTACTTCAAAAAGGCTGCTCATGAGCAACAGTAATCACTTCAATTAGCTTGGCACCATTACAATGTAACAAGACCATTTGACTGCCTATTAGAACCAGCCAAGCTCTTCAAGTGTGTTAATTTAGCAGTCATTGCTAATTTCTGGGCTTTGCTACATTTGCATAGGAAAACACAGCCTTCCAAGCAAGACAGGAAGTTTCATTCCTGAACTGGCTTCCTATTCTTAGGGGGCTTTTTATATTTTCACGTAAAAATCAGAAACACATTCAAAATGTAAGCATTTTTTAAGTAGTATTGGGTAAGATAAGACCCTGAACCAAACTGAAGCAAGATGCTTGTTTATCTTAGTTTTATGTCATATATACATATGTATATGTGTGTATGCATGGACACACATTTATAAATACATATAAGTATATGATATATAAACATATATATAGGAAATTATATAATAGCCAACATGTAACATACATTGGATAATAACCAATATATTTATAATATCCAATCTATTTTTAAAATATATATTATCTAACATATAATATATACATTACAATATATTTAGTCAATTCAGCAAAATTGTGATTGGTAAAAACCATAGGCTTTGTCCTGCAAAAAAATTTTCAATTATAAGCCAATCCACTTGTACTGGAGCTATGGATACATAGTCTCCTTTATTACTTTTATTTTTGTTATTGTTATGCTTACTACTGGCACTACCTTGCATAAATTAGGCTTTATAAAAATCATATTCTTATACATGATGTAATTTGCTTCTCACCATAAAGAATCTATTTTATAGAAGAGGAAATTTATGCCCTGAGTTGCAGTATACAAAGTGACCCACACACCCAAACCTAGAGATTACAGCATGCGCCTTTTAGCTTCAACTTCAATAAAAATGTATTTGACATATTCCATAGCTGAGCACTGTTAAGTACTAAATGCTTATGAACAGAAATTCTCATAAAATAACTTGAAACGCTGTGGACTCCTGACGCAGTGCTCTTTTGCCAAGATGCAATAACCTTTGCCTCATTGAGGTCCTCCTGTCTTGCAACAGTGTGACTACGGATTGTGTGTCCCCACCAAAACCTGAAACTTGATCTCCAAAACTCCATACCATTTAATAGTCACTCCCATTACCCTCTCCTCCAGGTCCGGACAACCACTAATCTTCATTCTGTCTCTATTATTTGCCCCTTTTGGACATTTCATATGAATGGAATCCTATAGTATGTGGTCTTTTCTGTCTTGCTTCTATCATGTAGCATAATATTTTCAGGGTTCATCTGTGTTGTACCATGAATAAGTACTTTCTTCATTTTTATAACTGAATATTATTTTACAGTATAGTGTATCACATTTTGTTTACCCATTTGTCAGTTGATGGACATTTGAGATTTGGGTTGTACTTACTTTTTGGCTATTATGAATAATTCTGCTATTGTGTGAACAGATAGTTTCATTTTTGATGAGTATTTGATGAGGAGTGGATTTGCTGAGTAACATGGTAACTCCATTTTTAACTATTTGAGGAACTGTCAAACTATTTTTCAAATTACACGATTTTACTTTCTTAACAGCAATGTATGAGCGTTCCAACTTCTTCACATGCTTGCCCATGCTTGTCATTGTCCATCTTTTGTATTATGGCATCCTACTGGGTATAAAGTAGTGTCTCACTGTGATTTTGACTTGTACTTCCTTATTGCCTAATGATGTTGAACATTACTGATGACTATTGATCATTTGTGTATCTTCTTTGAAGTGTGAACTCCAAAATCTGAGATAGGTCTCAGTTAATTTAGGAAGTTTATTTTGCCAAGGTTGAGGACGTGTACCCATGACACAGCCTCAGGAGGTCTTGACATGTGCCCAAGGTGCTCAGAGGACAGATTGGTTTTATACATTCTAGGGAGTCATGAGATATCAATCAAATATGCAAGATGAACATTGATTTGGTCTGGAAAGGTGAGACGCGTTGAAGCAAAGATGAGAAGACTCAAAGTGGGGAGGGGGCTTCCAAGTCATAGGTAGATAAGAGACAAATGGCTGCATTCTTTTGAGTTTCTGATTAGCCTCTCCAAATGAGGCCATCAGATATGCATTTATCTCAGTGAGCAGAGGGGTGACTGAATAGAATGGGAGCCAGGTTAGTCCTAAGCAATTCCCAGCTTGACTTTTCCCTTTAGCTTAGTGATTTGGGAGCCTCAAGATCCATTTTCCTTTTGCAAAAGAAATATTAATTAAAATTTTTGACCCCTTTTTTCCTTTTCTTTTCTTAGAGATGGGGTCTTGCTCTGTTGCCCAGGCTGGAAGCGTGATGGTGAGATCACAGCTCTCTGCATTGTCAGCCTCGCAGGCTCAAGCAATCCTCTCACCTTAGCCTCCCAAGTAACTGGGACTACAGTGCACACTACTATGCCTGGCTAAATTTTTAAAACATTTTTTTGTAGAGGTGGGGTCTCGCTACATTTTCTATCTTGGTCTTGAACTCCTGGCCTCAAGCAATCCTCCCACTTTGACCCCCCAAAGTGCTGGGATTACAGGCATAAGCCACCATACCCAATTCTTTTGCCCATTTTTTATTAGGTTGTCTTTATATTATTTAGTTGTAAGAATTCTCTAAATATTCTTGATACTACATCTTTACAAGATATATAATTTGCAAATATTTTCTCCCATTATGTGGATTGTCATTTCACTCTCTTAATAATGCTCTTTAAAGCCAATACGTTTTAAATTTTTATGAAATCTTATGTATTATTCTTCATTGGTTGCTTCGATTTAGGTATCACACCTAGGAAACCAATGCTTGATCCAAGGTAATTGTATGATCAAAGGTCATGAGTTACAGTTATGTATTATCCTAAGAGTTTTATAGTTTTAACTCTTACATTTAAATTTTTTATCTATTTTGAGTTAATTTTTATATATGGTATGAGTTAGGGGTGAACTTCATTTTTTTAACATGTGGACCTCTACTGTCCCAGCATCATGTTGAAAAGACTATTCTTTCCCCCAACTAAATTGTCTTGGTATTCTTGTAGAAAATCAATTGTCCATAAATATATGGGTTTTTTTCTGGATGCTGAATTTTATTAATCTACATGCCTATCATTATGCTAGTATGATACAGTCTTAAGTACAATTCTTTGTAGTAACTTTTGAAAATTGGTAGTATGAGTCCTCCAATCATTTTGAAGATTGTTTTGGCTCTTCAGGCCCCTTGAATTTCCAAATGAATGTCAAAATCAACTTGTCAATTTAAAAAAAAATATGCTGCAATTTTAAAAGAGATTCTCTTTGTCTGTCCATTTTGCATTAGTGGCAATGACCATATTAAGTGTTCCAATCTATGAACACAGGATGCCTTTCCATTAATTTGAAGATTTCAAAAACTTTCTTTCAGTAATGTTTTTAGTTTTCAGTATACAAGTCTCACACTTCTTTTGTCAAACTTATTTCTAAATACTTTATTCTTTTGTGCTTTTTAAATAAAACGGTTTTATTTGCTTTTTGGATGATTCATTATGAATATACAAAAATACAATTAATTTTTGTATATTGATCCTTCATTCTGCAATCTTATTACTCATTTTTATAGCTTTAAAATTTTTGTGAATTTCTTAGAATTCTCTACAAAAAAAAAATCACATCATCTGTAAACAGAATTTTACTTCTTTCTTTCCAATATGGATGTCTTTTATTTTTTATTTCCCACTCAACTGTCCTGGCTAACACCCCCAGTCAAATTTTGAGTAGAAGTGGCAAGAGACACTTTTTTTTTCAATTACTTTCCTAGTAGTTCCACTGGAGATTACAATTAACATCTGAATTTATAATAATCTAGTTTAAATTAATATCAACATAGTTTTAATAGTATACAAAAAACTTGATTCTATATAGTTCTATCATCTTTTGTGGTGTTATTGTCATATAAATGGCATCTTTATACATTGCACATATTTTTAAAATGCAGATTTATAATTATTACTCTATGTAGTTTTCCATAAATCACATAGGAGAAAAAGGTTACAAATCAAAGTATGTATTTATCTGTCTTTTATATTCCAATATACCAATGCTTTCCATTTATTCATGCAGATCCAAGTTACTGTCTAATATCCTTTAATTTTAGCCTGAAGGACTTCCTTTAATTTATCTTACACAAGAGACTTACTAGTGACACATTCTTTCCATTCTTTCAGTTTTTGTTTAACTGACAGCCTTAATTTTTCCTTCATCTTTAAAGTTAGTTTTGCTGGACATACATTCTTGGTTGACAGTTGTTTTCATTCAATGCTTTGAATATGTCATCCCACTGCCTCTGGTTTCCATGGATCCTGATGAGAAATTGGCTGTTAATCTATTAGGCATCATTTGCAATGCAGCTTCTACTTTGCTGCTTTCAAGATTTTCTGTTTGTTTTGTCTATTAGCAGTTTATTTTATTTCTAGAAGTGGATCATTTTTAGTTTATCCTATATGATGTCGTTAATATTCTTGGATCTATAGATTAGTGGTTTTTATCAAATTTGGAAAGTTTTGGCCATTATTTCTTCAAGCATTCTTTCTGTTCCTTTATCTTTTACTCTTTCATGTGTGTGTGTTTGATCTACCGGTGCTTCTCATATTTTGATGTGTTTTCATGATAGTTTTTGTTCTTTCACTTCTGGGTGTAGGACTCCCTTATGCATTTCCTGTAGGATTGTTCAAGTGGTGATGAATTCCCTCAGCTTTTGCTTGTCTTGAAAAGACTTTATCTCTTCTTCATTTAAGAAGTATAACTTGGCTGACACTCTTTTTCTTTCACACTTTGAACCTATCATCCCATTCTCTTCTGGTCTGTAAGGTTTCGGCTGAGAAATCTGTTGTTAGTCTGGTGGGAGGATTTTATAAGTGACTAGATGACTTTCTCTTGCTGGTTTTACAGTTTTTCCATTGTCTTTGACTTTTGACAGTTTCACTGTCATGTGCTGTGGAAAAGACATTGAATTGTATCTATGTGGTTTTCTTTGAGCCTCCTGAATCTAGGTATCTAAATCTCTTGGTGAACTTGAGAAGTCTTCATCTACTATTCTGTTAAATAGGTTTTCTATCTCTTTCATTTTCTCTTTACCTTCTAAGACATCAAAAATTTGAATATTTGATTGCTTTATGGTGCCCCATATGCCACAAGGCTTTTTCATTCTTTTTTATTCCTTTTTATTTTTGTCTGACTGGGTTATTTCCAAAGACTTGTCTTCAAGTTTTGAGAGTCTTTCTTCTGCCTGATATATTCTATTGTTAAAGCTTTTGAAGGTATTTTGTATTTCATTCAATGAATTCTTCAGATTTCTGTTTGGTTCCTTTTTGTGATACCTATTTCTTCAAAAAATTTTTCATTCATATCCTGATTTGTTTCTCTAACTTCTTTGTATTGCTTTTTGATATCCTCTTATCTCATTGAGCTTCTTTAGTATCAAACTAAATTCTTTTTCTGTAATTTTTAAAAATTATTTTTGATGTGGATCTCATATTGGAGAATCATTGTGTTCCTTGTGAACTAAGTGTGCCTGTCCCTGGGCCCTCCAGCAGTTTATACTGGCAACAGTCTTAGCCGGTCCAGGTAGGCTGATTCTTGGGCCTCCAGGAGACTTGCTTGGGTGCTAGGAACGGCAGCAATGGGCCAGGGAGGTAGTTGAGCTCTTGATCTCCTGGGCAGTAAGTGTGGCATAAACAATGGCAGTAACAATGGTGGAAGTAGGACAACCCTCTGGGACCAAAACTGTTTGCACTGGTGCTGGCAATGGCTGCAACAGGCTGGGTGGGCCAGTCCCCAGACTCACATGTGTTGCATTCACATGAATGCCAGCTGTGGTGGCATCAGTAGGGTGAAGGGCCAATCTCAGACCCTGGGAGGAGTGCTCAAGTACCAACATTGGTGGACTCAGCTGTGCAATCCCCAGGCACCCAGACAATGTAGTCAGATACTGGGAATGTGGAGCAGGTCAGGTGAACCTACCCTCAGACCCCCCAGAATTGTATGGCAGGAGCGGTGGGGTGATCCCCAGGCCACTGGCAGAATGTTCAGGTAGGGGCAGCAGCAGCTGCACTGCAGGCCTGACACTGAAGAAGACCAGCTTGCTTTTAGTGGGAGCAGCTGTAATCAGGTGACTGAGTGGCTCAAGTTTCCCTTACACCTCAGCCCACAGCAGCTAAGAGCAACAGCAGTTGTGGACAGTGGAATTTGTCCTCTGGGCATGTGGAAATGCACAGCTGCCTCTCCACTGGGAGGAGGGCAGGGTGTGCTGCTGCCCACAGCTCCCATTCATTCCCCTCAACAGCAGTGGCTGTGGGCAATGGAGATCCAGGAATGTGGAGATATAGAAGCTGTTGAGCCCAAGGGCAGGACAGTCAGGTGGGGCTGGGCTCTCAAAATGGCACCATGCTGCATCTTCTTAGGACTAGGGATTTGTGAAACCCAGTGTGAGCTCTCTCTCTAGACCAATGCCCTCATGTGGTCTTCAGGCAGCTCCCTATGTTAGTCTTTGGATCCTGTAGGGCCCAGGAGCTCTCCTGTGACTAGGATTATAGGAGTTTGTGGCAGGAATGTCGACCTCTGGGGGTCAGTCATTTACCTTTTCCCCACATTAGGAAGCTTCTACAGACTTGCAGCCAATCCTGGCCAAACATGCTACCTCACTTCCCTCTCCTTTGTTTTCAGGGTTTCCCATCACTTCTCTGTTGAATTCCAGTGTCCTTTCTCAGATAATCCATTCAAAGTGTGATTATCTACTTGCTATTTTCGTTCCTCTCTGTGAAAGAGGTGAGTACCAAGTCTGGTGAGTCATTGTGAAGCCATTTTCTCTCAAATTTGCTTTTAAACCCTGTGAATTATTTTATACGGTTATTTTGACTTTTCAATTCCAGAATTTCTATTTAGTTTTTCTATACATAATTTATATTTCTTTATTGTTATTCTCTATTTATTAAGACATTATTCTTATGCTTTTTTAGTTTTTTAGACAGTTTCCTTTAGCTCTTTAAACATGTTTTAAGTATCTAAAGTCTTTGTTAAATAAATCCAGTATCTAGGCTTCCTCAAGGACACTTTTTGTTGATTATTTTTTTCATTTGTACAGACCATATTTTCTTATTTATTTGCCTGCCTCTAAATTTTTTTCTGAAAATTCATATGTCAAATCATATAATGCAGTTGTTCTGGATATCTGATTCAACACTCTCTCCACAGTTTGATTTTTTGTTGTTTCTGTTTTGTGACTTTTCATGAACTAATTATGTTAAGTCTGTATTTTTTGTCATGTGTGGCCACTGACATATCTGATCAATTAACTTACTGGTAAGCTACTTACTGGACAGAGATTTTTTTATATATATACCTGTAACCAGTAAGTCTTTCAGTCTTGGCTGAAAGACTCTTTGTGTTGGAGTGTGCCTTCTTCATGCAGCCAGACAATTGACAACTCTGCCTTAGCCTTCATTTCCTGCCTACACAGAGCCTCAGGGTCATCCAGAAGTGAGAATTTAGGGACTTCTCAGGTATTTACTGATCATGTGTAGATAGATCCCCTGGCATACACACAGCCTATATCTGTATGTGGCCTTATAGATTCCCAAGAATATATCAGAAGATTTCAAAGCATCTATGGATATCTCACTCTCTAGCCTATTGTTTGCCCCAACTGTTACCTCCACCTCAGGCAGTCTCAAAGTTGAACAACTGCCTCTAAATAGTTTTGATAAATGCCCTTGGAAAAAGATTTTTTTTCACTGGATGAGCTATGAGTTAGAACAAATAAAAGTAGGTCCAGGGACCCACCAGACAAGTCAAATAATAACAGTTCCCCAGGAATGAGGCTTTGGAGGAAGTCCAGTCCCATTCTGTCTCTTCTGGTAACTGTCAGGCTGCTGGTTTTAATCTTGATTGTGGGATACTATATTTCAATGTTACCACAGAGCTGAAAAGAGGTGAATGGGAATAAGGGAAGTTAAGATGCCATGAAGATCACTGTTCTTACTGAGATTCACCCAATTGTATTGAATAAATGCTCTCTAGGTTGCTTTAAGCTTTTGGTTGATTTCCAGAGTTCTGAAAGCCAAATATGGCAATTTTTTCTAGGTTTCTCATTGCTTGTATGGAGGAGAGAATTTTTGGAAGTTCTTACTCTATCATTTTCACTGAAATCTTTTCAAATATATCCTTTATCTAACAAAAATCAAAATTCCTCAATTCAATTCAAATCTCTCCTCAAATTGTATCCTAGCCAAACTTACTTTCATCTCCTCACCCTCCTTCAATTACATGAACTCTTTACTTCCACCAAGCTGGTTTCCTTCAAGTTGCCAGAATATATGATGCCCATTCCTACCTGTGGCCCTTTTTATACTGTTACTGTCTTCCTTCCCCTCTGCCTTCAAAATGCCATCCATCCAGTGAGTCCTGTTCACATCTTCCCTCAGTTTCCCCAAGCACTCCTACCCACAAAGGTCTCTTTCTTCTCCCTTCTAATGGCACCTAGAACCTCTTGCATTCATTGTCATCAGCTGACTTTATATTGTTTTCTATTGCTCCTTTTTCATGAATCATTTCTTGTTTAATAAACAAGGCTTTAAGCTACTTGAGAATTAGTCCATATTTAAATTATAATTACTTCACAGCAGATGTTCAATAAATTTTAACTGAATTGAATCAGACAGAAATAGATGGTTTCTTTGAAATTAGTTCGTAGTTCTCTTTATGCTTTCACCGTTATACTCGTACTTTGCTAAAGGCTCTTTTTCTTCCGGGCACCAATTGGATGCACTGACATTTCTTCTCAGCAACAGTAGTAGAGAAGACTTTAAAGGAACAGAATTGTCCTGACCGCTCTTTTCTAAGATGAGCTTCAGAAAATAGTGGCACTAAACAAGACCTTGAAAAATATACAAATAAGAGTAAATATTTCTCAATTCTCCAAGCAGATAAATACAAAAAATGAACAAGCATTTTTTATTGATTTTACCAACCTGGCATATGGTTTATTTAAACTAGTTCATATTTTTGCTTCTTATTTTCATTATGTGTGTCCAGGGATTTACTAATGATAGAGTAAATTCAAACCAATTCTCTTATTCATTCTGATAATAAGGAGTATGTATACATGTTTGTGTGTATGTGCATTTAATGCTCTGTTAAGCACCTACTACATAGCAGTTAAATAAGAGATAATTAGAAAGCATTATCAATATCATCAATAATAACAATGAGGAGAAATTCTTATCACTGAGATTCCCTGGGTCTTCACATTCAAATCCCAAGAAGAGTTTGACATGGAAAAGAGAACAACTATTATAAGGAAATAATAGAAAGAGCTCTGATATAATAACTGACAATAACAGAATATAATATATAAAACAATTATCATTATTATATGTACATTGTCAAAATAATTAGTTAAATCTTGGCTGCCAGGGCACCAAGAAAATAGGCTGCCCTGTTGAGTGAAAGAAAGAAAACATAACAGACACTTAGGGCCACATATCAACAGTCTCATGAAATAAAACTGCTCTATAATAAACTTAGTCAAGTTGCTCTTCATAAGATGTAGAAAGATCAATTCTCTCAAGTTCCTTTTTATTCAATTTTTTAAATATTGAATGGTTCCGATTAAATAAAGACACACATGGCCAGGCACAGTGGCTCACACCTGTAATCCCAGCACTTTGGGAGGCCAAGGCAGGCAGATCATGAGGTCAAGAGATCAAGACCATCCTGGCCAACATGGTGACACTCCAACTCTACTAAAAATATAAAAATTAGCTGAGTGTGGTGGTATGCACCTGTGGTCCCAGCTACTTGGGAGGCTGAGGCAGGAGAACCGCTTGAACCCAGGAGGTGAAGGTTGCAGCGAGCTGAGATCGCACCATTGCACTCCAGCCTGACAACAGAGTGAGATCCGTCACAAAAAAAAAAAAAAAAAAAAGACACCTGTGATCTTTATCCTTTAAGACTGTATTTTTCTGGTTTTATTGACGATTCAAACAAAACTTAATTTTGCCTTGAACTACCAAATAATTCACGAGAGTGTATTTTCCTATGTTGAAGCATCAATACTTCTTCTACTTTGCCTTGTAGTAGCTTCTTCCAGCCTGAATTGGCTCCCCTCTCTGACCTCATGTGCAGCCATTCACTCTGGGGCTGATTCCAGATATTTTGGCATTCATGCTCTTGCCTTGGGGCCTTTGCACTCAGTGTTGCCTTTGCCATGAGGGTGCTCCCTCAAGTTCTTGCAAGGTTTGTTCGCTTCCCACTTTAGGTCTCTGTTCCAATGTTCCTCTGTCAGTAAGGCCCTCCCCTGATGACTTACTACAACAGCAACCACCACCCCTTCGAGCACTTTCTATCCCACTTTCCTGATTTAGTGTTTTCCTTAGTAGTCATCACTCACTGAAACACAATGTATCCTAAGTATTTATCTGTTTATCGTATGTTCCATACAACTTGAATGTAAACTATACAAGATTAGGGATTTGGGTTTCCCTTATTCATTGCCTTATCCCTAACATCTGTATAGTGACTTACACAGAGTAAGTGACAAAAAGATAGAGAAATGAATGAGCAAATCCCATATCACCAAATGCCTGTATTTTTAATGTAGAAAGGCATACCCAGTGGTACCCATGATAAACTAAAATGCCTTCGGGGGCTGGGCAGGTGAAGTAAAAAGGAGACTAAACCAACAGGGACTGGTGAAGCTAGTTAATGAGGGCATGGCAAGACACTTCTCACAATGTAAAAAAGCTCTCTTCAAAGCTAAAACAGTAAGGCAGACTTATGGTGGCCCACAGAGCTACTGGACAACATGTATGCCCTCAGGCTAAGAGCCAGTATGTTTGCTTGTTTGTTTAAGGCCACCACAGAGACAAAAGCATGGCTTTAAATGCATTTTAACCAGGGCAGGAAACAATCACCTTGAAATGCTGTGAGTCTTGAAAAGCTGCTCCATCTGTGAAATTAGGATTTTAAAAATAAATACTCCTCTCACTGGCCCAGCCCTGAGAAAAAGCCACTGTCCATTTAGAAGTCTAAACTCTCCTTTGAATAAAGTAAAACAAAATTGTTTTTATTCAAAATATATGGGAAAGTTTATATCCATAGATGTTTTCTGAGAGAAGTATGAAAGGATGCACATGAGTAAGAAGCAAACTGAAACCAAACATTTAGAGCGGGATGTGAGAAGCAATGATGAACAAGGAAATGGTAAAGAAGTTAGGAAAAAAGTAAGAATTTAGGTTAACTATTAATAATATTGACTAGTTCAAGGAGTTTCCCTTTTTTGTTTTTTTGTTTTTTTGTTTTTTTTTTGAGACGGAGTCTTGCTCTGTCGCCCAGGCTGGAGTGCAGTGGCATGATCTTGGCTCACTGCAAGCTCCGCCTCCCGGGTTCACGCCATTCTTCTGCCTCAGCCTCCTGAGTAGCTGGGACTATAGGCGCCCGTCACCACACCTGGCTAATTTTTTGTATTTTTAATAGAGACAAGGTTTCACCGTGTTAACCAGTATGGTCTCGATCTCCTGACCTCGTGATCCGCCCGCCTCGGCCTCCCAAAATGCTAGGATGACAGGCGTGAGCCACCGTGCCTGGCCAAGTTTCTTTTTTTATGGATATAAAATGGGTTATACATATCTTTGGGATATATGTGATATTTTGGTACCTACATATAATGTATAATGATCAAATCATGGTAATTGGGATATCCATCACCTCAAATATTCATTATTTTCTTTGTGTTGGGAACATTATAATTTTTCTTGCTATTTTAAAATATAGCATAAATTACTATTAACTAATTTTCCTACTGTACTATCAAATATTAGAATTTATTCCTTCTATCTAACTGTATTTTTGTACTCCTTAACCAACCGCCCATGATTCCCTCACCCCTCTTCCATTCTTAGACTCTATTAACCATCATTCTACTCTCTACCTCAATGAGATCCACTTTTTTGGCCCCAACTTATGACTGAGAACATGTGATATTTGCCTTTCAGTGCTTGACTTATTTCACTTAATACTCTCCAGTTCCATCTATGTTGCTGTAAACGACAGAATTGTATTCTTTTTATGGCTGAGTAATATTCCATTGTGTATATAGTCCACATTTTCTTATCTCTGCATCAATTGATGGGCACTTAGGTTGATTCTGCATCTTGCCTATTGTGAGTTGTGCTACTATAAACATGAGAGTGCAAATATCTCTTGGAAATACTGATTTTCTTTCTTTTGCATTGTCCACCAGTGGGACTGCTTGGTCTTATGGTAGTTTTATTTTTAGTTTTTTGAGAACCTAGGAAGTTCCTTTTTAAATAAAGTAAAACTAGATATAAGTAGTATCAAATAATGCAGGGAAAATATTGGAATTAAATTATTCTAAAGTCCTATAGTTTTCAAAGGAAAAATAGAGACACTGATGAATTTTAAGCTTCATTAAGTCTAGTATGAATAGAAGGATTTTTTCATCAAAAGAATGAAATGGTACATATAACTCCCAAATAGCAAATACTCTAAATTTGATTAATACAACCTAAGGGGGAAAAAAATTTTAAAAATAAAGCAAATGCATTTTAAATAGAGGACACAAAATAGAATGGTAGAATACATCAAAATTCTATCAATATTTGCAATAAAAGTAAATAGAACAAACTCACCAATTCATAGAAAGTGGTGCTGAGACTAGATTTTTTTTAAAATCCTGCTTTATTCAATGTAAGTCATTACCTTGGGAAGGGAGGGAAGAGACTATTGATAGGAAAAAGCACATAGGAATATTCTGAAGTGATAAAAAAAATTTCATCTTCATCTAAGTGGTGGTTAGATGGATATATCCACATTATAAAATTCAGAAAGCTTTACATTGAGATTTGCACATTTTACTATGTATACATTTTTAAAATAAATGTTATTGTTTCTGTGTAGTATGTACACATATATACATATATGCGTATATCTACATATATTGTGTGTGTATATATATGCACACACACATCATATATTTTTAAAGTTTCAAAGGAATTGAAACAATATAAAATGGATATTGAGTTGCCTGTTTCTTGTGAGATATCCTGAAAACCACACATCAAAAACACTTTAAAACGCTAAGGAAAATATTAAATAGGAAACACATGTCTTACATAAATTAAATGTTTATGAATCTCAACACAACTAATTCCTCTAAGTATTTTAGAGAAAATACACTTCTGTCGATCTCCCTTGTACAATTTTTTTTTTTAACCTCTAGCAGGTGGAAGTTGAAGAGATAAATGCAAAAATAATCACTGAGAAGTAGTACAAAGTGGTTAGTGGAAGTTAAAGTATGTGTCAGGGGAGAGCTTGCTTTGGGTAGGGAAGATCAAGGTTTGCTGCAAGGAGAAGGTGGTTTTAGAATCAAGCCATGAAATACAGCTGAGGTTATTATATGGGGCAGGTAAAGTGAAGACTAGCCATATGCGGAAGGTAAAGTAAAGACATACCAAGTAGAGGACCCCTCATGAACAAGACTGAAGAGGGAATGATAAGGGGGGGTTGGGACCAAGGGGCTTTGGGTATGGGGCAAGTTCTAAGCAGAGGGCAATGCAAGAACAAAAGAGCAAAGGTAAGACCTGTTAAGAGAGCAGCCAGGATGGAGAATAGGGAGCAATGAAGAGTAAGGGAGAGCTCCAGAAGGTTTCTAAGCAGGAGAGAAATGTAGAGTCTGCAGCAGGGTGCAGTGGCTGTGGATGGGTGTGGGGAGGTTTTCTTGGCAAATTGCCCATAGTTGACCTCAAACCTGGAAGCCTTGGTAGCAGTGGGCAGAGCCATCAGGCAAAGCCAACGTTCTCTGTTTAATTCACTTGACAATGTAGAAGACTTCAAACCTGGAAGCCTTGGGAGCAGTGGGCAGAGCCATCAGGCAAAGTCAGCTTTCTCTGTTTAACTCACTTGACAATGTAGAAGAGCAGAAAGAAAACAGGTACTGAATTCTTTTCTTTATTTTATTGTTTTGAGACAGGATATCACTCTGCCACCAAGGTTGGAGTGCAGTGCCACGATCACAGCTTCCTGCAGTCTTGACCTTCCCAGGTTCAAGCGATGCTCTCACCTCAGCCTACCAAGTAGCTGGCACTATAGGCATGTGCTATTACCCCAGGCTAATTTTTTGTCTTTTGTAGAGACAGTATCTCCATATGTTGCCCACATTGGTCTGGAACTCCTGGACTCAAGGGATCCTCCCACTTTGGCCTCCCAAAGTGTTAAGATTACAGGCGTGAGCCACCATACCCAGCCTCAGTTCTTACAAACTCTTACGTGCTGAAGTGAACATGTATGAATGTAGGGGTAATCCTCTGAGGCCAGAGATAAAGCAAGAGCAGGCATCTAAGCAAGATAAGCAAGCCCTGCAGATCAATCTATCAATCTCAAGGGTGAGCTTAGTGCTGATGCCAGATACTAGTCTCAAGAGTGAGAGCGTTGTTTCTAGGAACTTCACATTTTTGGAGCAGAAGGCGAAACCTGAGGCCTATTCCCAGGTATAGAAGTGAACTAGGGCCCGCTTTAGGAAGCTGTATCTCCAAAGGGCCACATGCACAATGGGCCAGCCCTCACACTTGTTAGGTATCCAAAAGAATCAGAAATTGAGAGCTTAAAGCGGACCTAAGGTGGGAATACCCCTAGGTCCCTGGAAGAAGTACCTATCAAACCAGCTTCAAGGTTCCAAGTAACATGAACTCACAATGAAGCCTGAAAAACTCACACAGTTAAAAAGGTGCCATCAATAAGAGCAAACAGAAACAACAATCAACAAAAGCATATCCAAAAAGCTAAATATTGGAATTGTCAACTATACATTATATTGACTGTTTAATAGGACCAAACAAATAAAAGCAAGAATTAAATCACATGATACAGTGTTCTGGGTTAAGATGGCAGATTAAAGATACATTCAATTTTGCTCCCTTCCAAAATCCAAATTATACTGCCCAAACCTTAAAAATCTAAGGAACAAGTAGCACCACCTACTTCTGGAACTGAAGGCTGGGAGTCTGGAAGGCTATAAGGAAAAGGACTGTGTGAAACCTTTTTGATAATCATTCAGATTCTAGATCCTCCACTTCCTCTCCATACCAATGGGTAACTACTTTTTACTGACCTGGCAAAGGTCCCCATGCTTATTGACCTTGTACAATGAAAGGTTTCTGCACTGGGGTTGAGGTCAGAATGGTTAAGGGCCCAGGTACTGTACCAGATGTTTGTAAATTATTTATGATATGATGTAGCTGATGTAACTGAGCCCCTCGGCCTCCTTTCCAGTATCAATCCCCGGAAAATTGGCAGCCAGACCCTTATCTAATAGACGGGGGATTAGGAGATAATTCTTTGGGAACATGACCTACCCAGAGGAAAGACCTAAAGAAAATGACATCGGGAGGTCCATAGCAAACAATCCACCAGATAACCACTTGTGTGATGCTCAGAGTCAGTTAAGTTCCATTTCCCACCTGCTTGGAGCCTCTAATTTACTTTTTAGCATCATCATGAGCAAGCAGCCAAGAATTACCGGGGATCAAAAATAACCTTTAAAATGGAAGAAAAAGGCTAAAATAAATAAACAAAAATAACATAGAGGAAGGTAGACTTTGCAGGGAAAAATAAAGTTTAAAAACCATCATCAGTGTCCTTAAAGAGATAAGAGAACCTATTGAATCCATGAAATGAAAAGATGCTCTAACAAATCAAAAGCAGCATCATCAGAAGAATTTGTAAAACTTCATATACTGGAGGAAAAAGAGTTAATACCTAATTAGACTGGTCTTACATTGTAATTTTTTCTTGAGGAACTTGAAACTTTAAAATTTACAGATTCTTAAAACTCAAAGAGAAAGAGGTTTGTATCCAATTCCATAGATGTAAAGTCTGAAGAAGATCATAAAAATGATTAACTGCGTCCTGATTTGCCTTGGACAGTTCCTGATACATTATATGAACACTCTACTGTTGTGGCACCCCAGTGCGAACAGTGATGGTCACTGTAGGGCCTATCCAAGTCATGGCCACTGTCCCTCAATCAGAGTTGAAGCTCTCTTACCTTTAGTATAACTTGTAATCATAGGATTTGACTCTTTCATAATGATGCCCTTTATAAGTTATCAACTAAACAATGAAAATGACAGTCTCAAATTATAAAACCCACAATACAGAGTCTCAAACTCAAAACAGGTTGTCTCAAAAGAACTAATATTTACCTTAGAAAAATAAATACCGTAGTTTGCCTTTTACTACATACAGGTGAAAGTCACGTGCACTGGAAACCATGACAATATCACTGCTCTGTTATCACATAGTGCAAACCATGTGCCAATTCTAATGGCTAAGATGTCCTAGAGACACTTTTTGTACAATTCATCTTACTTGACTCCATAATGAAAGAGAAAAGAGGACAAGAAGGGAAAAGTGAAGGGGGAGGAGAAAAGCTGTGAAGTTCTCATTCATTTTCTTAATCAGAAGTATTGACTTCAAGTCTCCGTTCAACATAACCCTAGCCAGTAGACACAGAACTTCTTATTGCTCCTAGCTTACAGACAGGAAAGCGGAGATTCAGAGACCGGATGAATTTACCAAAATCACACCACTAATATGCTAGAATACAAAAACGCACCACTGATTATTTGATTCTAGATACTGCATTCCAACGACAGCCCCTTTCTTAAGTTTTTTTTTTTTTTTTAAAGGGAATTTGGAAGACCTAGCTACTGCTAAAAGTCACTGCCAAGACTGTTCCAAGTTCTTTCCAGCAACGCTACCAGCATCCTTGGGTTATGGGTGCTTAGGCAAATCAACAGAGAGCTGCACGTAATCAGTTTCTCCATTCAATAACAATTATAAAAATATTAGCTAACATCTTTTTTTAAACATAAATGGCATGGTACACAAAGAAGTTACTCATACAGTATTTGTCAATTAAATGCTTTCATTCAGTGTTTATAATCCTATTTCAATGTAGCAAGGACAATTTTAGAATTTGGGTGTTGCTCCATTTGGGCTTCGCTCTGTTTGAACATAAAAGGCTTTCAGGTTTTTCTCGTCTCATTCTCCTATCAGAGAGGGCCTGCTCATCCCTCCCCGGGAGAGCAGGACCATTCTGAACGGAGATTCTTAGCATAACTAGTATCATGGGATATGCACCGCACCTTAGGGCAGAGGAGGGAACTTTTCTTGAGCAAGCTCAACAAGTTTGCCCCCCATTGTGTCCACGCTGAGTCACCTCCATAATTCCTTCCAGCTCAGCATCTGTTAGAAAGTCAAAACCCTGTTCTTACACATAATCCCACCAAGACTCATTCAAACACAAATTTGAGAAGTGATTAAATATTACCCTTTGAAAAGGTTGCACAGTGAAACACAACATGAAGAGTTCATCGTGTGGCTTCCTTCAGTCAATCGACTTGAAAGGCAGTCATTAGAATTACCAGTCACTCTACCAGGTTCTGGGGTCTCCTCTGTAATGGCACAAAATGGTGTTTCTCCCTAGGTGTGCTGTGCTGTCATTACTGATTTTACCTCTTCTTGGTTCATTCTGGAACTTTTCTTACCTTCTTTTTTCTAGTAACAGGCATGACCAGTCATACTCTACCCTCCATTTCTTCCCTTACGCCATCAGTGATTGGTGTGGGATATGGGCGTGTGATATTAGCATGATCCTGACTGTATAAACAATCTGAAGATAATAAACTGTTTCCATCTAAGTTATTAAATGGGACCATTGTAGCCTGGAGCTCCAGTGACCATCTCTCCTGGCCACATCAAGGAAGGTTATCTACAGAACAGGAAAAGGAGCCAAAACATATATATTGATGTGCTTGGGCTGCTACAAAAAAATACTAGAGGCTAGATTGCTTAAACAACAGGGATTTATTTCTCATAGTTCTGGTGGCTGGCAAGTCCAAGATCAAGGTGCCAGCAATGTAGATTTAATTCTGAGGCCTCTTCTCTGGCTTATAGGCAATGGCTATCTCTCTCAGATCTTACCTGATCTCCTTGTAAGAAAGAAAGCTCTCTGGTGTCTCTTCTTATAAGGACACTAATCCTATGGATCAAGGTTCCACTCTTGTGGCCTCATTTAACCTTAATTACTTCCTTAGTGATCACATCTCCAAATACAGTCACCCTAGAGGATAGAGCTTTAGCATATGAATTGCGAGCGGGGAGGACACAAATGTTCAGTCCATAGCAATATATCAAGTCAGATCCTGGCACAGATGAGAGACACCACACAGTTAGGCTTCATGTCCATGGCCCCAGGCCCCATGACCAAATCATTCTGAGTAAGTCTTTCACGTCTGTGTGCCACTTTGGTATTTTTCCCAGTCATATGAGCAGAATCATTCTTTTTTTTATTATAAAATCATTCATTTTATACCCAAGCTATTTTTGGCTTGGTTTCTGCTGGTGGCAACTAAAAACTTCCTAATTAATACATTGAATATATTGACAATCAGAATATAAAACCTCCAAACAAGAAATATGAGGACATTGGCTTCGTTGAACAAACACCATCTTGCACAAGGGAAAGAATGGGCCTAGCCAGGAAAAGCATTACCCAAGACCCATCCTCATAGTTGGTAGCAATCCTTGGTGAAGTTAAAACTCTCAACATCACTTTCCATATGAGACAGAAAAGTCAATGTTCTCTAGCTTCACCTTCCTCCAAAGCAACAATTAACGGAGTCTGATTTAGGAGTCAGAAACACCCAACTTCAAATCCTGGACCTGCTTCTTACTGTGTGATGTCAGTTACTCACTCAACGTCTCTGAACCTCACCCTCCAGAACAATGAAAATAATAGCACCTATCTCACTAGTACGGTGTGAGAAGAAATGAGAGAATGTATGTGAAGAGCCCACCCTTGTGACCAGCACATAGAAATCACTCAAGAGAAGCTGGTTCCTCTTTGTGCAGATATACAGATTTCACCAAATCTGACATCAATCAAGACTGGGCAGGAACTGCAGCATTTCTGTTTCCCTTGCCTGCACCTCAAATCTCTCTGTGGGAAATTGCAGGCCTGCAAATATTCGTGGGGTTCACGAGCAGAGGCCAGACAGGCCTTGGAACAATAGCCTTTTTCATTCTCCTGCTAGAGAGTCCTGGGGCTCCATTCAGAACCTTTCACCCCAGTCTCTGTAAGCCAAGTCTAAATTCAATTACTGTGAAATTAACTAAGCATTAAACAAAAAATCCCAACCTGGAAGTCGTCACTGCTAATTAACTGGTTTCCACTCACTGCTGCTGCCTTTCAGCGGTCGGCTGACAAGGAGAGCTGTCAAGAACTTGCCCGCGGGGTGGGCTTGAGCTGCCGTGACTTGATTTGAACTGGCAAGGCACAGCAAGCTAATATCAGAGCCCGCTTTAGGCATCCCACGTGACATTGGAGGGGCACTCACAGAGTGAGTAAGGCAGTGGATACACAGACTGGCCCAGACACAGAACAGAGACAGGATGCGGCAAGGTGGGGGGTGTCAAAAAGGAAGGTGATGTCCCTGAAAGCAAGTGGGGTACAGAAGTGATGAGTTACGCTGTGAATGGGCTGCTTTTCAGCACGATAGCCTCATCCTGGTAGATTCATTATCTTGTCTTATAGCAAGAACACCATACATATTGGATGGATGGATGGATGGATGGATGGATGGATGGATGGATGGATAGATGGGTAGATGGTTGAATGGATACATTTTGGCAGTCAATGGGTTCTGAAATTCTCCCAGGTTCTTGTTGTTCCAAGTGAACAAATTCCAGACTGTTACTGCAGAACCTTGCCCCCTCTCTACCCACCTTGCTCAAAAGAACAAACAAGGAAACAATTACCACCCAACAGTTATCCTGTGTTGTTCTGTGGCACATTTCTAGGGCTGTGGGCTGCGGGTTGTACCTGTTCAATTCTTTTGTGTCCTCTTCTGTGGGAAGGAAAGAGGTTGAATAAAAACTTTCAGGTCAGAGTGATGATGGTACAAAGCCAGCATCATAAACGGGGAGCCGGAAGTGGGTGTCTTCACCTTTTGATTCACCTCTTCCTGTTTTCTTCCCCTTTCAAGCCAAGGGTTGAACAACTTATTAATTTCTAATGACTAAATGTCATTGTGCTAATACATGGTAACAACAGTGACATTTCTAGAATTAGTTTGCATGTCTGGAGTGATACTCGGTGATAGCCAAAGAATCTACAAAAGTGTATCAAGGGCTGTATTTGAAAGATGAAGTGAGTCTGGTCTAAAATTAGCTGAGGCAGCACCAGGAAATATCTGTGGAAATAGGAGCTCCATGTATACGAGCCTTTGTTCACTTTGGAGGTGAGGGGCTCAGGCCTTCCCTGCCCAGAGTTGCCCTGCTAACCAGCTCTCCAGTATTTAACAAGCCCAGGCCAGGATCTGAATGGATGTCCTCAGGGGGAGCATCCTCTGAGAGGCAGGAGGATATGAATGGCTCCTCAACTCCTCATATCAGAGCTTCTGCCCTTCTAAAGCTGGGCAGTGGTCCCCGTCAGCAGGATGCCTGCTCTGTAACAATGCCATGAATCTTCTCAAATCAAGGCCCTTCTGTCTCAGAAATTGGCTTGCAGCCCCAGATGTGTCTTCTGACTCATAACGTTTATTAATTGAGTGCTGATGTGTAAATACCCAGAGGCTTCACCTCTGTCTCCAACATTCAACTAGGTACCCAACATCTCTTGAAAACTGAGAGATTTGGTTAACACTAGCCCTACAGTCCTCTGGCCACAGCAGCTGCCTCCTGAAGGAGGATCATGGACTCTCCACATCGCCAGTCTCTGCCTCTTATTGTCTAATTTTGCACTGGCTGCACCCATTTCTATTTCCTGCCAGACTCTGGCAGTCACCTGAGTTTGTGGCTCCAGGCTTATGAATCTCTCTGCACAAAAATCTCTGAGAGCCAAGTTTGAAGTACCGGTTTCCAAGTGAAAAGTAAATAAAGTACAAGGCTTCTCTGCCACAAGTTTCACTACCATCTCTTTGTCACTCGTGGGGCCATCTTTCCTATCCTATGATATTCACACCTAGCTCAGGGGGCATCTTCGTCAGCTCAGGTAGCTATAATAAAATACTATAGATTGAGTGGCTTAACAACAAACATTTATTTCCCACAGTTCTGCAGGCTGAGATGTCCAAGATCAGAGTAATACTATGGCTGGATTCTGGTGAGAGGCTCTCTTCCAGGTTCCAGATAGCTGAGTTCTTATATCCTCACATGGTGAGAAAAGAGCAAGATGGTGGGAAAAGAGCTCTCTGCAGTCCCTTTAATAAGGGCACTCATCCCATTCATGGAGGCTTCATCCTCATGACCAAATCACCTCTCAAAGGCCCCACCTCCTAATACTAACACACTGGCAACCAGAATTTCAATATTTGGATTAGAGGGAGGACACAATCAATCCATACCAGTGGGAACTTAGAAAAATTAAATTACATTTATATTCGGAAACTACCCACTGAAGTGCCTACTATATATTACAAACAGGTGCTGAATAAATATTAGTTCTCTTCTTTTTCATAGGAAATGGGGCTGGGTCTTCAATACTCTGGGAGTTTTTGTTTGTTTTTTCAGCTTCCCTCTTGACCCACCCAGAAGAGTGATTGTATATAAATTAATTTATTCAAACAGCGGCCAGTTCCACTTCACAGTTTACTCCCATTTGTTCTCATTCCTTGGTCTTGAGTTTCTTCCCCCTTTCCTGTTATGTTTTCCTTTTTTCTCTACTGCATTTAGCATCAGATCCTCTCTCTGTTACTGTGCAGATGAAGGGTTACAAACTTAAAGACCTTCAGCGTTCAAATAGGCCATGAAAATGTGTGAAATTCCTGAGCTTAAGATGACAGTATGGCCTATAGTCATCTGGATCAAGCCATAGTCTGAAGTCAGTCGCATATGACAAGGAAGGAAGGAAGGAAGGAAGGAAGGAAGGAAGGAAGGAAAGAAGGAAAGAAGGAAAGAAGGAAAGAAGGAAAGAAGGAAAGAGGAAAGAAGGAAAGAAGGAAGAAAGAAGGAAAGAGGGAGGGAGGGAGGGAAGGAGGGAGGGAGGGAGGGAGGGAGGGAAGGAAGGAAAGAAGGAAGGAAAGAAAGAAGGAAAGAAGGAAGGAAAGAAGGCTGCCTGGCTGGCTGTTCTGAACAAACTAGTTTGTTGCTGGATTGGACTAGTGGCCACCAGTTTGCAAAGAGTATTTTAGCCATTCCAACATAAAATCTAGGTTTCAATCCAGAGTCTAGATGAGTTGATTTCCAAGCTTTTTATTTTTGCATTCAGATTAGTAAATTATATTTAGTCTGAGTCCCATTATATGAACCTGTGTTCATTTATAAAGTAAATTCATTTACCACTGTATTAATAAATTCTGAACATTGTAAAACAAATACAAGGACACCAAATGCCACAGACAATCTGATGCATCACTTGGATCCCTCTTTCGAGACCAAAAGGCTTGTTCCCTCAGCTGCTAGAGAGAGCCTCCTTGCCCAAGATCAAATCCTATCCCAGTGGCCACTTGCAGGAGTATAAAGGGCTAGTGCCCTGTTAGAATTTGAGGGCTCATGAGAACTCTGAAAAACTTTCCCTGCTTCAGATCTTTCTGTGGGTCAATGGAGGTGTTTACTCTAACAGAACCACAACCAACATCTCCCTCCTCTCTCCACCAGTCCTTCTTCCTTTATGCACTCCAATTACACTTCCTCTACAGGTGTTGATCCTGACGGTGCTTCCTAATGAATTCCCCACTTACTAAGCTCTATCTCAAAGTCTACTTCCTGAAACTAGATACTTAGAAGTTCTAATATGTCCCCTCTCCCCACAGGGCACTATCTTACAGACATTTTCAGTTATTCTTATATCACTTTGGAGAACAATGGTCTAAGCCAGTGCTGCCTGATAGAATGCTCTGGAATGATAGAAATGTCCAAAATGGCAGCCACTAGCCAACACGTGGTTATTGAGCACTTCGATGTGATTAGTTTAAATAAGGAAGTAAACTTTTTAAAATATTTTATTTTAATTTAAATTTAAATAGCCACATGTGACTAGGAATGACAAGTATAGGAATAAGCTACCTGTATCCCACATGGGCAGATTTAAAGGGTCCAGAGTTGTTATTACTCCTCTTTTTCATTTTGAGAAAGTAAGTGTGCAGTAATGAATATAATATATACACAGGGAGTCATTTAATTTAATCATTATATGTTGTTAAAAAAAAAAAAAAAAACCTTCATCCCCATGTCAGATAAAATATTCAGTAGCATCCCAGACTGCTTCTTTGAGCTACAGACAGTCTTTGTGATTTAGCCAGGGCAAGTGCTCAAGGGGCAGAGACAAGACCTGCCATCTGCTCTGGTTGGATCAGTTCAGTTCTGAGGTAAGTGAACATTCCCCAATCAAACAGGTTTTTTGCACAAATGCTAAGCTTCCATTTAAGAGATCTGACCAAGAATCTGCATCTCCTACCCTGGAAAAATGCTGCTGCTCAACCCTAGCAAAATTGCACAGAAATTTATTCATCAGTGACAGCCTAATAATGTGGTGGGTTCCAGGGATAGAAGGAATCCAAATCCAATTGCCTTATGATTCTAAAGGGAGACGTACCTAAGCAAGGTAAACCCGAAGAAAACAGTTCCGTTTCCATGAGAGGCACTTCCTCATCTCTCCTTCCACAGCCCCTTTTTCCTGTTTGAAATAATTTCCCAGGCTGTGATTATCAGAAGCAAATGGGAGATGCATTCAGACCTAGGAGACAGCAGATACCACCGTGCCCTGGGAGCTGGTGGAGTGGTTTGAAGTGTTAATGCATTATCCACTCCTCTGGAGAAAGGTTAAAGTTTGGGCTTGAATCACAAGTGAAAATGAGGTTGGTGGCTGGGTTGTTGCCCCTCATGGACATTTATCCACAGTATTGAAGCCTGGCCCAGCTGGTGGTCTCAGTTCATCAAAGCAGCAAGGCAAGAGAAAAGGGGGGTTAGAAGCCCAGAGTGCTTTAGAAGTGGAACACTGGCTCACTTTCCCTTAAAATGACAATTAAGCCATGCGTGAGTAAAAATTCTTCTCCTAGGGAGCAAGCAAATCACAAGTTTTGCCCTTTCCTTTTCCAAAATGGCCTTGCCTCTGATGTGCCTGTGCCTCTGTGCATGATGACCCTAGTCTGCAGTGCTCTTTCTTCCTTCTTCCTTGAGCTAACTTGAACTTACTAACCAAAATTCAGCTCCTCCTCATGCTTTCATTCAACAAAGAGTTCTTGGGTGCCTTCTGTGAGCCAAGGCATGCTATGATTCGACATACATTTCTTGGACACAGCCATATAGAGGTCAGACACAGTCCCTGCTCTCATGGAGATTATTATCTGTCACGAAAGATAGACGCTAATAAAAGCACTGTGAAGGAGGACAGTAGGATGCGATGAGAAGATACAAGGAAGACCTGAGCAAGTCCAGGGCTTCACAGAAGCTTGGTTAGGGAAGAAATTCTTAAGCTGGTGCTCACTGTGATCCATTTATCTAACCTGAGGCTCAATCCACCTCAGTGTTGATCAGTATCCTGTGCAGACCTTCATTATAGCATTTACTGTTGTATCATCACATCTTCTAGTACTGAGATTGTCTATTCCCTTCTCTGCATTGCAGCTGTCTATTTATATATGTGGTTGTCATATGATTGCCCACAAACATCCTATTTCTCCTTCCCTCTGGGCACATTTTAGGATTGGGCGTTCCGTGCTCCCTTGGGTATAGTCTTTTGACTTGCTTAAGCCAATAAAATGCAAGCAAAAATGACACGTGTCTCTTCTGGGCAGAGCTTTGAAAGTAAGTGTGCAATTGGCTGTGGTCCTTTTCCACACAGGTGCAGGGATCCTGTGGGGATTACATGGTAGATGAAGCTTCCAAAAGCCTGAGTCCCCAGGTACCTAAGGGACAAAGCCCCATCACTGAATTTTCTTGAATGTGAAGTATGAATATGAAATAAATGTTGGTCATGTTAAACCACTGAGATTTGGAAGGGTTGTTTGTCTATTTTTGTCAATAATAGGCAACCTCGTCTGATTGACTATTACAATATGTTAGCCCCCCTCAGGATTGGGAGGTCCTATAAAATAAGAGGTACTCATATACCTTTGTATCACCAGTGCCTAGCACTTGGTACATACTCAGTAAATGTTTGTTGAATTAATGTCGAAGTATACTTAGACTGTTTTTAAAATTCAGCCTAATGGAAACTCAGCTCAGATGTTATCTTTAAAAATGGTGAAACTGGACCGGGTGCGGTGGCTCACGCCTGTAATCCCAGCACTTTGGGAAGCCGAGGCGGGAGGATCACGAGGTCAGGAGATAGAGACCATCCTGGCTAACACGGTGACACCCCATCTCTACTAAAAATACAAAAAAATTAGCTGGGTGTGGTGGCGGGCATAGTCCCAGCTACTCGGGAGGCTGAGGCAGGAGAATGGCATGAACCCAGGAGGCGGAGCTTGCAGTGAGTAGAGATCATGCCACTGCACTCCAGCCTGGGCGACAGAGCAAGACTTCATCTCAAAAAAAGAAAAAAAAAAAAAAAGGTGAAATTGTCAGAAACTGGATCACTGCAGACAGCTAAGATAGGAAATGATTGTTGTGGAATCCGTGGAAGCAATGTCATTGAATGTGACATAGATCGCATAGCATATGCTATGATACACAATAATGTTTATGCAAGTAATTCACTTATTTGCTCAGAATGCTGACTTGCATTGAATACAGATAAGAGCAAAGTAAAAAAAAGTTTAATGATGTCATGGATCACATCCATTATTTTTGTAATTGCATCTCTATCCAACTGACACTAGAGAGAATTAGCTTCATATTCACAAACCAGGGAGAAGGATAAGTAATTAGGGGAAGAACCAATTCCCCAAAGGTTTTAAATTTGGAATCTACTCAATTACTTCCCCCTTGAAAACTATATCCATTATTTGAAAGCACTTTTCAAGTTTCTGAGTCATCCTATTTATAATACTTTATCTTCAATTACTTTTCTCATTGTATCTTTCATGGAATACATTTCCAATTTCCTACTTAATTCCCTGTCTACACCCTTGAGTATCCCAGGCTAGTCATTTAAGGGTTGGAACATATGTAAAGTAACAATGCAATGCAATATTCCCCCAAATATTTAAGGGACAAATATTTGTTCCTCATTATACCTTGCATTACCCATTAATTTAAAAATAGATTCTTTGCCGAGAGGATAAAAAGAGAATCTGCCATAAATTTGGAAAGAGATGTCCTTTTTCAGAATATCTCTGTAAAAAAAAAAAACTCATTAATGATGTTAGCCTTTAGAACAGTTTTAATTTACGTGTCATTGAAGAATATGAATCACTGTGAATTCTAATTAAAAGGTCATTATTCAAGTCAGCGGTGAGGTAGGCTAATTGCTATAACAAATAGACCTAAACATCTGATGTTCAAAACAATATAAATTTATTTCTTGCTCATGTGCCCCTGGCGCAGGGTTCAGACATTCCGAATGCAGTCAGCCCTCCTCCATATGGTCATTCCAAGGCTTCTTCCACCATCTCATTGGTCTTTATTCTGATCCCTATCCCATCAGTGGGGGCTAAAGAACACAGACTAGTATGCATGGAGGATTTCAGTGGGATAGGCCGAGTGGTAACACTCAGCCCTTCCACTAACATTGTTGTTGATACAGTTCAATGGGTATATCTGATGCAAGAGAGGCTGTCTAGGAAAAAGAAGCAGTGGATTTCAGGAACACCTAGCAATCTTGCTCACAATGCAACTTTGGGTTGATGTACAAATACCAGTGAAATTTAACAAAACAGATAAAAGAGACAGAGATGCAAATGAATTGAGCTTGGTTGCTCATTTGATTGGTGCATCCTAGTTACATCATCAGTCCTGCATGATAAAGTGAGGTTTGACCCAGTTTGATCAATTACATTTTCTCTCCCAGTATCACCACTAGAGGTAGGTAATGTAATACAGTACTTATAGACTGTTTGACTGTTATACCAGCAGTACTGCAAGTGTGATCTGCAGACATCTAGAAGTCCCTGGGATGCTTTCAGGGGACTAAAGAGATAAAGAACATTTTTGTAATAATACTAGGATGTTATTTGCCTTGTCCACTATGTTGACATTTACACCAACCGTGCAAGATCGATGCCCGACCTTTTAGCATAATTTAAGGTATGAACTTACGGTTAAAAGAGGGATGTGGGGATTAGAGCAGTTTTATTTAAGAATCCTTGATGATGCAGTAAAAAATATGTTTTTAAGTATGAACTCTTGAGCACACATCTTTTTAATATTCGACATGACAAAATGGGAGGTCTACATAAAGCACTTTTGATGCATACTCAACTATGATGATGGTCTCAAAGAAAAGCATATGTGAAATTGTTTGAATGGAAACTTGCACTAGCCAGCTTTTTCATGAAACAACATTTTTACTTGAAAGAATGGCTGACAGTCATACCACAGTTATTCAAAATTGGGTACTGGCAGACATTTTATCAAAAATGAATGAAGCAAGCTTGTCACTTCTAGTGAAACACATAACAGTATTTATTGTCAATGATGCAATATGAGCTTTCAACTAAAAATTCAAATTTTAGAAATTTTGGATACTCCACTATGAGTTTAACAGCTTCCCAACACTTAAAGACTTCTGATAAAATTGGTGATATTAATGAATGTGATTTTTTTTTTTTAAGATGGTGTCCCGCTCTGTCACCCAGGCTGGAGTGCAGTGGCACAATCTCAGCTTGCTGCAACCTCTGCCTCCCAGGTTCAATCAATACTCCTGCCTCAGCCTCCAGTAGCTGGGATTACAGGCACATGCCACCATACCAGGCTAATTTTTGTATTTTTAGTAGAGACAGTGTTTTACCATGTTGGCCAGGCCGGTCTCGAACTCCTGACCTCAGGCAATCTGCCCACCTCAGTCTCCCAAAGTTGGGATTATAGACATGAGCCACCCTGCCCAGCCATTTGTTTTGTTTTTTTCTACAGTGAACAGCACTAGTAATTTGGAAACTCTGCATATCTCAGGAAAACAGTATTTTCCAAATGAACAATATATAATGCTGCAAAATTACACATGGGAAAAAGATTCATCCCAAGTGAAAAAATGATAGACTAATGGATTTTATTGTCACAGAGGAAAAAAATTTTATTAGTATGATTTCAGATTCCACATATCAACTAACTGTAAAGAAACTACCATTTTTCAAGTTCTAGTATAGTATCCAAAAATAATGTCCACAAAATATTATATGAAAATACTGCTAAAATATTTCTCCCTTTTCCAACTACGTAACTGTGTGAGGCCTGATTTTCTTCACATACTTCAACAAAAATAACATAGAACAATAGATAATTGAATGTGGAAGCAGATACGAAAATCCAGCTATGTTCTGTTAAGCCAGACATGAAAGAGATTTGCAAATATCTAAAATAATATCACTCTTCTCACTTACGTATTTTTATTTCAGAAAATATAGTTATATTTTATAAATTATGTTACATATTAGCATATGATGAATATGTTATTTTTTCAATAAACCAAAAATTCCTTTCTTTTCGCCTCGGCTGGAGTGCAATGGCACGATCTCAGCTCACTGCAACCTCTGGCTCCCAGGTTCAAGCAATTCCCCTGTCTCAATCTCCCGAGTAGCTGGGATTACAGGCACATGCCACCACACCCAACTAATTTTTATATTTTTAGTAGAGACGGGGTTTTGCCATGTTGGCCAACCTGGTCGCAAATGCCTGACTGCACCCACCTCGGCCTCCCAAAGTGCTAGGATTATAGGCGTGAGTCACCGTGGCTGGTCCTCAGTTTTAATTTCTAATATGGTTAACATAACAAAAGTTCTTTGGGATCCTTGTCTCTCTCATTTTGTTGATAAAGAAATTTTGACATAATTAGGCTTATTAATTCAGCAAATATTGTGTGTCTATTATGTTTTAGAATCTGTGGGGGTACAAAAATGAATAAAACATAATTTTTGCCATTAAATAACCTAAGACCCTGTGTCAATTTTTAGACAGATACACAATCACACAGGAGTTATGGAAGCTCCTGAGACACGTAGTCTCAGAACTGAGAAGGCTATCTGGAGCTAGATAAAAAACATTTGACTTGAGTTTACAAATCTGCGTTCAAAATATGGCTTAGTAGATTTTTTTTTTTTTTTTTTTTTTGAGACGGAGTCTCGCTCTGTCGCCCAGGCTGGAGTGCAGTGGCCGGATCTCAGCTCACTGCAAGCTCCGCCTCCCGGGTTTATGCCATTCTCTCGCCTCAGCCTCCCGAGTAGCTGGGACTACAGGCGCCCGCCACCTCGCCCAGCTAATTTTTTGTATTTTTTTAGTAGAGACGGGGTTTCACCGTGTTTGCCAGGATGGTCTCGATCTCCTGACCTCGTGATCCACCCGTCTCGGCCTCCCAAAGTGCTGGGATGACAGGCTTGAGCCACCGCGCCCGGCCGGCTTAGTAGATTATATCTCAAAGCCTCAGTGTCCCCAATCCATAAAATGGAGAGTGAGGTGAGGATAAAAGAGCTGATGTGAGGATAAAATGTAGTGCTTGTGAAACTCTAAAGTGAGATACAAATACAACTATGTCATCATTGTCACTCTTTTCAAGAAATTCAGCAAGTTGATACGATAAAATGAAGGGAATACATACATCAGTGTTTTCTGTGTTACCATTATAACATCCAAAAACACTAAGTTTTGAAACAAATCTGACTCCAAGGCTTTCATATCAGAGACTGTAGACCCCTTACCTTAGTTCAAATCAAGATAGGACAAAGAGAAGACCAGAACACTTTTCCCCAAATCGGTATTAAACTAGACGGTCTGCATGGATATCATGAGTGACCGCTAAAACCTGAGTATGCTATGTCCACACCATTCCCATGATCTGGAAGCCTCCTTTTGTCTATTAAAAGAAGTACTCTGGCCAGGCGTGGTGGCTCATGCCTGTAATCCCAGCACTTTAGGAGGCCAAGGCAGGAAGATCACGAGGTCAGGAGTTTGAGAACAGCCTGGCCAACATAGTGAAACCCCAACTCCACTAAAAATAAAAAAATTAGCCAGGCGTGATGGTGTGTGCCTGTATTCCCAGCTACTCAAGGAGGCTGAGGCAGGAGACTCGCTTGAGCCCGGGTGGCAGAGGTTGTGGCGAGCCTAGATTGTGCCACTGCACTGCAGCCTGGGCAACAGAGCAAGACTCTGTCTCAAAAAAAACAACAACAACAAAAAAAAAACTCTTGGCCAGGCACAGTGGCTCATGCCTATAATCCCAACATTTTGGGAGACCAAGGCGGGTGGATCACTTGAGACCAGGAGTTCAAGACCAGCCTGGCCAACATATCAAAACTCCATCTCTACTAAATAAATTAATTAATTAGCTGGGTGTGGTGGTGCATGCCTGTAATCCCAGCTACTTGGGAAGCTGAGGCATGAGAATCACTTGAACCTGGAAGGCAGAGGTTGCAGTGAGCCACTGCACTCCAGAGACAGAGCAAGACCCTATCTCTAAAAAAAAAAAAAGTATCCTTCAATTAGCTTGAAATGACCAGTTCTCCAGGACCCCAACTAGCCTACAGTAATAATCAGTTTTTCATATAAATAATCATAAATTATGTTTAAAATCTGTTTTATAATTTGAGAAATATCTCCATAAAACTGATCCACCCATGCTTTTACTCTAATTTGAAAAATCAGCAGTATTTAATGTATTCAGTTAATAAATACGTATTAAGCACCCACTTTGCACATGGCACTTCGCTAGGCAATGGGGGTGTTAGATAAATGTGATTCTTACTCTCTGAGATCTGAGAGTCTGGCAGGAAAAATAGGCAATGAGAAAAGAAATAGCATAAAATGTAATGATTTGTGCTAATATGGGCAAGTTCAATGTTTTGAAAGCACATTTTAAAAGCACTCAACCAGTCTTATAGAAACAAAGACACATGCACACGCATGTTTATTGCGGCACTATTCACAATAGCAAAGACTTCGAATCAACCCAAATGTCCATCTGTGACAGACTGGATTAAGAAAATGTGGCACATATACACCATGGAATACTATGCAGCCATAAAAAAGGCTGAGTTTGCATCCTTTGTAGGGACATGGACGCAGCTGGAAACCATCATTCTTAGCAAACTATCACAAGAACAGAAAACCAAACACCGCATGTTCTCACTCATAGGTGGGAACTGAACAATGACATCACTTGGACTCGGGAAGGGGAACATCACACACTGGGGCCTATCATGGGGAGGCGGGGGGAGGGATTGCATTGGGAGTTATACCTGATATAAATGATGAATTGATGGGTGCTGACGAGTTGATGGGTGCAGCACACCAACATGGCACAAGTATACATATGTAACAAACCTGCACGTTATGCACATGTACCCTAGAACTTGAAGTATAATAAAAAAAAAAATTAAAAAAAAAAAAAGAAAGATAAAGTGAAAAGAGTCATCATGGGAGGCTTCCTGGAATAAGAGGTGTTTCAGTCAAGACCTGAAGTGCGAGGGGATATTCAGTCAGGTACAGGGAAAGGGGAACAGTATTTTAGTCAGAGAGCACAGCTGTTAACACCTTCTTTCCCTCCAGTTGTGACCTAAAGCTCTCCTCCTGTTCAGAACAATGACCTCCTGTCCCACCAAATATGAGAGATATTTTCTAGTGGTTTGATGTTCATTGACCTCTCACATATGTCTGGCACTAATTCTTCCTTGAAACCCTCATTTCTTTTAGCTTCTGTGACATCACGGTATACTACTTGTCCTCTCAGTACTTTAACTTTCTGTGCCTTTTATAATTCCATCCTCTACTCTCCCATTCAATGTTGACTTTCCTCAAGGCTTGAGCCTATGCTCTCTCTTCTTTACACTTATGTTCTTTCAAAGTCCATAACTTCAATTAAGACTTAAACAAGATGTCATAAAGGTTTTTATGTCTCCAGCATGGACTTTCCCCCTTGAGCTCCAGAATGGTGGTTCTTACTGCCCGTTTGACCTCTCCTCTTGTACAGATCAAAAGTTCCCCAGACTATCTGTGCAACACCAAACTCATCAACCAATTTGGTCTTCTTTCATGGTTTCCTCTTCATTGACTGTCCCCACCAGCCATCCAGTTACCCAGCCAGACTCCCGGGAGTTTCCTTTGGCATGCCCTTTTTTCTCATGTCTCCTAACCTTAATTCACCACCAAGTCCTATCAACTTTATCTCCCAAATATCTCTCAAATCAACCCACTACTCTCTACATCCTCCACAACCACCCTAATCCAAACCAGACCATCCACTGCCTGGATTACTACAACAGCCCTGCCAAATGCTTTACCTAAATACTTTCAGCCTCCCCCTGCCAATTCCCACTGCAAACAAAATGATCTTGAAATATCCTATTCTACTAACTCTGCTTAAAATGTGCCAGTGACTCTCAACTTCCTTTAATACAGAGATAAACATTCCTTATCATAGCCCACAAAGCCTTGCATGATCTGACTTGCCTCCTATTCATTCCAGCCACTGATATTCTTCCAGTTCCTCATTATTATAAGGTTCCCTTGCTGAATAGGAATTTGTAAATCTTACGGGTTTTTTGGTTAGGAAAACCTTCTTCCTCCTTCTAGCTAATGCTGATCATCCTCATCACTTCACCAGAGACTTTTTTTAACCTGGTTGACAAGGTCATAAGCTCTTGTAGCATTATATTTTTCCCTATCCTTGTTATAATATCATTGATTTGATCATTTAATGATCATTTAATTAACAACCACCTTCCCATAAAGACTGAGATTCCTTCTGGGCTTATCCCTTGTATCCCCCAAAGTTTAATATAGGTCCAGGCTCAGTGAATGGATTTTTTTTAAATAATTAGTATATGTGAAAATGCTCAGCAGAAGAGCAGGAACAATGCATGCATGAAACGCTGGGAAGAGTTCAGTAAAGATGAAGGCTCTAGGGAAAAAAGAGGAAGGTGGAAGGAAAAGAGTGAGTAAGGGTTAAGGCTAGAGACGCTCATGTGAGTCCAAGCAAATAGCCACAATAAAGAGTGAAATGAAAAGGCCCTGCACTGGTTTCAACAAGGGAGTGAGGTGATCAAATTTGCATCACTTTGGCTTCCATATGAATACACAGGATAAGTCAACTCTAGAGATAGAAGACTTCAGCTATTCAGAAATCTGGGAAATGAATGATTCATTGGGACATATAGACTAACAGTGGTGGCAGTAGCAATAGAGAAAATTGGGTTGGTTTGGAAAACAGAACATGAGGAGGACTCAGCAAGCCTGTGACCTCTCTTTTCCAAATGCTTCCGTAATTACCTACTAATTTCAAAACCCTAAACTGTGTCTCTTCTGGCAGAGACTTGAATTTCCTGAAAGCAGCCCAGGTCTCTCCTATCATCCTATATTTCCTCTTAAGTATGTCTTTGTAGATGACACTCCCTGGTAGAGAACACAGAAGCAAGGTTCTAATAGTTCTTCTAGTTTCTTGCCTTGTGCTAACATTATGCCATCTGTCCCAATCATTGGGTTAATAATAGCTTTTTAAAGTGCTTTTAATTTTTTAATTATCTATAACATTCTTCAAATATCTGAACTCAATCCTGATAGTATTCTTAAGAGTTCATTCCATTACATGTATACATTTTATTGCAAGTATCAACCCTTTCAAATTCACCCCTGATTAAATTTGACTTTTCATCTGTTCACATTTTTTTCTCACACCATAGTTCATCAGAGAGTACCCTTCATTCAACCTTCCACCATCAATTTAGCATCTATTTTGTGCTAGACATTTTCCGGGTACTGCAGATAAAATGACGAATAATACATGGCTCTTAACTTCAATCAGTCATAGTCTAGTAAAAAAAGATAGGAATATAAAGAAACATTTAATCTATTTAATATATTTAAATTTTGCCCAATAAATGTATTAAAGACATATAAACACATGTTTTAAAAGCCCCAAGACCTCTCCTGGAGAATGCTTCATATAAGAGAGGTCTTTTGTTCTGAATCTTAAAGGATGCATAGAGTTTGACATGCAAAGAGCATATGTGAAAGGCATGGAAGAGAGAACAGCACATTAACGTCATGACAAATACAATAATGTGATGTGATCAGATTTGTTTTTAGGAAATAATTCCGGCAGTCTCCATTGGTTCATCAGCTGCCTTATGGTTTTCTTGCTCATCGGTATTATTTAAAATTATACTGTTAATTTCTTTTAGAACATCTCTCTTTAGTACCTTCTCCTTTAGAACACAAACAAACAAACAAACTAGTAAGAACAGCAGGAAATACTGTTTCCTACACGTGTTTCACTAGACCAACCAGAATGACTTCTGTAGAATTTTGCTGATGTATCCTAAGTTGCTTTACGTAGGCACTGGGTTGAGTCACTAAATCTGGCAGTGGGTCTTCAACAAGACAACTCTTTATTTCTGAATAAAACTGTACTTTGCTCACCAATTCCTAAATTCAGTTCAGGAGGCAATTACATTGCAGCAACTCAAAAGAAAAAGAAAAAACATACTAACATGAATCACACATCCCCGAAGTGTCATATATACCATTAGAAGAAAAAAAAATATCTTTTTTTTCACCACTTCACTATTTAATTACAAGCAAAGTCCTCTGTGATTCTCCTTGGTCTTCTCTCAAAAAAAAAAAAACAGGAAGAAGAAGAAAGAAGAAGGAAGAAGGAAGAAGGAAGAAGAAAGAAGAAAGAAGAAAGAAGAAAGAAGAAGAAGAAAAAGGAAAATCACTTCTGCCATTAACTCCTAATCTAAAAAGTAAATTCTGCCTTAAATAAAAATCTGGGTCTTTCTACAAAGCTAATTTAGTGTTTGCATCTTGTTATTGAATGATCTTAAACTTCTAGGATCCCCACTCTATTATATCTGTCAGCATCTCTCCTTCATATCCCAAAAGCCCACACACACAAACACTTGCTCTGTCTTCATCCACTGGATGAACTCTTAATTCTCCTACCTCCATGAATCCTATGGCTGTCCCCCAACAAATCAGAAACCAAGGAATTCTTAACACAATGAGAAAATGCCCCTTAATGAGACCAACAGCTCATCACCCACTGTCTCCAGGGAAACCCACAAGTATGCCCCAGCCCAATCAGCAATCTCATTAGCTACAATGGGAAAACAAGAACCACGAGAGAAGGGTCAAGAGCAATTGTCTGCCACTGCCATGAAAAGACAGGTTTTTTAAGGCTTGAATTGGTCCCTATTGAAACTGTCATTCTCAGATTACAGTCAGCAGTACCAGGAGCACCTGGTAACCCAGAGAAAATCACCAAGCTGGTTTCTGTCTGGTTTCTGGGAATGACATGCGACCTGTCAGCACGCATCTTAGCCCACCAAGCCCAGCAGATGGGGTGGTGGTGGCAGCTACCCTGCTTGACAGCACCCTCTCCAGAGGCCCTGTATCATTACAGTCTGCCCTTCTGCTGGGGTAAAATTAACTTGTTGTGACTGTGTGACAGTTCTGACGACTACACAGTTTGAAGCAAGGAGCTGGGTCACACGCTGCTACATGCATGGGCTGTCACTGACTGCTCCACTAAAACCAGAAAAAACCTTGTCAGGAGAGATCAGCTCCTCTGGAGACAGAGGTAAGAGACTCAACTCATGGCCTGCTTGTGAGGATTTTGTTCAGTTCAAGGACAGCATCAACTGACAAGAGGACTTACTCAATGTCGCAGGGAGACACAATCAATGCCAGCAAGAGGAAGGAGGCAGAGAGGCAGAAAGGGGAAAACACACCCGGACAAGTTTGAGAGTGCTGAAGGAGACAGGCTGTTAGGAGGTGGCAAAGACAGTGTCCTCACTTTGGAAAATCGATGATATAAACTCCCAAATCACACCTATTTCACAGTCATAAAAGCTCCACCAAGAAACTAAAGCCATCAACCTTAGTGTTATTTAGTACAGTATCTTCTCTATGCTTAACACTGTGCTAAGTATTATAAAAGCTACAAAAACACAACACATGACCCCCAACTTTAGCAACCTTACAATTTCGCTGTTGAGATAAGACATGCTCTCATAAAAATACACAATGTGGTCAACATATGCCTCTTTCCTCAGGCCTATACTCCCAGTGGGAACCTGAAGACCTAGTTCAACCTGCAGAAAGACCAGAAGACTCAAAGGACAGAGAGAGGCACAGCGTGAAGAAATTACAGGGAAGTTACTCCACAACTCCTTTAAGAAATAACTTTGCCCATCCTTGGGCTGCTACAGGAGATCAGGATTCTTGCTGTCCTTTCCTCTCTTTTTGGCTGTACCTGAGGAAAGTCCCTCCAGGTCCCCAGGCTTGGGTGTTGACTCACAGTTCTGTATGGCCGGGGAGGCCTCAGGAAACTTACAATTATGGTGGAGGGGAAGCATGCATGTCTCACATGGCAGCAAACAAGAGGGAGCACGTGAAGGAGGAACTGTCAAACACTTATAAAACTCCTTAGATATGCTGAGAACTACTATTACAAGAACAGCATGGGGCAAACCACCCCCATGATTCAATCACCTTCCACCAGGTCCCTCCCTCAACACATAGGGATCATGGGGATTACAAATCAGGATGAGATTTGGGTGGGGACACAGAGCCAAACCATATCAGTGAGTTTGCATACTTTTCATGCTATTACAGTGATGCGCTATTTAACTTAGTCTTCCTTCTGCAAGTGATCAGACTCAGGGATCCTCACAACTTTGTTAAACCTGAGGTTTCTTCCTCTTCTGTTCTCTCCATCCCCTATCCAACCTAAGGATATGCAAGAAAGTGATAGGAACAACCTGAGTTTGCCCAAATTAAAGAGATGGACTTTGAGTTGTAAATATTGACCCTGAAACCCAAATGTGGATTTATTAGCTTTGTAAATTTGGTCAACTTTAGTCTGAGTTTCTATTTTCTTAACTGCAAGATTAATGTAAAAAATAAACATATGAAAGTACCTAGCATGGTATCTGGTACTTGGTAGGTAATTAATAAATGCTGGCCAGGCACAGTGGCTCATGCATGTAATTGCAGCACTTTGGGAGGCCAAGGCAGGAGGATGGCTTGAGCCCAGGAGTCCAAAACCGGCCTAAAACATAGTGAGACCCCCATGTCTACAAAAAATTTTAAAAGTTAGCTGGACATGGTGGTGTGTGGGAGGCTGAGGCTGGAGGATCACTTGAGCCCAGGAGGCTGAGGCTGCAGTGAGTTGTGATTGTGCCACTGCACTCCAGCCTGAGTAATAGAGTGAGACCCTGTCTCAAAAAACAGCAACGACAACAAAACATTGGTTTCTTTTTGTCTGTTTTAATCCTCTACTAGTAACACTGAATGCCCAATTAAGTGTAAATTTGTACGTACAGTCTTTATTCTTAATTACTATGCTTGATCCCCCTTATTCACAGATTGCGTATTTGGGAGTTGACCCACTCACTATAATTTGTAACCTCAAAATCAATACTTGCAGCACTACTAAAATCCTATGACTTTATTACTTGACTTGGGGCTCATACCACAGATATGCACAGAGTGACAAAAAATTTGAGTCACCCAATGAGCACATTCTTCACTGAGGCTGAATAAAATGACACCCTGCCTTCTTCTGCCTTCTTGTTTCACCTCTTGTGCAGTAAATGAGTATTTTTCACGGTCTGTTTTAGGGCTATATTTTTTGCATTTTAATGCTTTTTGTTGGTGATTTTGCAGCTTAAAATGTCCCCGAAGCGTGCCTGTAATCCCAGCTACTTGGGAGGCTGAGGCAGGAGAATCGCTTGAATCTGGGAGACAGAGTCTGCAGTGAGCCGAGATCGCACCACTGCATTCCAGCCTGGGCAACAGAATGAGACTCTGTCTCAAAAAAAAATGACCCCTAAGTATAGTGCTGAAGTGCTGTCTAATGTTCCTAATCACAAGGAGGCTGTGATGTGCCTCATGGAGAAAATATGTATGTTAGATAAGCTTCTTTCAGGCATGAGTTACAGGACTCAGTTACAGCACTGCTGGCTGTGAGTTTAACATTAATGAATTGACACTACATATTAAATAAGGTGTTTTTAAACACACCCACATAAAACAAGGTTATGAGTTGATCGGTTGTCAAAAATGTTGTAACCAGAGGCCCACAGGAACCTAACTCTGCATTTCCTCTAGGAGCAGTGGGTTCAGTAGTTGCTAATTCAGTGTTTGTAGTAATATCAGAGAACATAACTGCCAAGAATGATGAGTACTGATGTATGTCTTTTTCTAATTTCCACACTGATTCTTTGAGGCAAGAAGCTAATTAGCAGAGTCAATAACTGCATTATAAAAAAAAGAAAACATTCACTTGATTTGAGTCTTGAAGGGTCTTAAGTACAAAAGATCTTGGGAGAGGGGAGAGGTGTGTGGCAATGTGAATCGGCAGGATCTGTTCATCAGAAAGTAAAGGGTTTCACTTACCAGATCATGAGGTGAATGTTGGGACTTTGTGGGACATTTGTACTTCCAGTAGCTCCCTCAGTGTTATTTATAAGTCATTTTGGATGACTAGATGGATTATATTCATTTTTCTTTCCCTCAAATCTCCTCTAATGAGCTTAAGCATTGGTACCGCCTTGATCTATAATTAGTAAGATAGCAGGTGATACACTAATCTGGGATGAATTTCCCAAACCAGAGTCTGATGAGCTATCAAAGGCATCAGAGTTCTTTTTATCTAGTCAATCTCTCAGCTAACTCAGGCAAGAAGCATAAAAAGATTCTGTGTGTCTCTATCTGGTCGTTATCTTTTCTTTACTGTCTTTTCCTACCTTGAACACAAGCCCTCTCTTGGACAGCATTAGGAATATAGACAACTCTAAATAAAATTCCATTCTTTCAGGAAAGTTTAGAGTCATTAGGGACAAGAGGGGAACTTGATAGGCATCTGTTTCAATTCCCTCTATGTCAAATGAGAACTCCAAAGCTCAGGGAGTTAATGAGACAGACCAGGGATTACAGCCTGTTTCTTCCACCAGTTGAAGGTACTTTCCATGCCTATAGCAATTATGTGTGCAGATTTTCCAGAAAAATCCTAACTTTTAAAATGTTTGGTTCCATCTTTGCTCTAAGAGTACTGATGCCTGTTAGTCTCTGGGCTCTGAATTTTGAGTCTGATGACAGGGTCACCACAATTATTATATCATGTTTTCTCTAAGTGATAGGCAGACTTTTCTTAGCTCTCATCCTCTAGCGGCAATTCACCCAGGCCTGTGGCATCCATTGTCACATCTGTGGGTATGACCCCCACATCAAGTAATACAGTCATAGGATTTTAGTAGCCAGATGAGTCATTTTACTGATAATGATGAAATTGAGTCCCCAAGAGGCCACATCACAACTGAAATGACATAGCTAGCAAGAGATAGTGTCAGAATGTAACACAACATCTAAAAATATTATGAATACATAAAGAAGTTGGTTGATATTAACTTGCTAGCTTAATATCACAATGGGTCTAAAGGTTGCAAGAACCTCAAAAGAAGCATTAGTAATATATCCATACAAAACAAACGTAATGGTTAAGACCTTTATTTGTCTCCAAATTGAGAGGCAATAGGCTCTGATTTTCTTATTAGAGTAATATTTATTGACTTATATCACCACGGAAAATGATTACCCTGAACACCTACCTGCAAAAACAACCATGAAAACATTTATCAGGATTTGTATAACAAAAGGAACACTTTGAATGAGACACAAATACTTGGACTACATTTTATTAGCACTTAAAATTCAATTATCATTTCACACCAGAAGTGAAGGCAGTGACACTGACAGGCTTTTAGCAATAAACCTACATACACAATTCTAGCTCTTAGGTCACTTGAAGAGCCTTCTCAAGCTGCTAGAGGCCAGCAGATCACATTGTCGGAACAATTGTTCTAAATGATTAAGGAATCTATACCATTAAAGAAAAGCATTGTTTAAAAGGCAAACTGTTTTCCAAATTAGGGGGTGCCAGACAATGGAAGAGTATAAGAATTATCATCCTATTGCTCTCCCCCAACAAAGGATGCTCTGATAACTGGACATTTTAGATGCTTGCACAGAATAACTGAATTATGACAATAACTTCCCTGACTCATAATTCTTATCCTTCTAATCCATCCTACATTCTTCTGCCAGACATCTCGGCCTGATATATCATGTTAATCATGCCAGCTCCTCCTCAAAGTCCTCAGTGATTCAAAGGCCCAGAAAACCAGAGCTATTAGAAAGTACCATCTGGACAAAACACTATTCCTGCATTCATGGCCTTCTAGGGACCTGTGGTCACAGGGAGATAAAGACTAACTTGGAAGGTTTTATCATCCTACTGCAGTCAAAAAGCCAAATGGTTTACAGAGAGGTTGATTTTGTGCTTCCGTTTGCCTGGGATATCGCAGTTTGTGTCTGTTATCACAGCTAATAACACTTCTGCTTGGTTCTCAAAAGTGTCCTGGTTTGGACAATAAATTTTATAACCCTAGTTATAAGCATTATGATACCACATGCCTGCCACCATTATAAACATTTTTTTACTAAAAGTTATAGACACTACAAGGACCTAACAACAGCTTATCACCATCTTCTCATCTCATCCTCCACCCAGCACTGCTTCATAAGCATGAGTAAGGAGGAGCATCATCAGGGCCAGCAGAGTAGAACACCTAGCTGATTCCAACTTTACCCCCACCCCATCCTGAGATCGCTTCCCATCTTTTCCTGCTATGCTCTTAGCATCCTGTGATTCTCCATCCAAAAATACAGGATTCAGACCTGACCACACATCTTGATGCTCGACTGCCTCCGGAATGCCCAGTTTCACTAGGTCAGCAACTAAGCACCCAGAATCACACCAGCCCCATGTATTAGACAAGGAAGAGGCACATGCTTTCCATTACTTAGGAAAAGGAGCTTTTCACCAAGAGACCCTGGCTAATAGATTCAAAGAGAGAAAAATATAGGCCAGAAAGTATAACCTTCTTAATCCCGGAACACTTACAACTCCAAATACTTGATGTTTCTGCGGAAAACCTAGAATATTGCCCCTATCTATTCCTCCTGAAGGTGCTCTAACAAAAAAGAACTCTAAAATAGAGTTCAGTTCCCTCAAATATTTTGAAAATAAGCTTTCATGGTCATATTGTCATATAGCTATTCATATTTTATATATTCCTTCCCAATCTTTGTCTTGCATAAAAAGTTTTCACAGTCTGCATATAGTATATATAAAATTTTGTATCCAGTTTTGATCAAAACTTCTTTACCAAGTTGTTACATATAGTTGCCAATTATAATTATAAAAGCATCTCAATGTTTTTTAGTTGATATATTACAATTTAATAATTTACCTGGTTTTATATTTAATTTCCTTCCATTTTTCTACAACTGCAAGGCATTTTGCTAGGCACTGGGAATAGTAAAATTTTAGAAATAAAAATAAATGTTTTTACTAAGTAAAGAATATTGGACTCTTTCGGAAGACTAAATTTGAATTCTTGAGATATATTTTAAAAGCTCTGGTACCATCGTCACATATTAATCACAAACTTTAAGAAAATCAAAAAGAAAGAGAATGAGAAAATGAGGAAGAGAAGAAAAGGAAGGACAGAGGGAAAGGGACTGGTTAACGACAGAGCGGGGAGAAAGCAGGAGGGAAGGACTTATAATTACAAGGATAAATTGAAGGTCTAACTTCTGTTCTGACATTTGCTTCATGTAAATGATGGAAATACCATACCAATTCATTTGAATACATGTCAAGTCCTTCCATGAATTATAATAAATGTCAGCATCATTCTAATATTTAAAAACAAAAGCTATCTATAATTCAGCCATGACCCTTTCCCTATTGTCTGCTCCATCATGTAAAATAGCCATTGCCTGCCCTTTAAGGCCTTATATACTCAGCCCAACAACCAAACTAATTTTTCTCCTTTTGTCTGCACAAAACCTCATCTCCAATCAGGGATACTTATTGGGAAACAAACATGGAGAGTTTGCATTTTCAGTAATGCCGGAATAGCTTTTCTTAAAATAAACTTCTCACAGCTAAGAATTATAATCTCTGGATAAATTTTTTTAAGAACTATTTAAAGGCACAAGAGAATAACAAAAAAAATGCATAAACTGAAAGGTAGTAGACTTTGGAAAAAGGGAACTGAACTGGGTGACATCATCACTTTGATAGCTTTTAAGAGAACTTCCCAGTCCAAGGGATGTTAGACAAATAGAATTCAAGCAGAACTATAGCCTTAATGACTTGAAGTATCTAAGGACAGAGTTCACAGCCACCAGACTGGCTGGCAATAAAGAAAGGAAATTCAAGAAAAGGAAGGAGCCCCAAAACTTGCATGTAAACTCCCCTCAAATCTTTGTCTGATTTTTACATGACTTTTGCACACATACACACATGAAAAGATGCAAGAAACCCAGTAGAGAGTAACAGCTGAAAGGCGAAAAGAGTAGAGCAGAAATATATGGTGCTGCCCACTGCACAGTAGGAAGAATTTGAAGTTCAGGTGTTTCCAAGTAAGAGGGTTTGGGTAAACATCTTTGATTCTCCACTAAAACCTCAGAAGGGCACATTTTAGGATGAAAATGTATGTCTCTGAATTAAGGAATTTACCCTAGTAATACTAAGGGCAAAATCAACAGACCCACCTTAATAACACCAAGCTTCCAAGGAGATCAGCCAGTCACTTAATCACCTGGGTAAACAAAAACCAATACTCTTCACTGGAAGATAAAACATCCAGAGATTTTACAGTACATCATCCATAATGTCCACTGTATGGTAAAGAAACAGTAGGCATGCAAAGAGTCAGGAAAATGTGACCCACTGTCAAGAGACAGTCAATAGAAATTGATCATGAGATGACCTGAAGGTTGGAATTAGCAAACAAGGACTTTAAAGCAGCTGCTTTAATATTGTCAAGGACTTAAAGGAAAAACTTGTCAGAATGGCTATACAAATAAAGAAGATCAACTGGGAGATAGAAAATATAAAAAAGAACCAAAGGGAAACACTAGAACTGAAAAAGGGGGGAACAGCTGAAATTTTAAAATTCACTGAAAGGGCTTAATAGCAGTAAAAGGGGCCACATAGGCTGCAGAAAAGAAAAAACAAGCCAGTGAACTTAAAATAAGAATCAGTAAAAGTAATTCAATATGAAGAACAGAGATTCAGAACAACAAAATAAAGCTACAGTGGCCTATGGGGCAATATTAAGTTATCAAACACAGAGTCTCAGAAGCATAGGAGAGAGAAAATGAGGAAGAAAAAATATTTGAAGAAGTTATCACTAAAAACTTTCTCAAATATGGTTAGAAAAAACATTAACTTACTGTTCCAAGAGAATATGTAATCCCAAGCAAAATTTTAAAAACAAACAAACCTGTATCTAGAAACATCATAAACTGTTTTAAACTAAAGGTTAAAAAAAAAAAATCTTAACAGCATTTGGTGAGGGGGGAAAGACACATTAAATACAGAAAAACAACAATAAAAATGAAGACTAAGTTGTCATTATAAATAGTAGAAGCCAGAAGACAATATTTTTTTAACTGCAAAATAACGGGGAAAGGGGTAAATGGATCTACCAACCTAGAAATCTGTATCAAGTGAAAATATTTTTCAAAACTGAAAATAAGAACATTCATGACCAGCAATCATGAATTTTAAGAAACAATAAGGAAATTCTTTGGACTAAAGAGAAATGAAAGCAAATGGAAGTTCATGTCTATAGGAATAAAGAACATTAAGAATGATAAATATGAGGATAATTATAAATGAATATTTTTCTTTTAAAATTTCTTTAAAACGCAAGTGTCAAGTTAAAGCAAATAATAACAACATACTATTATAGGCTTTAGAACACAGATATATTTCTTATTATTTTAAAATATTTTTATATATTATAAAATACAAATATCCACATATTTTAAAATAAAATGACAGTTATATGACAAAGGTTGGGGTAAATGAAATTATACTCTTATATAGGTTCATATATTTTACAAAAAAATGGTACAATATTCACTCTGTAGTAAGTTAAGAATATTGCATACTGGCCGTGTGTGGTGGCTCACACCTGCAATCCCAGCACTTTGGGAGACCGAGGCAGGTGGATCACCTGAAGTCAGGAGTTCGAGACCAGCCTGACCAACATGGAGAAACCCCATGTCTACTGAAAATACAAAAATTTGCCAGGCATGGTGGCAGGCACCTGTAGTCCGAGCTACTCAGGAGGCTGACACAGGAGAATCGCTTGAACTCGGGAGGCGGAGGTTGCAGTGAGCCGAGACTGCGCCATTTCACTCCAGCCTGGGCAACAAGAGCAAAACTCCATCTTAAAAAAACAAAGAAACAAACAAAAGAATATTTCATACTATAATACCTAGAATAGCTACAAAAATTAGACATGTAAAATAGCTTACATGCCAGTAGAGGAAATAAAATGGAAAGTTAAAATAAATAGTTGATTAACCTAAAAGAAGGCAGGAAAGGAAGAAGGGAGAAACAAAAAATAATAAAATAAACAGAAAATAAATAGTCACTCTATATCCAACCATACAAACAATTAGATAACTATAAAATGATAGAACTAAATTCTACAACATTGATAATTACATTAAAAGTAAGAGAACAGAGTTTCTGGTCCAACATGTAAAGAGCTTGCTAGTTATCACTCCTGTCCTCCTTACAACAAAAAAAAAGCTAGGTGCAATGGCTTATGCCTGTAATCCCAGCTCTTTGATAGGGCAAGATGGGAGGATCACTTGAAGCCAAGAGTTCAAGACCAGCCCGGGCAACACAGTGAGATCCTGTCTTTAAAAAAATAAAATACAAGAAATTAGCCATACATTGTGGTGGACACCTGTAGTCTCAGCTACTCAGGAGGCTGAGAAGGGAAGACTGCTTAAACCTGGGAGTTCGAAACTACAGTAAGCTATGATCACACCACTGTACTCCAGTCTGAGCAACAAAGCAAGACTCCTCTCTTAGATAGATGGATAGATAGATAGATAGATAGATAGATAGCAGCTCTGCATAGAGGTCATGAAACAAACTGCCATCTCAAAAACTGGAGAGGGAGGTGGATACAGAAGCCTGCAGCTGAAGCTAACATCCATAGGAACACTTTAAACCATAAATGACAAATTAACTCAGGTTGAACCAGCCTGAGAATTGAAAACGCCAAGGGTCTGGATGAACACGGGATCCCATGCTTAAGTGAGTTTTACCTACCAGGTTCTCACTGTGAACATAGATGAGAACTCTTTGTGCTTCAGGCAAGAGGAGGAGAAAAGAAGCCATTTTGAAATAATACCTAGAGCTTTCTGTTCCCCCTAACCAATCCTGCCCTCAAGGAAATCTATTTTATTATAGCCAAACTGGCTGAGGTTTTACCAAAGCCTAAATGATCCAGAGGAAGGAGAATAACATGCTCCCAATGTGAGGAAAAGAAAATATCCAAGCATAGGACTATAGAACACTTCCCCTCTTCCCACACCTTACAACTGAATCAATATGTATCATAAGAGAGGAGTAAAGCTAAAAGAACTGTAATTCTCACACTCTATTCAAAGTCTGTAGGGACATAAAAAGACAACAGGGGTGACAAAAACAAGCATACTAGAGGAAATTTTAGCCTCTGATGCTACAGCAAACAGTAAACAGTCTAACTCCTAGCCAGATAAACAAACAAAAACTCGTATTACAGGCCTGATGCTCAGTTCTTGTTACCCAGCACATCATGTCCAGCTTTCAACAAAAAATTACAAAGCATGCTAAAAGACAAAACCATGATCTGATGAGATTTTTTTGTTAAAGCATCAAGAACCGGACTCAGATATGGCAGAGGTTTTGGAATTATTAGACCAGGAATTCAAAATAACTATGATTATAGACATTCCTCATTTTATTGCACTTCACAAATACTGCACTATTTTTTCACAAGTTGAAGGTCCGTGGTAACCCTGAGTCAAGCAAATCTATCAGTACTGTAGGAGTAATGTCTAGCTTAAGGCCTTATTATTTAAGGGATACATTTTGTGAGGCTGTAGCTGCCATACATAGTGATTCCTCTGATGGATCTGGGCAAAGTAAATTGAAAACCTTCTGGAAAGGATTCACGATTCTAGATGCCATTAAGAATGTTGGTGATTCATAGGAAGAAGTCAAAATATCAACATTAATCGGAGTTTGGAAGAAGATGATTCCAACCCTCATGAATGAGGTTAAAGGGTTCAAGACTTCAGTGGAGGAAATAACTACAAAGTGAGAGAGGCAACGAAAGAGAACTAGAATTAAAAGTAGAGCCTGAAGATGTGACTGAATTGCTGCAATCTCATAAAACTTGAATGGATGAGGAGTTGCTTTCTTATGGATGAGCAAAGAATGTGATTGCTTGAGATAGAGTCTACTCCTGGTGAAGATGCTGGAACATCATTGAAATGACCACAAATAATTTAGAATACTACATAAACTTACTAAGTTGATAAAGCAGCAGCAAGGGTTGAGAGGATAAACTCTAATTTTGAAAGAAGTTCTACTCTGGGTAAAATGGGACCGAACAGTACGGCATGCCACAGAAAGATCTTTTGTGAGAGGAGGAGTCCGTCAATGGGGCAAACTTCATGTCTGTCTTATTTTAAGAAATTGCCACAGCCACCCCAGCCTTCAATAATCACCACTCTAGTCAGTCAGTAGCCATTGACTCGCTGAATGTTCAAATGACCGTTAGCATTTTTTAGCAACAAAGTATTTTTGATTAAGGTATGTGCATTGTTTTTAGAATAATGCTGTTGCACACTTAATAGACGACAGCATAATGTAAACATAATTTTTATGTGCACTTAAAAAAATCGTGTGACTTGCTTTATTGTGATATTTAATTTATTGCAGTGGTCTGGAACTAAACCCTCAATATCTTTGAGGTATGCTTGTAATATTCTAAGGGTTTTACTGGAAGAAGTAAACAGCATACAAGAATAGATGGGTAATGTAAACAGAAAAATGGAAACTCTAAGAAAGAATCAAAAGGAAATGCTAAAATCAAGTGTAAATGAATGAAATATCTAAATTAAAGGCCAAAGACTGTCATGCTGAATTTATTAAAAGGTAAGATTTATGTAGTAAAGAGTCTGGCACCATATTTTATGTTTGACTGCTGACAGCTTTCAAGCTCTGCCACTCTTCATCCCCCTCCTATCCCACATCCGGGCAAGCTGATAAGAAAATCAAGTGCTCCTTCCTTTGGCACTGGTGAAAAGCTGAAACCATATAGACCCCAGTTCATGCACAGGAACCTTCACCCCAGCTTCACCTTCTAATCACAATAAAAGTCAAGGCAGTCTTTTTTTTTTTTTTTTCTTATTCTCAAGCCATTTGTTTTACCAGTTTGGGTGCCAGCCCTGCCCTCCCCAGAAAGCATCATCATGTGGTAATAAAGCTTTTCACACCCTCTTGGTGCATGTGAGGCATTGTGAGTCTTGACATCCAAACCTAATTGGGGTGGGAGTGGGGAGTCTATCCCATCTATGTGAAGTAACCATAAAAACTCTACTCTCTGCTCTCTACAAGAGATGCAGTTTAAAAGAAGTACTTAATAAGAAGCTTTATGAGAGATAGCGGATTATTTTTAATGCTAAAAGGATCCATTCATAAGGAAGACATAGCAATCTTAAATGTGCATGCACCTAATAACAGAATCTAAAATAAATGAGATAAAATGGACAGATGTCAAAGGAATGACATGCTGATACATGTCATGATATGGTTGAACCTCAAAGGCATTATGGTAAGTGAAAGAAGCCATACACAAAAAGTTACATATTACACAATTTCATTTTCATTAAATATCCAGAATAGATAAAATTCATAGAGTCAGAAAGCAGATGGGTAGTAAATAGGGACTGGAGAGAGGAGAGAATGAGGCACGCTGACCTACAGAATGGCATGGGGTCGTCTTTGGTGAAGATAAAAATGTTTTGAAACAAGACAGAAGTGATGGCTGCACAACCTTGTGAGTGTACTAAATGCCACTGAAATAAACACTTTAAAATTTTATGTCATGTGAATTTTACCTCTTTAAAGAAAATAATGAACAAAATTTTAAAAAGAAACAGATAAATTCACAATCTTGAAGACATTAAAATTCTTCTCTCGAGGGGGGTGGAGCAAGATGGCCAAATAGGAACAGCTCCAGTCTCCAACTCCATGCGCGAGAGACACAGAAGACCGGTGATTTCTGCATTTTCAGCTGAGGTACTGGGGTCATCTCACTGGGGAGTGCCGGACAATTGGTGCTGGTCAGCTGCTGCAGCCCGACCAGCGAGAGCTGAAGCAGGGCGGGGCACTGCCTCACCTGGGAAGCGCAAGGGGGAAGGGAATCCCTTTTCCTAGCCAGGGGAACTGAGACACACAACACCTGGAAAATCGGGTAATTCCCACCCCAATACTGCGCTTTAAGCAAACGGGCACACCAGGAGATTATACCCACACCTGGCTGGGAGGGTCCCACAGCCACGGAGCCTTCCCCATTGCTAGCACAGCAGTCTGTGATCTAACCGAAATGGCAGCAGCGAGGCTGGGGGAGGGGCGCCCGCCATTGCTGAGGCTTAAGTAGGTAAACAAAGCCGCTGGGAAGCTCTAGCTGGGTGGAGCTCACAGCAGCTCAAGGAAACCTGCCTGTCTCTGTAGACTCCACCTCTGGGGACAGGGCAGAGCTAAACAACAAAAGTGGAAGCAGCAGAGGCCTGCGCAGACGCGAACGACTCTGTCTGACAGCTTTGAAGAGAGCAGTGGATCTCCCAACACGGAGGCTGAGATCTGAGAACGGACAGACGGCCTGCTCAAGTGGGTCCCTGACCCCTGAGTAGCCTAACTGGGAGACATCCCCCACTAGGGGCAGTCTGACACCCCACACCTCACAGGGTGGAGTACACCCCTGAGAGGAAGCTTCCAAAGTAAGAATCAGACAGGGACACTTGCTGTTCAGCAATATTCTATCTTCTGCAACCTCTGTTGCTGATACCCAGGCAAACAAGGTCTGGAGTGGACCTCAAGCAATCTCCAACACACCTACAGCTGAGGGTCCTGACTGTCAGAAGGAAAACTATCAAACAGGAAGGACACCTATACCAAACCCCCATCAGTACGTCACCATCATCAAAGACCAGAGACAGATAAAACCACAAAGATGGGGAAAAAGCAGGGTAGAAAAGCTGGAAATTCAAAAAATAAGAGCGCATCTCCCCCTGCAAAGGAGCGCAGCCCATCACCAGCAACGGATCAAAGCTGGTCAGAGAATGACTTTGACGAGATGAGAGAAGAAGGCTTCAGTCCATCAAACTTCTCAGAGCTAAAGGAGGAATTACGTACCCAGCGCAAAGAAACTAAAAATCTTGAAAAAAAGAGTGGAAGAATTGATAGCTAGACTAATTAATGCAGAGAAGGTCATAAACGAAATGACAGAGATGAAAACCATGACACGAGAAATACGTGACAAATGCACAAGCTTCAGTAACCGACTTGATCAACTGAAGAAAGAGTATCAGCGATTGAGGATCAAATGAATGAAATGAAGCGAGAAGAGAAACCAAAAGAAAAAAAAGAAGAAAAAGAAATGAACAAAGCGTGCAAGAAGTATGGGATTACGTAAAAAGACCAAATCTACGTCTGATTGGGGTGCCTGAAAGTGAGAGGGAAAATGGAACCAACTTGGAAAACTCTTCAGGATATCATCCAGGAGAACTTCCCCAACCTAGTAGGGCAGGCCCCATTCAAATTCAGGAAATACAGAGAACGCCACAAAGATACTCCTTGAGAAGAGCAACTCAAGACACATAATTGCCAGATTCACAAAGTTGAAATGAAGGAAAAAATCTTAAGGGCAGCCAGAGAGAAAGGTCGGGTTACCCACAGAGGGAAAGCCCATCAGACTAACAGCAGATCTCTTGGCAGAAACTCTACAAGCCAGAAGAGAGTGGGGGCCAGTATTCAACGTTCTTAAAGAAAAGAATTTTCAACCCAGAATTTATATCCAGCCAAACTAAGTTTCATCAGTGAAGGAGAAATAAAATCCTTTACAGATAAGCAAATGCTTAGAGATTTTGTCACCACCAGGCTGCCTTACAAGAGACCTTGAAGGAAGCCCTAAACATGGAAAGGAACAACCGGTACAGCCATTGCAAAAACATGCCAAAATGTAAAGACCATCGATGCTAGGAAGAAACTGCATCAACTAACGAGCAAAATAACCAGTTATATCATAATGGCAGGATCAAGTTCACACATAACAATATTAACCTTAAATGTTAATGGACTAAATGCTCCATTAAAAGACACAGACTGGAAAACTGGATAAAGAGTCAAGACCCATCAGTCTGCTGTATTCAGGAGACCCATCTCACATGCAAGACATACATAGGTTCAAAATAAAGGGATGGAGGAAGATCTACCAAGCAAATGGAGAACAAAAAAAAGCAGGGGTTGCAATCCTAGTCTCTGATAAAACAGACTGTAACCATCAAAGATCAAAAGAGACAAAGAAGGCCATTACATAATGGTAAAGGGATCAATTCAACAGGAAGAGCTAACTCTCCTAAATATATATGCACCCAATACAGGAGCACCCAGATTCATAAAGCAAGTCCTTAGAGACCTACAAAGAGACTTAGACCCATACAATAATAATGGGAGACTTCAACACTCCACTGTCAACATTAGACAGATCAACGAGACAGAAAGTTACAAGGATATCCAGGAATTGAACTCATCTCTGCACCAAGCGGACCTAATAGACATCTATAGAACTCTCACACCCAAATCAACAGAATATACATTCTTCTCAGTACCACATCGCACTTATTCCAAAATTGACCACATAATTGGAAGTAAAGCACTCCTCAGCAAATGTAAAAGAACAGAAATTATAACAAACTGTCTCTCAGCCTACAGTGCAATCAAACTAGAACTCAGGACTAAGAAACTCAATCAAACCGCTCAACTACATGGAACTGAACAACCTGCTCCTGAATGACTACTGGGTACATAACGAAATGAAGGCAGAAATAAAGATGTTCTTTGAAACCAAGGAGAACAAAGATACAACATACCAGAATCTCTGGGACACATTTAAAGCAGTGTGTAGAGGGAAATTTATAGCACTAAATGCTCACAAGAGAAAGCTGGAAAGATCTAAAATTGATACTCTAACATCACAATTAAAAGAACTGGAGAAGCAAGAGCAAACACATTCAAAAGCTAGCAGAAGGCAAGAAATAACTAAGATCAGAGCAGAACTGAAGGAGATAGAGACACAAAAAACCCTCCAAAAAATCAATGATCCAGGAGTTGGTTTTTTGAAAAGATCAAAAATTGACAGACCGCTAGCAAGACTAATAAAGAAGAAAAGAGAGAAGAATCAAATAGATGCAATAAAAATGATAAAGGGGATATCACCACCGACCCCACAGAAATACAAACTACCATCAGAGAATACTATAAACACCTCTATGCAAATCAACTAGAAAATCTAGAAGAAATGGATAATTTCCTGGACACTTACACTCTTCCAAGACTAAACCAGGAAGAACTTGAATCCCTGAATAGACCAATAGTAGGCTCTGAAATTGAGGCAATAATTAATAGCCTACCAACCAAAAAAGTCCAGGACCAGATGGATTCACAGCTGAATTCTACCAGAGGTACAAGGAGGAGCTGGTACCACTCCTTCTGAAATATTCCAATCAATAGAAAAAGAGGGAATCCTCCCTAACTCATTTTATGAGGCCAACATCATCCTGATACCAAAGCCTGGCAGGACACAACAAAAAAAGACAATTTTAGACCAATATCCCTGATGAACATTGATGCAAAAATCCTCAATAAAATACTGGCAAACCGGATTCAGCAGCACATCAAAAAGCTTATCCACCATGATCAAGTGGGCTTCATCCCTGGGATGCAAGGCTGGTTCAACATTCGCAAATCAGTAAACGTAATCCAGCATATAAACAGAACCGAAGACAAGAACCACATGATTATCTCGATAGATGCAGAAAAGGCTTTTGACAAAAGTCAACAGCCCTTCATGCTAAAAACGCTCAAGAAATTCGGTATTGATGGAACGTACCTCAAATCATAAGAGCTATTTATGACAAACCCACAGCCAATATCATACTGAATGGGCAAAAACTGGAAAATTCCCTTTGAAAACTGGCACAAGACAGGGATGCCCTCTCTCACCACTCCTATTCAACATAGTGTTGGAAGTTCTGGCTAGGGCATCAGGCAAGAGAAAGAAATCAAGGGTATCCAGTTAGGAAAAGAAGAAGTCAAATTGTCCCTGTTTGCAGATGACATGATGTATATTTAGAAAACCCCATTGTCTCAGCCCAAAATCTCCTTAAGCTGATAAGCAACTTCAGCAAAGTCTCAGGATACAAAATAATGTGCAAAAATCACAAGCATTCTTATACACCAGTAACAGACAAACAGAGAGCCAAATCATGAATGAACTTCCATTCACAATTGCTTCAAAGAGAATAAAATACCTAGGAATCCAACTTACAAGGGATGTAAAGGACCTCTTCAAGGAGAACTACAAACCACTGCTCAGTGAAATAAAGAGGACACTAACAAATGGAAGAACATACCATGCTCATGGATAGGAAGAATCAATATCGTGAAAATGGCCATACTGCCAAGGTAATTTATAGATTCAATGCCATCCCCATCGACTACCAATGAGTTTCTTCACAGAATGGAAAAAAAGGCTTTAAAGTTCATATGGAACCAAAAAAGAGCCCGCATTGCCAAGACAATCCTAAGTCAAAGAACAAAGCTGGAGGCATCACCCTACCTGACTTCAAACTATAACAAGGCTACAGTAACCAAAACAGCATGGTACTGGTACCAAAACAGAGAATATAGACCAATGGAACAGAACAGAGTCCTCAGAAATAATACCACACATCTACAGCCATCTGATCTTTGACAAACCTGAGAGAAACAAGAAATGGGGAAAGGATCCCTATTTAATAAATGGTGCTGGGAAAATTGGCTAGCCATAAGTAGAAAGCTGAAAGGATCCTTTCCTTACTCTTATACGAAATTAATTCAAGATGGATTAGAGACTTAATGTTAGACCTAATACCATAAAAACCCTAGAAGAAAACCCAGGTAGTACCCATCAGGACATAGGCATGGGTAAGGACTTCATGTCTAAAACACCAAAAGCAACGGCAGCAAAAGCAAAAATTGACAAATGGGATCTAATTAAACTAAAGAGCTTCTGCACAGCAAAAGAAACTACCATCAGAGTGAACAGGCAACCTACAGAATGGGAGAAAATTTTTGCAATCTACTCATCTGACAAAGGGCTAATATCCAGAACCTACAAAGAACTCAAACAAATTTACAAGAAAAAAAAAACAACCCCATCAAAAAGTGGGCAAAGGATTGAACAGACATTTCTCAAAAGAAGACATTCATACAGCCAACAGACACATGAAAAAATGCTCATCATCACTGGCCATCAGAGAGATGCAAATCAAAACCACAATGAGATACCATCTCACCAGTTAGAATGGCAATCATTAAAAAGTCAGGAAACAACAGGTGCTGGAGGGATGTGGAGAAATAGGAACACTTTTACACTGTTGGTGGGATTGTAAATTAGTTCAACCATTATGGAAAACAGTATGGCGGACTCCTCAAGGATCTACAACTAGATGTACCATATGAGCCAGCCATCCACTACTGGGTATATACCCAAAGGTTATAAATCATGCTGCTATAAAGACACATGCACAATATGTTTATTGCGGCACTATTCACAATAGCAAAAACTTGGAATCAACCAAATGTCCATCTGTGACAGAATGGATTAAGAAAATGTGGCACATATACACCATGGAATATTATGCAGCCATAAAAAAGGATGAGTTTGCGTCCTTTGTAGGGACATGGATGCAGCTGGAAACCATCATTCTTAGCAAACTATCACAAGAACAGAAAACCAAACACCGCTTGTTCTCACTCATAGGTGGGAACTGAACAGTGACATCACTTGGACTCGGGAAGGGGAACATCACACACTGGGGCCTATCATGGGGAGGGGGGAGGGGGGAGGGGGGAGGGATGCATTGGGAGTTATACTGATATAAATGATGAATTGATGGGTGCTGACGAGTTGATGGGTGCAGCACACCAACATGGCACAAGTATACTATGTAACAAACCTGCACGTTATGCACATGTACCCTAGAACTTAAAGTATAATAAAAATAAAATAAAATAAAATTCTTCTCTCAATAAGTGAAAGAACTAGATTAAACACACACACAGAGTAAGGCTATAAAGAATCTGAGCAACAATATCAACTACCTTGACCTAATTAATATCTATAGAATATTATAACCAAGAGTTGCAGAATAGACATTTTAAAAAGCAACAGTTACTAAAATAGACTATATTCTGAACCATAACGTAATTCTCAAAAAAATTCAAATTGTTGAAATTTATATAGTATGTTATCTGACCACAGTGGAATTAAATCAGAAACCGATAACTAAAGGAACCCAAAATAGTTGCAAATTAATTAAGCAACACAATTCTAAATAGTCCACAGGTTTAAAAATATCACAAAGCAGAATATAAAATATTATAAGCTGAATGACAAAGAATATCTGCAGCCAAAGCAAAGTTTATAGGGAATTTTGTGGCATTAAATGTTTATATTAAAAAATGTATTTTAAATCAATCATTTAAGTTTCTAACTTAAGTATAAAAAGACAATAAAATTAACAATCAAATAAGAAACAAAAATAGAAATAAATAAAATAGAAAACAAATGACATAAATTTTTAAAGTTAAAAGTTAGATCTTTGAAAAAAGAAAAATGACAAATACAAATTGCCAAAATCAGAAATAAACTGGAAATATCATACAGAAACTAGAGATGTAAAAAGAATAACAAACGAGTATTAGAAGTAACAAATTTGACAACTTAGATGAAATAAGCAAATTATTTGAAAGACATAATTTGCCAAAACCAACACAATAAGATATAGAAAATCTGAGTAAAATCTGAGTGGCTAACAGCTATTAAAGAAAGTAGCTACCAAAGCCCTCTCACAAAGAAATTTCTATGTCCACATAATTTTACTCAAAATCCAAGAAAAATATAATACCAATCTCATATTCGTTGTTTCAGAAAATATAGAAGGAAGGAATATTCTCAGCTTATTTTATGAAACATCATAAACCTTATACCAAATACTGACAAATGAGTTGAAAGAAAATTACAGACTAATAGTTCATAAACATAGACACAAAAATTTTTTACAAAATATCATCAAATTAAATCCAGCAATATATTTTTAAAAATCATATGTCGGCCGGGCGCGGTGGCTCAAGCCTGTAATCCCAGCACTTTGGGAGGCCGAGACGGGCGGATCACGAGGTCAGGAGATCGAGACCATCCTGGCGAACACGGTGAAACCCCGTCTCTACTAAAATATACAAAAAATTAGCCGGGCGAGATGGTGGGCGCCTGTAGTCCCAGCTACTCGGGAGGCTGAGGCGAGAGAATGGCGTAAACCCGGGAGGCGGAGCTTGCAGTGAGCTGAGATCCGGCCACTGCACTCCAGCCTGGGCGACAGAGCGAGACTCCGTCTCAAAAAAAAAAAAAAAAAAAAAAAAAAAAATCATATGTCATTTCTAATGTAGAGTTCATCTCGGGAATTCAAGGTTGTTTAAACATTGGAAATCAATGAAATTCATCATATTAACAGAAAAGAGAAGAATTATATGATAATCTCAACAGATACATAAAACAATTTGAAAAATTTAATACCCATTTAATATTTTTAAAATTTCTAGAATTTTGTTAATAGAAAGGAATATCCTCAATCTTATAAAATATATCAGTGGGCCAGGTGTGGTGGCTCACACCTGTAATCCCAGCACTTTGGGAGGCTGAGGGCAGTGGATCACCTGAAGTCAGGAGTTCAAGACCAGCCTGGCCAAATTGACGAAACCCTGTCTCTACTAAAAACACAAAAATTAGCCAAGACTGGTGGCACACACACTCCCAGCTACTAGGGAGGCTGAGGCAAGAGAATCGCTTGAACCCAGGAGGTGCAGGTTGCCATGAGCTGAGATCACACCATTGCACTCCAGCCCAGGTGACAAAGCAAGAATTCGTCTCAAAATAAAAAAATATATATATCTGTAAAATACCTACAGCTTACATCTTATTAACAGTGAGTGCTTGGATGCTTTCTCCTGATATGTTCATTTTCACCATTTTTATTCAACATTGTACTAGAGGGCCTAACTAGAACAAGACGATAAGAAAATAAAGATTAAGGAAAGAGAAAACAATATTTATTCAGAGATAACATGATCATTTACTTTAAAAATCCTAGGAATGTTGTTAAAAGTGATGGAACTAATAATCAAATTGAGCATGGATTCAGGAAACCAAATCAGTATAGTAAAAGCAATTTTATTTTTATTTACTAGCAGCAAACAACTGGAAACTGATACTTTAATTTTATCTATAACAGCATCAAGCCAGACTATATATTTAGGGATAAATTTGTGAAAGATGTGTAAGAACTAAACATAGAAATCTATAAAATATTGCTAAGAGAAATAAAAGAACAGCTGGATAAATGGAGAGGCATATTATATTCCCAAATGAGAAAATTCAGTGTCTACAGCTGGGCGCAGTAGCTCACTCCTGCAATCCCAGCACTTTGGAAGGCTGAGGTGGGAGGACCGTTTGAGCCCAGGAGTCGAAGACCAGCCTGAAAAACACGGCAAAACGCTGTCTTCACAAAAACGTAAAAAATTAGCTGGGCATGGTGGTGTGCACCTGTAGTCTCAGCTACTCAGGAGGCTGAGGCAGGAGAATCACTTGGGCCCAGGAGGCTGATCACACCACTGCACTCTAGCCTAGGTGACAGAATGAGACTCTGTCTCACAAAAAGAAAAGAAAATTCAATGTCTAAACAGTATTATATCGGTTCTCTCTGATGAAGCTATGGATTCAACAAAACTCCATCAAAATCCACCATAATTTATTTTGTAGAATTTGCCAAGTTGATTCTAAAATTTACAAAAAATGTAGAAACCCTAGGAGAGTGAAAGCAATCTTGTAAAAGAACGAGTTTATAGTTCTCACACACACTCTAATTTCAAAACTTACTCTAAAACTCTTACAATCAAGGTTGCATGGTATTTGGTGTAAGAGAAAACAAGTACATCAATGGAACGGAATACAGAGTTCAGAAATAGACCCACATATATGCATTGACATATATTGATTTTGTACAAAAAAAAAATGTCAAGGTAATTTAATGAGAAAGGGTCATTTCAACAAATGGGGATGGAATAATTGTATGTCCAAATAGCAAGGGGGGAAATGAACCTCAGCACTACTTCGTGTAAAAAACTAAAATGAATTTTAGATAATTATAGACCTAAACATGAAATCTAAAACTGTAAGGTCTAAAAAAAAAAATAGAAAACTCTCTTTGTAACTTGGAATACACAGAATTTCTTAATATGAATAAAAAACACTAACCATACAAGCAAAGCATGATGAATCAGTCTTTATAAAAACTAAAAATGGGTGATGGTGCATCAAAATATCAGAAGCAAAAAAATTTTTAAAAAGAAAACAAAGACACCTTTTAAAAAACGTCAAGCTAAGACTAAAAGACTTATCCAACAACAGGCTTGTTTCCATAATATACAAGGAAGGAACTACTATATATCAATAATTTAAAAACAGATAAAGAAGGTATACAAATTGCCAATAAGCAAATGAATATGTGCTTAATATTACTCATTATCAAGAAAAATGCAAATTAAGACCAAAATGAGTACCATTTAATACCTACCGAAATAGCTAGAATTTAAGACTGATACCACTATATGTTGGTCAAAATACACAGCAAATGGAACTCTAATACTTGCTGGTGGGATTAATTGTGCAACCACATAAGAAAACATTTAGACAGTTTCTTATAAAGTTAAATATACACCCAATCTATAGCCCAGCAATTCCAAGCCTAGGTATTTACACACACATACACACACAAAAATACTTGTTACAGAATATTGTTCATAATCTGTAGCAGCTCAAAACTGGAAGCAATCCAAATGTCCATCAACAGATAAATAAACAACCATGTTACTCTATATTCAAAAGAACATAGCTTGAGGTGAGAACTGTGTGCTCTTATCTATATTAATTTCCAGTACAAAAAAAAAAAAACCTAACTTCTATGGAAGCAGAAACCAGAAAACAGTGATAAGAGGATGGGGAATGACTGAAAGTGGGCAGGGGGGAACTTTCTGAGATGACGGAAATTTCTTTTTATCTTTATAATGATGGTAGTTTTAAAAGTACATACATTTGTCAAAACCTATCCAGGTGTACTCTTAAGACCCATGGATTTCATTGTATGTAAATTTTACATTAATCAAAAAATTTAAAACACACAAATCAATATGCCCTTGGAGACTCTCACCAACATTATTCATTTTCCAGATACACCCCTCCAGATCTTCTCCATTCAAAACCAGGTCTATCCAGGCCCTCCAAAAGTTCTCCCTCCCAGAGAAAGTCATGGTGCTGGCTTTTATGGCATCCTTTCCTCTCTTAAGTGTTAAATGTGCTTTAGTTTTATCTCCCCAAATAGAGGGCAAGTCTCTTGAAGGCAGGAATTACACCCTGGTTCTTTCTTTTGTACCCACGCACAAATGATAACATTAAGAGCATAGAGGGCATGTGATTTAATTCATTTCAACATTGGTTACAGTTATCTCCTGGGCAAGGCACTGTGCTAGGTATTGCGGGAAATTCTCAGATGAGTGAGACGCAGATCTGGCCTTCAAGGCACAACCTCCAATGAACAAGATAGGCAGGTACACAAGTCATCAAGACCCAAGAAAAGATGACAAAATGAGAAAAGGTATCCCATGAGAATTGAAGATATAAAATCAACTCCAATTTCAGAAATCTGGACACTTCTGGAAAAAAAAAAAAAAAAAGCTTGAATTCAATTAAGGCCTGAAAGGATAAATAATATTTTTTCATTTGTTTCTTTTATTTTTAAACAGTGTCTCTCTCTGGTACCCAGGCTGGAGTGCAATGGCACAACCACAGCTCACTGCAGCCTCAAAACTCCCAGGATGGAGCAATCCTCCGATCTCAGCCTCCCAAATAGCTGGGACTATAGGCATTCACCACCACACTCTGCTATTTTTTTGATATTTTTTTTTTGTAAAGACAGGGTCTCACTGTGTTGTCCAGGCTGATCTCAAACTCTGGGCTCAAGCAATGCTCCCTTCTCACCCTCACAAAGTTCAGCGATTACAGGCACCAACCATTGTGCTTGACCTATTTTCCGTTTATCGAATGCTAACTACATGCCAGACGTGGTGCTACGTACACAGGCACAGCATGCCAATTGATCCTGATAAAAATCCTATGAGATCAGCCCTGTTATTTTTCCCGTATCATTATATGAATACATGAATGAAATGGGAATGATGAACTTGGATTGTAGAGCTTATACAACAAGGCCACATGGCTTTTATGTGTCTAGTAAGTGAATTCACTCCCAGAGACATCTGACTCTGAAACCCGAGCTCTTAGCCACTACACTAGTTTATATTAATAGGGAGAATGAGAAGTAGACCAGGGCATTTCAGGCAGAGATGAGGCAAGTTACAGAGGAGACAGAAGACAGTACATGGAGCGGCTGCATTATATAATTTGTTAGAAAGTTAGGGATAGCAGCCAGGCGCAATGGGTCACGCCTGTAATCCCAGCACTTTGGGAAGCCGAGGTGGGTGGGTCACTTGAGGTCAGAAGTTCAAGACCAGCCTGGCCAACATGGTGAAATCCAATCTCTACTAAAAATACAAAAATTAGCTGGGCACAGTGGCAGGCACCTGTAATCCCAGCTACTTGGGACACTGAGGCAGGAGAATCACTTGAACCCGGGAGGTGGTGGTTGCGGTGAGCTGACATTGGATCACTGCACTCTAACCTGGGCAACAGAGCAAGACTCCATCTCAAAAAAAAAAAAAGAAGAAGAAGAAAAAGAAAGAAAGAAAGGAAAGAAGGGGGAAAAAAAAGAAAGAAAGGAAGAAAAAGTTAGGGATAGAAGTGCAAGAGTAGATTATGGAAGACCTTAGGGACCAGGCTGACACTTTTTGATTTTTTATTTTTTTCCTCCATTCTGTAAGAATACCCTGGTTGAAAGCTCTTCTTCAGTAGATTTGGTAAGTAGTAAGTCAAGAAATCATTTTCTTTTTTTTGTTTGTTTTTGTTTGTTTGTGTTTTTTTGTGTTTTTTTTTGAGGCGGAGTCTCGCTCTGTCGCCCAGGCTGGAGTGCAGTGGCCGGATCTCAGCTCACTGCAAGCTCCGCCTCCCGGGTTCACGCCATTCTCCTGCCTCAGCCTCCCGAGTAGCTGGGACTACAGGCGCCCGCCACGTCGCCCGGCTAGTTTTTGTATTTTTAGTAGAGACGGGGTTTCACCGTGTTCGCCAGGATGGTCTCGATCTCCTGACCTCGTGATCCGCCCGTCTCGGCCTCCCAAAGTGCTGGGAAGAAATCATTTTCTAAGAAATGCTTAATAGCTGTAGTTAGGAAACTTAAAATAATGCAGTTATTTATTGTCTGTGAGAGAGCTTTGACTTTTCATCACATTATGACTTGTTATGTCTACACAAATACGGCCTCATGAGAGGCCTCTGCTCTGAATTTACTATGGGTGGTCCATGTCACTGAGTTTTGTGGTTAAAAAAAAAAAAAATAGCCGCCATATCATCTATGTGCTATCAAGACAGGTTTAGATAAATGAGAGAAACTCGTCATTTAGAAAACAAGAGTTTTCAATTTAGTGGGTATCCTCAGGATAATTGATTTGCTCTCATTCTCGGCTCCCTTGAATTCAACTCTAACCCCTACCCCACACAAAGATATCAGAAAGCTTTACCAAAAGAAATTACCCATTCATTGGAGATAATGCCACAATGATCAAACACTACCATAGTTTTATTTTCCCCATCACAGGTTTCCGATTGCGTTCAGCTATGAGAGAGAGACATAAGTTATTCTCAAGTTCAATCAGAAAGAAAATATTAGAGTGTTTATCAAAACTACAACAATAATTGATCAACTAAAGCTCAATAAAAATTAATCATCTGTACATTATATACAATGTAAAGTTGAAGGGTATGCCTTATTGCATGCTTTAGAACAATCTAATCCCCTTCTCTATTTAGACACCAATTTACAAAAATAATTTTATATATTTTTTGAATTCAAAGCTTCGGGTACTATTGTTGACTGAAGCCCTTGAAATGTGCACTGATTTCAGTGCCAATGTAATGTACATTAGCAGAGAGCTCAAGTATTATACAATAACCTTAAATCAGAGAGAGTTGTAAGAGGCTAATAATGAAGATGAAGTAATGCTGAAAGTACCAGGCTTTTATTCTGAACTCAAGAAATGCATTAGAAAATATGTTTTAAGAATAGGTCATAGAGAACATAAATGCAACGTAGAAGAAAAGAAAGGGGAAAAAAAAAACTCTGTTGGACTCGGGGAGGAGAAATGGAGAGAGTGAGTGGGAGAGGCTGTACCTAAAAGGATATGCATAATTTAGAGAATAGAGACTGAAGAGACTCCAGGACGAAAGTACCATTCATTTAGATATAGTGGCAATGGTTTCAACAATAACCAAGAAGATGCCGCCTGCACTCTGTAAGAAGCAGCATTTGAATTTAAGAGCACATTTATTTGAAAATCTTTAATATTGCATTTCTATACCACGCTCTAAGAGGCCAACCCATTCTTTCTGACAACTGTTTAATTTCCAATGGCCCATAATAACTTATATGAATCTTATGATAAAGCATTTTAAATTAAAACAGAGAAGTTTTAAAAATAGAATATAAAATCATTTAGAAAGAAAAATAAGGATTAAAAATCAAAGAATGCATGGGGAAATATGAGTCCATAAATTCTATGTCTTGGGATCTTAAACAAATGCTGGAGGTGGAGTACAAATCTGGTGTGGGCTTTCTAGCTTCCAAAACAAAGGAAAAAAACAGTTGGATACAGCAATAGTTCTCGAACTTTTTGACCTCGGGACCTATTGACATTTTTAAAACTTACTGAGGGCCTCAAAGGGCTGTTTGTGTGGGTTATATCTACTGACATTTACCTTATTAGCAATCAAAACTGAGGAATTTAAAAAATATTTATGAATTGATCTTACAACAGCAACAAACCTATTATATGTTAATATAAATAATGCATTTTACGGAAAATAACTAGAATTCTCTCCCCCCAAAATTAGAAGATTGTCATTGTTTTACCTTTTTGCAAATCTTGTTAATATCTGGCTAAACAGAAAACTGTATTCTTGTGTCTGCTTCTGCATTCAGCGTGTTGTGATACCACACATCCAGCATTTTCCAGAAAACTCCACCATACACTCATAAGATAATGGGAAGGTAAAAGCTGAATAGCTCTCATATTAGGAACATAGATTTCACCTCCAAGACTCCCTGAACTGGTCTCAGGGACCCCCCATGGATCCCTGAAAGACAGTTTAAGAAACACAAAGGTTATGGGAATCATAGATTCTATAACACAAAAAGAAGTAAGAGATGTACAATATTTCAAGGAATGAGATCTGCAAGAAAAAAAAAAACATATTTCCATGAGTCCATATAAAGAGAGGGTCATATAATGTAGTATAGTCCACCCTCAACACTACCCCAATAATGAACGCAGTTGTAAGTGGTATATGATCAGACATCCAGAAAGGAAGTGTACACACATTCCCCTATTTCCCATAATTTATAGCTCTGCATAAGATGTGAGTTAATGAAATCAATACTTCCTGTAATTGATGTCGAGTGCATTTTGTAATTATGTTTTGTGGCCTGTGACTTTTATGAGCTTGCTCTATAAAACAATTAACAACGCCATAAAAATAATACTTTTGACATTGTTATTTTCCCTTACAGGCTTCTGCTAGATCCATGTTGGGGATAAAGGGATATGATACCACAAAACTTTATTATTGATTTTCAATACAGGAAAAAGAAATTATTTTTCCTATCTCCAATGATTCTATTTTAATGTGCTTTTTAATTATAAATCCTTAATCGGCAAAATTGCATAGTAGTTAAGAGAATAACTTTGGAGTCAGATGCACCTGGGTTTTGATCCTGATTCTGCCTCTTACTGGTTTTGTAAACTTGAACACTTTGACCTTTTTGAACCTCGATGTCCTCCTACGGAAAATGGGAGTTTTAATAGCAGCTACCTCAGTAGGTCATTGTGAGAATGACAGGTAATACAATCAAAACCATTAGCACTATTCTTGGCATTTAAAAAGTGCTGAGAATGTTAGCTATCATTAACTACAAGTATTACACATACCTCCCTGGCACCTTTTCCTCCCAGGATCACTCCTTTGGTCATCACTCTAGAGTCAAGGGCACATAAGGGACACAAAAGGAAAGTGGAAAGTGATAGAGGAATGGAGCCCAAGAGAAAAGAAGGCCAGAGAAGATATGGAGATAGAGCCAGAGACTTGGGACTGCAGCCAGATGAGTGGGGCACTGGAACAGGAATCAAGCAGACCTGAGGATTTCCACGTCTGAACATTTCCCGTCCTTCCGTGGGTTAGGTAATGAACACTAGCTAACACTGAGGTTCTGTGCCTGTGCTTCTATTTCTTTTGAATCCCTGTCATAATTAATGAATGCTATTAATAGATTGTTTTGCCTAGCAATTACCACTAGGTTGCCTACTGGTCATGCTGGAGGAGAGAGAGTAACAGATGAATTATTGTTCAACAAACATTCACCACCCTCCTCTTCCCACTGTAAGTGGAGTTTACTTCTCCACCTAACTTGTGTTTGGTTTGGCCATGTAACTTGTTTTGGCCACTGGGATGTTACAAGATGGGGGTTAACGGGTCACAGGACTTAATATGACTTGCTCTTGCTCTCTATTGATTCACCATCAAAAGAGAGGTCCACAGTAATTGCTGCCCAAGAGCCCATGCACCAGAACAAACCACATCTGAAGCTGACTTGAATCCAACCTGTAGTCTGCAGCTATTCCCAGAAGCCCCTGAAGACTAAGGCACAACTTCTTAGCTTACAACAGCCAAAGCACAGTCAACCCAGATCTACGAGCTTGAGAATATATGCTTTTTCTGTAAGGGACAAATTTGGGGATATGTTATAACTCAGCACTATTGTGGCAACAGCTACTAGTATTTTTGGTTGGGCAAAGTGCCTGAGCAAGATTTTTCTAACTCCTAAAAAGAGACACCCTGGAAAAGAATTCTGCATGTGACATCTGGCCCTACTGCAGCCATTTTGCAACCATGAAGAAATCAGACTGACAGAGAAGAGACCCTAAACTCAGTGTCATCAATAACATTGAACCACCAACTGTGGAAGATCTGTTGCTTGCCTTCCTTCTGTTGTGAAGATTTTGTTAAATGTTCTTAATTTTCATGTCATTTAAGACAATATTCTATTTACTGCAGAACTCTGATGTTTTTATTTTGTTTAAAAAGAAAAACACAGTTACACAATGCCAAGATCGTGTAAATACACATTGCTGACAAGAAAAGGATATAGCCACTATCTAATTCCTTATTATTCTATGGCCCTCCAGAAGGTTGCCTCGGGACCTATTGATGTCAATAATCTTAATTCCTGACATTCTTTTCCTGTAAGGCAATTTGATATGGTTTGGCTGTGTCCCCACCCAAATCTCATCTTGAATTATAGCTCCCATAATTCCCACCAGTTGTGGAAGGGACTTGATGGGAAATAATGGAATCATAGGGGTGGTTTCCCCCATACTGTTCTCACGGTAGTAAATAAGTCTCACAAGATCTGATGGTTTTATAAGGGGTGTCCCCTTTTACCTGGTTCTCATTCTTTGTCTGCTGCCACGTAAGATGTGCCTTTCACCTTCCACCATGATTGTGAGGCCTCCCGAGCGACGTGGAACTGTGAGTCCACTAAACTTCTTTTTCTCTATCAATTACCCAGTCTCTGGTATGTCTTTATCAGCAGCATGAAAATGGACTAACACAATTTTAGTTTTGACACAAAAAGGAAGTTCTAAAATAGTCAAATTCATAAAATCAGGGAGTGAAATTGTGGCTGACAGGAGCTATGTGGGAGAGGGAAATTAGTTTCTAATCAAGGGGCATAAATTTGTAGTATGCAACATGAATAAGTTCTAGAGATCTGCTGCACAACATTGTGTGTATATATATATGTATATATATGGTTAGTAATACTGTATTATATACTTAACATTTTCTTAATGGGGTAGCTCTCAAGTTCAGTGTTCTTAGCACAATAAAATCAAGTTGTTTTTAAAAGGAAGGTTCTGAGATGTGTCCTCATGCATGTCTGAGAGGTCAAGCTACTTTCCATAGCAAGATTCTCCCCAGGGCAATGGACACTTGGAACCAAAGCATTTGAGGACTTTTGGGGGAACGGAATGACTATGACCTGGGCTCATACTGAAGCTGTATACCATAGTTTCCTCATTTCTTAAGTTCCTTTTCACTAGTGTCCCTATCAGCTGTAAAACCACTATAACTCCATAAAATAAGCCTGTCATGGGATTCTTGCCCCACGTGTGCCTTAAGACCTCAGCATAACACTCAGCAACCTCAGATATTATAAAATCGGGCCTCATGGGCCACTAGGCACCCAAGATCTTAGCCCTGTTCTTCTTGCACCAGACCAGTTTGTCTTAACTTCCATGCAATTCCCCACTGGCTTCTGGCCTCCTCATTCATCTTCCTGTTTCCACGTTCTTTGTAACCCCTCTTCACACTCAGCCCTGCTTTTCCATTTAGTCCTCAAATTTCTCCCTCTTCTAGTGTTGCTGCACCATGTCGTCGGGACCAAGTCTGTTTGCATTTTTTTCCACTCTACCATCCTTCTGGAAATCCTCTGTCTACAGCTATTTAAAGGCAGCACCCGGCCACCGCCACTCCAGTCGATATCTCACATGAAAACATTGGTCTGCAAAGAGTTGTTTTATTCTGGTGCCTGTGCTCAAGCCTTGGAATTTGAGGTGGAATAAGAGGGTGAACAGCTCTCTTTCCTACTCTGCGCATTGTCATCTGAGCCCAGCGGAGACGCTGTCATATACATAATGAGTGAAGAAAATTAACTGCATGGCAGTTTTTTTTTTTCAAAAGCCCCTATCAAATTTATGAAATCAACATTCAAGTCTCCACCTTACAATAACATAAGAGATGCATACATTCAACCAAGAAAATGTGGGAAATGAAGTTGTAAGACTATAGCAACCTTTCATGGAGAAGCACCTGTCACTTGAAGAAGAAATTGGTTCTGTTAGGTTTGGTTTGGAGAAGGGAAAGAAAGATCCCTGGACTTCTCACTGACTGCTCGGCTCCTGTCAGAACACTGCAAATATTATAATCCAGTAACTCAGAGGTTAAGGCATTCATGTTACCCGCTCTCCCTTACATTCTTTGATCCTGATGACTGGTTTGGTGCTTCTAGGTGGAATGCAACGGAATGCAGACCAGAATGACATCGGAGATCCCACATTACCAGAAAAGGACTGCATTGGTAGACTGGAACACCACAAGGTCGAGTAACTCCCCTCATCTTTAGACAGCAATTAGTGCTAATAGCTTTCCAAATCTAGGCATACTGCCTTTGTGGGGAGGCCTATGTGCCTAATGCCTTCTGTCCAGGTCTCCTGGGTACCTAGAACTCTTCTACCAGTAACATACACATGTGCATGCATGCGCGCGCGCACGCACACACACACACACACACACACACACACATATTTCCAGTGAATCAAAGGGGGACATAATTATCAGACCAGGACCAATCTCATTTGAGGAGTTTCCTAGTCTTTCTCAATGTTTGTGAACCTATTTCCAATTCTTCCTTGTCTTTCGATAAACTTCTGCCTTTGGTTAATAATCCTGACTTTACCCACCCAGCAAATGTTTACCAAACACCTACTGTGCATTAGGCACCATGCTCGTTATTAGAATCTTCACTAGACCTTGCAATTAACTACTGCCACATTTGCACAGTTGTCCTCTTTATCCTGCTAGAGTCAAAAGCAAATTTCTAATACACAGAGTTTCTGACACTCTTTTCTGGAGCCCACTATTTGATCACTGAAAGCACTATGCAAAAAATTAAACTGAGCTGTTAAACTGCATTTCTATATCTGGTCTTTTACTCCCAAAGATACTACTGACAACCAGAAGAAAGGAAAACATCATCTGTGCCCCCAGTTAGTTTACTTCCTGGAACTTCAGAGCAACTAGAGATCCATTTGCCATCAAGAATGGGAGACTCTCAGTCTCCCATCAATCAGTAATTAGCTATTCCACAGATTAAACTTTGGCAGATTTCCCATAGAGCAGACACAGTTATCTTTGTAAACTCTAAATAAGATCACGATACTGGTCTCTCTCTTAGAAGAAACCCTATATTTATTACTTGGAATTATAAGGCCCTTACTCTAATCAAAACCACCTTTCTCATTTGGTCTCTTCCACATCTCTGTTACATAATTTTCTACCACGTATTGCTACCTAAAATTATTTTATTGTCTCCTGCTACTAGAATAAGATCATTGAAGGCAGCCGGGGTGTCTGTCTCATTGTCATTTATTCAGTACCTAGTAGAACACCTGGCTCATAGTAGGCACAGAATAAGTATTTTTAAATGAGTTACTTTATTAATAAAGGAGTAGTGCCTGGCTCCTCTTCATGTTTTTTAAACACTCTTGGGGTGGCGGGGCACCATCATCCATTTCCGGAATTTCTGTTCTTTCCATCAGGAATCTCCAGCAACCATTTTCTCAGTCACCTTCCCGGGACTGATCATGTTTATAATTATTCCCTTTAATACTTTTAGAAACCAATGAGCTCATTGAACTTGTGTGCATCAAAGAGCTTGAAAACCACCATGGAATTGTGGTTAAGTTTGACACAAGTTGTGGTTGCTGCGATATTTTTGGTTTACAGAGTGATTTTTTTTTCCTTCAGAGACACAAGATCTCCCCCATCTAAACTCAAGCCAAGAATGTACCTTCCTTCCTTTTCTCCAATAACCACAAAACATGGTGCTGAACTTTTGTGGATTTTTGATGTTTTTAGATCTGAGATCTTTTCCAATTGTTACATGATAGCTCATGTTACCACTCAGAATTCTTTAAAACATTTCTAAACCTATGAATTTATTAAGCATTAAGTTATAGTTATAGTTTAATTAACTTCAAAGTCAAAAGAACTTACTTTCTGGGGAAGGGGTAGAATTAAAGCATTCAGGCAGGCTTGCCTTAAAAATGCAATCAAAAAGGTGACATGCAGAATGAACTAGAATGTGGGGTTGTAGCAGCAGCTATTCCTATGCTTATGCTGTTCAGGGTTGTTCCCCTAACTATGGGGGTAACTCAGCATCTCATTCTTCCATGGGGACATGGATGACTCATAGAAACAGCAAATGTACAAGCTGAACAAGCTCTTAGGCATCAGCTGGTCCACGCCTCCACTATAAACTGACCCAGAAATTTTTGTCCAGGAAAGAAAAGGCCACTGAGAATAGAAGAGCAGCTGCTAAAAGACAGAATTTCTCTTACCACTGCCCCTGCCATGACCAAACCTGCCAATCTGCTTCATTGTATGGAATTTGCAGAAGACTCAGACTCTCACAGATACATTTGCTCTTCTTCCTTTCACTAAGAGACATGGTGAGGTCTCAATGCAGTGAATAAACAGAGGGACAAGTCCAGTTTGTCACTGGGGATGGGAGGGAATGAGTGTGAAATAAAACCTCTGAAATCCGTCACCACAAAGGGGAAAAACACAACAGCAGCTGTGGAAACACATGTGCAGATCCATGTAAGTGTTTCCTTCTTACTGATACCCCAGGATGTTCAATTCATTGCCTCTGAGAGGTAAAAGGCAGGGAAAGTGCATGGAAAATGTTAGGACATCTTGTGCTCCGGAGAAGGAATAGGCAGCCAGAGACCTGCTCCTTTTCATAATCATGGATGGAGTATTTTCAGAAGGCTATACTGCCTTTGTTACTAAGAAGCTGTACATCATCAAAGCAGGCAGTGAAAGGCCATACTCCTGTGCGGTTTCACCCTCCTTTCTATGAAATGCCTAAAGCAGGCTCATTTATTCCCATCTTATTCATTTCCCTCTAGCTGCTACCAAGAACCCCAAAATGTTCAGCTCCAAAGTTAATGCACATTTACAGCCTGGGAGTATTTTCCTTCCACTGAATTGGAAGAGAGGAGCAGGAAGGGAGAAGGGAGGTAATTTCGGTTGTTCTATTGTTGGGAGTAACGGGAGTAATTCTTGCTTATATCAGCAGCTTGCCGAGTCCCACCATCATTCCTACCACCCTTTATTTTATTTATCTCTTTACGGCCTATCTGATAATGCTAGAACCATTTCCTGTTGTATACTGGCTGAGGAAGCTTTCTCCGGGCCCAAGAGCAAATCAATAAAAGTAAGCCATAGCGATTCATAAAAATAAAATTGTCATCATTATTGTTCAATTATTGCTGTGTCTGTGGAAAGAATCTCCAGAACTGAAGGTTTCTTGGCTAATATTTATAATCTGCGTTGAATGGTGCTAATGAATGAGTGGGTGTGCATTAGACTGAAATGCGATGGTGTTTGATTTATACCAAGTCCAGTTCTGATTGCTAATGTTAAATCCATTAAAGTGTCTCTTAGATCTGCCTTAATGTACTCCCCTGCATATAATAGAGCTTAAACATACCCGTTTACTTAGCTTTTCATTATTGGTTGAGTATTTGTCTTTATTACATTATCCCCATGATAAATTTGACTTATGATAGTTTAAAAAACAGCACTTCGAGAAAGCTAAGCTTTTAAAAAGCTACAGAAGTAACTCCAGATTCCCCAGTCTTCCCACAGATCAAAGAGCAGAATATCCTCAAATAATAATTATTTTTAAAAGTTCAAACTGTTAAATCCGAGCATGTCCCAGATCACAAAATCCAGACGCTCAGAGGAAGAAGAAATATTTCATCCTGGAAGGAAAATCACAAACAGAGAAATGAAAGCTATCTGCCTAAGCTGCCACCTTTGGAGTGTCTCTGGGGAGGAAAGCTTTCTGTATTCCTTTAAAACGCTTCTCCCTGAAGGAATCCATAAAGCACAAGTGTAAATAGGAACAACAGGTTGAAAAGACTTAGGTGTAATCATCAAGAGTCCCCTCTAAGGTCAACCATTTCGCAGGGATTCTGAAAAGGATAGTGAGTATGAAGTACACCCACTGCCTGCGCTCCCCTCCTTTAATCTACAAGAATTTTCCATTCACAGCCCAGGCAGTCCCAGGCGACAGACGCCAAGTCAATTTGGGGTGTATTTCTGATGCTTCCCCTCTGTGCTTCACTGGTTTTATTTGAAAGCTTGACTTCCTGCTAAGTCCATGTTTGCTGATGTGTATCTGGATTAGGACAAGGAACAGACTTTCTGTGTGTTCCTGACAACGCCGCTGCTACCTCTGGCTTTGGTGGTCCAACCTATCCTCTTACAGGAGACCTGAGATGGAGATGGGAGACACGGCAAGGCAAACGAACCATGAGGATCTGGATTTGATAAAGCAAGCTAAAGAGATAGGTAAAAAGGAATAAATCCCCTCTACCCCAATAAACTGCTAAACGCAAATCCTAAAGTAGTAAGGAGATGATTCTCTAAATACCTCCATGGTTATTTGGTTCCTACTGGGGGTGTGGACAAGATTGTTGCAATCAAGAAGTATGGGGCACACCCATGCTGGGTAGTGCAGGAAGAGACCATATAGCTCCTTTCCCCAGAAAGTTTATAGTTCTGTTTTTTTTTGTCAAGGGAAATGAGAAAAATATTTACTAAGTTGAATAACCAGAGATCAATAAGAAATAGAAACCACCAACTATTGCAATATGCCATGAACAGCCCAGAAAGTAAGTGTCATGTGCATGACAGGTGGGGACGCCATGGCCCAGTTCTTGTAGGGGATTTTAGAGAGCAAGATGGTCTCCGGATAGATGTGAAAGCATGACTTTGTGGGAGAGGTAGGGAGACAACTGTAGCAGTAGAGGGACATGTGCACGGAAATAGCCAAGTTTAGCGTAATTTTTTTTTTTTTTTTTTTTTTTTTTTGTGAGATGGAGTCTCATTCTGTCATCCAGGCTGGAGTGCAGTGGCTTGATCTCGGCTCACTGCAAGCTCCGCCTCCCGGGTTCACGCCGTTCTGCCTCAGCCTTGCAAGTAGCTGGGACTACAGGTGCCAGCCAACATGCCAGGCTAATTTTCTATATTTTTAGTAGAGACAGTGTTTCACCGTGTTAGCCAGGATGGTCTCAATCTCCTGACCTCTTGATCCACCTGCCTCGGCCTCCCAAAGTGCTGGGATTACAGGTGTGAGCCACCGTGCCCAGCCAAGCCTAGCATACATTTTAACTTAAATTGGGCAGTATCATATTTTAAAACTAAAACACATATACACATACATACAAATGAAATTACCAAACTCCAAGTATTTGTCACACTTTTTTCAATGAAACTGCACATTTAGTACCACTTGACACTAAATATTTTGGATTTACATAAACAAATCTAATACTGGCTTGAAGCTACAGTCTATTTTTGATGGCCTTGGATTTCATGATAAAATTTTTACACAGCTTATTATAAGACAAACACTAAAATTAGGCTTTATCAAACTATAAGTGTTTTGTACATAGATTTCAAGTCATCGGATTCATTTATTTAGCTTTGTTCTACAAAGTACTAAGTAAGAATGGGAAAAGAAGAATTCAAGCTTTGCAATATGTGTTGCCAAGGAGTTGCCACGTTATCTAGCCACTGAAACTCAAAAAAGAAACACTTACCCCATCATAAAAATTATCTGTAGAACAAAAAGGTCCTTCTTGGAATTATGTATAATGAAAAGAATTTTTTAAAACTGTAGTGTCATTGGAAACAATGCTACTGATCCTCTCTCTGTAGGACATAAATTTTGAAGGTTCTCCCCAGGAACAAGGATGAATTTACTTTGATCCTTCTACTATCTCTCATTCCATTTTTCCTTGTCTAATAGTGGCAGAAATTTGGAAGCTGACCAACCAGGTTCATGATGCAATAAGTATCCGAACAAACACAGGACAAAGTATACACAAACAAGTATGCATCTTGAATTATAATACACACAAGCAGAGGGGGTAGCCCAGGATAGTTGTCTAGATTACAGCCAAAGTTTTGCCAACAAGATAGATCCCTAAACCTAAGGGACTGTTGGATGTGATGGTCTCAGCATTTCCTTCAGTCTCTAAGGTCTCATAATTCTGTGATTCTTGAGTCAAGAAAGCACAGAGATTACTGACGAGGCCAGGAAAACAGAGAAAATGGAAGATGAGGACTGACATTTAACAAGCACCTACTATTGGCCAGGGAAGATGATAAATATTCTATATACAGTATCTAATTCCATCTTCCCAACAGCACCATTATTTTACTATTATTTTCCTATTTTACTGAGAGGTAAACTAAAGCTCAGGGAGGTTACTTAATAAACACATAGTCACACAGTTACTAGGTGGCCACACAAGGATTTTAGCCTAAGTGTAACCAGGGTTGACACTCACAATATTTATCAGCCAGAGTGATGTGGATACTGGTGAATCGGGCAGATGCAGCAGCCAGTTGGAAAAGACACCCAACATGGAGGACCAGCACAGTCACAGCTGCAGAAATCAGCACAAGTTTAACTCAATGCACAGGTTCTTCCCATTAACCATCAATGACACGCTTAAATTAAGTTCTCAAACTCTTGCTTTGTCTCTAAATTAGTAGTCGTATTTACTTAAACGGTGAAGTGTGTTTGCTAATGAAAACATTTTAGATGGAGATCTATCAATCTCCTTAAGTACCTCTTCTTTTGGGAAGAGGTGATGGTTCTCTGAATACAGTAAAGCAAAAACAAAAAAAAAAATCCTGTAACATTTTATCTGCACTGTAGCACACAGGACATGCTTCAGTTAACACTGGTAAATAGTCCAGTCTTCATTCACTTTCCCTACTGCTAATACAAAGTCCACCTGAAAAGCACCAAAATAAATTTGTTTTAAAATGTAGGGACTATGCCTTGTAAAAGTGAAATCTGCATTTATCTCTAAACTGTAAGGCAATAGCAAATCAAGATAAATTGACTAAGTTACCTTAAACTTATCCCAATTGAATATGATTTTGCAAATATTATTTGTAACCCAAAATAAATCAATATAGGAAGAACCTACAGTAAAGGACTGGCCTTTTCCAAGTCACCATTCACACATAACATCAAAGATATTGACAGGTAGATGACAGATGGGTTAGATTAGATAGATAGCAATTTCATTTTTGGTGTAAATATATCATTGCTATCATCTGACTCTTTCAAAAATTAAGCAGTGACCTTGTATTCACTATGTAATTCAGGTTAATCCTTGACACTGAAATGTAGCACTTCAGAAGGGATATGGGCATAAACTGTGGCCATGATGAAAAAAATTAAAGTTTTCTTTTAGGAAAAGCATGCCCTAAGACATATGTACTTTACAGAGAGAAAATGAAAAATTGGTAGGGACAGTTAAAATCTTAAATAATTAAAAAAAAAACTACATAGCAAAACAATAATCCCTGTGTTCTTGAGCAAAATCTAGAAAATAAATGTTCTTTCTGATCAAAAGTTCTGGATTTTCTAGGCTGGGTATGGTGGCTCACACCTGTAATCCCAGGACTTCGGGAGGTCGAGGCAAGTGGATCACCTGAGGTTAGGAGTTTGAGACCAGTCTGGCTAACATGGCGAAACCCCATCTCTACTAAAAATACAAAAGCTAGCCAGGTGTGGTGGTGTCGCACCTATAGTATCAAGTACCCAGGAGGCTGAAGCAGAAGAATTGCTTGAACCTGGAAGGTGGAGGTTGCAGCGAGCTGAGATCACACCACTGCACCCCAGCCTGGGCAACAGAGCGAGACTCCATCTCAAAAACAAAAAACAACAACAACAAAATTCTGAATTTTCTATGTAATCCACCACATTCTCCAATGATAAATGGATTGTTGACTTGATAGGTTACAAGTAAATTCCCTAAAGGAATGCTAAATGTTCCAGAAGTTTCTTCCGGGGGGGGATTGTAATGAATATCCTGTCCTTCAGAGGCAAGTGGACTTTGGCAGCAAGAGCAGAGGACAGAGGTAAGGAGGTGGAGCTTGAGTCCCAGCAACACCATAGCCCTATGACCTTGGTCAAGTCACTTTCCTTCTGTGTCTCAATTTCTCATCTATAAAATAAGACAGTTACCTCCTACCAATATCCAGTGGTCACTGTGAGGACTGATACTCAAAATACTTAACATCTAATGCAATGTGAGCACTGAATACCAACCTTGTTTATCCTCTACCTCATTCCAGGAAGGACTCAAGGTAATCAACAGAAGAAATAATACCAAAAAATATATTTATTAAGTTAGAGAAGTTTAGGGCAAAGGAAACAAACTTCAACCATAAGATAAAACAGAGAATTAATGTGCAAAAGAGCACCAAATTTGGGAAGACATTTCTTGCAAAGACCCTAGCAAGGGGAACATTGAGAAATTCTACATAATAGAGAGATTCTTGATTTCTCAGTTACACAATCTGTCAGCCTCTACTACTGTGATCTTTGGGTTTTTCTCCAGGTGTTCATTAAGCCTCAGAGAAGAAAGAAAAGTAAAGAAACAATATTTAATGTCCATTACTCCTGGTACAATGGCAGCCATTTCTAAGTGTTACCTAATCTTCACACCAACACTATTGTAAATTAATTATCCTCGTTTTACAGATTACAGGAAACAGGGGTCGCAAGAGGATGATTCTCACAGCAACCTGAGTATGAAGCCTCAAACGTCTGCTTACTTCCTTGCTGTAGCCATGATTTCAGATGAATAAAATGGAAACCTTAAACAAATGATGAAAACAAAAGATAAAAAAACCTTAAACAAATAATGAATTAATGAAGAACCCTGAACTCTACTATGGAAATGCATCAGTGTCTCCAGCAGACATAGGTGAGGGGTGCTATCCTTATGGTAATAATACAGTAAACCAGGGGTCCCCAAGCCCCAGTTCATGGGACACCAGTCCATGGCCTGTTAGAAACTAGGCTGCACAGCAGGAGGTAAGTGACAGGAAAGCAAGTGAAGCTTTGTTTGTATGTACAGCTGCTCCTCATGGCTCACATTACCACCTGAGCTCTGCCTCCTGTCGAGATCCGTGACAGCATTAGATTCTCATAGGAACACAATCCCTATTGTGAACTGCGCATGCAAGGGATCTAGGTCGTGTGCTCCTTATGAGAATCTAATGCCTGATGATCTGTCCCTCTCTCCCATAACGCCCAGATGAGGTTGTCTAGTTGCAGGAAAACGAGCTCAGGGCTCCCACTGATTCTATATTATGGTGAGTTGTATAATTATTTCATTATATATTATAATGTAATAATAATAGAAATAAAGGGCTCAATAAATGCAGTGCACTTGGATCATCTCAAAACCAATGTCCCCCACCTCCCCAGTCTGTGGAAAAACTGTCTTCCACAAAACAGGTCCCTGGTGCCAAAAAGATTGGGGACTACTGCAGTAAACCATCAAATAAGGCTGGATACAGACATAAAAGATTTACTTCCATTAAAAACTATGTTATTGACCCTAGAAAAGTATTTTCATTAAAGAACTAGCAGATATTTAAATTTGTTTGAAATTCAAATTATAATTTACACCAGTTCATTCACATATTCATGAAATGCTTAATATGTACTAAGCATCATGTGAGATGTTGTGAATATAAAGGTAATAAAATGTAGTCTACACCCCAAAGAAACCTATATTATTTTAACAACCATACGTCTAGCTATAACAGGTAATGTAATATGTTTGTCATATTTTTTATTTGTGTTTGGGGCATCATTTGAAATAAACAGAATTTTGATTAGTCTATAGAAATGAAGATTCAGATATCTCAAAAACATAAAAATTAGATATTTGCTAAATATCCATTATGGTCCTAGCACTGGGTTAGGCATTATGAAACCATTAAACAAATGCAGAATCTGAGCTTGCCATCCTCTCCCCTTAAAATTAGGCTGTGTCAGCTACTAGGATACTTAGCTTAGCAAGACTAAATACTCAAATGCCAACCACCATAATTGGTTATTTTTATTTTTTGATATCACAGCTATCTCTAAGCAACCTAGCCAGTCCCTCAGTGTAAACAAAGCCTTTCAGTCTAATTCTCAGAGAAGCTTCTTGCTTCAATTTTCCTTCAATCTTAAGCCTCACAGGATTCTCCTGTCTGGCATCACCCCGGACTTCTCTCAATAGCATCTCCTTTCTGAAAGCTCAGGGCATTCACCCATTCAACCACCCTCACTTTCTTTTCTCAGTTACCTGTTACCTACTTCCTGCTTCCTGGCTACCTCTCCATATCACTCCACACCTTGGCATCTGGATCAGAGTCTTTGTCTCAGCCTGTCTCCTGTCATCATCATGGTCAAATTCAACATCCAATTTCCATATACTTCCACACTTTGTGTTAAATAGTAGCCACACCCATCCTGGATTCAACTACCTTCTTTCTGCAATCCCTTTCTGTAAGTTCATCCATTTCCATTGCCTCAAACCTCTAATGATGCCCAAATCTCTATATATAACCCAGAGTAGGCCCCAGAACTTTAGACACACATTTTCATCTGCTTGATGGCTGTATTGGTAATTTGGCAGGTCCAAATTAAATGCATCTTCTTTACTCAATTAACTCTCCAACCCCCCCGTTCCCTGCTCCTGTGTTCCCATGTCATATGGCCCCAGCATTCTCTTCCTCTTAGAGTTCATATCACTGGATTCACTCGAATGTTTCCAAATCCTATAGATTTCTTCCAAGCAATGTCTTTCCTCACTTTCCTGTGGCTGTCATTGGTGTCTCTATATATTGACAGTTCCTTAACACCAATGACTATACTGTGGCCATCTTTGTATTTGTCACAATACCTAGAACATTATGGATGGTTAATAAGCATCTGCTAAACTCTATTCTATAAAATGATTTCTCATGTATTCCCAGAAATTGACCCAAGTTTTGGGTCCTGGTGTTTATACAACTTAGAAAAAGTCCTTTTTTCTTTTTTTTTTTAAGTATACAACATTATGGATACAAAATTAGATACGGGGCTTTTGAAGGAACACACATAAGTGAAGTGCCCTCAAGTTTAAGATTCATTGGCTTCATGGTAATGTATACTTTTGAAATGCAAATGAACCTTCTAATTGAGATGTAAGTTTATTGTTTGTTTGTTTTTTTCAGTTTATAAACAAATTTATTTCTCACAGTCCTAGAGGCTGGAAAGTCCAAGATCAAGGCTCCAGCAGATTCAGTGTCAAGTGAGGATCCATTTTCTGGTTCATAGATGGCACCCTCTCATCGTGTCTTCACCCAGTGGAAGGAGCACATGAGCTCCCTTGGGCCTGTTTTGTTACATAGGTATGCACATACCATGGCAGCTTGCTGCACCTATCAACTCATCATCTACATTAGGTATTTCTCCTAATGCTATCCCTCCCCTAGGATCCCACCCCGACAGGCCCTGGTGTGTGATGTTCCCCTCCCTGTGTCCACGTGTTCTCATTGTTCAACTCCCACTTAGAAGAACATGCAGTGTTTGGTTTACTCTTCTTGTGTTAGCTGAGAATGATGGTTTCCAGCTTCATCTGTGTCTCTACAAAGGACATGAACTCATCTTTTTTTATGGTTGCATAGTTTTCCATGGTGTACATGTGCCACATTTTCTTTATCTAGTCTATCACTGATGGGCATTTGGGTTGGTTCCAGGTCTTTACCACTGTGAACAGTGCTGCAATAAACATACATGTACCTGTGTCTTTATAGTAGCATGATTTATAATCCTTTGGGTATATACCCAGTAATGGAATTGCTGGGTCAAATGGTATTTTTGATTCTAGATCCTTGAGGAATTGCCACACTGTCTTCCACAATGGTTGAACTAACTTATACTCCCACCAACAGTGTAAAAGCATTCCTATTTCTTCACATCCTCTCCAGCATCTGTTGTTTCCTGACTTTTTAATGATTGCCATTCTAACTGGTGTGAGATGGTATGTCATTGTGGTTTTGATATGCATTTCTCTAATTATCAGTGATGATGAGCTTTTTTTCCATATGTTTGTTGGCTGCATAAATGTCTTCTTTTGAGAAGTGTCTGGTCATATCCTTTGCCCACTTTTTGATAGGGTTGTTTTTTTCTTGTAAATTTGTTTAAGTTCCTTGTAGATTATGGATATTAACCCTTTGCCAGATGGATAGATTGCAAAAATTTTCTTCCATTCTGTAGGTTGCCTGTTCACTCTGATGGTAGTTTCTTTTGCTGTGCAGGAGGCTCTTTAGTTTAATTAGATCCCACTTGTCAATTTTGGCTTTTGTTGCCCTTGCTTTTGGTGTTTTAGTCATGAAGTCTTAGCCCATGTCTATGTCCTGAATGATATTGCCTAGGTTTTCTTCTAGGGCTTTTATGGGTTTAAATCTTTAATCCACCTTGAATTACTTATTGTATAAGGTATAAGGAAAGGGTCCAGTTTCAGTTTTCTGCATATGGCTAGCCAGTTTACTCAACACCATATATTAAATAAGGAATCCTTTACCCATTGCTTGTTTTTGTCAGGTTTGTCAAAGATCAGATGTTGGTAGATGTGTGGTGTTATTTCTGAGGCCTCTGTTCTGTTCCATTGGTCTGTATCTCTGTTTTGGTACCAGTACCATGCTGTTTTGGTTACTGTAGCCTTGCAGTACAGTTTGAAGTCAGGTAGCATGATGCCTCCAGCTTTGTTCTTTTTGCTTAGGCTTATAGTCTTGGCTATACGAGCTCTCTTTTGGTTCCACATGAAATTTAAAGTAGTTTTTTTCTAATTCTGTGAAGAAAGCCAATGGTAGCTTTATAGGGATAGCATTAAATCTATAAATTACTTTGCACAGTATGGCCATTTTCACCATATTGATTCTCCCTATCCATGAGCATGGGATGTTTTTCCATTCGTTGGTGTCACCTCTTATTTCCTTGAGCAGTGATTTGCAGTTCTCCTTGAGGAGGTCCTTCACATCCCTTGTAAGTTGGATTCCTAGGTATTTTATTCTCTTTGAAGCAATTGTGAATGGGAGTTCACTCATGATTTAGCTCCTATTATTGGTGTATAGGAATGTTTGTAATTTTTGCACATTGATTTTGTATCCTGAGACTTTGCTGAAGTTGCTTATCAGTTTAAGGAGATTTGGGGCTGAGCCAATGGGGTTTTTTAGTTTATTGTAATTTTCAACCTGCACATCTTCTACTAAAGTGATGCCTTGTACAGTCAATGGCATATTAAAATCAAAACTTCCATTTTTTTAAACAACTCCTGTTTTTATTCTTTTTTCCATAGGTTATTGAGTTATAGGTGGTGTTTGGTTACATGAGTTTTTTTAGTGGTGATTTATGAGATTTTGATGTACCAATCACCCGAGCATTATACACTGTAGCCTATTTATAGTTTTTTACCCCTCTCCCTTCTCCCAACCTTCCCAAGTCCCCACAGCCCATTGTATCATTCTTATGCCTTTGCATCCTCATAGTTTAGCTTCCACATATCAGTGAGAACATGTGATGTTGGTTGGTTTTCCATTCCTGAGTTACTTCACTTAGAATAATAGTCTCCAATCTCAGCCAGGTCACTGTGAATGCCGTTAATTCATTCCCTTTCGTGGCTGAGTAGTACTTCATCATATATGTACACACACATACACACATACACAAACACCAGTTTCTTTGTCCACTCGTTGACTGATGGACATTTGGGTTGGTTCCACAATTTTGCAGTTGCAAATTTTGCTGCTATAAACATGCACAGGCAAGTATCTTTTTCATAAAATGACTTATTTTCCTCTGGGTTGATACCCAATCGTGGGATTACTGGATCAAATGGTAGTTCTACTTTTAGTTCTTTAAGGAATCTCCACACTGTTTTCCATTGTGGTTGTACTAGTTTACATTGCCACCACCAGTGTAGAAGTGTTCCCTGATCACTGTATACACACCAACATCCACTGTTTTTATTATTATTATTATTATGGCCATTCTTGCAGGAGTAGGATGGTACCATTTATGGTTTTGATTTGCATTGCCCTGATCATTAGTGATGTTGAGCATTTTTTCATGTTTGTTGGCCATTTGTATATCCTCTTTTGAGAACTGTCTATTCATGTCCTTAGTCCACTTTTTGATGGGATTGTTTTTCTCTTGCTGATTTGAGTTTGTTGTAGATGCTGGATATTAGTCCTTTGTCAGATGTATAGCTTGTGAAGATTTTCTCCCATCCTTTGGGTTGTCTGTTTACTCTGCTGACTGTTCCTTTTGCTGTGCAAAAGCTTTTTAGTTTAATTAAGTCCTGGCTATTTATCTTTGCTTTCATTGCATTTGCTTTTGGGTTCTTAGTCATGAAATTCTTGCCTAGGCCAATATCTAGAAGGGTTTTTCCAATGTTATTTTCTAGAATTTTATCATTTCAGGTCTTAGATTTAAGTCATTAATCTATCTTGAGTTGATTTTTGTAAAAGGTGAGAGATGAGGATCCAGTTTCATTCTCCTACATGTGGCTAGTCAATTATCCATTTGTTGAAAAAGGTGTCCTTTCACCACTTATTTTGTTTGTTTTGTCAAAGATCAGTTGGCTGTATGTATTTGGGTTTATTTCTGGGTTGTCCATTCTGTTCTATTGGTCTATGTGCCTGCTTTTATGCCAATACCACACTGTTTTGGTGATTATGGCCTTATAGTATAGTTTGAAATCAGGTAGCCTCATGTCTCTAGATTTGTTATTTTTGTTTAGTCTTGATTTGACTATGTGGGCTCTTTTTTGGTTCCATATGAATTTTAGAATTTTTTTTTCTACTTCTGTGAAGAATGGTGGTGGTATTTTGATGAGGACTACATTGAATTTGTAGATTGCTTTTGGCAGTATGGTCATTTTGATAGTATTGAGTCTACCTATCCATGAGCATGGGATGCGTTTCCATTTGTTTGTGTCATCTATGATTTCTTTAAGCAGTGTTTTGTAGTTTTCCTCGTAGAGGTCTTTCACCTCCTTGGTTAGGTATATTCCTAAGTTATTTTATTTTATTTTATGGCAGCTATTGTGAAAGAGTGAGTTCTTGATTTGATTCTGTTTGGTTGCTGTTGGTGTATAGAAGAGCTACTGATTTGTGTACTTTAATCTTGTATTCAGAAACTTTGCTGAATTCTTTTATCAGTTCCAGGAGCTTTCTGGAGGAGTCTTTAGGGTTTTTGAGGTGAGCAATCATATCATCAGCAAACAGTGACAGCTTGACTTCCTCTTTACCAATTTGGATGCCCTTTCTTTCTCTTGTTTGACTGCTCTAGCTAGGACTTCCAGTACTGTGCCGAAGAGGAGTGGTGAGAGTGGGCGTCCTTGTCTTGTTCCAGTTCTCAGAGGGTATGCTTTCAACTTTTCCCCATTCAGTATTATGTTGGCTGTGGGTTTGTCATAGATGGCTTTTATTACATTGAGTTATGTCCCTTGTATGCTGATTTTGCTAAGCATTTTAATCATAAAGAGATGCTGGATTTTGTCGAATGCTTTTTTGCATCTACCGAGATGATCATGTGATTTTTGTTTTTAAATTCTATGTGGTGTATCACGTTGATTGACTTGCGTATGTTAAACCATCACTAGCATGAAACCCACTTGATCATGGTGGATTATCTTTTTGATATGTTGTTGGATTCAGTTAGCAAGTATTTTGTCAAGGATTTTAGCATCTATGTTCATCAGGGATATTGGTCTGTAGCTTTCTTTTTTGGTTAGGTCCTTTCCTGGTTTTGGTATCAGGGTGATGCTGATACCAAGATAGAATGAATTAGTGAAGGTTCCCTCTTTATCTTGTGGAATAGCATCAATAGGATTGGTACCAATTCTTTGACTGTCTGGTAGAATTCTGATGTGAATCCATCTGGTCCTGGACTTTTGTTAGTAATTTTTTAAATTACCATTTAAATCTCACTGCTTGTTATTGGTCTGTTCAGGGTATCTAATTCTTTCTGATTTAAGCTAGGAGAGTTGCATTTTTCCAGGAATTTATCCATCTCTTCTAGGTTTTCTTACTTATGCACATAAAGGTGTTCATGGTAGCCTTGAATGATCTTTTGTATTTCTGTGGTATCAGTTGTAATATCTCCCGTTTTGCATCTCATTGAGGTTATTTGGATTTTCTCACTTCTTTTCTTGGTTAATCTTGCTAATGGTCTATCAATTTTATCTTTTCTAAGAACCAGCTTTTTATCTTTTGTAATTTTTAATGTTTCAATTTCATTTAGTTCTACTCTGATCTTTGTTATTTCCTTTCTTCTGCTGGGATTGGGTTTGGTTTGTTCTTGTTTCTCTGGTTCCTTGAGGAGTGACCTTAGATTGTCAGTTTGTGCTCTTTCAGTCTTTTTGATGTAGGCATTTAGGGCTATGACCTTTCCTATTAGCACCACCTTTGCTGTATCCCAGAGGTTTTGATAGGGTGTGTCACTATTGTTCAGTTTGAAGAATTTTTAAATTTGCATCTTGATTTCATTTTTGACCCAATGATCATTCAGGAGCAGGTTATTTAATTTCCATGTATTTGCATGGTTTTGAAGGTTCCTTTTGGAGTTGATTTCCAGTTTTATTCCACTGTGGTCTAAGAGAGTGATATAATTTCAATTTTCTTAAGTTTATTAAGGCTCATTTTGCGGCCTATCATATGGTCTATCTTGGAGAATGTTCCATGTGCTGTAGAATAGAATGTGTATTCTGCAGTTATTAGATGGAATGTTCTGCATATATCTGTTAAGTTCATTTGTTCCAAGGTATAGTTTTAAGTCCATTGCTTCTTTGTTGACTTTCTATCTTGATAACCTCTCTAGTACTGTCAGCAGAGTACTGAAGTCCCGCACTATTATTCTGTTGCTGTCTAGCTCATTTCTTAGGTCTATTAGTAACTGTTTTATAAATTTGGGAGCTTCAGTGTTAGGTGCCTATATATTTAGGATTGTGATATTTTGCTGTTGGGCAAGGCCTTTTTACCATTATATAATGTCCCCCTTTGTCTTTTTTCTTTTTTTTTTTTTTGAGACAGAGTCTTGCTCTGTTGCCCAGGCTGGAGTGCAGTGGTGCAATCTCAGTTTACTGCAAGCTCCGCCTCCCAGGTTCACACCATTCTTCTGCCAAAGCCTCCCAAGTAGCTGGGACTACAGGCATCCGCCACCACGCTCAGCTAATTTTTTATATTTTTAGTAGAGACAGGGTTTCACTGTGTTAACCAGGACGGTCTTGATCTCCTGACCTCGTGATCTGCCCGCCTCAGCCTCCCAAAGTGCTGGGATTACAGGCATGAGCCACCGCGCCCAGCCCCGCTTTGTCTTTTTTAACTGCTATTGCTTGAAAGTTTGTTTTGTCTGATATAAGAATAGCTACTCCTGCTCACTTTTGGTGTCCATTTGTATGAAATGCCTTTTTTCACCTCTTTTCTTTAAGTTTATGTGAGCATCACCAACCCGAGACTTAGTCACAATTCTGGACAATGGAGAAGTCGGGGAATAAGTAGAATTGACTGAGACAAATTTTTTGTCATGCCAGAGTAACACAGTCATAAGTCACATGATAACATTTGGGTCACTGGCAGACCAAGTATACAACAGTGGCCAAATAAGATTGTAATGGAGCATCTATTGAAACCTGACTTAGGCAGTTGATATTGACATTGGTGATCAAGTACGAGAAATGACTGATATTCAGTAATGATGCTGGGATACTTGATTCTCCATATAAAAAAGTATATAAATAAAAATATATTATACAAATTTAAAAATTGTGTAAGTACACTCTGATGTTCACATGAAAAAAAAATCACCTAATGACACATTTCTCAGAATATATCCCCATTGTTAAGCAGTATGTGACTGTACAAGTTGAACTTCAGAAAAGAATAATATTGTTTTTTGCATACTATTAGATTCACACCCGTTCAAGTGCTTACGTAGCCCTAGAATTACATATTGAAGCTAGTCCAAATTTAATGCATTAATGCCAGAAAAGGCATTTCAGAACTAGTAAAGAGGAGCCTCACTAGACCCCTCCATGTTTAACTGTAAAAAAAAGTTGGTTTCCTTTTAAGATACTTATGGCTGAAAACATGGTCTGGGGTAGGCTTTCTTCACTGGGAAGATGTACATTAGTGCAGGTTAGCACCTTGCCAAAGTGGCTAGTCTTTTCAAAATATGCATGTCTTTCCCTGCTAAACCACAAATCTAAAGACCAGAAAAAAACTGATCAGCAAATAATCCTGCAAAGAAAACAACAGTCTATTCTAGGTCAGATTTCGGAGACAGATATGCTTACTTTTGCTGGATAAGCACCAATAATCTTTTTGGTAATGCACAGAAATGATTACCTTGTATAAATGTCATCCACCTAGATTTGTACAGGACAAAAGGGGAGATTCATTAATAAGAGAAAATTAGACATAGAGGACAACCCAATACAGAGAGATAAATGAGATATGAATGCTGGCCAATCTACTGTGCACCAGTTACAAAGAAGAATGGGCACTTGGTTTTGAAAATATAATTTCCCTACTTATTTTTTTCTACTTTGCAAAATGCACCAAAGCACACTTCAGCCATATTCACATGACACTAATAGAAGAAAGAAGAGCACGGAAAGTGATAAAAATATGGCTGGACTTTGCTTTTATCTTCACGTCTTTCATCCAAGGATGTTTCTGCCCTTAAATAATAATTGATTAAACCTCAACAATATCCCTAGTGAAGGTATGTTCTGATGGGCCCAGACAGAAGCAGAGAGAAATGACAAGGATTGGATCACCCAGGTTCAGGCCACAGGGTTCTAACAGAGCCAGAAGCAGACTCGAGAGAAGCACCTCCCAAAAATCACTTTTAATCACCTGGAAATAGCCAGGACTCTTGAGACTATTAGCCAGGATACCTCCATTTTGGCATGAGCTATATTTTGTATTTAATTATTTTCAGACCATCCACATTTGACAGCTGTTCTTCTAAAAAATGGGACTAGAGAATTGTCAAAGGCTTGCCTATGGCCTCCAACGAGCATCACTTCTCAGGATTGCTGCGGAGAGCCTGCAGGTAGCACATATCAAGTACAGTTCAGTAATTGGGGGGCTGCCACAGAAGTACTTTCATGCTGACTAATTAATCTCTAGTAATTAGCACTCAGATGTAACAAGTGCAGTATTTAAGGGTCATAGCAAGGGAAATAAAATCTGCTCTTCAAAAATTTTCTCGAGAGTTTGATTGCCTTCTTTCAGATAAATAAGAGGATCCATCCACTCAGGCACAGAAGCTGGAATAAGACATTTACTTCATATGCCCAATGCTAAACACTGCCCCAAATTACCTCTAAATAATAATACTTGGTCTAATTCCTTTAAAATCTGAGCAAAAGTTGTAGACTCCTTATTAAATTGGAAAGGACTTCAGAAATCATCTAGCCCAACTTTTTCTTCCTACAGATAAGGAAATAGAGGCCACAGAGGAAAAGAAACTTTCCCAGGCCTCTGAAGTTGCTTGGGGCAAAGCTCGGGCTGGACCAAGGGTCATTAGATCTGGGGTTTCACTATATCCCCCGTTTTCCTACCTCAACAGGGGTCTGGATGCTGCTCAATGCTCGGAGTCCTTACACACTGCATTTGAGAAACCGCACCTGCGCTGGTCCTGAGCCAGCTGCCGTGAAATCAGGATCAAGTCTCCCTGGAGCCCTGCTTCATCTCCCTCATCTAGGGCCCCCATCTTTGCCCTCCTGTTCCTCCAGCCTCACCATCCAGCTCTTACACCCTGTGTCTCCTTCCTGCAGGTCCCCGCTGTCAGACCTAAGTGTGATGTGATCCCTTCCATGAGCTGGAAAAGCACACCCAGCCCAGGACACAGCAGGACCCTGAGTCTAGGCATTTGTATCTGTCAAAGGTACCAAGCTTGGTCATACACACACACACCTGCAGAGACAGACAGAGATCACGCCTCCTCTGAAAAGTCTAAGACCTTTCTAGATGGAGACACCTCTCTCTCCTGTTAACCTCAGGGTAAATGACGGCAACCATGGCAGAATCATCTCCATTTTTGCCTTCGACTCCCTCACTCTTCACTCCTCTGTCCATATCTCTGCATCCTGGCCTCCTTCCCTGACTCCAGCTCTGATTCTTGTCCATGTCCTTATCTGAACAAAATGACAAACTAAGGGAAGGCGCTAGTCCATGGAGTTTCTCTGAACATGAGAACATGAGAAGCCTCGGCATCTGCTTCTGGAGGGTCCCTGCTCTGCCCTGGCACTGTGAGGAAAGGCATGGGGGAAGGAGACAGGGTTTGGACTTCTGCAGCCTCCACCCTGGGCGGTGCTGTCTTCATCATCCATCCACTATGGAAATCCAATTCCTGAGCAAGAGCCAGGCAGACCATCTTAAGTTGCGGGCCTTTGTTTTTGTTCTTCCTTCTCTGTGGTAAGAAGGTCTGAAGGCAAATACAACTTTTCAGGGCTTTCCCCTCCTCTTCTTGCCCCTTGAAGCCAGCTCTGCAGAAGTCAGCCTCGACCTGGGAGAGGATGGGATGTGCTGAACAAAGCCCTGGAGGGATCCGAAAGGGATTGCCTATTCAGAAAACTCCTCATTTTTTTTGAGACGGAGTCTCGCTCTGTTGCCAGGCTGCAGTGCAGTGGCGTGATCTCGGCTCACTACAACCTACGCCTCCCGGATTCAAGCGATTCTCCTGCCTCGGTCTCCCGAGTAGCTGGGATTACAGGTGCATGCCACCACGTCCAGCTAATTTTTGTATTTTTAGAAGAGACGAGGTTTCACCATGTTGGCCAGTACGGTCTCAATCTCTTGACCTCCTGCTCTGCCTGCCTCAGCCTCCCAAAGTGCTGGGATTACAGGCGTGAGCCACCGTGCCTAGCCCTCATTTATTTATGCCTCAGGCTTTACCTACAAAAGAAGGGGCTTAGATGAGACATTCTCAAACCGTTCTTTTTGCTCCAAAATCTTAGTCCTGCTTTATTTATTTATGTATTTATTTATTTATTGGCAAGTGTTTATTAAATGCCTATTTCTGCAAATCACTGCCCAAACTACAAGGAATACAGAGGTCAGATAAGCCACAGTGCCCACCCTCCTCAAGGAGCTAATGTAAGTACAATGGGCACACGATTCGAGAAATTCTATGACAGAGCCTATCCAACTGCTGGGGGGCAACTGCAGGGAGGCTGTGGGCAAGAATGGGGGAGAAATCATGGAGGACATCACAGAAGAAGGGACACGTGTACTAGGCAATGAAAGGTGAGTTGGAGTTTCTAGGTGAACAAGGCCCGAGAGGAAGCAGAGGATGGAGAATGTTCCAGGTAGGAATGTTCCACAAACAAAGGCCTGGCAATAAACACATACCAGGTGCAGGAAATGTCAGGAGCCATGGTGTGGCTACAGGGAGAGGAAAAGAAAAGGCCCAGTGAGTTTCCACATTGTACCGAGTGAGGAGTTTACATGTTGTTGCAAAATGATTTTCTAAGATGCTAACGTGTCAGCAACATCCATGAGAATGAATCTCCTGATTTTTTTTCCCTTGGAAAGTGATACAGACGAGTGTTATGCGAAGCCCTCATAAAATCTTAACATCTTCTGACATTACTTCAAAATGATTCTTTTTCTTTTCTTGTGAAGAACAGGGCACTAATAGACTCAGCCTACTGTTTTGAAGCAAGTTCCAACAAGATCCCTGAGATCCTTTCCCCAAAGATGATTTGCGTGTAAAAGTAAAGGAGGGGGCACGTAATGACTGCAGATTTTCTAGTTCACAATTCCTTTTCACCTAAAGATCGCCCTTCTTTGCTTTTGCTTCAGTTAAAGAAGAAAGAAATGGATCCTCCAGCGTCCTAAAAGTAGTGAGAGGTATGCTCACAATTTCTGCCCCAGAAACCACCTACCCTCTTTTTTTGCAATCTCCCCACAAGCCCCCCAGAGCTTGGCTGTGGCTTGCAAGCACCCTCCCCCAACTTTGGTCTGCCTCTCCCACATTTAAAGCATGCCAGCTTGGGGGTCCAGGATTGTTTAGACAATAAGGAAGCCCTGCCTTAGGCTGAGGGCTCAAAGCAATGCAAGATAATATCTTAATATGGCTGAGCACTGGGTTTTGTTTTTTGGGGTGTTTTGTTTGTTTGTTTGAAGATGGAGTTTTACTCTATCCCCCAGACTGGAGTGCTGTTGTGTGGTCCTGGCTCACTGTAACCTCTGCCTCCCACATTCAAGATATTCTCGTGCCTCAGGCTCCCTAGTAGCTGGGATTACAGGTACACGCCACCATGCCTGGCTAATTTTTTTTGTATTTTTATTAGCGATGGGGTTTCACCATGTTGACTAGGCTGGTCTCAAACGCCTGGCCTCAAGCCATCCACCCACCTCAGCCTCACAAAGTGCTGGGATTACAAGCATGAGCCACCGTACCGGCCTGGGTTTTTAAAAAACAAAGGGACAGTAAAACCTCAGTGATTGGTACTCTCTCTCTCAATGTCCCGAAAACTGTTGCCCCATTGCAGCAGACAGCAGGGCCTAGCCCAGGGGAGGACAGCATCCCTGAAAACCAAGCAAATTCTACAAACATCTACCATATTATTTCATAAACACTAGAAGTATAAAAGAGTAAAAAGTTTCTCTTCAGTTCTCAACTCAATTCCCACTTAGAAGTTTTTGTCAAGTTTGTGGTCCATCTTTCCAGATCATTTCCTCTTTCCCCAAAAGAAGTTTTTTACCCCTAGATCAAGTAAATTGTACGTTGGGTTAATCAGCTTAATTAATTTAAAATTGTACATATGGTTCCAGGGCAGGGGTCAACAAATGTTTCTGTAAAGGGCCTGATAGTAAATAGTTTTGGCTTTGTGGACCGTAGTCTGTGGCAGCCACGAACTCCACTGCTGTGGTGTGAAAGCAGTCACAGAGACTATATCAACATATTGTCTGGGCTCCAATAAACCTTCACCAACAAAAACAGGCCCTGGCAGGATTTGGTCTGCGGGCAGGTTTGCTGGCCCCCAATCGGGGCATGACCTCTTATATTTTGTTTAAAGTAGAAGAGAATTTCCCGTGCTTGTAAAGATTCAAAACCGAGCAGAGTTTGAGTATCTGAAACAATTACAGAGCAACACAAAACGGCAAACACCACTTACAATATTGAGGACAGGCATTTCAATAGCCCCTGAGGTTCGGAGCCCTGAACAGCATTGGGGTGGGGCCTGTGAAGGAGATTTACCTTGATCTTTCCAGGAGACACATTTCCCGTCTTCTTAATTAAGGCCATTCACAAATGGCCTGGAAAACGTTTGTGGAGTGAAGCAATTTGGGAAACCTGTGAAATGGACCAGACAACCATTAGCCTCTACCCCCACCCCGCCTACTCTCCCAACACCCCCAGCCCCCACCCCTAAGCCAACACACTGGCAAGTGGAAGCACGCACAGGCATATTTCCAATGATTAATCTTACAGTTTCACTTTGAAACCTAAAAGAAACAAAAAAGTGGGAGCATTCCTATTTCCCATTGAAAGTAATCACAGCTTTCTATCCCTCGATGTTTACATAAAGAGAGCTGTTTATTTAGAATCCTTGCTGATAAGGACACCGCACGCTCGTAACTTATTATATATTCTCTTTCCATTTTGTCTTTTTTTTTTTTAAGGGGGGAGGGAGAATTATGTATATTTTATGATAACCCAAAGTGACTTATACATAAAAAATACAGACTTTAAAGATAAAAAGGATTAGTCGCAGGTAATGCATTTTCCATGAGTGGCTATAGGGCTCTAGGTTGCAAGCGGTACCGGCTGCATACAAATGAATTGATAAAAGTCTGGCGCTCTGGATGGGTAGCAAGGCTCATGCTTTGCTGGAGATGATTCTTAAAGTTACAATAAATCAGACAGACAGTGTCGGCCTTTGAGGATAAACCTGTGATGGCTTGTTGTGCCTCTCTGAATCGCCTCAGAGGCCCAGGGACTAAAAGTGCCTAGATGTCACATTAAATCTACCGGGAGGATGGAGCACTTCAAAGAGGAATGCAATCAGATCTGATGGAAAATACATTTTCTGAAAGCTACTGACAAAAAAGTAATCTTTGATGTGGATGTTGAATAACAATTGATATTGTCTTTCCTGACATTTTTCATTATTGCCGTCTTATACAGCCTACTTCATGTATTAAAGCAATATTAACTGTTTGACAGGGACAAATCCTCCAACTATCACATAAGCAATTGTTTCTGAATTGTCCTAGCCCACTGCCTGTAAAACCTGTCCCAATAACTGCTTTTAAATATGACGGTAGACTCTTCTCCCTGACTAGCTAGACAATGTCTGAGCTCCAGCATAGTTCAGTAGAGTCTGGGGAATATTAAAAATGGTTAGCTGGTTACGAGGTGTCATTTGATTATAAGGAAAGAACAGGAGTGTTTTTTGAAGGTGAGTTTTAATGAGGGAGGTCTATAAAAGTTAGTCCTTATTATTCCCCCATCTTCGATACACATTTATGTCAAGTACATGTGTGCGAATCTCAGGTCTGCTGCAATTCTTGTAGCTCAAAGGGAGAAATAAAGGAATGTACAGAAGATCTTTGTTATTTATGCAATGAAATAAAGCAATCTCTGGCTGTGCAAGCACCTATAAAATATGCTGGAATTAAATCCCCCCAATATGCTTCTGGGAGAAAAAAAATGCAAGCAGATCTGGAAGGCACATGTCACTTTCAAAACCCAGGATACCTCCTGAGGTTTGATGTCTTAACCTTCAGCTGCGAATGTGTGTGGTTTCATTGTAGGAATTTGTAAAGCTTAAAATCTCTAATTCTCTGATGACCTTGAGCTTCTTGAGAAATGGGGGGGACGTTCTATCAATGAAGAGCTGGGAGTTTTTGTTTCTATGAAATGGGGCTAATTGTACCCCAGAGTAAAAGATAGAAAATGAATATCCCACAATTCAAAATCGCAAAACCATGACAACCCTGTGTTGTCAATGCTCAAAAGTTATCATTTGCACCTAAGAAACCTAGGGAATGAGATACATATTCTTCACTCACCTGATTATTACAGCTCCATATTCCCTGGAGCTTCCAGCTTTCCCACGCCTTGCCAATACTGTGGCGCGCCTTTTTTTTTTATGGTGTGGAAGTTTTACGCAAAGTGTACTTCTCTACTGGGATTGGGGTGGGTGCGGCCTCCTTTACAATACTTGGAATAAGGCAGGTGATGGTGAGCAAAAAGAAGAAAAAGAATCATCCCCCCAAATGAAGAATTATAAGACACAACATTGCCACTTAGGAATCTTCTGTGATGTTGGACAAGGTCTTGACCACTCTCTGCTCTACATGAGGAGTCAGTAAGCTTTTTCTTAAGAAGCCAGATAGTAAATAGTGGAGGCTTTGTGGGTCACACCATCTCTGTTACAGATACTCATTGCTGCCATTGTGGCACAAAGCAGCCATAGGCAATACATAAATGAATGGCGTGGCTGTGTTCAAATGAAACTTGAACTTAAAAAAGTAGTTGGTGAGCCAGATCTGGTCCACAGACCATAGTTCGCCAGCCTCTGCTGTGGATCCCTTCTCTATAAAATTGGTGTACTAAGATGAGATGAGATTTAGCACTCTTTACTACTGAACACATTAAACTTGCTAACAAACGGGACAGTGCTTTTACTGGAGAAAGCAAAAGACACCAGGGATGGAGGTTCATGCCTATAATCCAGCATTTTGGGAGGCCGAGGTGGGAAAAGCACTTGAGCTCAGGAGTTTGAGACTAGCCTGGGCAACATAGTGAGACCCTGTGATATGGTTTGGCTGTGTCCCCTCCCAAATCTCATCTTGACTGGTAGAACTCATGATCCCCACATGTGGCAGGAGGGACCCGGTGGGAGGTAATTGAATCATGGGGGCAGTTTCCCCCGTGCTATTCTTGTGATGGTAAGTTCTCACGAGATCTGATGGTTTTATAAGGGGCTTCCCCCTTTGCTCAGCTCTCATTCTTCTCCTTCCTGCCGCCCTGTGAAGAAGGATGTGTTTGCTTCCCCTTCCACCACAATTGTAAATTTGCTGAGGCCTCCTCAGCCATGTGAACCGTGAGTCAATTAAACCCCTTTCCTTTATAACTACCCTGTGTTGGGTATGTTCTTATAGCAGTGTGAGAACGGAGTAACACACCCTGTCTCTACAAATAATTTTAAAAGTTAGCCAGGCATGGTGGTACATGCCTGTGATCCCAGCTACTCCAAAGGCTGAGGTGGGAGGATCCCTTGAGACCAGGAGAAGTCACAGTGACAGTGAGCTATGATCATGCCACTGCACTCCAGCCTGGGCAACAGTGTGAGAACCTGTCTCAAAAAAAAAAAAAAAGACAGAAAGCCAAAGACAATAGAAAAAAATTCACAAGACAATGATACTTACCCTCGAGGTGATGTTTGATGAGTATATTTATTTTCTCTCAATAAAATGAAAAAGCTACACCATTGCAGTGGCAAAAGTTTATCAATACACTCAGCCAATTTTTTATGATTATGTGTTTTAATATTTAGCACAGCTATCTCCTCTTGAAGTTTTTTACAAACTCAGGAAATACATTATATACTTTTTCACAAAGTTGAAAGGATGGGAAAGTGGTAAGGTGTATCAAGATTGCTTAAGAAGAAAAATTTCTAGGTAGAAACAGAAAGTTGCCCTCGGGCAGGCCTTTTTCTTTCTTAGTAAGAGACAGGGCTCTGTGGCACAGGCGATAGTGCAGTCATGTGATCATGGCTCACTGCCGCCTCAAAGTCCTGGACTAAAGCAATCCTCCCACCTCAGCCTCCCAAGTAGCTGGGACTATGGGTGCCAGCCACTACACCCGGCTAACTTTTTAAAATTTTTTGTAGAGACAGGGTCTCACTATTTTGCCCAAGCTGGTCTCAAACTCCTGGGTTCAAGCGATCCTCCCATCTTGGCCTCCCAAAGTGCTTGGATTATAGATGTGAGTCACAACACCCCCCAGGCAGGTCATTTTTGAAAGCTTGAGCAGCCCTTCCCAATAATATAAATGCGAGATGAATAAGTGTGAAGTATGTATTATTTATTAGGGTACAGCAAGAACTTGGGGCTAGATCTTCCTTTTGGATAGCAGGGATATACCATTACATAAGGAACATATCATGCAGGACCAGTAAGGCTGTGCTGCAATAACAAGTAACCTACATCCCTCCACGGCCTGAAAACCAACAAAGAGGTAGGAAGGTCACAAGATCAAGAGATTCAGACCATCCTGGTCAACATAGTAAAATCCTGTCTCTACTAAAAATACAAAAATTAGCTGAGTGTAGTGGTGCAAGCCTGTAGTCCCAGCTACTCAGGAGGCTGAGGCAGAAGAATCGCTTGAACCTGGGAGGCAGAGATGGCAGTGAGCCTAGATCGCACCGCTGCACTCCAGCCTGGCGACAGAGCAAGACTCCATCTTGAAAAGATAAAAATAAAATAAAAAATAATCTAAAAAAAAAAAAAACACCACACAACAAAGGTTATCTTTTGCTTCCATGCTATATTTACATCCGGGGTCTGCAAGATGGCTCTGTCCATTGTAGGCACTTCTGGAGCCCCACTAACAGCAGCACAGTCTTGACACAGGCTTCCATAATCCAAAAGGCAGAGGAAAAGCAATCATGGAAAACTTTGCGCAGACTCCTAAAAGTGGCACACATTGCACTTCCACCCACATTTCATTACCAAAGCGAGTCACAAGGCCAAGCCTCTTCCAGCCCCTGAAAGTCATCTCTTGGGGCCTTTCACGCCACCTGCCAGTCACCTGCAGCTGACCTCAGCTCACTTAATAGATTCTAATCAGACTGAAGTAATAGCTCAGTCCAAAGACCGGAGTATACCTTTGTTTCCAGCAACTCTCCTTTCCTCTTTCTGATACATCTGCCCTGCCTGGGTGACCTTCACAGCCAGCCACGTGGCACGCTGCCCCTAGAGCACGTGGCTTACACTGAAGAGCCTCAAAGGTTTGCACACAGGCTCTGTACTCCAAGCTGTGTAGCCTTGGGCAAATCACTTAATCTTTCCGTGCCTTGGTTTTCACATCTGTAAAGAGGAGGCTTAAATTAATTAAACCTAAATTATTGCTACTAATGCACAGTCATTGCTGTAGTATCAGCCATTGCTATCACCTGCATCTAAACACTCTTCCACATTAGCATTTTTCATGCCACCCCTCTGTAGCCTTCCTGAGACAATGATGATAATGAACTATTTATTGAGCAACTATTATATACTTGTAGATTAACATATTTAATCTCTCATTCATATATATATATATATATGTATATATGTATATGAATTTAATCCCCACCAGAGCCCTAGAAAGTAGACACATGGCTGGGCACAGTGGTTCACGCCTGTAATCCTAGCACTTTGAGAGGCCAAGATGGGTGGATCACGAGGTCAGGAGTTCAAGACCAGCCTGGCCAAGATGGTGAAACCCTGTCTCTACTAAAACTACAAAAAATTAGCCGGGCATGGTGGCAGGTGCCTGTAATCCCAGTTACTCAGGAGGCTGAGGCAGGAGAATCACTTGAACTCGGGTGGCAGAGGTTGCAGTGAGCCGAGATCGTGCCCCTGCACTTCAGCCTGGGTGACAGAGTGAGACTCTGTCTCAAAAAAAAAAAAAAAGAAAGAAAGAAAGAAAGTAGACACATGCGTGCCCATCTTACAGATGAGGAAATAGGTTAAGAAACTTGCCCAGATGCATAGCTAGAAAACTGATTCAGGACTCTGAAGAGCTTGTGTTCTCTCACTAGACCATGCTGCTTCTCCCTTTCCCTGACTGAGCCAAACAGAGCAACAGGAGAGGTGGTGGTGAGAGAGAATAGACCTCCTTAACTGATGAATCCTTCTACAAAAATAAAGACGGGGAAAGGGGAGGCAGGAGAGAGGAGGAGGAGGAGACTGCATTTCCAGCTCTTTGAAAGGTGACTGTTTCTTATCTCTTTATTCCCTGAGAATTGGTAGCTTTGCTGTTTCACACCAGGAGGGGACAAACACATCCCTTGTGAACGTCTGTCTAAAGCTCCTCTCAGCCCTCTCCACGCTGCAGCCTCCGCAGCACGTTCTGAGAGACCCTCAGAGAACCTTCTTCCCCTCGCCAGCTTTCCTCCCCACTGGAGACACACACTCATCTGGATTTAACATCCATCCCAGAGAGCTTCAAAACAAAGCAGCCCGACCAACTGAAACCTCTTTGAAAGGTCCCAGAGGATGTGTGTGCTGCAGGCTTGGCCGAAACGCCAGCAGCCCGGAGCATGGGCCTGTGGGCCATGCCTGAATTCTAGTCCTGACTGTCACTGGCTCACTGGGGCAAAACTGCAGCTCCTTCCAACTCTAAATGGCAAGTTCCAGATCCAACGTCTTCCCTGATGAGATGTTCCAAACCTACCTTGTTAAGCTCTGGAAAATCCCAGTAACATGGAGCACAGCATTGTTACTGTGAAATAGTGCTCTTGCCTTCACTTTTTTCCTTTGAGTCAAATCGACTAACGTTAATGGAGGAGAGAAATGGTTGGTTGGTCTCAAATATCCAAATAATTGGGTAAATGTCATTGAGACGCAGAAAAGACAACCACCAAGTTTTGACGGATTCACTGCATATAATACAAAGCAAAGCCCCTGTCCTGAAAGTAGCATAAGAAGAAAAGCAATGTAAAGAAAGAGAAGATTCTGTGCCAAAATGAAACGAGAAGGTATACATGACAATGCGTGAAAGCCATCCAGCACACACCAACAGTCACCTAATGCCTGGCCATGATAGGGCAGCTATGGTGCTATCTATGTCCTCAGATTTTAATTACCACTCTCCTTAAGTTACGAAGTTGAGCACATTCTCTCTCAGACAGGGGAAGACCTCTGTCGGGCACCTACTCCATATCAGGCCCTATGGCAGGTGCTTACATACTTTATGTCACAGATTCCTCACTCCCATCCTGTAAAGAAAAGTACCCCTGTCCTTAGTTTTCAGACTGAGAATCTCAAGTTTGTAGAGGTCACCATGACTACAAAGCCACTCAGCCAAGCAGAGGCAGATTTGAAGTTCAGGTCTCCAATGCCAAACACAGATATATCAGACCCTGTCTCCAACCACGCTGTCTTGTAAAAGGGCTGATGTTACATGCGACAAACAATTAGAAAACAATATAGGGTATAGTGGACATCAGTTATTTTTGCTGCTCAATATCCATTTACCACTCTTTTGATTAAATAGAAGCCAGTGCCCAGTGGGCATATTCTGGTGCTGATGTCTCTACTTTTCAGGCTCAAGAGGTAGAAAATTGTGATCCCACCTGGCCAGTGGCACCCTGATCTCCACCAACCACAGGGCTAGCTTCAGGAACAGCTGGATCCACCTGCTCCAATGAAACAGGTCTGGTCTATGTGGCCTTGGCTCTCATTTCAGGCAGCTGTTCCCACAAAGTAGCAAAGATCGTCACCAACAGTTGTAAGCATATAAACTACCAGTTTAGCAACCCCAACAGATTTTCTTTTTAAATACTTCTTTCCCCAAAACTCCAATAAAAGTCCTGAGCTGACTATGAATTGACCACTTTTGGTCACGTCCCTTTCTTAGAACCAACAGCGTTGCCAGATAAAATACAGGATGCCTCACTAAATTTGAACTTCAGATAAACAATACATTGCTTTTAGCATAAGTATGTTCCATGCAAAAGACATATTAATCTTAGTAATAATAAACATAACAATAGTAAAAAAAAATCATAGTTGCTTATCTGAAATTTAACTGAGTGTTTTGGTTTTTGCTATTGATGTTTTGCTAAATCTGGCAACTCGAAGAATCAATCAACACAGCCAAGAGAGGTGGGAGGCCAGAGCTGGGAGACACACCCACCCCACAGCAGCAAAGTAGGGTCACCTCATCTAAGCCACATGGGCTGATACGGGGAGAAGGGTAGGTCCCCAAAAGAAAACTAGGTACCCCTCCAAGGAGAGGGGGGATTGATGTTTAGAAGCCAAGACAACAGATGTGCACTAGAATTGAAGTGGGTGCCTCTAAGGAAAAGGAGCATATGTTTTTGGCAGAGGTGAGGGGCCTGTGGACCAGCTGAGTGGGGAAAAGAGACAGCCCGAGCCCACTCCTCCTCAACCTTCCAAGTTTGTGTTTTCACCCACACACATTTGCCAGATTGCTTGAAAAAGGCAACAGCTGTGGAAACTGACAGTTTACAGTTGTGATAAATCGCATTAGTAAAGTATTTCAATTAAAGTGATATCTAACTAAAAAACAAGAAGGCATCTCTGAACAAATACATTAGTCCTTCAGTTTGTGGAGCCTTTGTGTGGAAGATCTCAGCACTTACCTACTCTCCTATTGTTCTGCTTTTCTCCAGGAGAGGGCCTGCCACCGGGTGTGGGGACGCTTCATTGTTTCCCACGAGGAAGGGGCGAAGACGAAGGATGCATGCAAAAACACAAAATCTGTAACTAGGCATTTATTTCATTCCCTTTGGGTATTTCTGAAGCACTAAAATCCAAACTTAGTCTCAGATTTGCTGTAATTTCCCTCATTGTGTTTCAGGAGAGAAGGCATTCAACAGTCTCCCTGTGGGGTCCGCCTGTCCGGCCCCGTCCGCGGGGTGGCCAGGCCCCACAGGGCTGTGCTCTCTTTCCCAAGCCAATTCATCTACATCTGTAACATTTTAAAAGGAACTCGGGGGCATGTCTTCCCCAGCAGATGCTTTTTCCTCAGTTTAGGGTTTAGAAAGTCATTCTCCTGCACAAAATGAATGGCCCAGAGACTCACTGATCCCCTTGTTCTCCCAGGGTCAGGGCCAGCATAACCCCCCGACCGCAGGGGCCCAGGGCTCTACAATGGGCTCCGGGCCTTCACCTCCCTCCCCTCCCCACCCCTCCTCCCCACGAAATCACATCCCCCTCTCCAAATTCTCCACTTGAGCTTAATTTTCAGCAGATCCATTACCCTGCCAGTTAGTAATTCAGGACTAATTAGGTGATTGCTTTCATTTATGGTAGCAGTTGGGAAGGGGGATGAGATGGCACTGCCCCTCTTCTTGTGGAAAAATAAATTACGCCCATTGTTACTGGAGATCCTATTTTTCCCCCAATCAAGCAAATTAGCAGCTTGGTTCATTTTCCCAGCATTCACTCTTCAGCAGACGGCAGCGCCCTGGAATGTGGCTTAGAGCTGTGTGGTCAGTGCAATTGTTTGGAGCTGTTTGTGCCAACAATGATAGGAGCCGGCTGTCTCCCAAAGGACGAGTGGCACTTGTCTTCCTTTGCCCAAGGAGTTGTTGCGAGCGGCCGCCAGGCTGGGCTTCTCAGGAAGACGTACACCGCCATCTAGTGGCCACTGGGGATAACTGCAAAGCGTTCGTTCCCTGCGTTTGCTTCTGGTCAGTGAGGACAAGCAATTATGATTCTAGCAAGTTACTAAAAATAGGGTGAATTCTTTCAATCTCCGGGAGTGAGGAAATGTTTGTCTCAATAGCTGTAATGAAAGTACAATTCAAGGCTTGCATAACGTCTCTTTTCTGGGTAGCTCTCCTCGGTACTGATTTTCTGGTCCAAAACAGGACTGTTGGCATGGTACGAGCGAGTGAGGTGGGGCAGTTCTCCCAGCGCTCATGTCTAAACAGAGGACTGAGAGTGTCAGCACCTCCAGGCAAGTGGCTCCTTCATCTCAGCAGCCTCTCCATTATCACCCGTGTCTCACCATAGCAAGCCCATTTCCGAAGTGTGCGAAATAGAGGCATTCAAAAGCTGGCTTGCTCACACCCAGGGGCACAGCCACTTCCTAGTGGAAGTCAGAGCCCAACCAAATCCGAATACTTTTTTCCAGTCTGGGTGCTAAGAGGGTGCTCATTCTCCACCCCTTGACAACACATACTTTCATGTCTTTTTTCTTTGCACTCATTCTACTTACAGAAACAACACATTTGTCTCTCCCTGGTTTACAACGAGAACCATGATTTGCCTGGGATTTGTGAACAGGAAGGAGAGCAGTGGGGGAACAAATACATCACAGTATGGGTGGGTTTCAGTCAATAGTTCTCTACCACAGGTGATTTTGCCCCCCCACCACCTCCCAGGTGTCCCACCCCTTGGGACATTTTAGGTTGTCACAACTTGGGAGGCCACTGAATGCTGTCCAATGCCCAGGAAAGTCCCCCCACCACAAAGAATTATTCAGCCCAAAACGTCAGTCGTGCTGAGGTTGAGGAAGCCTGGCTTAGGGTAACAAAGACTGCCCTCCAGTAATGGGGTTATGGTAACATTGATTGTCCTCAAATGAGCCACACTGCAGAGACGAGATAATTCACCCTCTCCCAAGTCAGTATTTACCACCTTTTTTCTTTTAGAGTCTTCCATTTTAAACATAATTTAGCTGTCTTTTTTAATTTTTTTTTCTTTGTGCCACTGGGAAGAGAAAGGATTGAAGGGGGGAGGGGAAAGCGACAGAAAAGGAGGATTAGAAGCATGACCTGTTTCTCCTGGAAGAGCTCGGCGCATTCCTCTCTCAGATGTGCTTTGTGACCGAGCAGGGTACAATTAAAAGCACAATAATTTGCTTGTTATTCAAGTCAGGCATTAGTCCGGGTAATGGCGTGCTTGGTGGAGAGATGGATTTCCTTGTTAGGAGCTAAGCACAGGATTAGCTGAATTCTCCATGGAGAAATCTTGATTTGTTCAAGGTCTTTCATGTTTTCTACAGAGAAGGGATTATGTCTTCTTAAAGAGGGGCCTTGCTTAAAAAGCTACAAAGTATAAGAAAAGGATTTAGGGCAGAGGGGCCTGTGGTTAAGTAGCTGAGGGGTATAGGGAATTTTAGAGCAAAGGATTATTTAAAGCCATAAAGTTCAAAAAATAATTGGTTTAGCACTATTGGGTCAGTGCCGGCAAGTGCACGGTAAAGGCAGTTAAGCATGAGCTAATATTCATTTTACTTTGACTAATTATTGCATGGATCCAGGAGAGAGATGCAAAAGAAAACATGCCCCCTCCTTGGCAATCAGAGAGTGCCTTGTTTTTAGTTTGCCTTACAGGCACACTTATATGTTGAGATGCCCAGAACCCACGCATCAAAAGGCCTTTATTACATAAAACACAGGAAAATTGTTCTCTCGGAACAGAACAGCACATGCCGTGCTATCCCAGTGACCAAGAAGAAACCACTATTAGTGTTAACTCTATTGATTTCATCAGCCAGAGAGGACATGAAGTAAAACAATCCCGACGGCACCCAATGCCCCTGCCTAAGTCTAGGTGAGCAGTTCTCAACCAGGGGCAACTCTGTTCCCCAGGGGATACTTGGCAATGTCTGTAGACATTTTTAGTTGTCACTACTGGGAAGGTGCTGCTGGTTTCAAGGGTGCAGAGGCCAGGGATGCTGCATAACATCCTACAATGCACAGAATAGCCCCCACCACAAAGAATTGCCTAACCCAAAATGTCAACACTGCTGAAATTGAGAAATCCTGGTCTAGACAGAGGCGATGTTTTACTTTTGGTTAGGTAAAGGATTTCAGAATTCTCCCTTCCCCACTTTTGTAACTGATGATTATCAGATGACCATAATTATCGTTGACTACCATACTTTTCTTCCCCTTTTCAACATCGGACCTTGTTACAATTCTGGAAATAAAGTGCTGTCGAGGGAAACTTGCCCTCGGTAAGCCAGAGCCATCCAAGACTTGTAGTTGTGCCTCCCTACTCCTTCCACAATGGACACACACCCAAGAAGAAGAATGCTGCCTTCTCTGCAATTTCCCCAGATTCTGAATTTTGAAGACTTTTCTTCCCTTTTCTAAGATTACTGTTCCTCCCTGCATGACGAATGTTCAGTTAAATCATTTGTCCTGCAGCTTTAAAGGAGTTAAGAGCCCACAGCTTCAAGATATCCATTTTCTCGCTAGTGTCTGATGGTTCTCATCCCGAGGGTGGTGAACGCCTGGGACAGGAGCTTCCACAAATCTAGTTAAAGCCAAAGGGCTGTGAATCAGACCATTCCAAGGCATGGCCATCAACTCTCCGGGAGATCCTCAAAGATATACTTAACCTCCATCTACAGGAGGAGATGGGGAAGACAGAGGGTTTAGGAAGGGGAGTTAGAGGGCACCTGGAGAATTAAAGGTAGACACACTAAAACTAAGCCCTGCCCCTGTTGTCTTGCACAGATCAACACAGAACAGCCCCAGGTCCCTCCAGCCAGCCCTTCTCTGCAGCCTCTCTAAGCTCATGTCTCTGCCTTGCCCTCACTCCCATTCAGTACATTCTCAGTGCAGTCGTCACCATGATCCTGAAAACCTCAAGTCCGATCATGTCACTTCCAAACACTCAAACCCCTCCAAACGCTCCCATCTTGCTCCAAGTAAAAGCAAAATCCCTTCTTGTCACTCTCTCTCCCTTCCTTCCTCCATCCTCCTCCCCTCCCTCCCTCTCCTCCCCACAACACACTCCTGCTTCTCCTGCCCTCATCTTCCATTCTTCACCTACCTCAGTCTTCTCACTTATTCTGCCCTTGCCTAGAATATTCTTCCTCTCCATATTTTCTGGGGCTGTTCCCTCAAATCTGCCCAGATGTCCCCTTCTCGTTGGAGGCCCTCCTCTTCCTCTCTCATGCTTTATTTCTCCACCACTCTTCTCATCTTGTAATATACTGAGAGCTTTAGTTATTTCTGAGATCTTACCCCACCCCACCCCTCACTCCCAGATTGCAAGGGCAGGATCTTTGTAGACTTCGTTTTCACTAGTATAGCTCGGACTGAGTATAGTGCCTGACCCCAGGGAGGCACTCAAATATTAGCTGAATAACTGAGCAAATGGACCAGGCTACTTTGTTTCAGAAGCTCTATCATGAAAATTTCCATCTGCCTCAGTTCTGCCAGTGGACTGGGGAACAGCAAGCTAACAATGAATCCGTTCGAAAGCAGGAATGACAACACTCACTATGCCTCCTGGAGGCATTTGTGTTGCTTGTTTTTTAATTGTAGCAAAATGTCTAAAACAAAATGTACATCTTCACCATTTTTAAACGGACAGCTCAGCAGTGCTACTTCATTCACGTTGTCGTGCAACCCATCTTCAGAACTTTTTCATCTTGCAAAACTGAACCGCTGTACCCACTGACCAATAACTGTATTCCCCACCCCACCTCCCCTGTCAACCACCTTTCTACTTTCCAAAAATTCTGCAGAAGTGCAGCTGAAGTCACATGGAAGACTTTTAGGAATGTTCTCTGCCACCTTTGTTTTCTCCCTCTTTCTTCATATAGCCTTCCCTTCCCCCCGCCCTTCCTCCAGTGACATGTCTGGGGTAGGATAAAGTAAGGAAGCCAC